>NW_024609879.1:78734074-79934074 GCF_016920785.2 Ixodes scapularis
CGCAGCACCAAAGCAAAACACGAGGCCTGTCGCTGGCCGCACACCACCACCACACCGCGAAAAACTGAGCTCGCTACGCCGCCGACTCCGTGGTCGCCGAGGAGGGACCTCATACCCATGGTGCTCATAGCTCAGCGCCATCCGCGGCGGCGCGGAACTAACTACTCCTCGTTGGAGGCTACCGCCGAACACGATTTGGTCACTCGCTCCCCGCGTGATGAGCGGCCAGAGTCATCACCTTAATGTATTTCTTCAACCGTGGTTAAGGCATAGCCTCCTCTATACTGACAAAGCCTGGCAGATCGCCACAAGACGCGGCCGCTGAAATTGAAAAGGCAGAGCGGCAGACAACGGATGAGAGGAGAGTCACGTGATAGGCGCCCCGCTGAAACGAGACGCCGAAACACACTTCTCCCGAGCGATGAAATGTCCGTTCGTGCTCCTCGGGTTCCTCGCGCTACCGCTTCTCTTCTCGTCGGGTTTGAAACCCTCGTTTCGGGTCCTCGCCGCTGCAAAAGCTGTTCGTTGACGATTAGGTTCCCCGAGAAATTCTCTGCGCTACCAGATCCTCGCGCTCCAAATCTGCAATCGGGCACTCTATGGCTCCGTCGTCGAACTGCCAGGCATTGTGAGTATAGAGGAGGCTATGGTTAAGGAAGTTGAGATGGTGGGTAGGTCACGAGAGGTTTTTCGGCTTGAGTAGTTCGGAAGATACCTCTATTGTAAATAGACGAATTTTCTTCTCTTGTTCGAGCCTTGTCTATTATTTTTGAGTGGTGATTTTCTACATCCTTCGTCCTCGGGTCCTGGCGCAATCCTTAGTAAAAATAACCATCTTTACTGGGGTGTCTTTTAAAACGCTCTAAAGTCTTTGTCTTAACGCGTTAGCGCGTTAATTAATGTCTAAAAACGTTAGCTAATTAATTTGTGTTAATTAGCCAGTTTGACTTATCCCAAAATATATCTTCACTTGCTTCCTAGGACTGTAAAGAATACTGCTTATGTTCGACACGCGTATGGAGTGAACGATCTTTTTAAGCCTGGGACAGGCTTGTTGAAACACCCTGTGTTTAAAGAATTAAGCTAAGATCCATGGTCCATTTTCATCTTATCTGCTGTCTCGCACTGGACGCACTGATCTGTCGCGCTGTGCTGTCTCACGCAACTGCTGTATCGCGCGACAGAAACAGTAAAATAATATACATTTCCCACGATGATTCCAAAAAAAAAATCCTTCGCAAGAGGCATGGACTAAATCAAGAGTGGCCAGTGTGACATGGGGTTGGAGCCGCAGACGAAATTAAAAAAAAGTTCAGAGAGCCGCAGAAAAGAAATTACAAAGAGGGGCCACTTTTAATAAGAAACGATACCGAAGAAACTGCCATTTCACAATGGGAAAAGTATGATTCTCGACTACAACAAATAACACAGAGGGTCAGAACGTTTCTTCAACCGGTAAGCAAAAATGAGTGCATGGTTCGCATGTCAGCCACTGCCCCTGATGCCAGTTATGCGTATGCAGTTCGAAATTATTTATAGAGAAATATAGGAAACACGGTCACAGGGGACACATCTCTGTGTCAAAAAGCAGTCTACCATGTGTATGTCGGATAGTGTAAAGCTGCGAACACTGAGCTTTTTTTTTAAATTTTAGAACTGTCGTCTTGGGGACACAGGAGGGGAAGGTGGCCCCATTTACCAGGGAGCCGGGAGTCGCACTTGGACCTGCGACGAGGCGCATGCGGCTCGCGAAGCGCCGTTTGTCAGCCCCTGGACTAGATTAAGGATGGCATTGAGTAGCCCAACTAAAATTCATAAAATGTATGCCATGGGGTGACATGTTGAAGAGAATGAAGCAAATATAGCAAGATTATGAAGGTTCTTATTCAACTGAACGCGAAATGGCGCCGAATTAAAGGGTGACACAAAACTATCAACTGACTGCCTCCGGTCTTCCATAAAAGTTTTGCGAACTCCTGCATTCAAGCCAGCCATCAGCAGGTTATGATGTCACGTAAGCTCGTAAAAAAAAAAAATTGCCGCGGCAAAATACAGTTTGCATTAACCTAAAAGTAAGGTACGAATCTGATCTAGTGTCTTTTTGAACCCCTTCTCTATAAAAGTACTAACAGAGTGCCTACACGTGATACCAATCCTTGAGGGATGCCGATACCCATCGCAGGTGAATTGTTCGTGTTTCGATTAATTAAAGTGTCAGGAAAAGAATCTAAATTATTTTTAAATGGCTGACGTGTCCAGAGTAAGTACCTAATGGAAGTATCTTCTTTCGCAGTTTATATCGGGCATTGTTGAAAATAGATGTTAATTGGGCCATATTCGTCGAATCGTGCTAGTATTCCTAATGTAAACCTAAAAGCTCACATAGCACAAGTCACTGAGCGCTTCCACATCCCCCCCCCCCCCCCCTGAAGTTCGTTCCCACAAAATTATGCTTAAAATGCCGAATCTAAGATACGATAGTATAAAACCATTTAGCAGACATTAAACCATAGTTTAGAGGAGTGAAGAACCTTTGTTTTTATTAATATACCAAGTACTTTCGAGGGGGCGCATTGGGCGTTTAGGTCACGTGGTGTCAATTTCCCCGCTAAATTTAACGGAAAAAGCAAATTGGTGTGAAGGCCATGCGGCGTCAATTATTTTGCTAAATTTAGTAGGAAAATTGTATTGGTGTGTCAAGAATGGTCAGGTCACTTGATGTGAATTTTCTTGCTAGATTTAGCGGGGAATCTATAGGTGTTGAGTTTAAATGACATTAATTTCCAAGCCAAATTTAGAGGGGAAACTGAATTGGTTTATAGGTCACGGGACGCCAGGTCGGCATCAATTGTCCCCTAAATTTAGCGGGGAAAGAGAATTGGTGTATACGTCACGTGACATCAATATCCCCGCGGACATTGGCGGGGAAACTTAATTGGTGTACAGATCACGTCACATCTGATCACGTGACATGAGGTCAGGTTACGTCAATTGACGTTGCGGGTCTTAAACACCAATTTAGTTTCCCCACTAAATTTAGCGAGAAATTCCCTGATGGACGGATTGACGAAATAAAATTTGGGATTGGGGGTTCCGTTAAGCGTTTCATGCTTTAACCGTTAAGGGTTTCATGCTCAATTCTCGTCTCTGCTTATTCAGTGCTCTTTGATCCACATTATATTGCTCTCACGAATAATAAGGGAACCAATCTTTCAAGCAATTCGGTTATCCATACAAACACGGCTAGCTAATTTTCAGGAACTTAAGAGCTTAACCGGATATTTGTTTATCTCAAACTAAATTCAATTCTGTCCATAATCACCTCTAGGAGGACGGCTTTTTTCCAGATATTATAATATCGTTGTGTTGACAACGTTTGTAGATTTCGAGTTTTGATTAAAAAAAGAGTCCGATCGGTCACATATTTTGTTTGAAAGAAAAATCTTGGGAGGAAAAATCATCCAGGTTAGATCCTGCTCTTGGGAATTTAGGTCCTTGATTTTCCACCGTCAGTTTTTGGGTTTCGGTATTGAAGAATGGGCGGAGGCACACAGGAACGAACCACGTTTAGGACGTTCAAAAACGGCTACCACGCAAGGAATTGTAAACAAAATTCATAACATGGTTTTGGAACTCGCCGAATATAAGTGCGTAAAAGTATGGAACCTGGGAGGGAGCGTTTATGAACGAGTAGTTTTCACTTACTCTTTCGTGTTTTCGACGTACAGCGATTAATACCTATATTTACCCCCGAGGCGGATTTCTCCGAATCGATGAAAACCAAAAAATGCCAATGTTTGAGGTATCCTTGAAGGGAAAGAAAAGCCAGCTTTTCGGGAAGAAACGTTCTACCTTACTTTTTTCATTGTTTTTCTTCTCATTGACCCGGAACAAAGCCGCACTGAACTATTATTATGTATAATTTATATTAACGTTATGTAATTTATCATATATGATATAATTTACACTAACGTATAAATTATACGTTTTTTCTCTAATACTTATACAGTCGCTATACAACACAACCCCGATAAACACCGATTTCTCTCCGGCATTGAAATTGGGCACCAAAAAACACCGATTCAAAGGAAAGATACTGTAGCGATACGTTCCCGATAGGACCGCCGGCGGTTTTTACCAGACGTGTTCATCTGAACTTTATGAATACCAGATAAACCTAAACGCCATTGGTTGAAGGCAGACAAATGAAGGAGGAACGAGAAAAACGAGGTGCCCGAGCAGACAAGGAACAACCGTATCCACGAGCTAGGAAGCTAATCAGCACCGGTTCCAGGTTCAGACTCTTCCGATTAAGTAAAATGTTTGAGTTACGTTTCTCGGCTGTTTTGTACGGTACTTGACCCGTACGTGGGGTGAACAGTGAGGAACGTTATAATATAAACACCGATAAATAACCTCCGAATTTCAAGAAAATTAAATACCGAACACACGGAACCCTATTTATAGTTTAGATATTAAGATAGAAGTTGCCCTTATGCAATGTGAGTGTCGCATCTCCTCAATCGGAGCAAATTAGCTAGATTTAGCAATTTCACTGGATGAGCAAGGATTAATAGAACTGTCGTTCAAAATTCTTCCGTATCCACCATACTCGCTTGAATTGGCTTCCTCGCACTTCCACCTGGACCCGAGACTTATAACATTTCTGACTGGTGGAAAATTTGGGCCGAATGAAAGAGGCCATCGAGGCTGTCAAGTATTTTTTATGAACCTAGAAGAAAATCACTTTTCAAAGATAACAGAGAAACTGGATGAACATTGGCCCAAATATGTTGTGCTTCGAGGGATATGCTATGAAGAATAAAGCATAAATTAATTAAGATTTAGTTTGTTTCCATACAAATTTGGGACACTTCTGAATATCCGCTTGAATTGTTTCTATGTATTTTTCGTTATTTGGATTTATGCTGCTGTATGTGGTTTTCTGCGTATTATGTACTCATTACACTGCAATGCGCATTACACGATCGAGTCGCGAGGAAAACAAAGGCAAAAGAATGCCGCCTCCCTTAGAAGTGTAAACCTCAATATTTGTTTTACCAATCTCAAATATTTGTTTTTTCAGTTATAATTACATTTACCACATTGTTGGTGCAGTGGCCGACGCGTTTTCTATTATAGTAAACCATTTTGAGAACCCACTCATTTGAATTTTTAAAGCCACTTACGAAGGCACACCGTCTTGAAAAAGTGGCGGCTGAAGTATTCCAGCAGGGAAGGCTGAAATATAGGAGGTATGTTTGACCTAAGCATTCAGCAAGAACAACCACTGATGCACTAAGTAAAGAGTGTTCGTTAAAATTCTCACAAATGCTAAAGTAAGAACATTTTTGGAAATAAAAAGTGCAAATGATCTGTCGTAAATTTAGGAGATGAATTCAAAAGGATCTGTAACGAATTTAGAAGGCAGTGATTAAAGGTATTCAGAAAGTTCATGCAATTTCTACATGCATTATGAGGTGTCTAGAACTCTCCGCTATGAATGTCATTTTTTCTCATTTCAGTTTTGTTTTATAGGAAAAGTTTCCGTTCCGGTTCAACTCAGGAACGAAGAAATAATGGTCAGTAATGGTTTCTAATGGTTGGTGTTCACGTCAAAAAAATCATAATCAAATTAAAAAAAGAAAATCGTTTGTTTTTATATAACGTAGGTCGCCAGGAAGCTTCGGAAAGTGCTCAGATATTACAAAATATTAAATTGAAGAGTGTGGGGAAGAAGACCTCTAAGAAAAATGACTCAAGGAGCTGTGGATGATCTCAAAAGGAGCACGTCATTAAGTTTACTCGGTGAAATGAAATACCTTCGTTCAAATCAAGCAAATTGCTACGCCGAGAACGCCTGCTCCACACTGGCCTATGTAGCTGGTACTCAACGGCCACACGTGGTCACGTTTACAGTTCCGGTTGGCGTTTCATTCGTCTTTCCCTAGATGTCAATACATTCGTGCTTCTTGGAAGGCGTCGCACCGTATCCAGCGCTCCCACCAAGCATGTCATGTCCAGTCAGCCTACCTCGCTTGTCGAATAAAGCTGAGTGTCAGCCTCAGTTTTTCTTTTTTCTTTTTGAAAAACGCTTTGAGAGAATTTTTTGATTCCTCTGACATCTGCCGCCTACCGACGGTTGTCACCTTCCTCTTTGTGTGGAGCGAATACTAAAGTAGCTGACCATTTTCCTTAAACCAAATAAAAAACAGATAAGGTTTTGGTATGACTCCGGAACAACATCTTAAATAACGTTTCGATCACGTTTTATTTCCATCCAAAAATATTGTTTTTTGGTTCTTTGTTTTTCGTTTTGACACATTGTTATTAATATAAAAATACGAATAAGAAAATTTAGAACATAATTTATAGCCGACTTTTATTTAAAAAAGTAAGAAGCAAAAGTAAAATGAACATTTAAAAGTTAAAAGTAAACGACTTATAAATAATGGTTGAGCGCAAAAATTGCATTTAACATTTGAAAGGATAGCGGTAGTCTACAGTGTTGCAAATTATTGTTGGAGTGAATAATAACCAAATTACACTTTCCGTGTAGTGAGCAAAATAAAACAGAGTATATATGCATTACACATTACAGAGTCAAAGTTAATTGCTTTTAAGAACGGATAGTGTTTAACGGAACTACAATCTCTCAGGCATCAATTGCGAAGAAAAAATCCCCCCTTTGTTTTTGAAAAAGATTTCCGGCGGAAGAACAGCCTTTCGGGGCTTCGCTTACTCTTTGTCCTCAGTCACAAGTGAACATATAACCTATGTGGGCACATTGGATAAGCAAAAAGTTAAGAACCCCTATGTTACCCATAGTTTAAAAATAAAGTTTATCAAATCATTTAAGTGTAAAGTATATAACTACTGAAACATTGAAAACTCATTAATCTAAGAAACGTTTATTGGCAGTTCAAACAAAACGATTCCCGGAATCTCCTGGTGTCAAACACCAAGAACCAGTAATTTGCTTTGCAGTTCCAGTCTAGTCATTTAATAGTCATTTGCAACTAGTCATTTAATATTGCATCCATAGTAAATTAAAAAAAAAACAGGTCAATGTTACGGGCACAAGCTGAGCAAGTTTGTCTATTGCTAGAAAATGGGCCCTGCTGAACATGAAAAACACGCAGAAAAATACTATAACATTCGAACCGCTGGACTAGCAACATTTAATAACGCCTCTTTTTCCTTTTTTTTTTCTAATCATTGATTCAGTTTTTTTTTTCTTTATATTAACTGAGATTTTTTTTTAATTTTTTACAGTTTATTTAGGTTTTCGTTTTCTTAACACTTAATACGGCATTTTTTTTCCTGCAGCGGATTCACCTTTCTGCTGTCGGAATGTTCTCATTCCTTCTCTTTTGTCTTCTTTAAGCAATCTTCCTCCTCAACCTTTGCCTGGAACTCATGTCACTCCGCAGGAAAATCTTGTCTGAGTTGTGTAGTGCAACGGAAGGGACACTAATACAGTCCTCGCCTTTTTCTTCGATGGCTCGGGCATCCAGCAGTTCACGGGCGAGTTGATTTTTATTGAGCATAGTTGTAACCCGAGACTGGGGATACGGACAAGGGACAAAACACAGAACGACAGGGACGAAGTCTCAAATTGAGACTTCGTCCCTGTCGTTCTGTGTTTTGTCCCTTGTCCGTATCCCCAGTCTCGGGTTACAACTATGCTCAATTTACACCAGCTAGCCTGCACCCTCACCATTGCTTCATTATTTGATTTTTATGTCGCCCCGCGATGTTGACGTTGCACAGCACTGCCTCGCGTTAGCATGCGCGACAATGGGCTCCTGGGTGTCCTGCTGCTGTAAAGTTTCGTAGAGATGTGGCATGCTCCCTGGCTCTATCATTAATACAGCACCCTGTCTGCCCAGTATAACTCCTCCCACATGATAATGGAATGTTATCATCATCATCATTTATTATTCCTTGAACGCCCAGGGGGCATTATACAAAGGAGTGAACACTTCAAAAAACAAAGAATTAACACAACTTTTTTATAAACAAAAACACGCTCTAATCCAGTTTTGGGTTAGAAAAAATAAACTAATGGCTGCCTAAAATTTCTTAGTGTCAGTTATGGAAACAATTACGTCAGGAAGTGACTTTTAGTCGTCAATGGCCAATGGTGAAACTAGACACTTGGTGAGTGACGGTCGACGATGAAATCGGGCGGAGTTTACAAGAATGGTCGAGACGAGGGAAAATACGGTAAGGAGGCGATAGCAAACTTTGTCTGGGATGACTGTTGTAATAAAAGATCCGATGAAAAAGCGAAAGACGAGACACCCTGCAGCGGTGAGAAAGAGTGTCAAGGTTAGCTCATTGGCAAAACCCTGATATGCTTGCGTAAGCGGAATAGACGGAATAAATAAAACGGAGGGCTCTGTTTTGAACGAATTCCAGGTTGTTAGTTAGGTATTCCTGCCACCGTGAGCATCTGGGAGAAGCGAGTTTTAGTTTAGTTCTGACCAAGGTAGTATAAGCTAGTTGTTTTACTCGGGTTGTAGCTTGCCTTAGGTTACGGCGAAGAAATTCGATATTGCGGTTAGCATTGGTGATGACAGATGTTATGTGAGTAGTCCATGACAGGTCAGATGTCTGATGATTTCCTAGATATTTATCCGATGAAGAAGCAGTTACTGGGATGCTAGCAAGGTGGTAAGAGGATGATAGAACATGGGAACAGCAGGAAACGATATCGATTTACATTTATTATAGATTCAAGCCATTTGCCATTTATGACACCACTGAATTATAAGTTGGGGATCGTTTTGCAAGATTAGTCAATCGTGGCGTGAATGAATCGGTCTATAGATGACACAGTCACGGGCGAAGGAACGTACTTTAGGAGTGATGCCATGGTGGAGATCACTAATGCAAATTAAAAAAAAAAGAAGGGGTCCAAGAACGGTTCCCTGAGGAACGCCAGACATTGGTGTGCTTGTGGTAGATTTTACATTGTTAATAGAAGTGTACTGAGTGCGATTAGTGAAGAATTCAGAAATCCAATTGACTACAGAGGGGTGAAGATTAATATCTCTCAGTTTCATTAAAAGACGCTGATCATGCACCTCGTCGAATGCTTGGAGAAGTCAATGAAGATGGCGCCAGTTTGAGTACTGGAATCGAAATTTGAGTAAACGTCAGTCGAGAATGCTGTTAGTTGATTTTCGCATGAGTATGAGTTGCAAAATCCGTGCTGGTGCTTGAAAAGGAGATGATGAGAGTCTAGAAAGTTTTTTTAATGTTAGAATAGAGAATATGTTCCAAGAGTTTGCATGAAATGCTGGTGAGCGAGATGGGACGATAGTTGCTGATTAGTTGGTCATTGCCTGTTTTATGAACGGGTATGACGTTAGAAACTTTCCAATCAGATGGAACTTCAGAGAGTTCAAGAGATTGAGAGAATATGTTGCAGAGGAAATTGGAAGAAATGTGTTTAGTGTTTAATAATACCTTAGAGTTAATTTGGTTTTCTCCGGAGCTGGAAGACACCTTCAGTTGATCTATAAAAATTAAGTACTCCACTGCGGTCAATTAAGATAGGATTCATTAGAGGGTGAGTAGATTCGCACGAGTCGGAAATATTTAGCAAGTCCTCGTTAGTAAAGATGGAGCAGAAGAAATTGTTAATAGCAATAGCACCGTGCTTATCTGAAAGCGAAAGTCCGTCGTCATCTACAAATTGCAAAGGAAGTGATAGTGCCGGATTGATTATTTTCCAAAACTTCTTTCATTTGGTGGCTAGTATGTTGGGGAGGTTGATGCTATAGGTTTTTGGTCTTGGCATAATTATTGACAGTTTTGTAAGCCGTAGCGGATTCGTGGTAGGCGTTCCAAGAGCCCGTAGTGTTGACAGCCTTAGTACGCTTATGGAGCCTTTTTTCCCATTCAATTTACTACGAATTCTTTTATTGTACAAAGGGATAGTGCCATCAGATATAATACAGGTCAGTGGACTAGAACGTTCGATTAGGTAGATAATTTTATTCTTGAAGGGTGTCCAGTTTTCATTAACCGTTCTTTCCCAGAACGTAACTGAAAATTATGATCAAAATCTTTGAGTCTCGAGTTGATAAATGCGTAATCAGCTCTCGCGTAAATGCGAATAAATTCGCAGTAATGTGATCTACGAGGAGCAGAGAGAGAAAAAGAGAGAGTTAAATCGAGGACGAGATTGTCACTAATGCCAGGTTAGTATGTGATGTTACTGAGGAGTGAGGGGTCTTGGCTTAAGCAGGAGTCGAGTATATTTCTACAGTGATTAGTAATTCTAGTAGGCTGAGTAATAACATTTGAAAAGTTCAAATCTATACAAACCTCTATAAATTCTTGAGAAAACGCACAACTAGAAGAGAGGGCAGACCAGTCAATGTTCGGGTAATTGACATCGCCAAAGAAAGTAACAAAGGCGTTAGGGTATTTAGTTGTGATTTCAGAAAGACACTTCTATAGCTTGGTAACAAATTCTTCATCACTATCTGGCGGTCTATAGCACTCACCCACTATTACGGGGGGCGTTGTAGCGAAGTACACCCAAACAACTTCCAAGTCGGTAAAGATCGGTATAACCCGAGACGGAATTTGATTTCTTTTTATAGCTAGAAGCACACCTCTCCCCCTCCGAGCAGATCTACCACAACTATACATATGCAAGTTTAGATACAAAGGAAAAAGTTCAGAATCACATATATCAGGGCTTAGCCACGTCTCGGTACGAACAAGGAAATCTGCGTTGCCTGCTTCTAGCAAGGAAATCACATTGTCTCTTTCTGGTACCAAGCTTCTAATGTTAGTAAATGAAATAGAATGGTAAGAATGTTTACTACAGATATCATGGCGTTTTCCAGGTTGATTGGGTGACGAAAAACGAAATTAACGCTGGCATTGCTATGCACTTTTTTCCTTCACGGCACCAAGAGCGCCGTCAAATACTTAACACTTATTATCTATAAACAGCGTATCGTGACGCAGCTTGTAAGTCGTGCCTTTAGGGTTGACGAATCAAGAAGGCGATGGCGCGCAAGTCGGTCAGAAATTCGAAAACCTTCACACCTGTACCCTTGAGCTTAAATGCCGACGAAAGAATGCCCCCTTTATCCGTAAATGATGAAAACTTCACAATTATAGGGCGACATTTTAGTGGACTGAGCGCTCCCAAGCGGTGCGCTCTTTCAATTTTACTTGAGTCGACATTCACGCCTAGGCTTCTGGAACGCAGGCGAGCTACCAAGCCAAGTATAAATGATTTTTTTTTTACATTGGCCGCACCTTGTTTTGTGTGCGACGTTACATGCTGCTTGGTGCCTACGTTGGTTTTCGTTTACCCTGCCGCACATTGAATACCCCTTGTTCGGCGCGGAGGTTGTCACTTGGACCCCCGCCCGGCTTGCGATCTTTTTTAGCCGGTGAGTGATGCTATGAAGGTATCGTGCTACAACAACGGGATTTCCAGTCTCTTTCTTTGTTGTTCGCTTGATGCCTTCCTGTCCGCGCTTCAAATTCTGTGAGATTTTGTTTTCACATATTGATGCCAGGAGTGTTTCCGCATACCCAGAATCAAGTAGCCTAGATATCTGAGTGTCAAAACGCTTCTGAATCTGGTGCTCACGTGACTTTTTTCAGGCAGTTGTTAGAGCAGTGGTGGCGACCCCACGTTTCACGTTCTTTGAGTGTCCTGATTCGAATGGAAGAAGCCCTTTGCAGGACCGAGATTGGTTTCTCCAGCAGACGTGGCCATTTTTAAAGTCAAAGGCAAGATCAAAGAATCTGATAGATTTGTTTTCGGGTTGTTTATGAGTGAACTCAAGTCCTTAGCAGCTCTCTTGAAAGCATCTTATGACATAATCGCGGCAACCTTTGTCTTGTTCTTCCACCTCCGTGTTACAAAGTATTAAACAATCATCAATATAGCGGAAAATGACTTCAATCCGGAGATCTTTTATGCTTCGTTGGATAGCAAGTCCGCATGTTGCGAGAAACACATCACTGAGGTAAGGAGCCACTCGAGACGCGATGCATACACTCCTTTTCTGCACGTACTGCTGATCTTGATAGGACACCACCGTCGCCTTTAGGTAAACTATTAGCAATTCCAAAAAAAAGCTGTCGAAGGACATACCAATGCGAGGCAGTGTTGTGCAACGTCAATATCGTGGGGCGACATAAAAATCAACTCGCCCGTGAACTGCTGGAAGCCCTATCCATAGAAGAAAAAGGCGAGGACTGTGTTAGTGCCCCTTCCGTTGCACTACACAACACAGAGAAGATTTTCCTGCGGAGTGACTTGAGTTCCAGGCAAAGGTACAATACGAGGAAGATTGCTTAATGAAGATAGAAGAGAAGGAATGAGAACATTCTGAGAGCAGAAAAGTCAATGCGTTGCAGGAAAATGGATTCCGAATTAAGTGTAAAGAAAACGAAAACCTAAATCAAGTGTAAAGAATTAAAAAATCTAAGTTAGTGTAAAGAAAAAGAAAACCGGAATCAAGGATTAGCAGAAAAGGAAAAACGAGGCATTATTAAATGTTGGTAGTCCAGTGGTGCGAATGTTATATTTTCTCTTTGTGCTTTTTTTTCATATTCAGCTTGCCCCATTCACAAGCAATGAAATAAAATTCCTCAGCTTATGCTCAGCAAGGTACCTTTCTAGCTCTCTGAGCACGCCTTTTTTCTTTTAACCTCCTTGATCCGCATGACCTCTGTCTCTTAATCGCAACACAAGTCTGCCGAGGAAGAATGTTCTTACGTAGTATCAAAAACAGAATAATCCTGGTTGACGCGCAGATTTTCTTTGGCGTATGTGAGCCGTCTAAGGGAGATTTGCAGCGGGTTTCAAAAAGTCTTCAATCCGAAACCTGGCGCCAAGACCGCTTAGTCACAGATTTCTTGAGTAAAATGCCTCAGCCACAACTTCTTTCTAGATAAGCTGAAAATGACGAGGACCACAACCGAATGGATGTGAACGCAGCATTTCCTCCAAGCATGGAAACACCACCTAGCAGGAAGAACTACTGCAAATACCGAAATGTCTTCGCTTCGCGTCATCGGTGACGTCGATCTTACAGAAAAAGCCAAGAGGGTACTAGGGCAGGGGCTAAAGTTTGCAGTACCGCCAACGCTTAAGGTCGTTGACAAGGTTGCACTAGTAAGACATATCGGGGCCAAAGGTCCAGAAGAAAAAAACATCGCGGATCATAAATGAAGGGTTTCTTGCCTTGCAATCCTAAGGAACCCTCAACATCAGCAAATGAGTCTTGACTCTACAATGCAACAATTGCGGACCAAAGATCTAAAACTATGCGTATCAGACAGAAGAGAAGGATTGAGAACATTCCGATAGCAAAAAGTACAATGGGTTGCAGGAAAAGAAATTCCGAATTTGGTATGTCGTCCTCGATGAAGGAAAGTACAAAGAAAGAACCGATCAAGTCATCGCAAAAAATTTCATTCCAGTGGATCAAAAAAGAACTGAATCAACAAAAAAAGTCATCCTGAAGATGCTAGAAAATATCCAGCTAGGCAGTCTTGTCACAAAAATCAAAGCATCGAAGATTAACCTAGTGTTCTCCTTTTTCTCTGGAAAGACACATAGAGAGGGAGTTCCGCTCCGGGCAATTTTAGCAGAAAGAAATACTTGGCAAGCACAAGTGACAACATTTCTGACCAAACAACTGTCCCAAGTGCAGGTACAAGACCCCTTCAAGATTCCAAACTCAGAAAGTGCGATCTCCTTTCTCCAGGGAAATGATTCTAACATTGCCTCTGGATTTTCCCTTGGCATAAAATATACGTACTACTTCATCTCCCTTGCAGGCCTCCTAAACATACTTCGAGAAACAATTGAACAGCAAGGTCTCACGTCATTCCAAAGTGCGGCTGGCATGTCCCTCGACAGCTTTTTTTGGAATTGCTGAGTGTTTACCTGAAGGGGGGGGGGGGGCGATGGTGCTGTCTTATCAAGAGCAGCAGTATGTGCAGAAAAGGGGTGTATTCATCGGGTCTCGAGTGGCTCCTCAACTCAGCGATCTGTTTCTGGCAACATGCTGACTTCCTATCCAACGAAGCCTGAAAGATCACCGCATTGAAGTCATCTTCCGCTACGTTGATGATTTCATAATACTTTGTAACACGGAGGTAGAAGAACAAAACAACGGTTGCCGCGAGTATGTCATGAGATGCTTTCAACAGAGCTGCTAAGGACTTGCGTTCATTCTTGAACTACCCGAAAACAAATCTATCAGTTTCCTTGATCTTGTCTTAAACTTTAAAGATGGCCACGTCTGCAGGAGATACCAGCAGAGCTGGTATCTCCAGCAGACCGAGCCGAGCTGGAGAAACCAGCTCGGTTCTGCAAAGGGTATCTTCCATTCGAATTAGGACACTAAAAGAACGTGAAACGTGGGGTCACCATCACTGCTCTAACATCTGCCGTAAAGTCATGTTAACACCAGATCCAGAAGAGTTTTGACACTCAGATATCTAGGCTACTTGGTGCTGGGTATCCGGAAACATTCCTGTCATCAATATGTGAAAAAAATCTCCCAGAAGTTGAAGCGCGGACAGGAAGGCATCGAGCGAACAACAAAGAAAGAGGCTGGAAATCCCGTAGTGGTAGCACCATACCTTCATAGCATCACTCACCGGCTAAAAAAGATTGCAGGCCGGCAAGAGGTCCAAGTGATAACCTCCGCGCCGAACAAAGGGGTATTGTATGTGCGGCAGGGAAACAAAAACCAACGTAGGAACCAAGAAGCATGTAACATCACACACAAAACAAGGTACGTCCAATGTCAAAAAAGCAGTCATTTATAACATTCCATTAACATATGCAAGGTGTTATATTGGGCAGAGAGGGCGCTGTAGTAATGATAAAACCAGAGAACATGCCACATCTCTGCGAAACTTGACAACAGCAGGACACCTTGCAGCCCATTGTGGCGCATGCCAATGCGAGGCAGTGTTGTGCAACGTCAACCATCGTGGGGCGACATAAACATTAGCTCGCCCGTGGACCGCTGAAAGCCTTAGAAATCGAAGAAAAAGGCGAGGACTGTGTTAGTGTTCCTTCCGTTGCACTACACACCTCAGAAAAGATTTTCTTGCGGAGTGACATGAGTTCCAGACAAAGGTAGAAGTGGAAGATCGCTTAAAGAAGGCGAAAGAGAAAGAATGAGAACATTCCGACAGTAGAAAGGTCAATGCGTTGCAGGAAAGAAAATGGCTTATTAAGTGTAAAAAAAGACACGAAAACCTAAATGAAGTGTAAGGAAATAAAAAATAGGTTAGTGTAAAGAAAAGAAAACCATCATCAAGGATTAGCGGAGAAGAAAACGAGGCATTATTAAATGTCGCTAGTACAGTGTTGCCATTGTTATATTATTTTCGCTGCGTCTTTTTCATGTTCAGCTGGCCCCATTCACAAGTCGATCTCATCTCCATATATTTTTATAAGGCGTTCGATAGGGTACCGAACAAAAAACTATCAAAATTAAATTGCCTTGGACTACAACAGATTAGTATTAACTGGGTTCAATCTTACTATTCTAAACCAGGGGATATATTTACAAGTATGCACCAACAAATGGTCAACTCTTAAAGGGGTACTCCGCCGATTTTTGAGCTACCACAACTAACTATATTTTCTGACTCCCCGGCCTTTACCCTTTCTGGTATGCTATTTAGCATCGTGAAATTCATAATAGTTATTGCGAAATCGGCAAATGAAAATGATGCAAAAACAAACATTCAAATATACCCGCCCCTTTCAGGGCCGTGACGTCAGTGGAAGGTTAAGCTTGCCAGTCGGGCGAGCAGTCTAAAAATAGAATATGCCAATCATTTGTTCCGTGCTGGAGCGCGGGGACTGGAGCGAACTTCGAAAGTATTCAATTGACACCGTGAAACTGCTTCGAATCAGTTGGGAACATATTCTACAGTCCAAAGAGTGAACCCCAGCACTTCCACTGACGTCACTTTTTCATTGTTGCCAGTACAGACTTTCAGTTTGAAAAACACGGTGGGCACCAAAATTGTAAATTCAATAACTTCGTGAAAAAAAATTATTTCGACCTAATATTTGGGATACTATTTTGGCGATGTTGTTTGGCGAGTTTAGCAAAATGTCAAGACAATCGGGGACCACGAAGAAATCGGCGGAGTACCCCTTTACCCGTTAAACCAGGGGTCTTCACACTTTTTGACTAAGGGGCCGGGTTAGGCACCTTCAAAAGTCTTGAGGACGGGGAAGAAAAAGTGTGATCATAAACGAAGAAAAACTAAATTAATAAACACAACTAAGAATTTAAACACAAAAGTGAATGCTAACGCAAGTACAGAAAATAAAAACCCAAGTTAGATGAGTACATTTATTTTAATTTTAAATTTAATATTTAGTTAATTATGAAGCTGCACAACAATTATGACCACGAAAACTCGCCGATCATAAACCAAAACGCGTGGAAACTTCGGCAAAATTGCGCAGTGCAAAAGACTAATGAGATAAATAAAACTAATGCTGACACGATGTACAGTCAGAGGCAATTTGACCTGAGACAACGAAGCGAGCGGCCACGGTGAACAATTGCCGTATGCAGCGCTGCGTTCGCTTTTTCGCGCTGGGGAAGAGGCTACGGGAGCAGTCCACGTTTCGCTGCCGGGGGAGGTCGAGTCAAAACAAATGCCCCTCGCGCTAGAATGGCCTTCTATCATATCTATCTATCTGTCAGCTCTTTTTTACAAAATATTTTTCCTGCGTTTTATCTTTCGTCTTCTCTTTGTAAATTTGGACTGTAGTACCTCAAGGGTCGAACGCTCTGCTGTTTCTTTTTGATCATAGAAATTAAGTTAAAAATGACTCAGAGTTCATTTATAGGCGTGCCCTCAATATATTATAGCCATGGAAGTTTTCCTAATAATACTGTGAACGGCCAAGGTAAAAACGGCTGCATAAGGATAGTTTTTTCTGTGTGCTTGCGCTCGGGAATTTTGCGACTGCAAGAACACAAACATTGTTTTCAGAGTAGTCTTTATTTCCTCATACCACGAAAAGTAATTGATTCGTCTTAGAATCTAATGAAAAAATTCGATTCCTAATCACATCTAGCCAGAAGTTATTTCCAGTAAGCTAAAAAAAAAAAAAAGAACGTGGGCATCTGACGCTACTAACCGCGTACTCCTGCTCCCTCAGTGCTTATCACCTCTCGAAGGCGCCTGAGTATGGACTCATAGAGGTTGCTGGTGAGGCTCGGGATGGGCTGGAGTAGTGCCACTAAATAAGCTACGCTTCAGAGTAACGACACTTGGCCATATTGTTTCTTAAAATCATGGTTGCCAGTTATCTGAAGCTTTATCTGAAATCACGGGAAACGCTCTGCCGCCCTCCACAAACGTTTAAACAGTTCGCGACAGAGGAAAGCAATATTACATGAGCTTCCTAACACAGAATCTAATGCTGAGGAAGTCACACTTTTGAATCATGACCATCGGCAGTTGCGTCTGCTCTGCATACGAGCCAAAATGGCGGCGCCCACAACAATGCCGAGGAACGGAGTGCCGATACTCTAAGCGCAGCTCATTTAGTGGCTCTAGACTGGAGGTTGGTCCATTCTTGTTCGATTGCTTCCCAAAGGACTTCTGAAGAAGCCTGATGAAGGTCCCGCGTCAAGAGATTCCGTTTCAATAGTGGCGCATCAGAAGCTAAGATGCTTTTGCGCCATAAAACCCCAACCAACCAACGTTTCAATAGTCTCCATATGTTCTCGATGACATTTAGATCCGTCGACCTTACTGGCCATGTCAACCGCCTTACACCTAAGCCGTCGAGCAGGCTCTGCACCCGGCCAGCCGTTTGAATCGGACTGTTATCTTGTTGCAAGATAAAGCAGCCGTCGGAGAACTTCCTTTTCATGTGTTTGCAAAATTTTTTTACATTTCTGAAACAAACCAATTAACATGTGGGCTGTAAATGTGGCATAACATTTTTACCTATATGTGAGAAAAGGTATACATTTACTTTTAGTTATATATTTGTTAGACTGAACCGCAAACCGTAAACGGAGATTAAGTTGGAACCATTACGTGCGAAAGAACTGATAGTAATGCCCAACAGCTTTACAAACTCATGCCAAGATATGAGCGCCAGAACGGAAGCAAACCGAGATAGCCTTGCCAAGTGAACAATAAAAATACTTAAAAAATATAAGTCGGCGTATTTTGCTAACCGCTTCGAAATGCCGCGCCGCGTAGCCGGCCCTTCGTCATGTCTCCCCCCCCCCCCCTTTCCAGCCCCCCCCCCCCCCCCCCCCCCCGCTTCTACAGAGTGGACCAGTTCGCCGAGTCTCGTTCCCAGAACGCCGTGGCGACCGCTGCGCCCCATGCGGCATTTTGCCTGCTCCGCCAGCATTCACGTTGTCGCAGGTCAAATTGCCTCTGACTGTACATAAGAACGCCACAGAATTTTTACATATTTACAAAGTTAAAATATGAGGCCAGAGACTAAGCTTGGTGATACTGGTGCTGGCAATTTTCAGTCATGGCGAAAGAACCCCGTTGAGATCCTGTTACTTTCATGTCAGACGTTGTCAGGACGATTGTACTACCTGTTCAACAGTAAGCTCGCCGTAACAACTAACATGACTAAATATATATCTTGACTGTATAGAGGAATCGTGTTACACGTTAAATATAAAATACATTTTGAAAAGTTTGTATATGCCCATATTATTAAGAAGCGGAGCTTCCTTTTGTTAAGTGTAAGACATAAAGTGTCTCGGGGTTACCTTCCCAAAAGATTTGAAGCGAAGTAAACGCGTTGATACCGCCTGCTTAAGGACATAAGGGAATCTCTTTGCTAATAAAAAATTAAACCTCGCAACCAGATGAGTTAAAACTGGCTCTATAGAACATACATAAACCCCCCCTTAGAAGATAGTTGTGATATATGATATACGTATACCATAATATTGATTAATTGCAAAAAAGGGGCAAAGGCAAGCTTCTGGCTTTATTCACTCCAACTACACGAGGACGACACCTTCAACGGAAACGCTCCAATCGAGCAATCTAAAACCATTTCAGACAAGGCGAGAAATCCAACGCTTAAAAGGTCGTTTTTAAAATTATTAACAGCTAGTTTAATTTTACCCCAAAATACATATATTTGCCCAGCAGGTAACAAGGGTCAGGCAGATTACACCAGTTGAAAGCAATCCAAACGTCTTACAATGGTGCCGATCTTTTCAAGCAATAGGGCCATTCTATGTCAAACGTCCCAGATGTTGCCGCTCGACCCCTCCCGATTTCTAAAAAAAAAAAAAATGCATGTCCATTTGTTACAATGTCCGTAGCCATGCCCTGGAATATGTTTAGCGAAAACATATTTTTGATGACGAGAGCACGGTTTTAACTTGTAAAAACGTCGTAAAACTAGGCATCACTCAATAATTGATAAAAAAAATCAACTTTCTAGTGAAACACCCAACAATATTTTTTCTTAAATTTGGACTGCTTTCGACTTACAATGTGGTGGGGCTCGTAAAGTTTTTAGTTTAAATATTAAAAAAAAAACTGAACATTTTAGCATTTATGTTATTTTATCAAAAATTATCTAATTGCTCTCGTGATTTAATCGAACTTTTCACCGGCTGCCCTGCAGATGTATAATCTATAAAAAAAATTTAATACCGCAAGATTAAATATCTCGCAGTAAACAAAAATGCTGAAGTTGCGAAAAAGTGCGTTTTGCCGCATAAACAGCAGTTTATTTCACCCAAAGGTGGTCCAAGTAAAAATACAGAATTAGTGGGTTTGGAAGAACATTCGATAATCTTTTGATACGGAGAGTTTAATCAAAGTAATTTTCTTCAAAGCGAGAAGACATTTATTGAATTTGAACTCTCGCATCACAATCTGGCGTCGCTTCTTAACTCCTCTTTGCCGCACAGCACGCCACCTGCGAAGATAGCTGATACGATTAGGTTCAAAGAAAGAACAGTTTTCTGCCACTTCCTCTTGGCCGTCTCTCCGGCTGCAAAGGAATAAACGGCGGGTATAGTGTAACAATCGGAGGCGCCGCCAGCGCGTAGCAATTGCATGCCCGTATTGCCTTTTGTGCTCTAGGGCGGCTTGAGACGCGATGCCTAATACGGGTGGCATTACTTGACGTGGATTTCTCCCAAAAGGGAAACGCGATAATATCGCCGTGAAATCTAGCCTGCACACATACTGCAGTAAAAAGGGGAACTATTCAGCGACGCAAGAATATGCAGTTTCAATGCCGATTTAAACACAAACGAGGCGCGAGCCTCCAACTGCGCGCATTAGTTAACACCACATCGCCTCGTCGCTTGAGATTTCCCGTTCACGGGGCTTTTGTGTTGCTGTCTACATCTGTCCAGACGTCGAGAAGGGAGAGTGATTGTGGTATGTACGTAAGAAACAACTAGCTTACTAGTGGATGCTCTTACCTGGTAGCGCTAAGCATTTGCAGATATCAAGACAGTGGAAGTCCACAGGAGGACACAGCCGCGCAATAAGGTCAAAATAGTAAAAGCCATAAAGCAACAAGTGTAGAAAAAAAGCCTATTGCCACCAAGATGTACCCAACAACTCGAGATCCTACCTACCTGCGTGCACACACTGTGACACCGCGCACGCTCTGCCGGGCTCGACGGTGGCGTGCTCTGCAGAGAAGAGGCGCAAGGAACGACGCCAGGTTTGCGCGCGAAAGCTCAACTTCAAAATACTTTTTTTCCTCTTTAGAATGAAATTACTTTAATTAAACTTTCAAAAACAGAAGGAAATAAACTTTTTGGTAGATGTCCCCATGTTACCTATTTTTCTTTGCGCCACCTCAAGGCAAAATTGACGGCTCTTTAAACGGAAAAACGCAATTTTGTACAAATTTAGTTTTTTTTTTGTGCAAGATATTTAGTTGTACGGTATGATACCTTTTTGTGTACAATATACCTACAAGGCTATCGATAAGAGTATTCACAGTCGCACGCAGCAAAGCCCGTAGTTCGTTACAAAATAAAAAAAATGCTAAAATGCTCATATATCCCTTATTTTTTAAAACTGCTTCAAGCATACCAAATTCCATGACTATGATCCTTATTACATAGCAATCGAAACACCGTAGGGTTTTTTAGTCAAAAATATTCGAGTGTTCCATAAAAAAAATCTTACTTTCCATCAATTACGGAATGACTCGTGGTTGCACCCTCCCCCCTTTTACTAGTTTAAACCGCCATCACCCCATGAAATCTGTTTTTCGTATATATATATATATATATATATATATATATATATATATATATATATATATATATATATATATATGTTAGAGAGGCGCCGCAAACGTTACGGTGATGAGCCATCAAATTTATTTTAGGAATCGGAGGTGGCTGTGGGGCCCTTGACGTGGCATGGAGAAGTCCTGATCACTTGGCGCCGACTGTCGCTTAGGCATAGCGTTTCGAGCCGCCCTCGCGTACAAAGGGCACAGCGGGCTAGCTATTGCTACGCGCTGGCGGCACCTCCGATTATTACGCGATACCCGCCGTTTCTTCCCTTGCAGCCGGAAAGACGGGCGAGGGGAAGCGGCAGAAAACTCCGTTGTTTCTTTGGACCTAATCGCTGCGGCTGTCGTCGCAGGAGGCGTGCTGTGCGGCGAAGAGGCGTTAAGAAAGGACGCCGGGTTGGGGTGCGACAGTTCAACTTCGAAAATTGATTTCTCGCTTTAAACGAAAATTACTTTAATTAAACTTTCAGAATCAAAAGATTATCGATCGTTCTTCCAAACCCATTATATTTTCCATTTTTACTTTGACCACCTCAGGATGAAATAAACGGCTGTTTATCCGTCGAAACACACTTTTTGCAACTTCAGGATTTTTGTTCACTGCGAGATATCTAATTGAGCGGTTTTAAACATTTTTATAGGCCATATACCGGCAGGGAATTCGGTAAAAAGTTATGTTAACTTCCGGGAGCAATTAGATATTTTGAACTAAAATAACAAAAATGTTAAAATTTCGAAAAAAAATTATTTAAAAAAAACATTTAAATTAACAAAACTTCAGAAATCCAGCCACACTGTAAGTCGAAAGCCGTGCACATTAAAAAAAATATTGTTAGGTATTTAACTAACTTGAAGAAGGAAAGTCTCTTTCCGAAATGTCGTGTATTAAAGCCTCTACTGCTGTTCAAACATTTTTCTACGTTTACGACTTTCTTGGTGAAGACTTGTTCATTAATACAGTTAATCATTTACTGAGTGAGGCCTAGTTCCACGCTGTTTCTAAAATTTAAAACCGCGTTCACGTCATCAAAAATTTTTTTTCGCCAAAAATATTTTAGGGCATGGCTACGGACATTGCGGCAAAAGGACATGAATTTTTCTTTAAAAATCGGAAGGGGTCGAGCGCAACGTCTGGGACGTTTGATATGGAGTGACCCAATACTAATTTGTTTTTTTCTTATAAGAACGATTAAAGCCAGGAGCCGATTGCCGAACGAAATCCTGTATGTAGAAACGGCACCCCAGCCTTTAAACATTAATTTCTCTGCTGTTAACCTGTTAGAGTCACAAAGTTGTACTGCGTACGTGTTAATATGTGTGAATTGTCAACCGCTCCCCGCATTGATGTGCGTATATTTGCAACGGATACCCTCTGTGTAATGTCCCTCAAGAGAGTGTTGATAGTGTTTTTAAATAAATAAATAAAAACAAAATATCAAGCTACTCTAAGCTGCTCCTGCATATTTTCAGTCTCGTTTCGATCGGTTTACGAGGAAAATCGACAACGCAATAAAATATTCATGTGAGAGATGCCTTAACAACGTGAACTCGTGTATAGTGGTGACTGTTTTGAGCCTAAGGAAGGAAAAGGGGAAATCCAAAATGGATCTTTACTGCTCTGGAATTTATTTATTGTTTTGGATACTTACTGATGTCGTTATCCAGCACACCGTAAAATGCATTTATCACTGCCGCACCTGTGACCCACCTGAACAGTTTGATAAAAGAATTGTAACTCTACACAAGAGTGTTATCTATATCAAACAAACAAATCCGAGAAAACAGGCATTGATAATACTCACTCATCTTCTCTCTTATATGGTTTTCGTAATCTGAGAAGTTCTTGAAGGTGGTGATTGAAATTCAGGCCGCGCCGAACATTCACAAATGAAGTTCAAAAAAATTGCAGGCACCTATGTAGAAAAGAACACACACACACACACACGCGCACACACACAGACACACACACACACGCACGCACGCACACACACACACACACACACACATGTTTATAATTTGCATGTCTCGTGCTTTTTTCCCCATAAAACAAACCATATTTTAGGACTATGGATAACACACTACAGCTTATTAATGTAAATGTTACGCGGTGCGGACCATCATACAGGTACAGACTAGGCGAGAATTTGTTTCTCCTTGATCATGCTTTATGACGATACATGACGGATTTTGTAAATGGAAGAATAGTTTAATGATGATGGTAGATCCTTCTCGAGCTTATAAAGGAGGCATTTTTGAAATGTATACTATGTATGAAATTATGTTTTCTCGGTCACTTGGCATCAGGTGTGAACTGTGAACCGGGTGTGCATCATGCAGCAGGTGCATTCAATTCAAGGAAAACCTTTTTTTTTTTTTAACCAGAATTTTTCTCTAGCGCACTATGCACTGACAGCCTACTAAATTTTGAAAATAGGGTATTCACATATAGCATATCTAAAAATAATTACGTTGAAAACTGTGCCTTCGAGTCAAGCGTGTATTTATTTCAACTGTACTTTTTCTTAAATATTTAGAGTTGTCGATGAACACCCTCTATATCCGGCCAGTCGCATGAATCGGGTGCTTGGTTTTGAACTCGAACATATTTTATAAAAAGGGTGTGAGGTTTAGGCGAGTGCCGTCTTCACCCTCTTTTTATGTAGGAGAACACAAACTAGATCAGGGAATAATCGTCATGATAAGTTGGCTCATTAACTAAATTTTTTAATTAATTTTAAATATTGGTTTTAGGAAATATATTTTAATTGCACTACTCACGTATATTATTATTACAGGACAGAACGATGAGCAAGTGCAGCAATACTGCATAAGTCTTCAGGTGTTAATTTATCAACTTACACGTTTTTATTCCAATTCGAAAATTGCCCGCAAAACGAGTGTCGAAGCTCTGCCCGCACTGTCGCTTGGAAGAGTGGCGTAGTCGTTTCAATTATGTCTTCACTATCTGGGCAGTGTGTTCTTGGTCGGTGCGCCCAAGACATGTGTCGACGTGGCTGAAACGACCACGTCATTCTACTAAGCCTGAATGTGGGCAGGGCTAACGCCCATTTTTATACTGCAACTTCACCTTTTTATTGGTCTTTCCATTGACAGCAATTGCCGTCATTCCGATATATACGTAAAGCCCCTCGATGTTTTTGCGTTTATCTTGCAAGTAGCGTCAAACGCGCCAGTGCACAAGGCTCGTTTCTCGAGCCGCCCTTGGAAGCGAATGACGGCGCAGCTCTGAATTGAGCGGCCCTTGGAGGTGAATGGCGGGGGAGCACCCGCTCGTGGAACGTGTCTTGCGCGTTTCCACGACAGTTGTTGGCGGTCCTGGTAAAAACGACTTTATCAATGGGCTTTAAATATACGAAATGTGCCGAGCCATCTAGTAGGCGCGAGAAGAATTAGATCCGCCATCTTGGTCAGGTTCAGAAAAGCGGCTGGACGGGCTGGTTCGCGCTGGTGTATGCTCCGCGATTTTCTATTTCTCCCGGCTAGATCCATGAAATTGCTCTGTCCCACTCTGCGAGCAAGGTAGAGCTAACGACAGCAATGGGAACAAGGTATGTGTCACGAATGTATCGTTTATTCGTTTATTATTCCTATTCGAGCCCTAGAGCAGCTAGCACGAGCAAACAATCGTCGGTTGTTCCTCTTTTATTTTGACAATTGGAATCCTATAGCTAAAAACTACGTATGTTTTTAGAATAACTCCTTGGTGGAACAAAAATGGGTGGTGCAACTTTCAGTTTTTTTAATTTGATCTTCAAAAATAACGCAAAAAGCGCCGGTGTAATGTTCGCACTAACAGTCTCGCGATGTGTACACTTAGCGTGAACAAAAGGATGCAATCTGTCGCGAATGTAATGTACTGTAGGGAAGAGCACGGCTGTTTTCGACGTACAGGATTTATGTATATCGGGGACTGCAACCTTGCAGGATATAACTGCGATGGCGCAAACCTGTTGACTTCCTTCTCTACCGCGATGCATTCGCGACGAGTGCTTTAAATCGCGGCGAATTTCTGATAGTGAATCACTCTATTGCTTGTAAGCTTCTTTTTTACCCTTTGGTGGCTATAAGCGCTAATAACCCACGCCGCGAAGGTACTGCTCTAATCTACATAAAGCCTTACTCACAGCAAGGTGGGAGCTCCGTTGGAAGCACACGTTTTCTAATGATTTTACCGTTTCGCGTCTTTGCGACTTGTCAGTTCACTAAAGTGCCACTAGGACGTCCTAAGTGCAAATAAACTACGATGGCGTGTTCAGTGCCGCCTCTGCAGCGAGCGCGACGCTTTTGAAAGCGTCCTCTCTTCGCGAATTTTTATGGTCACAACGAATTCTGCGAAGCCAAGTTCTGAACCTCGTCCTTTTGAGTGCGCAGAACACAATTTGTGAGAGGGATGTTCAGTGAAAAGGTGTCGGCGTGCCTCGGAAGTAAATGTGGTGACTCTAATCTGAAGTAGAATGCTCCCGATTTCAAATACCGATTTTAAATAGGCACGCATAGAAGCGATCTGTCCGTAGATCGTGGGTTCTTTCTAAAACACACTTTCAGCAAGTGGAACTTCCTTGGTCCACGCTCATATGCAAAAGTACTTACATACCTTGAATCGCAGACCTGTGTCGGCATTGGTGAGGGCCGCGCGTACGCTCCGAAGGCCAAACCCGTACGACTTGCTCTGCTGGTGAGACGACGTCGCTGTGGACGCGCACACGATGCGAGCGTGTCTTGAGAAAGGGCATGTAAAGCTTTTAAATTGTTTCGCCGCAGGCTATGGTTTGAGCTCGTAAAATTCCATCGTTGCATCATTCCTCCGGCGGGCTACACGGTCGATGAATACGCTGAAACGGCTCTCCGGCTCTCCGAGTTCGACTTAACAAAGATGGCCGATATGATGTATGTGCTGAATGTTGCGAGTCATCCTAGCAATTTCTCACATCTCGTCTACTACCGTTGCAACATGACCCTAAAAAGTACTCACTAAAAAGTTCATGAACCGATTTTAGTTTAAATAGCTTGCTTACCATGACGACTATCCCCTCAACTAATGTCATCCAAGCTTCGTAAACACATTGTAAAGAGGGCACTTGTCTAACTCTCACCCAGTTTAAAGAGACAGTTGGAATGAAAATTAAACACCCAGTATATAAAATACAAAAAAATACAACCTATTGGTTGTATTGGCATATTTATGCAACCTCGGAATATATCAAGACTAGAACGCCAGAAAATATCTTGAACACAGAGACAAATCTTACCACAATATGGAATAATATTATTCTGTAATCGGCATAATATTACTTACGTATTTGTAAAGGTCATTAAGATACGTCTCGTTCAGTATCCAAGAAGGGTAACCAATTTTTGCTGCCATTTTTTGAAGCTGAAATCAATGACCTAATTAGTACATGGTCACAATACGAATAAGGGTCAGTACCTTCTGCATTGCCTCCTCGCGTGTAGAGTTATCCATCCATGTATTATTTTCAAGCATCTCTCCAAAAGTACTGTTAAGCACACCCACCAATTCGTCAATCTGATAGAAAAAAAAATCATCTTAAAATAAATTTCAATATTTTACCGCAGGAATATTTACCTGTATGTTTCATATTTTCGACCCTTATTTTGTGAAATATCCCAAGATACGAAATACAAGTAATGTACTGTTTTTGCCCCAAAACAATTGGTCACTTACGCGAAACGCCAGATCCACGCATTTTTTTCTCCCCTGTACTATATTTGGCATAACCGGGGCACTGCTCCCATGCAGTTCAGCATATAGCAAAATGAACAACGCAGCGAGATTCTAGAGCATTGTAAGCAGCTTACAAAACTATACATTCCAACGTTGATAAGATTGCACAAGTTGAGGGGACCGCTAAGACGATCGTCGTCGTCGTCGGTGCAGCTAGAGCTGATGGATTGAACTCGAGCACATTCAATCTGCGAGGTGATTATCTAGAATCAACGCGATGTTACTTCGCCCTGTCATACTGTAATAAACCGTTAAATAGTAACCGACTCATCGAGTTACTACACTGACGAAGAGGGTCAACACAAGAGCGGACTGAATAGGATAGATCACATTCATGCAACCAGGATGGTGGAAAATTCTACACGCCGCCTTTATGGTCGCGAGACATTCCACCCGACAAGGAGCAATGGCGACTATCATATAAGGTTCCAAGCTTGTCTTGATGTCGATAAAGTTATGGTGGACGCGGCCGAGAATTTAAATATTGCTTCAGTTCGTGCCGAGACATTCAAGATGCTGAATAGCTTCTCGAATGAAGCGTATCAGGAGCTAGTAAAGGAACTAAAAAAACACATACACCTCAAAAATTGAAAGAATTCGAGCGGGCAAAACTGTTTTCGATTCGTCAGGAAACAAACATAAAATCTTGCTTGCAGAGCTCTCACATTTTGTTAGCACCTGTTCACGTGTCTTGATATTTCTGACCTTTAAATTTGCCTTAAATGGCCTTGCATTGAATGACCTTGAATTTGCCTTTTTCTATTTCTACAATGCTATTGCGCAGAAAGTGTTTTTGTATTATTTATATCCTTCACATTTTATCTACATCAATCAATATAGTTTGTCCACTGACCCTAGTACAAACTTGTGTATAAATCATGTGTTTGAGACTAACGGGCTATACCGTGAAAATATTTATAATTCTTATGTTTTAGTTTTTCTCTGCTATTAAATATTGATCATTTGGTTGTTTTTGATTTGATTAGTTTGGCTATTGAATGTATTTTAAATTTTTGTATAATGTCTTTTTTCCGTCTTAATGGTTATGTGGCCCGTTGCACACCCAGAAAGGGCTAGTCCTTGTCAGGCACTTACGCATCTTGCCTTAGGACCTTCTGCAGAAGAATACGCAGACACAGATAAAGAATAAAAAATAATGAAAATAAATCGGTCAAATAATTTATACCAGTGCTTCGAGCAATCATCACCGACTGCGAGTATGCACCTGAAGCCGATGCCCAATGTTGCATGCTTTTGAAAGCATTCATCGTCACTCTCCGTGACACAGGCGTACGTGCACGCCTGGTAGTCGATATTCCAGAAGGACCTCACTCTTGACGGCGCCCTCCGCTTGGCCGAGTCCTACCCAAAAGCCGCAGCGGAGTCATAAAGCCTAGACGGAGGGCACCACTCTGCGCTGCTCGTCAAATAGGTGAAGCTGTTTACTTATGCACGGTGTTGGGTAAAGTACATCTAAAAGGTATTTCAAGTAAAGTATAAAGTAAATGAGACGTGGTGTAGTTCAAGTAAAGTACTAAGTACACTGGATGTGATGTACTTGAAGTAAACTACTATAAATACAATGTACTTTCGAAGTACAGTAAACCTATTTGAACACAATATTTCATGATTCCCTTTCATTCCCCTATACAGTGATTTTTTAACTGGTATGCATCGCTCAGGGGTAATCAGGGGTGCATGACCTGTTTTCAAAAACAGCGGCGAATATTTGATAAAATCAAGTGACCAGAGAGCAAATTTTTTTAAGGAACTTAGCCAAATTGAGAAATTCTTCGGCTGAATTTGACGCCGTTTGCGCTGGATTGTTGCGCCCAAGGTGGCTGGATTGTTGCACCCGAGGTGGTTACACTAGGAGAGAGCATAACGTCCGGCCACTAGCTTCCGCAAGCAATTTTCTCATAGAGGAGTGTCCTCGCAAGCCTCAGCTTGGAGTGCGAAAAAATTAAGGAACTTTCAAGTTGAAGGAGAAGGCAAAAGAGAATGTATCAAAATATTGTGGCGTTCTCCTCTGTTGTCTTTTACTTCGACTTCAAAGTTTACTTTTTCGCACCACAGTTTCAGGCGCTACACTGTGATTAATTTTTCTCTCCTGATATTTTACACCTCCTTGCTTGCGCTGACCGTCCGAGAACTAGCGAGTTAAAAAAGCTACGGGAAAGCCGCCCTAGAACAAACAGAGCATGCGTAGTCTGCTCACGTTTCTGGTGAGAGTAGAATATCCCTCCCAGTATTTCATCTGAGTTGACAAAACATCATCTCGTGATACAAATTTAACAAAACTATATTTAGAGAATATACTTTGAAGTCTGGAATCATAGTTTCTTCAGAAAGCACTAGAAACAATTACTTTAAGTAAAGTACAAGTGCATACTCAGAGAATGTACTTCAAGTAAAGTACAAGTTTCCTAAACCTACTTGAAGTAGTACTTTAAGTACAATGTACTTGAAGTACTTCCCAACACTGCTTCTGCACCACTCAAGTCACCACTCAAGTGTTTCCGAAACCGCAACACCAACCACTCAGAATGGGCCTGACGCTTCCGAGATGAGTTATGCCTGAGATCATGATGGTTCAACCCTAAGACAGGCAAGGGAACGTGAAGACAAATTAAAAGAAACAGGAGAAAGGTGAGGCAAGCATCTGAAACTAAGCTGATAAAATTTATTTCCTACAACGTTTTATATCCTTCTCCAAAGTCGGCCAGAGCGGAGAAGAAAAAAAAAAAACAGAACGCACCATTTTGTTTTCAATGTCACTGAATTTTAAGTCAGCTTTTACGTTGTAGACGACCTTGGGAGAAGGTTATAAAAGCGCTGTTTTAAATAAATATTGTTAGATGAGTTTAAGACGTTTGTCTACCACCTTTCTTCGGCTTATTCTAAGTTATCTTCAACTTTCTTCTCAGTCTCACGGTTTAAAAATAATGATTAATACGCACGAGCTCGCTTGCACGTTGACCGTATTTTATTCATATGAGTAATGCAATGCCTGTGTTAAAGGTTAACTGCAAAGGACAAAAAAACGTTTTTTTAAACAGCCTCAACGGGACAAGCATGTGACAAAACCTATTTTCCACGAATAATTTTTTTAGCAGTATTTACGTTACAGGACGTAATTTAGTCGGAGTCAGAACCTCTCCACATTTGAAACTCGCGCTTTTTCGGCCCGGGCAAAGAAGTACGCCCCTCCCCTCACTCTAGGACTTCCTCTTGGATTCACTTGGCTGCGGAAGTGAACAACGTACGCAGCGGGTCAACTTCCGGTGCGCCTTGTCAAAGGTACGACGCGGATCAAGGGGGAGGGGGGGGGGGGGGATGGAGGGAGGTGCCGTTGAGTTACGTTGGAAGCTAGAGCCGGTTTGCGTTCGTAGTTTTTCTTTGATCGGAGAATATCTGGCAACAACGTACGTAGCGCCGGTATTCTTTTGGTTTCGCGGAACTCGAGAAGCTCTGCGGTTTGGGATCACATGTAGCGAAGACGTGACCATATAAGTTCCCCTGTGATGTTTCCGAATGACGGAAGTATCATTCGTAATTGTCGTGTGTGATTTGAAACCAAAGGGCGTCACAGGGTCCACGAGTGCGCAACTACAAGCCGACGTTCACGTCAGCGCTACTTTGACTTCGGGGATCTCGTTGTGTTTGGTGCAACACCTCGATGCGACAAGGAACTGAAACGTTTGTGGTGTGTGGTGCGGGGCTTGGAAGTAGAAACTCACACCAACACGGAGCGCAAATTGGTTGTTGTGGGGTTGAGGTTGAACGTGTTCAGACTCGGTTCAGTCCCGTCGTCGTCAACTGATCCGGTCCAGCTGGTCCGGGAGGAGCCAGCGAGTGTCTTTAAAAGGGAATCTTCCTATATTCCGTTTCAAAATGTCGAATATTCTCGACGCATACCGTGAGTAAAAAGCTGCGGGCGTTGTCAACAAAAATTACGTCATTTTAAATTAACAATGGACTCCGGATTGTTGTCCTAAATCTGCCTTTTTTATGCTTTGTGTTGTTGGACTGCGTTTGAACAGCGACGTGTTTGCACAGCGACACACACCGCTGGAGTGGATGATTCGGTCCTGCAAACGACCGGTTATACAAAATTTCAGGGAATCATAAGTCACCACCGATATTTTCCTGGAAATCTCTTGCGAGTTTTTTGCCAACATAATGCGGAGTGAATAAATTTGGGCAAGATTTCCTACCTACCGACAGATGCATGAACTGAGGCCAGTTTTTACGTAGTGAACTTAGTGCTTCTTTAAATTGGGTGAAGGTTTTGGCGAATGTATTTTGGCACAATCACTTTAGAGTTCAGAAACACCCGTGAAATTGCAGGTTGACAGAGGTGCAAAGCTGAAACTTCTTGAAACGGAGTCACAGCAAAAGATTGGACGTCCCACCCTAAAATATTCTGTTCCTAATGGCGTCTGCTTCAATCGGGAAAAGATCACACTCAAGGGGCGTGTTCGCTCAAAGTTACGCATCGGCAACACACTGAGGAGCTCGAAGCATTGGTAACTGATATGCGACAGATCACCCCGCTTGGAAATACTTGGACGGACAAGCTGAAGCTGGTCCTCAACGAAGTGTTTGTCTGATCTGTGAAACTGGAAGATGAAACCTTGCTCCTGAAAATGCTGGCAAGGTTTCCGAGCTTGTTCACTGGTGCCTTGGGTTGTTGCACTTAAGTCAAAGTTGACCTTGGTTCAAGCCTGACGGAAACGCAAGGTTGTTCAACCCTCGCCTAATGACGTTAGCTACGCAAGAAGCGGTTAAAAGATACTTGTACCAGCAAAACAAGATCGTAACGTTCCTTCACCCGTGAAATTCTCCCAGTGGGAAACTCCGATTCTTGTTATTCCAAAGTTGGATGGACCAGTTTATGTGTGCGGTGAGTTCAGTGTTACCGTGTACTCGCAGCTCGACATTGCCCAGCGCCCACTGCTACATCGAAAAGAACTCTTCGCTAAGCTCAGCCGAGGCAATAAATTAAAGAAAAAACTCGATTTGTGAGAGCTGTACTTTCAGTTGGAGCTTGACTGGGACGTAAGGACAGCACTATTAATAAAAACTCACAAAGGCCTATTAAAATTTTACAGGATGCCTTTTGGGGTCGCATCCGCCCCAGCAGTTTTCTAGCGCATAATTTCCCAGGTAACTATTGCACTGGACGGTGTCGCTTGCTGCGTCGGGGACATCATTAGACCGAAACGAACACTGCTCAGCATTTCCAGAACCTAAAACGGGTACTCCAGCATCTCCTACATTACGGCTTCATTATCAAGAAAGAAAATTGCGCCTTACTCCAACAAAAGTTCGAATACGTCTGTCAAGTCGCATCTCAACAGGCTTTACACCTTCAAGGAAAACGATGTCGTCAATGCTACATATGCCCGAGCTCAAGAGCATCAGCAAGCTAAGATCTCTGCTCGGCAAGGTGCAGTAGACCGTGAGCGAAAATAACACGCCCAGACGTGTAAACCGGTGTCTCATAGCGGACATGACAAAACGTGTTCGTTTTACGCGCAGCCATGTGTGTCATTCGTCTACACATGAGGTGCCGTATCGACTTTGACAGATACACAGTGTATGCCTTCCGCAAATCACGGCGGAGCGTGTTTTTTTTATAAATCATGGCGGCCAGCAGCCGAGAACAGGCGAGAGACAAGCCAAGCGAGCCGCGCGCCTTTCCGACGAATTGAGAGCACACAGGACGCGTTTGTTCTCGTTCGATGTTTTTTATACGCAGTAAACAATCTCCAAGCGACGGACGTAGTTACGTGCAAAGCTATGTACGTACGTACGTACGCACGTACGTGCGTACGTGCGTCGTCGGCGGTCGTCGGCGTCGGTAGCTACGACAGAACCGCTAGACAGAAAAACGAATGCCGTACTTACATGGATAACTAACTCAAGCAAACTATTGGTAATCGGGCGGTAAATTGCGCGACCTAGCGAGATTTCTAGCAGCCTTTAGAAGCGAGCCTTTTCATACGCTGCGAACGATCACGAGCAGACAGCAGCCCAACATACACCGCAGACAACACGAGTACCACGTATCACGCTGCACCGACATATACACAAACACAACAACCGACACTGCGCCCACCACTTTTTACTCAACATGCTTTTCTCCCCGCAGCTTATATAAGCTTGACATGTGCGGGTGAGCTCTTTGGTCGCTGACAGTTGCAGATTTATAGAAGACGAAAAACACGGCGCAATTGAGAGCCGTATGTAAGACCTGTTTGCATTTAAAAAGTAGGTAGGCAAAATCTATAACGCTAGTCCGTTGCGAAAAATAACGATGTATTAAAAAAAAATCTTAAACCCGGTCATGAAAAAGTTGTGTGTGTGTGGGGGGGGGGGGGGGTGGTTGGGGGGGAGTAAAGATAGAAAGAAATAGCCTGTGACGGTTGTCACAGGCATCCGAGCTTTACAATTGCGGCAATATGCGTGAGTGTATATGCGTACGTATATATCTGCGGGTGCGTGTGTGCGTGTGCGTGCGTGTGCGTGCGTGTACGTGCGTGTGTGTTCGTGCGTCATTATTTCGTTTCCCCATGCAGAATAACGAAGAAGACGCTGCAACCCAGAGTGGAATTAACTGCACCTGAGCACTTTGTGGTTCGTACATGGCTACCGTCGCTGATAAAAGTTTAGGAGATTGTGCTCAGTACAAAATAAAAGATGAACCCCTGAGAGGGAACCAGCGTATTTTCGTGCAGGCGGCAGGTGCGCCCCACTGAATGCAAACAAGATAACTAAATCAAGTTAAAAATAAATATCGTTTTAGATGATACTCAAGCTTGAAGGCTCGAACCGTCTATATTTACTGTAATTAGGGTGACCACCCGTCCCGCGACTCGCGGGACTGTCCTCCATTGAGGGATCGTGTCCTGCGTCCCGCAAGAAATTCCCAAATATTCAAAATGCCGCACATTTCATACTGTCCTAAAATTCATACTGCAACTCAAGGTGCTGCCGAACAACGCGACATGGGGAAGCGCGGATGTCGCTGGTGATCATAAAAACCGCAATGGTACGGCATTTTCATGGATAAAGAAAGAATAAAAACAATTAAAACAGGGACAACACAACCACATCTTTCACATCTTAAACCAACACGCTCTTCTACCAAACATACGGCATTTTCTCTCCAAGAATTGCGGGAAGCGACCGTTGTTCTTGCAGGAGCATTAACCAACGCGCATGCGCCGTTGTGCCTATCCCCTTGGCGGAAATATATTGTAAGGAAAACTGCTCGCCAAAAGTTTAAATATAAAATATTGGAAGTATTTACTAATCGCTACGTCAATGCTAAAACGTTGCTGTAGGTTTTTTTTTTCTTTTTTCTTGGGGGGAGGGGGGAAAGAGACAATTACACGACGCAAAAAGCCTGCAACTCACAACTGTCCAAAAAGAACATGACGTTAAAAATTTGGGTAGGACCATGTTGATAAAAGTAAGCGTTGACGGTAAACAATAGACCGAAAAAGATTTGTTCTTTCTTAATTTCATTTGATGCATTGAGTTCTGCAGCAGTTGATTTTTATGCTTTCAACATCGGCACATCTAGTATCATATAAAACGAGTTTCTAATAAAAATATATCACTAGGAGTGAAAATTATTTTAGTTTAATTGCTGTAATACAACTTGCAAGTGTATAATCAGCACAGGATATTAAATGTGTTAACAGAGCCTAAGTTCATGTGTGCCAGCTTGTTCATAAATCCCCTACCCTACCCTCCATCCACCCCGGCGTGTCCCGCATTTCGCTAGCAGGAATGTGGTCACCCTAACTGTAATCATTTTTATTTTATGGCATTTTTCAGGTAGAATAAATGCTGTAAACGCCTTAATTATTGCAAGGTCTTAATTTTCGCGAAGTTCGCGAATCCCATACAGTTCGCGAAAAATATGTCCCGCGAGCAATTCCGGTAAAGTGTAAACACATTGGAATCTATATTGAGATACCACCGCGTCGCGAAAATTAGAACCCGCGAATTACTAAACAATTTCAGCGTCGACCTAAGTCGCGAAATAATGAGCCCGCGAAGAATAGGTCGTTTACAGTAGCCTAATTTGGAGCTTAGAATGTCATCAAACATATATTTGATATACTTTGTGTTTGATGTACCCATGGGAGTGCAGGATATAGAAATACAATGTAGGCAAGGTAATACCTTTTTTTTTAAAAATTTGGAAAGGAAGCCGAACTTGAGTAAAATCTGAGGCAGTTAAACCGATGGACAATGCTTGACTGTGCTTCATGAAACAATGTGTATAACAGGCGGTGGTCGAGAATATTAAAAACAAAACTTGTTAAGCTTGCCATTAGCAACTTTGCAACCACTATGAAAAACATGCTTCTGTAATCAGATGTCTGGTTAACATGTTATTTGATTAATGTTTTAATTAGTAAAAATAGGCATAAAATAATTTCATATAGAAACTTCCTCGGCATAATCGAAAACAACTAAGTCAAACTTCTAAATATTGCGAGCGCGAGCATCGTAAAAATACGTCCGTCTGCGATGTTTCTCCCGATACTTAACATCTGCATTTTCGCTCCGCCTGCCCCGCGCTTGTATCACAAGTGGTAACTTCTGCATATCACTACGCTTCATATGGGATTTAAATCATTCTACAGTTGACTGACTTAATATTGCCCAGTAAATTTCACATTGGAACTATATATAGGCTAATTTTACAAGTTAATAAGTTAATTTAAACATGCTTCTTAATTCACCCCTTAATCGCACAGGAAATATTGCATCTTGATAGTTTAGCTTGCCTCCGAGCCGTGCAAACTAACGGCTGTATAAAAAGGTCACTAACGCGGTGGCTGATCCTTTGAACTGCTGGCCAGCATCACGTTCTCAAATATGCAAACACTTCAACTTTGTCAGCCCTTGTTAATGAGAGGCTTTAAACATCTACATATGCAAGCCAGAAGGAAGTTAGAAGTTATGTTTCTTCTTTAATTACACTCAGTTTATTAACAAGTCGATTCTCGTTTTACACTCGTTTCCCGACATCCACTGCAGTCGATGATGTTATTCCGGAGAAGTGACATAATGTTGTAACGCCCGCGTTGAGCGGCGAGCCCCAACAAAGACAAAAAAAGAAATGTGACCGCCGCATATGCGTCCACCCTGGGGTAATAAATCGAAAAGAAAGAAAATGAGAAGCCATTGGGAGCTAGCCGGCCCATTTTTAGCCATCCCATCTATAACGGGCCGCCTAAAGGGCCGGCTATGGGCGGCCCTGCGTTCATCCGTGACAGGAAAAAGCAAAAGGGGCACCTGCAGCCGCGACAAAGTCCACGGCTAGTCCGGTGGGCCGGCTATTTTTGCGACGTTCGCCCTCGAACCTTGAACGGGCGTCTTAAGCCATGACGTTCGGTGGCCCCAGATTAATGGCGCGTTCACACTGGAAGCGAATCCTCAAACGCGAAGCGGATCCGCGCGATCTCAACCGCAATGCGGCTAGGATACGGTTGGAGCGCGCTTTTGCCAAACACTTCGGGACCGATTTCTCCCAACCGCTTTCACGAAACGCAAAGCGGCAGCCAATCGCAACGCGACGCTGACCTGACGTCAGCGACTTGCAAAACAGGATGGCACCTGTCGCTGGTGAGGCGTCCAAGGCGCTGTAGTCCTAGCGGTACAGCTGACGTGATGTTCTCGTCCGTCACCTGAAGCCGCCGCGAAAAGAATTGACTCGTACCCATTTGAAAAAGGCCAATATGAACTCGGCTTATTGGAAATATTGTATTCCAATGAAGATGATGGAAACCAATAAAAACTTATTGTTATCCGATTAACCCAATACGCACGATGGGAATTAATATCGGAGCACAATATCCCGATATAGTATGCGGTTATTGGTATACAACAGGATATTGGAGCACAATATCCCGATATAACTTGCGGTTATTGGTATACAACACGATATCGGAGCACAATACCCCTATATACTACACGGTTATTGGAATAGAATACGACATCGCGTGCATATTGGTGACCGACATGGACATACTGTACGGCCACACGATATACAAATATTGGTCGTCGATCATGGGACCAAAGGAGAATACAATATGATATCGCGTGCATATATCTCAGAACGCGGGTACCAAGTTACCAACATGCATTACGTTGGCATATCCACACGGCAATACGCGAAAAATATATTGGGTGTGCATACACACATAACATAAACGTTCTGCGTTGCGAACACATTAACATTGATCGACAGTGCAAGTATGTACAGCTGTTAGTACGGCACACAGTACACACAGCCTCGCGCGCTTGAAACTAGACAACCACCAAACCATTCAGAATAACTAGCCGGAACACCCGCCGCGACCTACCTTTTAATGAGAAAGCCCAATAACGACGTGCTCATTGGAGTGATCGTTTTCCAACAAATGTTTATTGCAGTTGTAATGCAACAAAAGTTGATCGCCAAACGATAAACCCAACGTACCGGGATACAATTCGATGTTGTAACACACCATCGCAATACAACAAGAAACTATCGGTGTTGGGACACGACCACCACATCGAATACGATATCAATACGAAGTTACCGACGGTGAGAAATACATCATGACACGATATACTAGTTACCAGTGTTGGGACCGAAATCGAACGCGATACGTGACAATGTCGGTTCGCACGATAAAATAATGAGGGTGAATAGGTTTGACAGGTCACGTGCATGTAGTTGCTTCTTACGCGCACGTTTATCGATATTGACCCACCTTTCTGGGTAATCCTACGTGGTACACAAAATCCACGACGACATGCGAGCACATTTCACCCACCACTTTTCGTCGCCTGTTTCGCGAGATTCACACACTGTCCAAAAAACGACGTGAAAAATACGAGCACTTGCGCCATCAAACGATACGTTACAGCCTCGTTTCTCGAGAAGACAATTTCCATCGCCAACACGCGCGCGCGCGCGCGCAAGCAAGCAATTTGGACCACAGTTTGGACTTCGAACTGTTCGAACTTCGAAGGGAGCGAGCCCGGCTGACCCGGCGCGATGCCGGCGTCGCCGGCTTGCTGGCGAGCCGCCAAGACGAGCATGCGCAGTGCGCAGCGCGCAGCGGGCGGGCGTCGGTTGCGCCGCTGTCACCGCTGTGTCTGTGTCAACGACTGTGTGTTGCGCGACCCGGCCAGCCTGGCCAGCCGGCGTGATTGGCGTTCGTCGCACTCTGTACTCGTGGGCATCGAGCGAAACCAACACACTTTCAATTGCTTCGAAAGGTACGTATACACGACTCTATTACTTGCAGCATTGAGTGCTTTGGCGTACGCGGATCAAAGTAAACACCGAAGGACAGAAAGGAGACGTGAAGTTTTTAAATCGAGGCATTTTTCAACGCCTGTGTCCCCTGTTGAAAGCACCTAGCTGTGCTCTGTTGCAGGCGTCATTTCGACTGCGTGTGCTCCAATGTAACGTCAGTCACTGTTCACACTCGGCTAGCTTTGACAGTTTGTTATCTCATGTGCGAAATAGACATAGAAACCAGCGCCGCGTCTCTTTCGGATACTCGGCCTCCAACCCCCTTCCTTCCGGCGTGCTTTCTGCCGCGCCCGTTCGGCGCATTGGATTCGCGGGCGCGTCAGGCTCGTTCGAAGAGGCGTCTGAAGCTGACGAGTCGCCGAAGTGTACCGGAGCTTCTCTTTAGGAAAGTCGCAATCGACGCTCGGCGGCTCGGCTCTGAGCTCGTACTTTTCTCCTCCCGGGTAGACCATGAGTGCCGATGAACGAATTTGAAAAAGCGCTAGCGAGTGACTTTGTGACGCCGCCCAACTGTCCTTCTATCAACGGCGCAGAGCAAATGATGTACAGAAAAAAAAAAAACAAAAAAAAAAAAAACGCGTTTTTTATATTTTGTTGGCCATGTTTCACCTCAACACAAAGTGAATCGCGGCTGTACGTCGGTTGACTCATTATTGTGCCTAGATTGTAACGGAACCTTTTTGGTGTGATCTTATTCTGATATCGTTATATCTCGCCTTTTCATCTTGGCTGCACACCTCTAGACGACATTCTACACATTGCACTCCTTGTCGACATGTCGCTGGTGCTTGAGACTAATTGGAAGTCACTGTTTGCTCACTCCTTGGTGCACACATTTTATGTTCAACATCAGTTATCTGAAGGAGGCTCCATGAAACCCTGGAATTTGTTTAGAGGTACGTCTACATACTGTGTTAGAGTGCTGTTTTGTGCGTTGTAGGTTCGCACAAAACCAAATTGCACCTTGTAATATACCCTTTGACTGTTTACTACAATTAAAGTTGCAATGAAACATTGGCCACGAGAGGTGACTCGGCCAAAGTGGCCAACAAATTCCTCACATAGTTTTCTCCATGGGTCATTTTGGATGTTGACAAATTTTCTTGTGAATAATGAGTGTTATGCACATATGTTTCTTCTACTTTTCAGACAGGTACTTCAGTTAGATAAACCCCAGCAAGAGCAGCAAGAGTGTCTCGTAGGGTCACACCAAGGATAATGGCATTCCTGCTCGAGTCCCGGGTCTTCTCACCGAACTTCACTGAGCATAGTGGTACATTCCCTTTCCTTAACTTTATGGGAGCCAAGGGTGAAAGACGACGCAGAGGGCACGTGACAGGCGGTCGGCGGAGAAAGAAGTCACGAGCTGGCGCGAGACAGTGCGTGTTGAGCGAGGCTGGAGCTGGGCAGGAACATCGGAGCCGGGCTGCCTGGCTTGGAGCGGTCCACCAGCGAGGTTCAAACCGGACCGGTAGAAGCGGCGAGTCCTGGCCATCTAGCCTAGGCCACGACGATCCCGGGGTGGTTCCGCAGCGAGACTCGGGCAGTGATAGCCCGGGACAGCCAGCCTACGGAGCGCTGGCATGGGAAGGACGATCCGCAGGCCTGGACACTGACTCTTGACTGTGAGCTCTGATCGATGGACGACAACAAGGGTCGGCGTGCCTGGACTGCTGGCTCTGAACGACGGGCAACCGTGAGGTAGTAAACTTATTCGCTGTCTTCTCGGTGCTGTATGTCACTCCCTGGGTGACGGGCGGAGCGCATACCGATTGGGCGGTGATTATTAGTAGCTAAGCGAACTCCATAAAGAAACCAGTATTAAAATGGCACATCCAACGTGAGGCTCATTCGGTATGCCTCTGCTTCTAGTTTTCCCCAGGGAGTCATACGGATTCGTTGAGCGGGTTGTTCACTAACGCTAACAATGCCCGTTGAGACAAATATGTTGGAATTTTGGCGACTTGTCTCACGGCAGACCTCAGCAGGTGTCTCCTCGAATCAAGTACCTAAAGGGCTCGAAGAACGAGGTTGGATACACGCTTTCTCGGGTACCCTAGAATAGTGGTTGGCAGGAGACAGGGAGCGCGGTTAAGATGTAAGAAAGTCGTCTCGAGAGGCAGAGGAGAGTCACGGCATGTTCGCTGGAAGGCAGGATAACGGGTGGCAGGAGGGGAAACAGCCAGGACTCATTGCAGATTTAGGATTTAGGCTTGGGGTGATGCGGTAGGCAAGTAAGCGCTTGTCGAGGCCTGGAGTGCAGATGGGTTTTTGACAGTGGGTGTTGGAAAGATTGCGGAAATGGCAGTTGACACCGGGAACACTGGCAGACGAGATTGTCAGCGGGTGTCGGGTAAACTGGCGAAAATTGCGGTTGGCACCTGGAACGCTGGCAGGCGAGTTAAAGAGCACTATGATTTGTAACTGCTGGGCCAAGACGGCTAGTTTCTTCGCGTCAGTCCAACAGTCGACAAAAGGCGGAGGGACGACTCTCACTTGAGGGGGGTCGTTCCAAGAAAGCTATGAATTGATTTAGATGATTCTTTCTCGACTTCACTCTGGCCGGTCGTGGCACTGACAGCAAGACTTTTAATAAGTTATGTCGCGTCACGGCCTGGCCGGGGATGCGGCGGTAGACCTTTAGGTGGCTTGTAGCTGTCCAGCTTGCCTTGAGGTGTGAACGGTTGAAGCGGGCTTGCTCGCTGAGCGTGAACGGTGGAAGCAAGCCTAAGGCCCACTTCAGACGGGGCAATTTCCCCCAGCAACATAACGTCGCAACACCAGCAACACAGGCCGCCTGCGTTCAGACGCTGCAACCAAATTGCTACGACTTGCCATCATCATCATGAAATTTGATTTTTCTTGCACTATATAGACGCACAACTACGTGCTAAAAACATGTTTTTATATCTTTGACTGGCATTAATACTCACTCATGTTTCTGAAAAAGTTTATTTCCAAAAACGATCCATTTGAAACCAGGACCAAGTCTTCAGCTGTCATCCTCACCACCACAGGGGTGTCACGTGAAAATATTGCGTCCCTGATTGGCTGCTGCCGCTTCAAACTTTTCCAGTTTGTTCGAGTTGCGTGTCTGTTTTAAGCCGAACCTGATTTCAGAAATTCGTGCTGATCTGGGAAACCTAGGAAATTACCCGCCAGCAACCTCAAAATTGCTAGAAAAGTTGCCCCATCTGAAGCGGGTTTTAGGGAACTGAAATCAAGGGCAGTGGAGCTCTGGGTTCAAACCCACCTGGAGACATTTCTTTTCTTTTTGCCTTTTTTTTAGTATAGAGTATATATATATTTATATTTATAAATAATACTTTTTTTTAAGTTTTAACGTATAGACGCATAATTTACACACTAATTCACATTCAGAAGTGCTTTTATTCACACACTGTGGCTCCCTAGTGCTTGCAATAGCTTCTTGCTAAGCTATTGCAAGCTCTGCAAAGGGAGGGGCATCTTCCCACCCTTTGCAGGCTGTAAAGCTGTGGCTTGCACAGCTCTAGCAGGTCGCACCTCGCACACTGGCTCCATCATCAAGCATAGGGGCTGCATGAGTCGCGCCACACCGTAAGGCTATATACGGTCGGGTCACAGCACCTGGGACCATTCGTCGCTGCATTCAGCTGTGGTATGGTGGCATGGCCAGGCCATGAAGCAGGGGTACAACTTGGAAATGCTCATCTTCATCACATTTGAAGCACATTTTTTTATTACTTTTGTGTCGAGTTGTCAGCATTTTAAGGGTGAGGAAGCAAGCAGCAGCGAGAGCAAGAAAAAAAAATTGAAAGCCGCTCTTATTGATGATTTATTACAAGCACTAGGAAGCCGTGGAGTATTCTTAAAACGCTTCTAAAGCTGAATTAGCGTATAAATTATGTGCTAGTGCCTCAAAAATAAAAAAACAAACCATTTAAGTATAATTAATAAGGATAAACATATACACCAGGAGGACTTCAACCAGAACAACACAGTCTGTAAATTTGAAATTCGACTCCATAAACCGCTCGGCCACCACCCAATTTTATTTTTAGGTCGTTTATCGAGGTATATGAATTTTGTTTGCAGCTGTGGGCTGCAAGAGAGATAGCCTTATTTTCATTTACTTTACTATTCCCACCAAATATGGCAAGTGACCAAGAATAGAACGTCATTTGTCGGCCGAGGCACTGTGCTTGCATCAAGGCAAACTAGCCTCGCTTGGTAGGCTTATATTTTGTTTCATCACCCGTTTAGGATTCTGTTGTCGCTCATCAAAAGAAAAAAAAAAACTAAGTCTGACTTATTCTGGTGTGCAGGTACCCTTGGCAGTAAACTCTGCTAAATGGGGCAAAATATATATTATACATTTTTTAGCAAATATGCATTGTTTTAGCAAAATGAGCTACACTATTTGACTAAGGTGAAACAGAACGAGCCTTTCCACCTGGGTCTGTTTCCATCTTTCGCAGACACTATTTCCTGGTTTTTTTGGTTTGTGTCAGACTTTTGTGTCTCTGACCGGCCAAAGCATCTGTGTTAGACTCAGACTGGTTTCTTTAGGATATGTGCAGGTATTCTTCGCAGCTAATGGCTGCCAATCATGAACACGAGTTTGTTCTCGGCCACCAAGAGCAAGTATTTTCAAGGTGAGCTATTGGCTGCCTATATTTTATTTATTTATTTATTTGGTGATACTGCCAGCATTCTGTGGAACGCCCAGGCAGGAGGTGTACAAAAACAATATTCAAAGACAAGCGGAAGTAGTACAAACAAGCAGACAGCGCCACTACTCAACAAAGTGCGAGAGTAGTGCTTCAATAAAAGCATCTAATGATCTCAAATCAAAACACTTTCAAGAAGCTTATTCCACTCACACGTGGTTCTAGGAAAAAAGGATGCTTTGAACAAAGTGGTTCCACACAATGGTTCGACAAGTGTTAATTGGTGTTTGCCTCTCATGGGCCTTGTTTCGTTAAATGAAGTGTAATCACAGAGACGCAGTCGCAAATTACCCTGTATCATATTATAAAGAAACTTCAGCCGTCCTGTTTTTTCTGGGTTGCCAAATCACTCAATCCCGATCTTGGGTACAAATCTGAAACTGATGACATAAAACCATAATGGTTGTACACAAACTGCAATGTTTTTTTTTTTTTTTTTGCACAGTCTGTAACATATCGATTGACAGCTTTGAATGAGGGTCCCATACAATACATGCATATTCTAGCATTGGTCTTGTGATGGTTTTATAAGCAGTCAGTTTAGTTTCAGGTGAACACAGGTTAATATTTCGTCTTAAAAACCAGAGCTTCCGCATTGCTTTACGAGCTATAAACTCAATGTGTGCACTCCATGACAAATCAGAGGTAATTAAAGCTTCGAGGTATTGATATTGGTTAACAGTATCGAGTGGTACTCATTTGATAGAATATGTAAAAAAACAAAGGGTTGTTCTTCCGCGTCAAGGCCATTTGAACACACTTTTTACAGTTTAGAACCATATTCCATTTTATGCACAATGCATGAACCAAAGATGGACATTAATTTAATTCTTCTTGATCAGACGGGTTGTTTACCTTAGCAAATAAAACACAATCGTCAGCAAAAAATCGGCTTTGTACATTCGGGTGGTGTATCTTTAAATCGTAATAAAAATTAAAAACAAAAGTGGCCCAAGGACCGAGCCCAGGGGCTCGCCCGAGAAAGCGGGTGACTCGGGGGGGGGGGGAAAAACAGTCAACACTAACACACTGCGTTTAGTGTTTCATTCCCCTTGGATGCCATTTCCTATGTGTAGTGGTCTTGCATTAGTATTTTTTGTCTCCCTTCTGCAAAAACACCCAAGTTTAATTAAGACCGGGTTCTTTCTTATACATGCAGGTCTTGGTGGCAAGCACCAGCCAATCAAGGCCAGAAGTTTGCTCTTTGCCGCTCATCGCAAGTGTTTTCAAGGTGAGTGATTGATGCCTATCTGAGTTGTGTGTTTTATTCCTCACAGACACTCTATTTCCGGTCTTTATAGTGGTCTTGTGTCAGGCTTTTGTGTCTCTGTCTGGCCAAAGCATCTGTATGAGACTAAGACTGGGTTCTTTAGGATATGTGCAGGTATCCTTCGCAGCAAATGGCTGCCAATCAGAAACACGAGTTTGTTCTCGGCCACCAGGAGCAAGTATTTTCAAGGCGAGCTATTGCCCGCCTATATCAGTGATGTGATGGCTGCGCCAATTGCGCCAAACTGCACCAAGGGGCTAACCCTGCTACATTTTGTCAAAATATGGGTAATCTGCGCCGAGCCTGCGCCAAAGGGCCAATTTTGGTCGCCTTTCAAAACCGAAACTAAACTAAGTACCGTAACTGAGCATGCATGAGCTAGGCAGCACAAACGGCCGCCCGACACAAAATATCCTGCATCAATCGTCCATGGTTTTTTTTAATGGTCTTTTCCCGCCATGCCGTCTCTTCTTTCACGCTCTCGTCGTCTCGTAAGCAATAATCTCGTCTCGCCATTTTTTTTTTTAAACTATAGATGTTGGCGTGTGTGTGCTGCAACGCTAGCGTGCTGGGTACCAGCCATGACGTGGCGCTGTGAAACGAAACTATGTTTTGGCGCGGCGGGAGTTGCTTTTTGAGCTGAAGCTCTCGCTCCTGAAATCAACGGCCACACGACATTGAAGATATGGAGCTGCCTAAACTGAAACATAAGGACCGCCGCAGGTTCATCAACATTCATGTTCTTGTTTAAAACATACGCTGCTACAAAAATCCCTCTCTAACTCAAAGACTGCTGTGTCGAAGTATTGATTACCTAGGTTTCTCTTGGTGGGCTTTCTTTCGAGAGGGACCCCGGTACGTGCAAAATGTGTTCTGAAGAAAAGTTGAAGTGAGCTAAAGCAAAGAAGGGAATGTCCGCACGCTGAACCCGCAGAGAACGCTTGTTTGTCTCGAGTTCAGTCGTTGCACAAAGCGACCCTGGCTCGCGATGTCTTGCATCAATGCGCTCAGGTTCTTTTTTTCTGTGTTTAGCTCGTACCTCGCCTGCCGGCCTTGCAAGCACGCGGCGCTGGACTCTTTTTTGTCGCACGCTGGGCAGTTACATTTCGCATAGATTTTTGGCAACCAGTTGGGACGGAGCGGAGAGGCATGCTTTCGGTTTCGATTAAACAGCCGTTTCGCTAGCGCGACAAAGCACAGGCACCTGCAAGCCTGCCGGAGTTGCTTTCACGTGCATGCGAACCAACGATGCGAACATAATTGCACGACAGAGGCACCAGTCGGGACGCTTGCAGTTTAGTGTTTTACATTTAATTACTTTTGACGAAAATCTGGCATGTCGGCAATCAGTAAAACGGTGGCAAGCGGTTTTTCGGAATTGCTTGGCAATGCCTACAGCACTGTACACTTGTGGGATGTCGCAATGTCTCTTTGGAGACATTAAAATTGGACAATCAATACTACCCTAAGCTAAAGCAAAGCTTGCTCCAGCTTTGCAGAATGTTTCGAAAACCAAAAAGAAATGTGTCATGTCATTGGCATTTCAGTTACATCTTGAAAGACTCCCAGGTGGCCAAACTTGACCATAATTGGTTTATTTCGGCGAGCAAGATTCCCTTCGCGTGTCCAGCATTTAAAACAAATATTTTTATTTTTATTAGAATATCTGCTTTAAAAGCTACTTTTGCTGCTCCAAAACACTGTTTTGGCTGTTCCGAAAGGTGCTCCAAAACGGCTTAGGCCAATCACATCACTGCTATATGAGTTTCAGCATTTGTCAAGGAGCGCAAAAATCAAAGCCCGGGGGTTGGCCATTGCAAAAATGTTGACTCGGAAGCGCATAGGGAGGAAGCTTTACAAAAGTATCCACCTGCCTCTACAAGTGAAACCGAAACTAAGAATGTGGGTTCCATTTGAAAAAAAAATTGTCAGCCCGAATTAACTCAAGGCGGCACGGAGCAAACAAGCCACGGTACGAGTAGGCTTGGTTCAGGCTTTTGTAGGGGTGGTCGATGACTCGGTGTTTTCTAAAAAGTTATCTTTTTCTAAAAGTGTGGTGGTCAAATATTCGGGGATGGGCATTGAGTCAGGATCTTAAGGTAAAAATTTCATCCACATGCCGGGATTCATGTGCCTTGTCCCCCTAGCGAGGGGGACAAGGCCTTCAAAATTTTAGGTTCGCAAAATTGGTGCGTCAGTATTGACGTCTCATTTTACATCAGGCCTCTCATTTTAAAACTCACTATAAATGACATGTCTAAAATTCGTTTGGGTGTACTTCCTTCCAGCAAGTATATGGTTCTGTCTCAAAAGGTCTAATCTGATGTTGACTGCACCTCAGGTCTCCACCGACAATTCATCAGGACGAGACCCAACCGGGACATTAGGGATGAGTGGCTTAAGCAAGGAAGGCTACATATACGACAGCTTCTTGCGGACAAGAACCGAAAATAGATAGACGGTGGATGTTTCATTTGCTATGCCTTTTGGCATGCACATTCTGTTTGTTATGATTGAAAATTCCTGCAGAGTTCAATTTCAACTATTGTAAAAAACCGAGCATGCGCTCAGATCGCAGAAGCGCCTACCCTCTGATTCGAAACGATCCGCAAATAAGCAAAGGGCATACCAGACACCCATACACCTGTTTTGAGCCATGCTCAAAATATTAAAAGAGCACATAAGCGTCAGGTGCTTTGGCGTCTTTGCCACAATGGCGCCGGTTGCAGAGCTGACAGACCTGTGACTGGCACAAGCCAGGCATGGCCTTTGGGAACCAGGGAATCGAGATTTAAAAAGTAGCACAGAAATTGGAGGCGGGTGGTGAAGGTGGGCAGAGTTAACAGAAAACAAGGATGAAGGAAGTTCGTCGCATGAGGCATCTATGTCCCGTGCATATAATTTTGAGTGTGCTGTAGTTGGCTACTCAAAAAAATTGTTACTTAAACGTAACTAATCGCAAATCTCTTGCAGTTTCCACGGCCCACAAGCCAGCAGGCGCCAGTTCATTCTTGTTCAAAGGTGAGGATTCTAGATTTTCTAGATTGCTCTGAAGCAGCAATACTGAAGCCAGACAAGCGGTACGGCATATTTAATTGACGGAGCCCAGAACGACTGGGGACGCTTTCACTGAAGCTTGTTTTGCTGCAATACACGCTTGTATTGCAGCAAAACAAGCTTCAGTGAAAGCGTCCCCAGTCGTTCTGAGCTCCGTCAATTAAATATGCCGTATCGCTTGTCTGTCTGGCTTCAGTGTTGCTGTAGGCGACAAAACATGTGCCAAGTTTTGTCACAAGAGGCATATTATGTCACGCACATGTAATTTTGATTTTATCCGGCTTAGTGTGCTGTAGGTGGCTGGTCAAAGAAATTGGTACTTGGACGCAACTAATCGCAAATCTTTCTGGCAGTTTCCAAGGCCTAAGAGCCAGCAGGTCCCAGTTTGCTTTTCCTCAGAGGTCAGAATCCCAGATTCCCGAAGCAGGAATACTGAAGCCAGACGACCGGTACAGCATTTTTAATTGACGAAGCTCAGAACGACTGGGGGCTCCTTCATTGAAGCTTATTTTTCTGTAATACATGCGAGCGCAATTGACGTATGCCTAGTTACGTCGCAAGAGGTTATCTATGTCCCGCGCATGAAATTTTTTTAATCTTTCCGACTTAGTGTACTTGAAGGTGACAGCGCAGGAAAAATCGAACTCACACCAGACACTCAGGAAGACAAGCACACGCGCTGAACTTACAACTCTTGTGTATTCGACTGCTTCACTTTTCTCTTCAGCGTCTGGGTTGACTTTTCAGAACGTGATAAGTAGAAGAAGTAGCACGAAATACAAAGGAAAATTCTAAACAGAAGGCAAAAGAACAGTAAAAGAGAAGACAAATAAAGAAACGGAAAAAATAACTATACGAAACACATTTACAAATTGTCCCTCTCCCTCATCGCTATCATTTAGATAGAAATTGCAGCTCTTTGGTCGACAGCACTATAGAAGGACTACTTACACACTTGTCCTTCAGCTGTGCTATCCTTTCCGCTTCCATTATTTCTCTAGTCAATGCGTCTCTACTCCTACCTATTACAGAACAATTTTCAAAATGTGCTATACAGCCACAATCGCGACAATGGATTCCCAAGTGTCCAGGTACGACTCGGTGGGTGTTATAAAAATGCTCTCTTAAACGATCAGTCAAACACGTTCCAGTCTGGCCTACATACTCTCTAACACATGAGAGTGGGACAAAATATACAACTCCTTCAGTACAATTTACAAAGCTCTTTTGGTGCTTTTTCGAACTACCAACTTCCCGGTGTGCCGATCCGTTTACCTTCCGGCACAGGCTTAGAAGCTTATTTGGTGCTGAAAAAGCAACATTAATGTTAATGCAGTTACCTATCTTTTTTGGACCGTGCGAAACTTTATGTATATATGGAACAACGGCCGTCTTTTTCTTTTCTGTATTGCGTTTAGGTCGTTCACCCCATCTTATTCTCTTTAATAAATCCTCTGCCACGGCTGTAAGTAATGCACTAGGATATCCTGTTGACTTTAACCTGGCGATTTGAGCGTCAAAGCTAACCTTAATTGAATGAATACATGACTTATTGCTTTTCAGACCGCGTCAGGATTTTTGCAAGGTGGTTTCCTTGAACTGCTCACCGTATATTTTAAATCTATGTTTGCGTTTTTAGAGGGTAACACCTTTCTCCAAAAAGCAGGGGTATGCATTGGTTCATGCATAGTACCAGTTTTGAGTAACCTTTACCTCGCGCATCGGGGCCGGATCCTTTCACTTAGCTTAGATGCTTCTTCTGTTGTGAAGGTGTTTCGCTTTGTAGATGATTTTTTGATTGTGCTAGATTGTGTAGCTAAGGACTTTCAAATATTAGTCTCTAATGTTCTTTCCTGTTGTAAATCCTGTATTGATCCACCAGAAATCACTCATGAGCTCTCCACAGAAGGTTCCTTATGGTTCTTGGACCTCAGATTAATTTTTTCGGAGCATCATTTATGTTGGTCATACAAACCGAGAGGGAAGAAACCTCTTAATTTTCAGTCAGCACACTCCAAGCTTGTTAAGCGAGGCATTGTTAAATTATGTCTCACCAGTGTGCTTAATAAGTCTTAATAGCACATTTTGAAAATTGTTCTGTAATAGGTAGGAGTAGAGACGCATTGGCTAGAGAAATAATGGAAGCGGAAAGGATAGCACAGCTGAAGGACAAGTCTGTAAGTAGTCCTTCTATAGCGCTGTCGACCAAAGAGCTCCAATTTCTATCTAAATGATAGCGATGAGGGAGAGGGACAATTTGGAAAAGTGTTTCGTTTAGATATTTTTTCCGTTTCTTCATTTGTCTTCTCTTTTACTGTTCTTTTGCCTTCTCTTTAAAATTTTCCTTTGTATTTCGTGCTACTTCTTCTACTTATCACGTTCTGAAAAGTCAACCCAGACGTTGAAGAGAAAAATGAAGCAGTCGAATACACAAGAGTTGTAAGTTCAGCGCGTGTGCTTGTCTTCCTGAGTGTCTGGTGTGAGATTAATTTTGCTGCGCTGTCACCGCCAAGTATGGTTTACCAACTCGCCCAAGCTTCCATCCTATCGACTTAGTGTACTTTACGGGGCTACTCAATGTAATTGCTACTTGAACGCAACTAATCGCAAATCTCTCTCCCAGTTTGTCCCAGTTTCGACGGCCTACAAGCAAGCAAGCACCAGTTCGTTTTTCCTCAAAGGTGAGCATTCCAGATACTTTAATTAGGTGCACGGTGTAAGATAATACTCTTCAGGTGAGGACAGCGCGCTCTTGGCCACAACCCGATGAAGTTCGCTCTTCACACTCTCTCACTTTGGTTTCAAGCAACGCCAGCAGGTGACTCGTCGACCCGTGGGCACGTTCAAGACGGCTCGTGCCGCCTAATGTACCACACGCGCAGAGCTCCAGCGAGGTTCTCACACAAGCAGAAAGACCATGGTGTACCCGGGTGTCATGACAACGAGATAATGTTTTTTTGCTGTCACACAGTTCCGCCGTTTGGCCGCCGGTGACACTGTCAGTCGCGGGCACGGTGGCAGCCGAATGATGCAGTCTTTCGGATGCCCGTCGAACGAACACTATTTGATTCCTCGCGCCGCGCGTTCAGCCCCGGCGTGTCCTCACGTAAAGAGTGTATCTTTCACCGTGGTTAGGTGCAAAGCAGGAACTGTAAAGCCAGACGAGCCGATAGGTTTATTTAATTGACGGAGCTCAGAATGATCCGTGGCAGTGGAATGGAAGCTTATTTTTCCACAATCAAACGCAGACATAATTTTGAATCTATCCGGCTTAGTGAAGGATTGCTACTTGTTGCGAACTAATCACAAATTTTTATTTAGCAGTTTCTACATGGCTACAGCTAGCAGGTGCTGCTTTCATTAAAAGGTGAGGATTTCACATTCTGTTTCCAAACAGCAAGTTTTTGAATGAGGGTCCTAAACAATTAACTTTCTTTTGCAGTAAATGCCAGATCCTCCAGTTCAGGAATATGTTAAATATATTTGGTATGGATAAGCCCAGTGTTTTGCTTCTTTATTCATAATTTGACAACAACAACACTTTTTATTTTATCACTCAGAAATACACACAAGAAGAGACTGCGTTGCAAAGAAATGTCGTGCTGAACGTGATATTCCAACTCGCATATAGTTTTATCGGTAGCCGATATAATATATTGGATTCCAATATCCATAATACGCTGAGTATATTGGAATCGTAAACCCTTATTGGATCCCCATACGACACATGGGGATCCAATAAGGGTTTATACGGTATTGGATTCCAATATTTTCAGCGTATTATGGATATTGGAATCCCATAACAAATCCTTATTGTAATACAATACAATAAATGTAATGTTTTCCAATACACTGTCTATATTGTATTGCAATACAATAAGAAGATATTGTTTACCAATATCCATAATACGCTGTTTATATTGGGGTTTTCCAATAGGGTAATCTTAACGAACTTCGCACCGGTGATTTGTTTGGGGTAAGTTTTTTTTTTTTTTATTATTCCGCGTGCTACAGCCCGAAGCTCGCTGCGTTGTTACTTTTTGCCCACAAAACATCGGAACCCGCCTCTGATCGACCGAAACGTCAGCTTTGTACCCAATAAGATAGTCGCGTGAACTATTGAAAGTTTTCGACACCGTGCGTGACCACCACGAAGGCCGATAGAGACGTCCTAAGCCTGATTGCGTAGCCAACGCACTACGGCGGAGCGTGCTGGGTACCCAGGCTACCTGGAGCTGTAACGTTTACTACTAACAAAACAAATAAAGGGAACATACTCAAGGAATAAAGTATAGGTACGAGACCATGCAGAGAGCATATATACGTCGTTTATTTGAGCTTAATGTCAAATACACAGTAGGCCCGATCGACTTGCGAGTGACTAGAGTAGAGTCCGCCACCAAGGAAGACGCGACCGGCTAACACAAAACACGTTTCCCCGCACCACGGTTCACCCAGCACCCCAACACTCTTATCGTTGAAAATGATAAGAGCTAACAACGAGGGGGAAAATCTGGCCCTCTATCCGAAAAACAAGGTCAGCCTATTAATGCGGGTCCACTTCGAAGAAACGGTCGGGGACATCCTCTTGTGAGCCAGCAAGCGCGACTAGCTGGTGATTGCTTGTAGGCCAAGTCGAGGGAATCGCAGGCAAGTTTCGCGGGTCCATGTCTCTTTTTTCGCTGCCTGAACTTGTGGTGCGTGCGAACATCCCGCAAAAAAAAAAAAAAAACAACATCCGACCCAAAGCAAAAAAGCAAAATTTTGGCTTTGGATCGGGGATTAAAGTGGATTTTGGATTGTAAAACAGGGTTGCCAAACGGAAGTCTCAAAAGATTACGCGTGATCGACGAGAAACTGTCGACTGCCTCTCGCCAACTGCCAACCGCCTCTCGGTGTGTCTGAACGGGGTCGCTCGCGAACCGCATCCGCAACCGCTTTGCGAACGCGGATCCGCTTCCAGTGTGAATGCGTCATAATAGTGTAGCGGATGCGGCTGTCCCTGACACGTGACCTGCCAGAGACCACGGGGAAGGAAGCGGGAGCTCCCCCCTCCTCCTCGAGTCACGCATGTGCGCACAGAGACCCTACTGGAACTAATGGGAACAGATCGGATCCACCCACCACACTCCGGTTACAGTGCGTTGGGTCTCAATGAATCTGACCGGTGACACTCAAAGCCGCGTGGTGCCAGATCGGATCCGCGCGGGTCTAGACTGTCTACAACTTTGGAACCGCGCGGCTCCGAACTGGAACCTCTCCGATCTGACATTTTCGTACAGGAACGGACATCGTCACAGCAACAGCGTCAGACCCTGCCTTCTCCCTGTACATCGAGAAAGGCTGGCCAGAGAAGGCGACAGACGGCGACCTCGCGCCATGTCACAGACACTGGTCCGAATAAACCATCTTAAACAGTTGCATCCTGTGGAATTTCCGAACCATTGTCTCAATCAAGTTTCAACGAAGACTCATGAATCTTCCTCATGAAGGACACGTGGGATCAACCAAGATGAAGATTCTGGCACGGTCATACGTCTGGTGGCCACATATGGAACGGGTTTTTAAATGGATGATGCAGAAATATGAGCTTTGCAGCAGCGTCTCCGACGACAAGATAAAAGTTCCACTTCATCGTTGAGAATCTCAGGGACGACCATGGTACCGAGTTCATGCTGGCTTCACAGAACTCTACCAGCAAATACATCTTATCTTTTTCGATAATTTCGGAAAATGGCCAGAACTTGTAGAAATGCAGTGAGTAAAAGCAGCCGATACCGTCGATGCGTTGCAGGAGGTTTTTTCTTGACATGGGTCATTTCACTCCTCTGTATCACCTCAAGTCAAAGGGGCAGAACGTGAATTTTGTGAAAACGTTAAAGACTGCTTTTAAACGTTCCTCCGAAAGAGACATGAGAACAGGAATCTGAGTCTTCTTTCTAAAGTACCCGATTACCCTTCACATCTTGACGGAACAACCTCCATGTCCACTGCTCACCAGCAGGACCTATTGGACGGTTCTTAATTTGTTGAAGCGCCAAAGGTACTTTCCCAAAAACGAAACAAACAAGAAAGACAAAGGGATCCTCCCTCCTATGGTCAAGCAGGTGTTGGTAAAACATTCATTCAGGAAATTACGCTAGGTTACAGGCGTTGCCACCAAAAGAATTGGCAACGTCATTTAAGGAGTTTTGGATGAAGATTCGAAAACCCGTCGGATTCATGCAGATCACCTCTAGCAAGGTTGACATCAGATGATGTTGATATTTTAGCATTAAATATGATTGTCCCCCGGTCCTCCCAGTTACACACCCACCTGGAGCCCACCAGTGTTGTGGGCATCACCGAAAAAAGTGACGATATACGTACTCGTTATTTGGCAAATCGGGAAACGCGTTTCTGACCTACGCTACCTCAAAATAAAAAAAACGCGTTACCGTTACCGTTACCAATAAGAATAACGCACGTTACTTTTGCGTTACTTGTTATTTATAAATTGATGGCAACAGCGTTTTTTTTTTGTTTTTTTGCGACAGCGATTTTCGACATTGTGGCACAAGACGTAGGCGTTGGGGGGTGTTCTTAAAGTAGGACCTTTCGCGTAGAGAAAAGACAGGCAAAATATTGAAGGTATGTGGAATGAGTGAAATAATTAATAACTTGGCACCTATACTTTATATCAGCCCCTCTCATCCGACGATACCAGCTAATGGGACAAAGCGGCAGCCTCAAAAGCACAACTAACTGGGCCTGTTTCTTCATGATTCGTTCAGCGATGATAGAACACGTAAAGAAACATCAAGAACACCATGATGGTGCCCGCTTGGCACTGTCCGATTAGTCTCATCAGCTAAGCGCGAAAAAAATAACGTTTTTTTTCAAGTATTCGGAAGAAAATGTAGCGAGTAACGTAGCTACGTCACCTGTTACTAGAAATAAGCAACGTAAGTACGTTACCCATTGCTCGATTAAAAATAAATCAGTACGTCACTACGTTACAGAAAAAAATCTGCGTTATCGGTAACGCCGTTATTGTAACGCGTTACCGCCAACACTCGAGCCGCCGGCATTAAAGTGCCTGATGGCTTCGTACTGGAGCCGGAAAGAAGTAAGACATATCCGACTCGCAACCCCCGTGCGTTACAATTACAAGTCTGCATAAGGGGTAGGAAATATGGTGACTGCTAATGAGGACTCTAATCATCGTTGGCGCAGCCCGAGCGGATGACCTGCGCTCGAGTGCATTTGTTCTTCTGTGAGCTGGCTATTTTAAAGCAGGCCATGCCTCTTCGATCTGTCATACAGTAACAAAGCGTTAACGAGTAACCGCTTCACTGAATTACCAAACAAGTCACCAGAAACCTTAAAAAAAACAAAAAAACAGACCACTCTACATGCTATTGTATCCTAAGAATGAAAATAGCAAAATAATAAAAGAAATATAAATATGTAATAAAACTCCGATTCCTAAAGAAAAATATGGCATCATCGCGCATGACACAAAATAAATAATAATACAAAATGATTACATTAGCAACTTGTTTCTTTGAATCAAGCACATTAAACGAAACTCAGCTCAAACAATGTGTAACGTACCAAGCCATTTCTGCATTCATAACGCGAAGTGTCCGAAAACGTTGATGTAGTGTATTTTTGTTGAAGCGATAAAAACAGGTCTATGAAGGAGAATGACCAAGGCGATATAAAAATTGAAAAACAAATTCACGATGTGCTTGCCTATAATGGCACATCGAAAGAGATTTATAAAATATTCCTACGAATAAGTGCTATGGCAAATTTGTATATCGATGACTATGGTTATGCGATATCTGTTGAGAGAAGGCTTTTAAGTAGAAGTTTACGAATATTGGTTTGAATCCAATAACGCAGTGTCATCTCTAGATCCGGCTTTGTTAAGAGAGGTGGTTTTCGTGGCTTTCCGTTCCACTGTGAAGGTAATGAATGACGCACTGCGATTCCATCCGAACCAGAGTTCTCAGAACCCTACTTTTAGTTTGTTGTTTATATTGTAAATATGCCACTCTCAAATCGCGTTTCTTTTTAATGTGAAATAGAAAATTTGGAACTGGATAAGTGAGCTTCTTTTTGGAGTAGTTTGTGCATATGCTAGGCATGCTTCGTTTGTCCTACCGGAATGCATACCACTCACTTACTGTTCCCTCATTTATTTTCTATAGTTTTGGTGTGCATACTGTTTAAAGAAATTTAAAATAATATATTTTATTTGCCTTGAAGATGCTATTCTAAGGAAAAATTATGGCTAGGAAATTCGAGTATACTCCCGTTGTAGTGTTCGAGCAACCGTAACACTCTCTTATGTATAACTACGTTTTTTTCGTAATGTGTATATCTTTTACCCCAAACCATGATTCCTAACAGAATTCAGGATGAAGCAAATACTTGTACATTATTTTTAAAGCTAGTCAGGAATAAGAAATATTTTTTTTCTTTATGCAACCAACTGATCTGCTCAAATCTGCTTTGAGTTCGGCCAGATGGGTTGTCTACTTAAGTCTCGAATTAAACCAAAAGCCCCCTCCCCCTAAATATTGTTATTTCACTTGTTTTACATGAATACTTACATGTTTAGGAATAGTGGGATATCACTGGGTATATTTATTGGTTTAAACACAAAGGCATTTAGTTGTATCTGAGTTTAATGGTAGATGACTAGTTTGAAGCAAGGACAACAGACTGGTTAGATATCCGTTCGTCAGGTATTCAAGAAAAGCCCCTGTACCACCGGAAAATATCTACTTGTATCAGAGGCGTACCTTTCTAGGGGAAATCCGGGATGTATGTAATATCATGTTTATAAGCTAGAAATAAAATTTGTCTCAGAATGGAGCTTTGGGGTACACCATGCTTCATTTCTTATTTGAGTGTCCAGCTCTGAATATTCCACCTCTTATAATCTTTCAGAAAATACTCATTTATCCAGCGTTCTGAATTTTTCGCGAAGAACACCATGGTTTCCATAAGATTTCCTACTGGATTTTAGATTAGCGTATAAGTGAGCCTTTCTAATGAACATTGTATATTTCTATTCTAATGAACATTGTATATTTCTGTTCTAATGAACATTGTAAATTTATATTTTAATGAACATTGTAATTGATGGAGAAGGCAGCGGAAAAAGTCTGTTCCTATGCACCTTGACAAGCCATATGTGCCCCTACACTATACGGAGTGTAACTAGGTATTAGACGAACTACATATAAAGATGTTGCAGGTGACGACTGTCCAAGATTGGTAGAGTAGCAAAGACCCTTTCGCAAAGCAAAGAATGCCACTAAACTACTGCGCTTTGAAAAGTCACGCAAACTTCCTTTGGGACACAACGAAAAGTCAATATCCACTCCACAACTTTTAGAGCGACAGCCTTTACCACCTCAATCAAGTGAAACCAATTTCATTCGACTCTAGGCACGCAAACCTGCACATGCACATTTAAGTTAATTGCATTATCAGCATTAAGTAGGCGGTTTTACAAAGTCTGTTGCTATATGTGAAATTACAAGCCTATTACGGTATACCAACTTACAGGCCTGTTAGAAAAAACGGAAGTTTTATACTTTGGCTTCATGTTATGAGAGAGAAAACAGCCATCAGATGGCTGAAATAACACGCTTTCCGTAAAAGGGTTATCAAAATATAAGGCGATGGAGAAAATCGAACATCCCCGCTGAGTCCTTTTTTGGAACTCTTTTTTTTTATAGTGTATCGAGATATGGAGCCCAACTAGGCTACAGTTCTTGATACACCACCGTCTCTTTCCGCACAATAAAGCCCGTCTACTATAGTCACTAAATTTCAATAGATGCGCACGCGAAGGCAGCTGCTGAGGCCAGCTACAGCCGGGCAATCTTCCGAATGCCGTCTGCTACCAACGTGGCAGCGCTAGCTTGGGCTCTAAGTTAGGCTCCGAAACCAAATACCACATAGCTTCGACAATACTGGAAACTCCTCCGAAAACCCATGGGAGCGGCGGCGAACGCGACAGTGGCGCCTGTAGCGGACTTGGAGTTTACGGAAGCAGACGACGCAATGAAATAGTGTCGGCTCCGTGACGTCCTCGAGCTTTGGGAGCCCCGTTTCGTCACCCCAAAAGCTAAAACAATTTATTGCGGTCGGTCCGCTTACGAAGCTGAATCCACTGATCCCAACAGCAAATAACAACGCGCGCATAAACAAAGAAACAGCGGTTTATTTAGCGTTCTGAAACGCCATTCAGAGGATCACACGCGTTTGAAGGACGTCTGCGAAGGGGAAAAAAGGCGTTTAGCTACTCGAACTACGTCGTAAGAGGTTACTGTTGATCTGTTACAAACTGCGTTGTCGCAGTTTCTTACCTGAGTAAGTGATAATTAAAAGGTGCGCAAACAACATGTTAAGATTGCCAGAGCAAGCGCACCAGCCTCTGCAGCATAACAAAAAAAAAAAAGCAACGAGAAAAATGACCGCACAATCACTTTCCAAGCTTTCCAGAAAAGATGGAGTTCTCATCGCAGACGAAAATATAAGACGTAAAGAACAGTCGTGGACAACGGCGAATGAAAGAAAGAGTTAGCAGACAATACAAAGGTACACATCACCCAGCAAAGACCTCCTTCAACGGCGACGATCGCGGAGGGAGTCGGTAGGACCATTGAAAATGAACCGGTAATGGTCGCCGTCGGTTTTGAGTCCACAACAAACAAAGAGGAAGCCACACATGAAACTATTAAATAAAAAAGAGCTTCACGTTTTTTTGAGCTGCACGTTACACGTTTGTTTATTTGTTTTCGCGGCGTCGCTAGGGGCTAAAACGAAAACAGAGGAAAGGAATAACCCAGTCAAGCTCACGCCGCCCGGTAAGTCGCACGCCGCAATATGCTACGTGCTAACAGTGCGGGACATTTTTTGCTTTCGCATGTCTCTGCCCAGTGACTTTGGCAGGTTGATTGCTTGTTCGCTTGACGAAGCAGTTTAAAAGTATATAGAAGTACTTGTTGACGTGCGTGTCCAGGCTATCCCTGCACACCGTGCCGTTTTTTTAGAGTGTCCATCAGCGGCTTCAAGTACGCCTTCAGCTGAACTTTTGTTTGGTGAACTATATCAGTGAAAAGTGTGTTGAAGACACGGCTGATGTTACCGGCTAGGTGAAGAGCTAAGTTGTAAGGTGGTGTCGTTTTCTCATGCGAGTATTTCTTGTTCTCTCTGCAGAATGGCTTTCGAGGTGTTCCATGTTTCTGATTGCAGTTGGACTTAGCAAGCATGACAAATTTGACTAGCTGCCCACCCGGCTACATAGGAATGAGTTTTCAGTTGTGCATCTGTTCTATAATCCGTGAAGTTCTCCGTCATCTCCGTGGAATTGTCAAAATCATCTGTTGAGGCGTCAGCGTTGATTTTTAACCGAGACTTGGATAGCTCTTAAAGTTTAATTTGAAGTAACTTAATTACTCACGTCTGTTCAGTCTTCGGGAAGCTGAAGCAGGATTTTCAACCACATCTTAAAAAATTGTGTTTGCAGTGGTAGGCAGTACATGGCATGCCTGCCATCTCCAAATATGCGCTAGTCTATGCCAGAAGGTGGCTGTTTAAACAGCAAATGATGAGCCATAGCAGACTTCACCGCGTACTCTAATGAAATCTGAATAGCAATGTATAACGAGATTACACTTTTTAATATACATATTAAGTATCAAAAAGCACATTTGAAAATTTCTGATTAGAAACTCAATTGCAGGCGAAAATAGCAGGTTATCGCAAACGATCGTGAAAAAAAAAAGAACATAACCAGAAAGTTGCAGACGACCCTCCAAATGTCCTGGCATAGAGTACGAGACGAACCGGCTGGAGTAGCGAAGGAAAGAAAGTAAAAACTAAGCCAAAGAAATCAAAGCAAAAGACGCAATTATTCGACCGTCATGTAAACAACAGAAAGAAAAAAAGCAAAAACAACCGCATAAGATCAGGACGAAGAAAGAACGCGGAGTCGTAGCGTCGCCTTCAGCATAGAAAGAAAGTAGACTGAAAGTTGGAAGGAGTTCCGGGACCGTACAACGGGTGCCGACCTTTATAGTAAAAGACGCAGGAGATGCTAGTCATCCCGCCGCTAAGAAGCGCAATTTGTGCACCGTATATAACGTCACCAAAATCACCTTTATTAGCAGTACGACACTCTCCTCTTTTTTTCTATTGCTCGCTCAAGAAGTCTTCTTTTTTTTTGTAAGTCCGCTTTTATTAATTTTAGTATTAGCTTCCGATTTGCATGTAGACAGTCGACCTCTTTCAGAGCATAGTGACGTCGCAATAACGTACGTGGTTCGAAATAGCCTTTTGCTTCTTCATCCGGAGACGATCTTAAGAGGAATAGCCAGCTCGCCTATTCGTCAAAACAATTTTAAGGAATATATTCATGAGAAATAGGAATTGCAACAACAAAACGAATGAATGGATAAGAACAGTAAAGTTGAAGCGCAGCTATATTCTCGCATTTTTGATCATTGCCCTTCTTGCAACAAACAGGGCGAAGTTGCATTCATGTTTTGCTTGGCTTACATAAGTTCTGACAGAGTGTTTTTTCAGGAGAGCCCTAATATTTCACCCTGAAAGCTGTAACATCTTTTTCAAGCGAAGAAAATGTCCTTTACTCCTGAGGTGGCACCTACTTTTTAACATTCAAAGCAGCGAATACCCGTGATTTTTCATTGGTCACCTCGCACGGAGATAGTCAACACCAATCTGTTGTGGAGAATTCGTCTGCTAGCGGAAACTCCGAACTCGCTATGGGCGCTGCGATCACTTTTTGCCCGCGCTCCGCGGGAGTGGCCAGCATCGGCTTGCATGGCATTTGATCAAACAGTGTATGCTGCCCGCAGACACCCCTCGAAACGCTCCGCTTCGCTCGGCGAAAACTTCAATATAATCTCAAACCCCAGCGTGCGGCGAGCCTCGTCAGAACTGCCAAGAGTTCGCCAAGCGATCACGTTCCGCTCTCAGTGTCGACCTATACAAAGGCGCTTCCGACTTTGGCGAGCGTTGCGACATTCACATGACCGGACGACTTTCTGAAGAATCTATAGCGTTGTCCGCTACTGACTTCAGCAGCGGGCAAAGCCTTTTCGCGTTTCTTCGTAAACGAGAGATTTTGCTGCAATAGTGACGCTGATAATAGCAGACGGCCTTTATCGTGCGGAAGGAGATGATGAAATGACGAGATCAGGTGCGTACTTGGTCTCTTACCCCGTGCTTTTCATGGGCGGAACGTGGCAAATTGAGTTTGAAATAAAAACTTGACGCAGATGGCTGATCTTCTCCAGCACCTAACATTTTTACGATCTTTACACGAAAAATGTTTAGGTCGCAATTTCTACGAAGTGTCTTCTACTGAGATTGGGGCTAGACTACCGATGTGCCCCCAAAACAAACAAAAATATCTGTAGTACTTCGATACCATACACATGTTTAGACAAAAATTTGGCAATTCTACTGGTTAAAAGAGTGAGCACGGCCATGCTCTGCGAACAGCAGGCATAAAACGTCTATTGAAAGCTAGCTACATGATGATGGGCATAAGCTTCCTTATGCCCATCAATCCTTACCTGACCGTGCAATCATTACCTGACCGTGCAATTGCAGGTTATACACTTTGAACAAAAACTAAAACTTGCTTTACATTTGAAATATTTACACTGCGAGAGCTCAGTCTGGGCTTAGAATAGGCCGAAGCAGATTCGACTTCATGGAGGAACAACATAGCCACTGTACTATGACAGCTGGGGTCTTTAACGCGAATCACGCAGTCGTGGTTTATCTACCGCACATCGGAATGATGCAAATTGACATCCAAACAGGGAAGACGGGGAGAAAGCTAGTTGGGTTCTGCAACAAGAACGTTCGGGTCATAAGCTCTGTGCTGCTGGGAACTGCTCTAACATACTTGACTACAGGGTGGACGTATGAACTAATGTTAGTTTCAATGGAATTCAGCGATTCATTTCTTAGCAATATATTTTGTACATTTGTGGTGAAGAGGTGCCCTTAGTCTAGATTGATTTACTGAATCAATTCGTTCATTCATTCAACTCTTTATTTTCCGTGCTAAGGACAGGTAATGCCAGAATAGTGATTGAAAACCACATTTTGTGTGCCATTAATATACACAATTTGTATGGTTAATGAAACTGGCGAAAAGTGTATTTAACAAAACAATTGCAGTTACGCTAAGCAACGAGCAATAAATACAAGTACGAAAGTAGCAAACAACATTCGCGGCATATTTCGAGAAGTTCACAAAAAACATGTTTAGGACACACAGAAAACAGTTAAATATTAGTAAAAAACGCTTGAACATTTGCATAAAAGAGTTGAAGATGCCAATGCTGATTGTACAGAGCGTGTTATAAAATGTATTAGGTTCATGGGTCTGGTTAGATTTATCTTTCCAACAAAGTGGCAGTAACTCTTAATATTACCCTCGGTATATATAGGTCGATATCTGACGCCAGGCTCGGATAGTCTACTAAACTGTGCAAGCATTTATGTAAAAATGAGATCGCTCTAGTTTTCTGGTGTTTAGTGCCAAACAACCATATCGTCGCCAAAGTCTAGCATAATTGAAATGAACAGTGCGACCAAGGTGGTAAAGTAAACAGTATTAAATAAAATGTCTTCACTTTTTCTATCATTGCTTGGTTACTAAAACCAATGCAATTCCAAACGGCCGAATCAGGCTCAAGTTTCGTACGCATGAAAAAATGGTACAAATCGAATATACAAATTCACAATAAAAGTTCTTCCAAAAAACTATGAATGATGCCTAACACTCGAAACGCAGCATTTGTAATGTTCGGAACATCTTAATTGAAAGGCAACGTTTACTTAACATATACTTCTAGATCTCTCTGGCACTGAACCCTAAGTAGGGGGGACGAAACCACCGTTTTATAGGATTTAGAGTTATATTGCGGTCGCACCAATGATGCACCACATTAACATTATTCATTAGTAGTACACAGTCGTGACTAGATGAAGCCTGCCGAAAGAAAATGCGGTCATCAACATATTGTAAAAAAATATTTGAATGGCGGTTACAGAAACTGAGATCATTTATGAATACATTGAAAATAATTGGCCATAGTATGAGCCCCTGCGGCGCACTCGAGTATGATACATAAGGCATAGAATGGTATCCCAATATTTAAACAGATTGTCTCTTTCTGAAGAATAACTCATAAGTAAATAGAAAAACTTTTTATCCCCTCCATATGGCCTTAATTTATCTAAAACCATTGAATGATCAACCACTGAAAACGCTTCTACAAATAAAAGTACACGGAACTTTTATGCCCGCGCTCACTGACGATCGGTGCCACTAAGTTCAGAATTGATACCAGTTTGGTCTCTACAGCTATAGCAGTGGGAAAACCGTGTTGTGAAATGCTTTCTTTTCGTTTAAAAAAATTGCATCTCCCGGTCATCACTACAAATACAGGTGACTGGGAACGCTCTGAGACATTGTAATGATTACAATATCTAAAGATTTATGATAAAAACTAAAGTTTGAAGCGATTGAGCCAGATGATAGACAAAACGCAGCGAGTGTTCATGCGAGTTGGTGGATGTTGATCATGTTGAAAATTTCACAAGACTGTGGAAAAATTTTGCCTACCTTTTTGATAATATTAATACATTTTATCAATGATAGATTTCGGATGAAAGAGCCCGAGAAAAAAAGCTGTTCATAGACAGCTTGACGAGCCCTCTGCCCCCTTATCAGAAACAAAGTATTTAAAAAAGGTTCAAAAAGGCAAAAAAGGAATTATCGAGTCCTATTATGAAAACTAAACAAAAAGCACAAACAGCATACACACACACTATTGTTCGAGAAATAAGAACATACGACGTAGTTCAGAAAATAAAATTGTGTCTAAAGTATTTTTTTCTTGTCTACATAATTCAAAAACTTAGGAAGCGTAAACTTTTACATTTGATAGCTATAGTTAGTTTTAGATCTAGGAATTTTCCAGCATTCGACAAACGAGTGGAGTAAACATGCATAGGGGGCTAATTCAGTCAATAAACTCGATTTCCTTATGTGTCTAAGCTTGTAATTAAAAAATTTTGGAATATCAACCACTTCAAAGCGTTTAAATAGTTATTCGGTATGTGATTTTTATAGAACGCCTGAAATAGTTCTTCATAATTTTTTCTGTAATATATGTAGTTTTTTTTTTATTTTAAGTTTGTGAGAGTAGTATTGCCTCAAACCCGATAGCAGTATGTTAAGAAAGAATAAAAAAAAATGAATTTTAAATAATACTTTTACAGAGGTTGGGAGCTCAGATTGATGACGATATATTAACCCTTTAGCACCTGAAAACTTAGAGTTAACATGATGCATATGATCATTCCTAACATATTTTCTAAAAGGAAAAATAGCGCGTAAAGTTTTATGAGAATTTACAATTTCTATTGAACCTGAATTTAATATAATGCCTTTTTTCAAAACCACTGGTTTGTTCTTAGTAAAGAAGAAAGTTCTCAGCAGAATTTTAAAGGGTCTTTAGGGGGCAAAGGGTTCAGTCTGGGTTAGTTCGGTGTTTGCTTTGATAGTGTGCAGTTCTTATAGTTGGGTGTTATTGTTCGATAACTGAAGTTTCCATTTCTAATGTGGGGTCACAGTTTTGCAGTAGCTGACATTCAGACGTTCTCTTTCCCGTGTGATTTTGCTTCTACCAAGTTTCGTATGTTTTACCACAGTATAAGGTAATTTTCAATCAGATAAGAGCATAGGTGGTCCGACTAGCTCTACTTTATACACTTTTCAACTACACTAGTCCTAGAAATTGCAAAGAAGACAACTACAGTGGAATAACTGGCATGTCCGCTGTGTGATTACATGACCGGCAGTTTTCAGCATTTACCCATACCTTTAGCTTAAAACATACTGGCTAATGTTCGAGCACACGTCGCAATGCTTTCTGTAGAACAAATTCTGAGTCTCATAAGGGTGCGCATGTTTGTCTGCAGGCTGAATCAATCATGATCTATAATTTAGTGGAAATATGCCAGCCAAGTAATGGATTACGTAGCTTGTTTTTAGCATTTGCTCGAATGGCACTACCACTTTCTTATATATTATGTTGAATAGCACTGATAGCATTTAGGTCCCTAATTTGGTTTCGCCTATTTTTCTTTTTTACGAATAATATTAACTAGATAACGTGCCCCTTAAACACATATATTAGAATCGTTCTATTTATTATTCAAACTCAGAATGGATCGATATTCGTAATTATTATGATTCAAATCCGGATGCAGTCAAAAACAAAGTATCGGACAAAGCCTTTATACACATTTAGAAAAGGCAGGCATTTTCAGTGCAGGTGAATTTTGTTTAAAAAAATAACTAATTATACTATTTCGAAGGTTTAGTCAACGAAACGCATTTATCGGGATCTTGAAATGTTTTGCTTACAGTTTTCTTGGCTTTGGGATCAAACCTCTTGTCCACATAAAGACGACCTAATGCGTGTGTCATTGAGCTTGATATACGCGTGAGACACTTCTTCCACCGTGGTCTGTCTTTCTTTACGCCGAATGCCTCTTTATTAAAGTTAAAGAAGAGCTTTTCAAGGTTTTTGGATGCCCCAGCACCTTGAGCTCGGATCCGAGTCCAGTACACAAAATTGTACAGCGTAGATCTGCGGAAAAAATGCGCCAGATCACGTACATATTAGAACGGCGTTTGTGAATAGGTCGCCACATTCATCCAGCGTAGGTATTCACCTCTTTGTCTAATATTCTACTGACTGGCGCACGTCCAAATAAGCAAGAATTGTAGGACAATACCATATATGCACCTAAAATATTGCCACTGGAATCTCCTAGCAAGCGCGTCCATGCTTTACGTACTTGACTCCGACACAAATGGTCCGAGGTTCGATGCCTGGGAGCCGACGCACCTTTTTGTTATTCCTGTAAATGTCGCGTTCCTGTAAATGTGCGTTCTGGTAAATGCGAGAGCCCTTTTGCTATTTTGAGAACCAAGTGTGCTACGCACTGTACATTCTACGCCGTTTGTTCCACAAGCCCGCGCGTTTACTGTCGGGTTCAAAGGTTTGAATACGACCGGAGCGCCGACAGAATGGACCGTTTTCCAGTAAGCTTCTGCGCATGCGTACACTCCCGCTGCAGCCATTTTCGCAGGGCACCGTTCCCGGCGCCCTGCGAAAATGGTGAATTCGCCTAGAAGTTAATTACAACTTATTCCGTAGACGAGCACAAACGCGCAAGCGATCTGTGGAATGTGAAGAGGCACTCTAAGCTTTTATAGCGCCGAGGTAGTTTCAGACCATATGGCAGACTTTGGAGGAAATTATTCCCCCTTTTGCCGCGAGATTAGACGCTGCATAATTCTATGGATAATCTGGAAGAGTACGCGTAGAAAAACGGTCAATCGTTGCCAACAAGTAGGTTGCAGCGCACTTGCCATAATAATAGCTGCCTTGAAAGAAGCAATCTAAAATATACGTCGACACGCTCAAAGCAGGACAACCATACAAACACAAATACGAGAAGGAAGGCTCCTTGAAGTTTCAACACAATGCGGCGCACAAGCTGTCATCTGCCGAACCCAACCAAACCACTAGAATTCCTGACTTCTTTTAAGAATCGCTTGTTGCCGATATACGCGTAGGACCTTTCGAACACTGATAGCTTTGGTGCACATCTAATACGGTGTCGAGAGACATCCTAATAAGTCCGCAGGGTTAGATGACAGATAGAAGCAGGAAAGACGAGCGAAGTTCGAACTGCAACTGAAAACAAGCAGACAAAGAAAAAATCGGCTGCCAGGCGCGCGCCCTTCTGGATCTCGATGCTTATCATCCTGTAGCTCGCGCGCTGCTGTGGATCACGTGACAGAGCTGACCAGAGACGAGAGAGGGGGTGAGGTCAAGGCGCAGGACACCGTGACACACCCCAACCTTGTATAAAAAAAAAAAAAAAAACTCGCGGTTATTTTTTTTTATTTTTTTATTGCTGTCAATGTTAGGGGAGAGCGTGCACCAACCGGTGTACCGCTGTACACGCGCTTTCCTCCTCTCTTCGGATTATCACCAAAAGTTGACTGCGCCGCGTTTGCAGCCTCGGAAAGCGGGCGAATTTTTGCAGCACACTTGAATGATGGAAATGGTGCGAGCCGCGCCTGCAGCTCGGCTTGCCCCCGATCGAAAACGCGCCCAGTGCGAGCTCGTAATTTGAGTACTGCAACAGCGGGCCTGCTCTCGCAATGCTCGATGTTCGTGCAGCCACGTGCTCGCACGTTACCTTCGCTGAGTCTTGAATAGACCGATCTCACCAAGCGTTCAACGCATGCGCGAGGCAGCCATAACTTTAGTTCACGGGAGGCAATCGGAAGTGCAAAAGACTGTTCGTACCGTGCATGCGCAGATCTCCAGCGAGTTTGTAGTGTGCACAGAAAGACTAAAGTTCCCTCGATGCATTGCGGCAGCGGTGGCGTAGTCAAACTGGCTGGTGAGATCGGTGAAATGGAGTCTAGAAATATTTTCTTTCACGCGGTCGCGTCCTCTGCGCGAGAGATTCGAGCTCAATAAGTAAATTGAGGTAACAAAGAACGCAAAAGTGTTAAAATTTTCTCAAAAATATCGGCTCGGAACGCCGCATGTTTACGTAAAAAAAATTTATTGTTGTTGCAGCATAAGCGAACCTCAGCGCAATCAAAATATTAATATAATTACTTGCATTACGCGGACGATGGTAAATCGATGAACCGGCGCTCCCGGCTTTCCCGAACAGGCTGCCACTGCTGAAACTGGCGTGACTATGCGGAGAGCCGTTTGATTAAACCGGTACAGCTTGCCGGTCACCGGTCACCCGACTGTGGAACATGGTCACCGGTTTGAGAAAACGTGCGACAACTTTGCCCAAACGAGTGAAACCATTTGCCCAGGCAACTGACCCGTTTGCCAAAGAAGAGACCTGTTTGCCCAAATAGGTGACGGTTATGGCTCATACGCGGACCCCTTTGAGCCATGCGGGTGACCCCTTTGACAAACTGGTGGCCGGTATGGCTAAACTGTTAACGGTATGAACCCGTTTACTTTCATATAGGCGCCAAATGTTTTTTTTCAGTAGGGATACCTCAAGAGCGCAGCTCTTGAGGTATCCCTTGAGGTATCCGGTGTTACAGGGAGTTGTAAGCGGTTTTCATTTTTTCTTCACTTTTGTACATGACGTTGTAACGTCTTCTAAAGAAATCTAAGCAATGCCTCCTTAAGCACAGCATTCCATGCACTGTAAGGCCTGAAAGGTAAAGGTTTACCCAGCTCCTCCACCAGAAATGTCACGAATGAAGGTGACGAGAAGCCGAACAGTGAACTGAAGGATAAAGGTTTAATTGACGAACTTGTGCCAAACTAAAATAAGTAACGAAAGAGCGTCAGGCAGCAGAAAAGCGGGCTGCGATTCGGCGGCACTACAGAGCGCAAGCGAGACTGACTCGACAAGGTCGCGGGCAGCTGCTTATCTACCGTGCGTCACTATCTCGAAAGTTCGGCAGAGAAAGTTCGAGCGTCGCGTGCTCGGGGTGAGGATGAACTGGCACTTTCGAGAACAAGAAAGCAGAAGGAAAGTTACGTCTGGTGCGAGAATGAACGTGAATCCTCTAGAAGTCCGTGACCGAGCGTTTCTTTATCGACCCTGCGGGCGGCAATATTTTTTTGAATACTGCACAACTTACAATGCAAGCACAACTAACAACCCAGGGGGAACGTGAAGACAAATTGTTTTGCACGTAGGTTTGTGATATGTAAATTTGATAATAGTGTAATTGTATGCGCTGACTTACATATTTTCTCCTTCCAGAAGTTCCTCAATACGTTTCATATATTCAGGCTCCTTTACAATCACACGTTCGCTCTCATTGAGTGTCATATTGGCCGGTGCAAACCAATAATTTAATAGTTTCAACCATTCAATCTGTAATGTCACAAGGGAAAATAAAACCGCAACATACAGTGAGGATTCCATTTCTGCAGAGTAATGTCCAGATGTCCACAAGGATCAAAATTATAATACAGTATACATATGAAAAACAATATACCAGTTCGCAACTTATGCTAGCCTTTGTCCTTTTCATTCAATTTCATTTTGTTACCTTAATGACCCTCGAGGGGGTATTACATAAGGGGTGTGTACATGAATGGATTATATATGAATGCCAAACGATTTTAAAGCCGACGTGTCCTGTTACCTTTTTCATGAATGCGGATGGGCAATTTATTGCAACAGCGTAAGAAATGCAGTTCCAGCACTGAGCTACTCGGGGGAAAAATGAAGCACGAAATGCGAGAGTGCGGGTGCTTGGGCGTGGACCTTGCTGTGAATGTCCGGTGGGCTGCGATATGCGTGCGGGGGAAGGGGGGTAAAAGATAAGGCTGTTGACAAAGGGAACGAAGACGCGCTCCGGGCACCATAGCTGTACTGTGAGTGAGCGGGAAATAAGCGGGAGCACTCCTGTTCTTATGCTTTGTGGTGGCTCACATAAGCACGTTACGGAAGGTGCTATTCAATGTTTGGTTAAGGGTCTTGTAAAGTGTAATGGAGCATGATCACAATAATCATTTCGGACAGAGATGTAGAGGGTACGAGAACGAGAAACATCGCGTACGCTACCGTGTTACGAAACTTTCGTTTCGGTGCAGCAAGAGGCAGCAAAGACCCGTTTTCCAAATTATTATTTTTTATCGCAGAAAAGCAATTTCTATATATTTCAATCTACAGTAAACGACTTAATTTTTGCGAGGACCCAATTTTCGCGAATTACGCGATTCGCCTACAATTCGCAAAAAAATAGGTCCCGCAAACAATTCCGGTAAAATGTAAACACATTGGATTATATATTGAGATCGCACCGCGTCGTAAAATGTATAACCCGCGAATTATTGCAGAACTTCAGCTTTAACCTAAATTCCGAATGATTAAGCCCACAAAAATTAAGTTGTTTTTAGTAAATGATAATGCCTCGTCGTTTCGGGCAATATATATATAATTTGGAGTGCCTGTGCCCCTTTAAGAAAACCCCTCGAGTTTCCTTGGGTAGGTAGGTATCCCATACAAATGTAAACAAAGTTTGTTCACGAGGCTCCTCAGAACTCCTGATTCTTCTTTATTTCAAAATGTTTGAAGGATGCAATGACAAATCTTCGAAGCTCTTGTACAGTAGTCCGTGAAAATCAATTATATATTGTCATGGGTGTTTTGACGTTCGATCGTCAATGATGGTCCCGGTCATTGTAGAGGTCGCCACTTATAGACTTTCTGGATAGGCTGCCGCATTCCTGTCGCGCCCCCGCTCGCTGTACTTAGTTGATGTCGCTTGATTAAATTCATTTCTCTATTGTGTTCGGGAACGTTTCGGTCGCATCCTGGCTCGCTGCACCCTGTCTTCACGGTACGGGCCCTCGATTCATCAAACATGGTGTCAGAAGTAAACCGTCCTCGACTGTAGCCTTCAGGACACTATAATCATCATATCATGTCCAAGGAATCGAGCCTGCAGTGGGTCGGCGTCAGTCTACGGCAGACTAATTACAAAGTCAATAGGTGGCGACCTCTACGTCTCCCGCTTTATGAAAGATGAAAGATTGAGGAAGCCCACGACATAAAACTTCACAAATTTAAACGAGTCGGCCGAACAACACGTCGGCAACTACGAGTTTGCACGACACCGTCGCTGTCGGTTGGGACTGGGACCGGGTCAGTGCCAGAGGGCGGCCCTGTCGGGCTTGCAGGTCGTGGTTGTACAGGAACCAAGGCGTGTTGCGCTGATTCGGGCAGATCTTGTGGCTGTGCCTCCCCACCGAAAGGCACAAGATGGCGGAGATTTCGTTGAAGAACACCAACACGTTCTGTTTCCACCATATAACTTCGTTGTCGTTGAGCAGGACTCAACACTGTAGCGCGCACTTGATCAGGTCTCACCCAGACTTGCTCTCCGGTTCGAAGTGACGGCAGGTCCCTGGCCGCGTGACGCGGGTTGTAGTTTGCAGCCTGTTGTCTTTTGTAGGCTAAATCATTGCTCGCGACTTTGTCTTTCTCTGGCCAGTTTGGAGGGGGGGGGGGCTCGTCGCGCTTAGGAACTCGTGTTTTCAGCTGCTTCCCCATCAAAAACTGGGCTGGGCTGATATCGTTCAATCCCGGGGTGTCTCGCTGGCTGAGGAGGGCCAGATTCGGGTCATCTGCCTTCCGAAAGAAGTATATTATTGTCCGGATCATTCCATCAGCTCCTTTATTAGACTGCGCGAAGTGAGGGCTGCTGGTTACGTGGTCAAACCCGTAAGATTTAGCGAAATATGTGAACTCTCTCGAAAAAATGGAGGCCCGTTGTCAGACCTTAAGCGCTGAGGAATTCCATGGCGAGCGAAGATGCTCTTGATCACGTCAATGACAACCTGAGCTCTCGTGCTTCTTAGCGTTACAACCTCTGAGAATCGGGAGTAGTAGTCCACTACTAGGATGAAGGTCTGTCCCTTGAGGTGGAAGAGGTCCACGCCGAGCATATCCCACGGACGACCAGGGAGAGGGGTGGAGACGAGCGGCACCGACAGGTTCACACGAGTGGAGGCGCACTGTTCAAAATTGGTAACCATGGAAGTGATCTCCGCAGTTATGCCTGGCCACCATACTGGTTCTCGAGCCCGGGCTTTGCTACGGTTAATTCCCTGATGTCCCTCGCGCAGCCGCGTCAGCACCGGCAGCCTCAGTGAAAAGGGAAGGCTGAAGCTTACGATTCCTGGGCATTCTATCTCAGCAGATGCACCTAGTCGCACCAAGGACCTTGGTGTCACAGTAGCGATGGAATTCACGCCTTCGTCTCGACTAGAGCACTGCACGGGCCCCGGGCCAGCCCAAACATCCGAGCCCGGCCCGGCCCGCGGGCCGGGCTCGGGCGGGGTAGCAAGCATTTTCTGGGGCCCGGGCCGGGCTCGGGCTTGAATAAAATATTTTCCGGGCCGTGGCGGGCCAGTCGTGTGCCACAAAGTTTAAAATGTTGAAAACAAAAAAGCTGCTCATTGATCTTTTCGGTTCAATTAAAACAAACAAGGGAAATGCAAAATTACAAAGCTGCTGTTAAAAAAAAAGACGTCATGCACTTGGAAAGCTTTCACGTGGATAAAAGGAAACGTATGGATTCCTCCACCATAGTGGGAAAGTTCGGTCAAGAAACCGAGGGCACTCCAGTCGCAAGGTACAACATGAGTGCATTTTTCCTCTGCGTTTCAAACTGAACACAAGAAAAACAACGTGAGACTGATTTTGCTTTTGTGCATTTAGCCTTACTATGCCGCCAAATATAAGCTAACTATATATTTTTATGCCTATACAGCTTTTTGAATATGCACTAGCGTGATTCTGATTATTTCCTCACAAAAAACATGTAGAGAGAAAAGTTCTCTGAAACGAATCGAACAACGAAAAGCCCGATATCTTTTCAAGAAATGCATAAATAAAGAATACGGCACTTTTTTTTTTCTTTAAATCACTTATAGACTGCATATATCGCCAATATTCTCGAAAATACACAAAGTCGGGATATTTATTGTGTCATAAAATCTCGGTCCAAGTCCAAAAGAAATTTAAATCAAATATGCTCGTTTTATGCTTTATGGCTCGTGAATATCAACTACCGGGCTCGGGCTGGACTCAGGCTTATATTTAAAACATTTTTGTCGGGCTCGGGCCGGGCTTGAACTTCTGTCTCAAAATTCTGCCGGGTCCGGGCCGTGCTCGGGCTATGTCTCTTCCGGGCCGGATAGGGCCGGGCCTAGAAAAATAAATATTCTGTCAAGCTCGGTCCGGGCCCGGGTCGTGCCTCTACCGGGCCGGGTCGGGCCGGGCCTAGAATATCAGGCCCGTGCAGGGCTCTGGTCTCGACCTCCTGGTCCCGTCGCTCAGGCCACGGAGCCAGTCTCCTGCTCCTCTTCCCTGGGGAGAACTTCCCCGTCTAGGAAGCAGCACGTGCCACGTGCGACAGATGATACAGACGGGACTGTGGGCCGACCTAGCACATCGACCGCCGCCCCATTAGGTCAAGGCAGGGACCGTGCGTTGCCCCCGCGATCCCTAGACAACTCTAAGGCTTCTGGCAGGCCTGCGAAGAAGTCACCAGAGGCAGAAAAACTGCAGATACCGGCAACCATTCTGCTCCAGAGCCAGATCCTGAGGAAATGGAGTGGCAAACCCAGAAACAAAAGCATAAAGGGAAAACAACATTATTTCCTCCTAGATGAGATCATCGCACACATCACCCCTTTTTCCTCTACAGCTTCTCTGATACTTAAAATTCTATGAAGAATGACGGCAATCATCCAGTTGAATTCCCAAGGTCTACTGAGCAACTTTGATGATATTGAGTTTCTCCCGGAGGAACACCGCCCACTTGCTTCATGTTTATAAAAAAACGCATCTCAGTTCCAAGCATACAAAATTTTCTTAGACGCAATCATATTTTTAAAAAAGACAGAGAGGGTGTGTCTGTATTTGCGGGAGGAGTTGCAGTGGTTGTTCCAAAGCACCTTCCCTGATCTGGAATCGCTCTTAATACTGGGCTAGAGGCAGAAGCGGTGTGCATCCTCCTTCACAAAGTGGTGACGGTAGGTTCCGTGTACATTCCTGCTTCTTTTAGCTTTTCGACAAATGATTTTAATGCGCTTTTACATTAACTTCCTGAACTTTTTCTTTTACTTGGCGGTTTTAACGCATAAATATTTTGTGGGGTAGTGGCCACATCGATGCCCGTGGACAAATGGTGGAGTCAATTTTAATGTCACATGCACTTTGCCTTTTTAACACTGGAGAACCGACCAATTTTAGCCCATCATCGTTATCGTCCTCATGTGCTGATCTTTCCATCGGTAGTGCATCCATTTTTACTTCTTTTACTTGGGCAGCAGGCACAAACCCATATACAAGTGATCACTTTCTTATTTTCCTAAAGAACACCACTCCTCTAAAGTGCATGCCAACGTGGACAGTCCGTTGGAAGTTTGAGAAAGCGAATTGGTCTCTTTTCACTGAGGCGACACAACTTGCATGCACGTCACTTGATGAACTTTCTGTCGAACAAGTTACAGAGTTGTTAAGTAATTTTATTCTTCAAGCTGCACAGCTTGCTATTCCTAGGACTCCCACGCATCTCCCGCGGCAACCCAAGCCGTGGTGGGATGAAGAGTGTACTGAGTCACGGAAAAAACAAAACTGAGCCTGGGGTAACGTTTCGACGTTACCCCACGCAAAGCAACCTCTGTTGCTTTAAGCAAATGAAACCTCAGGGAACGTACATCCGACATCAGTCAAAGCGCAAATACTTCCAGGGGTACGCCTATTCCATTAACTGTATTTCAACAGTCAAAGAAGTCTGGGACAAAGTTCATCGCATTGAAGGGAGGTACCATGCCTTCTCAGTCCCAATCCTCTCCTACAGTGGGGTTTGTCCGGAAAGTCTAAAGAATCCAGCGTATCTTCTCGGTGAGCATTTTGTTCTTGTATCGAGCTCCGATTATTATTCATCTGCATTTCTCGCATAAAAAGCGCGTGCAGAATCGCATGCTGTGAAGACTACTGGTGCAGCCCATGATGACTAGAATCTACCTCTTACGATGCATGAACTCGAAATGGTCCTTCACTTAACTAAGCCTTCAGCTGCAGCACCTGATGGCATACACTACCAGATGCTAACACATCTCCATCCTTCTACATTATTTCTTATTTTGTACCCTTTTAATCGAATATCGCACGAGGGCGAATTCCCTTCGGCATGGAAGGTAGCCACTGTTGTTACTCGTTTATAACCTGGTGAGGATCCTTTTTCTGCGTCAAGCTATCGCCCTATCGCCCTTACTAGCTGTTTACTTTACTAGCCATAAGACTTTTGAGGGTATTGTGGACAAAATACTTATGTACTATTTAGAAAAAAGAAAACATCTTTAATAAGAATCAAATGTGGGTTTCGTTCCTGTCGTTCGACGGTTGACAATTTGGTTCGTCTTGAGACCGTAATTCCTGAAGATTTTGTGAACAGTCAGTTGTACCTATCAGTGTTTTTTTATATGAAGAAGGCATATGACACAGCATGGCGTCATGGTATTCTCCGTGATTTGTGTGAAGTTGGGGTACGAGGTAGGCCGCTTGCTGCCATCAATAGCTATCTTTCTAATCTAACCTTTCTTGTGAAGCTAGGAGCGTCTTTCTCTCAAGAATTCGTCCAGGAGACTGGGGTCCCTCAAGGGGTTGTCCTCAACGTTACTCTTTTTTTGGTAAAGATCAACTCGATACCCCGTTCCCTACCTTCCTCTGTGCAATATTCACTCTATGTCGATGACCTTCAAATCTCTATTTCATCGTGCAATCTTTCTATTTGCGAACGGAGGCTTCAAGTTGCTATCAACAATCTCCTAAAGTGGACAGATGAAAGCGGCTTTAGTTTTTCTCCAAAAAAGACAGTTACTGTCTGTTAGTCCAGTATAAGGGGAGTCCCTGCAAATCCTTCGCTATATAAGCGACAGGCCCCTATCCCGGTGAAAGTAGAGCACAAGTTTCTGGGCATCACTTTCGACCGTAAGCTATTGTTTGTGCCTGATATAAAAATTCTGAAGTTAAAGTGCTAGAAATCACTGAACATCCTTAAAGTCTTGTCCCACAAGGCATGGGGCTCTGACCGTCTATGTCTTTTGCGAATCTATCGCTCGGTAATCGGCTCACGCCTAAACTATGCAAGCTTTGTGTACGGATCTACTAAGCCATAAGGTTTTAAGGCACTCAATTCCATCCATCATCAGGGACTTCGCTTGGCAATAGGTGCCTTCACAAGGTCGCCTGTGCTCAGTCTCTACGCTGAGGGAAAAGAGATCCCTCGACAGACGGCGATTCTCCTTGGGATTTATGTATTCAGTAAGGATACAAGCAATCGCTCAGCATCCAGTGCGGGAGGCAGTGGAGGGCACGAAGTATCAAAGGATATTTGAAAACAAGCCTAGCATTCGCGATGAGAAATAGGATTATGGCAGAGACAGTTGGAATAGACATTAAGCTTCCAGTTGCTGCAGTTCCAAAGATGATGGCACTATGGGATTTCAACTGCACACGTTGCGATTTTTCACTAACAAAGTTTAATAAAAAGGACACCCTATCCGAGGTCATGCGACAAGAATTTTACGAACTCCAGAAGCAGCATGATTCTCATTGACACTATTGCATAGACAGCACCAAAAACGGAATCATTTGTTGGCTGTGCCATGATCGGCCCATCAGTAAGAAGGGTTCGTAGGCCAGATTAGTTGGCGACTGTTTTTACTGCTGAACTGCGCGGCCTTCTGCTTGCTATAGAACACATCATCCAAACACGTAAGTCCCGGTCAGTGATGTATACAGATTCGCTGAGTGCGTTAGGGGCTCGGAAGTCACTTGAAACCCCAAAGGACGCCCTCATTCTTTTATTACAAAACAAAATAGTAACAGCGACCAGAAAACGATGCAATGTTCTATTCTGCTGGGTGCCGAGCCATGTCGGAATCCCAGGGAATGAAGAGGTAGTTCCTGCTGCGGGCATTTGTGGCACTCGTACTGTGGACATTAATGGTATCCCATTCAGAGATTACTGTGCCCTAGTCAAATATCAAGTTAAGGCTCAGTGGCAAACAGAATGGAGCCTAGAGGTGTCTAACAAACTGCACAAGATTAAGCCCCTTCTTAGTGAAGGGAAGAGTGCTAGGCAGACAGACAAGTTTTATAAGGTAGTCCTCTGTCGTCTACACGCATTGGGCACACGCGGCCGACGCATGAACACCCTTTGCGTGGGGAGGACCCTCCGGAATGTGAGCATTGCCAGGAACCTTTGAGTGTCTTGCATATCTTTCTCAAATGCCCTGCATATGACGATAAACGCCGCCATTACGTCTCCCAGCTCTATAAAGAGGATGTTCCTCTACACCTATGTGTGCTGCTTGGAAATGAGCCACTACTCCCACCCACCAAGGTTTTTAAGATTTTAAAAAGTATTGATCTTTTACACAAATTGTAGCATTGTTTATAATATAATCTCCTAGTATTATTTTATACATTTTTTTTAAAATTAGCAGCCACTAAAGCTTTCTTCACCAAAATCCCCTTCTGCAATAGTATCCTTTCTTGGCGCAACATAGCCTTAGTTCCTTTTGCGCCACAAAACTCCAATCTACTACTACAACTGCTGGGAATCCAACAAAATACAATGGTGCAATGCTTTCTAGCTGCCACAATAATTTTGTTCTGGATTTCAACAACAAGGCAGTTCCTTGTAGGCAGCAGTGAGGAGATGGCTCGCAAGGCACTAAGGGGATCAGTGAAAACCACTGCCAGGTGTATCCTGTGGCGAGCTATGTGCTCCGTAGCCAGCAGGAGGCCATACAGCTCCGCTGTCCGAATGGTAGGGGTAGTATTTATCCGCTTTACAACTTCCAGTGAAAAGCCAATGATAGAGCAGCCAAAAAAAAGTCTCAGCTTTTGTTTCATCTGTATAAAACTTCGTATGATCTTCATACAATTAAGCGAGTTTATAAAGTTCTTGCAGAAGAACCGCACTTGGAGTGTTTTCCTCGCTATACTGTGCAAGAGACAGGTTGCAGTGTATATCAGGGTGTTTCCAAGGTACTACGATGCGGGGAAATCTGACTACCTGGGATGCCACTTCTAATCCAACAGACTCCGGCAAGGTCTTCAGTCGCACGTTGAGCAGAGGTGCCACACTAGGTTTTGCGAGGAAGTGTCGTTCCGAGCATGTTTTTTGAAAAACACCTCGAAGGGGGTGCTAGAGGACACATCGGATGCGAAGAGAGTACATTACGCCCAATGAGCATCCACGTCTTTCGAGGTAACACTCATTACCCTCTGCATATAAACTAGGTACAGTGGATGTACGAAATGCACGTGTAGCCAAACGAAGCCCAAGATGACGAACGGCATCGAACATTTTGAGCACAGACTGTCTAGCAGACCCATAAACAAAGGAGCCATAGTCTAGTCGGGAGCGTACAGAAGAGTGATTTATCCGCAAGAGGCACAATCGATCTGAGCCCCAAGACCGGTGCGAGAGAAACTTAATGATATTGAGCAACTTTTGAGTTTTCAGTTTCACGCTTTTTAGAAGGGCATTAATATTCAGTTCACTATCAAACTTGAGACGGAAATATTTGTGCTGAGGTTGGACACTCACATTACTAATGTAGATTGTTAGGGATGGTTAAATAAGGATTTCAAGGTTGCGGGTGAAGCAAACGCGTGCAGTATTTTCAGGAGAAATCTTAAACCCATTACTGTCAGCCAACTTAGTAAGCCCGTTGGCGCCTAGCTGAACCCTATGTTCACAGACTGAGAGGTTACAGGAGGAAACTGAAATTAGTAAATAATCGACGTAAAGAAAATACTGAACCGACCAAGGGGTTACAGAAGCAATGGAGTTCATTTTAGCTATGAACAAGGTGACACTTAGCACTCCTTCCTGCTGCACTCCACTTCCCTGCAGAGATTCACGGGAGAGTGCGTTTCCCAGCTGAACTTGAAAGGCGCGCCTGTCTAAATAGCTCTGAATGGCACGAAGCATAGGACCACGTAGTTCAAGGGTAAACAGGTATTTTAAAATGCCAGAGAGCCAAGCCGTACCATGCGCTTTCTCGACATCGATGAAGACGAAGAGGTAGTGCTGCCTGTGCGCAAAGGTCTCACGCACAACAGTTTCGGCACGAACCAAGTGGTCGACAGTAGACAGTGATAAAGATAGTCGGACTAAAATTTGTCAAGCACCTTACATGCTCCACATAATACATTAGTCTACGATTTATCATTCGCTCCAGTGTGTTACAGAGACAGCTGGTATGAGAAATGGGCATATAACTGGAAACAGAAGACGCATTCTTACCAGCCTTCAAAAGTGATAGGACACGTGCTACCTTCGACGATGTAGGGAAATAGCCCTCCTGCCATATGCGGTTATAAAGATATAAAACGACATCGAGTGTAGAAGGATGGAGATGCTGTAGCGTTTAATAATGTAAACCATTTGGTGCAAGAGCTGAATGCTTTGTAACATGAAGAACAGCGAGGAGCTAGTGGAAGTTGAATGTAGCGTTATATTGTTCATGTTCACCTCCTGAGGTTTTCAAGGGGTTTCTCTCAGCCTTCAGTTTGTGTTGAAAAAAACTAGATGAATAATTATGTGAACTAGATACATACTCAAATTGTTCTCCACAAATATGCGCTTGTTCCTCGAGAATGTGTGGGCATGGTCCATTCTTAGAAAACAGGGGGATTTTAAATGCATCGTAGGAACCATTTATCTTGTGTCTTCGATCCGAGAACTCCTTAGGTGACGTGCTGCTATTTATAGGATAAACAGAGCCTTGCCAACTTTAATCGTTTGGCTTTTTTTTCGGATGTAGCGTGCACGCGCCTTTATTTCGCAAAAGGACATGAGGTTATTTCTAGGGGTGTATTGCCTCAGATTACCGCAATCCAGATTGTGTTTCTTGCGTGTCTCTTCACATTCCGAATTCCACCAAGGGTTTGGCCTTCTAAAGTGAAATTGGGATGTTTACGGGATGGACAGCTTGGCTGCTGCGATGATGTGCTTGGTCAAAAGCAGATTGAGTTCATCAATTCGGAGACTATCCAGACGAGAATACACTAAAAGCGATGCCTGCACAAAGAGGTTCCAGTCAGCCTTGTCAATCTTCCAACGAGGAGGGCGTGTATAAATGTAGGAAGGGGGAGGCAACACTTCAGTGTTAAAGAGGAGAAAAATGATCGCTTCCAGGTGTATTGGAATCTTCCCTCTAGAGAACCACTGGAGGTAAAGTAGCAGCACTAAATGGAAGGTCGATGGAAGTTGATGACAAGGATGATGGACTAAAGCAGGTTGGCCGGCCCGTGTTAAAAAGACAAAGACCTTGTGTGGTTAAAACTGACTTCCTATTTTTCCTCTGACATCCCCATGTGTGCTCCCCCCATAAAGGGTTGTGACTACTTAAATCACCCATCAGAAGTAAAGACTCATGAGGCTGGTCTAACAGTGAGTTAAAATCTGAAAATTTGGAGGTAAAAGAAGGTGGCAGGTAGAAATAGCATACTGCCAGAGCTTTATGGTGCATGAGCCGAACAGCCACTGCTTCAGCTGGTGTGGAGAGTAGAACCCCTGTACAGGGAACTTCTCTTGGGTGCACCACCGCAACTCCCCCTGAGGAACTGCCGAAGCTCGGATGATCTTTCTGAAAAACCTGGTAACGTCCAAGGAAATTAATAAAGCTGGAACTCAAATGACGTCTCTTGCAAGCACAGCGCTCATGGCTTGTACTTTTCCAGAATATGCTCTACTTCATCCAGGTTTCTTAGAAGGCCACGACACTTTCGTTGTGCTGAAGCCATTTTAGGAACGAAATCCGGAGTACGTGGCAAAGTGAGTCAGTTGCTTCACTTCGGAGGAGTGACGAGCTTTTTAGATTTTTGTTTCTTCAGTGCCTGCCACTTTATCTCGTCCTGGTCAGAACCCGGAGTTCATGAGGGGGCAGACAAGGCAGTTCCAGTGTTCTCCTGAGCCCGTAAACAAACTTGCCTGCTGGCATGGGAGAGTCCGCGCCGCGAGGCCCCAATCCGCGGCCACGACCAGAACTGTGTGGAAGGGTAGTTGATGTACTGGAAAGGGGTTCTACCCGTCCATCTGCTCCACCTCGTTTCCCGACAGGGAAGCTGCATGCGACCAGCGTAGCTCCTTGGTTTCTGGCTGCCTTTCCAGGGACCGAGGATGAGGGCCTCGCGTTTTCTCTTCCATAGGAGACACTTTGCGTTATATTTAGGATCGAATGAGTTGGGATAAACACGTAAATTATGTTTCGGTAAACTTGTCACGAGTCGGTGGGTTAGCGTATCGTCATCGCCATATTCTGCCAACAAATGTGAAAAGAATTATTTATAATTCGTTATTTTTTCTCCCATATCCATTACTCCTTCTTAGTCTGTTTTAACACTACATATACAAATTTGAACAAAATATTTGTAATATAAAAGAAATTATTGCCAAGTATTTGTAATGTCTCATACGATTACCCTAGTGAACGTCTCTTTAAAAGTTTAAATTTGATACCTGTAAGTATATCATATAAATATCGTTTATGTGTGAACTATAAATCAGAAGTACAAATAAATCTTCGAGCCCTTAGTGAATTGGCGTCTCTCTCGTCAAGAGTAGCAATATATCCTACTTGAAACCCGGAAATTAGGACGCTTTATATCTGCAAAATCACCTACGGTGAACAAATATGAAGATATGGACTTCCTCGACTGCATAATTTTCTAGTTACTCCCAACATTGATTTTCCCGCAACATCAGTAAAAAATCACCGAGCATTTCTTTTTTTTTTTTCAATAATGATTGCTTAGTTGTCATATTTCATAACCTCAATTTTTGCTAAGTTGAGTATTGCTGCGCTCGTATGTATTGATGCAGTACTTTCTTTTGTTAGCATCTTATATAGTCGCACGTTTTTGTAATATTGTCGTGTTGTCCATCCCTGAAATTTTTAGTTTTTTTCTAAGTTTTTTTTTTATTACTTCTTTTGCCACTGCTGTCACGTGTAAGGATTGGGGTCGAGGGCCGGTCAGGCTGCATGATGCAGCCTTTTTCATCTGTCTTCCTCTATCAAACTTGTTTTGGACGGAAAAAATACATTAATATTATTATTATTAAAGTATGAATGTTACTCTTCCACTCCCCTAGTTCGTCTGCGGTGTGCTGGCGTGGACGGCCACGTTTCGCTGCAGCCGAGGTTGCAGCCGGCGGTCGAGAGCGAGATCTCGTGAAGCGGTCGCAGCAACCCTCCCCTCCGGTAACGCATCCGACGAGATAAGCGGCCGAGCACGTGCTTTCGTAAAGCGGCCACAGCCCCCTCCCCCCTCCCACACACAAACACACCTCCCAACCCCCTCAGGCAACGCCTGAACCGAGAGCGGTGGCCGAGCGCGCGGTCTCGTAAAGCGGCCGGCGATGGTTAACTTGGAGCCGTTTGGCTCAGCCAATGGAAGAATGGGCATTTCGTCCGCGTTTTCTTATGGTTACAGACGCCGCCAGCTCCGCTTCATGGGATAGTTAAAGGGAAGCTGAAGCACTTCTTGACAAAAACGAGTTAGAGGTGAATTTTGGCGTATTTTTATCCCTTGAATCTTAATATTACCTTCGTCTTCACGAAGATGTAGCTAAACGCGAGAAAACGCGAAAACCCTCCGACCAGTCGTGACGTCATACTAGGATCTTTGAGCCGCCAAGCGCATGTCGCTCGTGTGGGCAGCGTGTTCAATTGCAAGCTTGCCAGGTATATTTTTCTGCGCTGACACCAGTCGTGAGGTTTCTTTTTTTACCTTTCTGAAAATAGCAAGAGTGAGTGGTCGTAGCCTTAACAGGAGCCGAAGAAGCGCAAAAGCAGGGAATCTGAAACCTCTTAATACGACGTCAGGCCCCGGGAAGATGGGGCTTCAGCCGTACTTTAAAAATACACTTCTCCAGCCAAAGGGCACCAAATTGAAAATAATCACGATATTTGCGATCCTTGATTTCAAATGAATACGATTTAGGTGTTTTTCCTCAAATACAGAACCGTTTCAATTTCTCTTTAATGATTTCGCATTAAAAAAAGACTAGGTCCTTAGTACACCTGAAACGTCTTCATCAGCCCTTAAAGGCCCAAAAAGCTTCCTGAAGATCGAACCCATACGCCAGACATCATCAACATTATTATTTTCTAAATCCTTGTTTTTCTTAGAGATGTGGAAGGAGCAGTTGAGAGAGAGAGATTTCGGGGTTTACGGCGGAACGGCTATAAGAGGCCATCTGCGCCAAACTGATTGAAAGGATTATTGTGCTATTGACGGGTTTCACAAAAGTATCGCCAAAAAGCTAGAATTGGTGTAAAAGGCCAGTATTACCAAAATTCTATTACTCGTTCAAAAGAGACTAGAGGGATTTTTCCCACAAGGAGATCGGAATGAAATGGGATATGCTGTTGAAAAAAATTCAGGGAAATAAATGCGATGCTTGTGCTCAAAGGTGGAACGAACCCCCAAGAGTTGCAAAACAGGGCCTGTCACCACACTGATCGCAGACTGGTGTATCTTCCACCGAAAGCAGATACCTATGAGTTATAAAAGAGTTGCCAATTCTCAGACGGCTAAACAATGCTCCATGAAGTCGGGTCTTGCATGAAGAGATTTGCCGAACTCCCAATGCAGTTTTGTTGACATGGAGTTGTTGTCGCACTCCATGACCAATTCCGATTGTCAAGAATGAAGAATCGAGGACTTCACCAACGGCTTAATCTCTTAATAGTGTCAACAGGACAGTGCTTGTGGAAGGTTACCTGCAGAGCCTACAGGCTTGTCGGCTTTTTCATTGCCTAGTATGCCTATGTGGCTGGGTACCAAACGCAATTTTATATTTTGACCACCATGCAAAGCAGAGTTCAGTTTATATAAAATTTGTTGAACAAGCATATTTTTAGCATCTCTAAGAGATCAAACTGCAAGAACGCCACTTTGAGAGTCAACAAACAGGACCACCCTCAGCATTTTCTTATTGATAATGTATTCAATCGCAATTGATACTGCTTAGTGCTCCGCAGTAAAAATCCTGGCAATACAAAAAATTCGTTGAACCTTGGAAAAGATTTCAGAATGCACAGCGCAACTGACAAAAGGGGTAAATCTTGGCACCATCTGCGGAAACGTAACGATAACCATAATATTTCATATCTAGTCCAATAAACTTTTGATTAATTACAGCACGGGGAGTACCGTGCTTGTTCAACTTCGCGAGAGACCAGTCGGACTCAACTCGCTGTGTTTTGCAAGGTGGAACACCGTAGACTTTCCGAACGAAGCCGACCTGTTTTAGAGAAAGGTGCAGCGAAGTGGGAAGATATTCCATGCGGAAGCTTCACGGGGTTAGAATGCATTGGTTATTTTCAACAAAAAAAGCGAAAGAACCTCGACCTTGTAAGTGAAAAGTAAGTCGCATGTTGAGGGTGGGCTAGAATCATCTACACATATGTTAGACTCACATATGCACATCGTTTCCCAGGGACAGCTCGTTAGATTGTGCATACAAACTCTTAATCGGGGACGTCCGAAAAGCTCCTGTTGCCAGTCGCACGCCGAAATGGTGAATTGGATCCGACATCTTAAAAGCAGAGGGCTGAGAATATCCATACAGTAGTGCAACGTAGTCAAGACGGGATCGTACAAGGGCGTTGTAGAACTGCAGGATATAGTTTCTATCAGACACCCAAGACATGTGTGGTAAACCTTTCAAAAAGTTTGTGGACTGAAGGCATTTTCGCCTCGGCGCTTGAAGGTCGAAAATAAAAGTGAGCTTTTTTTTAAATATACACCAAGAAAATCGGTGCTCCTTTCTAACAGGGATAGGGGTTACAATTATTTCCAGGGATAGATTGAAAGACAACCGGCGGCGCAAAGGAAAAGTCACACAGACATTTTTTCAAGCAGAGAACTTGAACCCATTCTCGTCGGCCCCCTTTGACAGTTTGCTTATGGATAACTGCAATTCAGGCTCACAACTGAAGAGGTTACAAGCGGATGATGAAGTCTGTATATCATCAACATAAAGAGAATATGAGATAAAAAGGTGGCAGCAATCGTGTGAGTGAATTCATTGCTAGGAAAGATAAAGTCACACTTAAAACACCCCTTTGAGGGGCACCATTTCATTGAGCAAAGGAATCAGATACGACTAAACAGAGACGAACTTGAAAAGTCCTGTCCGTCAGATATTACTTTATGCATCGCCGCATACGTCCACGGATATTACAGGATACAGACTTCGGAGAATCCGATATCTCCACGCTGTTTCATATGCTCTTTCTAAATCGAAACATACACCGCAACACAGTGCTGCTTGTTTACAAATGTCTGGCGTATCACAGTTTCCAGGCGACCTAAGTGGTCAAGGGTAGATCGACCTTGGCGGAATCCACGCTAGTTCTTATCAGAGACCCTCTTCCTTTCTATCATATTTACCAGTGGCCTGTTTATAAGCCTTTTAAACGTTTTCCCGAGGCAGCTGGTCACTGGAATTGGGCGATAACTTGATGGATAAGAGGGGTTTTTATTAGGTTTTAGAAGGGGGATGATATGTGCATGTTACCAACCCCGAGGGAAACATGCCTTTTTCAACAAAAGATTGAAGAAGACGAGAAGGTTCTCAAAGGAATGCGAAGAAAGGTGGCGAAGCATTTCATAGTAAATTACATCGGGCCGGGGAAAGAGAGCTTAGTTACATTAGCGGCCATCTCAAGCTCGCATCGCCTAAAAGGTTGGTTATAAGACGCTGAATTTCCTCCCGACATGACAAGCTTTTGTCTCTCCGCGCGAGATTTTAACTATACAAGGGTAACACTGTAGTTGGCCGAACTAAATGAATTATAAACATGTTCCCCGGGTATATCACCAATGTCTCTTAGCGACGAAGAAGGAGTGTGAGATGTTGGAATAGCAAAGCACCTATAGTCTCCATTTTCCCATTTCTTTCCCTGGCTTCTTTGGCAGGGACAAAACTACTTAAAGAAGAAAGATACTCCATCCACGACTTCCGCTTTACGTGCTTCCTAGTCAAACGAGACTTATATTTTCGCCGCTTGAACCCAACAAGGTTGCGTGAAGTGGGGTATCTGCGAATTCGGCAGCACGCTTTATTTTGGTCCGCCCGGGTCGTGGCACACTCCTTGTTTCACCAAGGTTTGCATTGTTTGTGTTTCTGGAATGTTTGTGGAATGGACTGCTGAGCAGCCCTTATAGTCGTTTGCAAGTTAAGAAGGTACGAGAAGCTCGTCCCACAAGCGTAATGCGCCGGTTTCAAATCCCTCCGCAGTCGAAAAAAGAGTTCACTGGAAACGCCCTTTGTTCCGCTTCAATGGATAGATATTGGCTACAGAGTGGTGCCCAACTTGTCTCCGATCCCACTTTTTAAGAAATCGATATTTGTATTTATCGGAGGGGGAACCGAGCCCCTGAAAGCAGCCTTTGTATGCATCGGAGGGGGAACCTAATCCCCGAAAGTCGTATTTGTTTCCATGGGAGAGGGAAAACTTTAATCTCCGTCTCGTGGCTTCCACAATGCTAAGTCAAAGTCGAAATTTAAAGCAAATATTTACAGAAATGCAAGACCTACCTCTTGCGTTGGCCGCCGCGTCACCGAAACGATGGGACGCTATTGGTCGAAGGTGGCGGAGGGATATATGTTTCCCTTGGAGGGGCATTTGCCGCTACCTTCTTGACTTGTAACCTACTATGCTATCTGCTCAGTAACATGAAGTGTAGCGTTCTTAGGGTACATAGAAGAAAGAATCGAAGGATCTACAGTGGAGTGAAGATTAAAAAACGCCCAGTCAGCCTTGTCTAACTTCCACCTAGGGACCCGCTTTAAAAGATTAGGCAATGGAACGGTACTTTCTAAAATAAATGCATAGTGATCACTTCCAAAGGGGTTATGAAGAACCTTTCAGGACAAGCAAGAAAATAGTGAAGGTGAAGCAATAGAAAGATCAATAGATATGAACGAGTTGTGCACCGGACTAAAAAAAAGCTGGCTCTCTCCCGTTAAGAAGGCACAGGCTAGAAGACAATAAAATTCTTCCAATCACACCACCACGGGAGTTTTGACGGGTACTATCCCACATGGAATGATGAGCGTTAAAGTCACCTAAAATTAAAATAGATTAAGAAGCTGTCTTACAGCTCCCTGCAGCTCTTGAAGATTCAAAGAAACATTTGGTGGCAAGGATAAAGAGACAACTGTTACAAGGTGGTCTACAAAAAGACGCACTGCAACAGTTTCCAGTTGCGTGCAGAGTGGAACTTTAGAGCAAGCGACTCCACTCTGCACAAACATTACAACAGCACCTGAAGGAGTGGAAGCAGGACGGTCTTTCCTGATAACCTGATGATGTCTTAAAATATTTAACAAATGGGATTGAAGATGAGTTCTTTGCAAAGCCAGAGCGATGGGCCGAAGCTCACCCAGGAAATAGTTAACATCATTAATATTTCTCAAAATATCGCGAGAGTTCCAGTGCATAAAATATAACTTAGTCATATATTAAGAAGTGTGTAAATATATAAATATATCATGGGTGAAACATAGCAAAATAAATAAAACCAGGGAGAGCCAATGAACATTAGGTAGAATATATGGCCACAATAAGGCACATGATAGGGTCATCATTTGGGCGGTACTACAGGCTGCTTCGTTTTGGATTTACGGGAGCGCGTCTCCCATTCTATACCATCCCCGTCAGACCCAGGAGTGGACAGACTGTCAACATCTGTTGGCCTCTCCCCCTCCTGAGAAGTGTCCATTGCACTAGATATGAAGCTAGTCCGGCCTGGCCCTCGGGGTGCAAACCCCGGCCACGGCCGGCTGCAGGAGTGGTGGACGAACTGGCCAAAGCGTCATCCAAGCTCGTCTTATCCCCTCCTTTCACTGGAGCTGCATTTATTCTATGCTACTTCTTTGGTAGGCCGGGGCCCTCGCCAGCGAGCGAGAGCGTGAAACTCGCTCATTCTCCCTAGGAGGGGACCTAGGAGAGGGGGAAGGCGCGGCTGCTGCCGGCCTGCTCTCGGGTGAAGGAGCAGTACGCGTGCTACCATCAGGGACTAGGGGAAACTGCTGATGCCCCTATCGCGGAGCTGAAACCTCAGGTCGGCCGCCAAGGTCTCGGGAGAGACCTGACTGGCCGTCGACTTCGAGCGTGGTACAGGCCCCCCCCCCCGCACCACTTCGGCAAAATTCCGCATAGACACGAAGAAGAATCACTTCTTAGCTTCTGAATACGATATGCTCTCCTTCACGTTAATGGTAAGGGTGTCATTTTCTTGTTTCCACAAGAGACAGCTACGATAATAGGCGGGGTGTTGTCCACCACAATTAACACAGTGGACCACAGCCTTCTCAGAAATGTAAAAAAACATGACCCTGACTGCCACACTTTGCACATGTCTCCTTCCCTCGGCAGCTGCATGCTCTTCGACCAAAACATTGGCATCGGAAGCACCGCTGGGGGTTGGGGACATAAGGGCAAATGCGGCAATTCAGATATCCTGCCTTAACGGTCTCTGAGGTTGTGCACTTTTAAAGGTCAGAATAACATGCTTAGAAGGAATTCGTTCACCATTTTTCCAAAACATAATGGGTTTAACAGCGACAGCGCCAGAAGTTTTCAGTTCCTCGAGGAGTTCTTCTTGACTTGTGTGCAAAACGTCGTCCTCAGTGAGGCCTCCACGAATGATTTTAAGTGTGCGATGAGGACTCACCGACACCTTTACGTCAAGAATGGTGATCAGGTTGAGATTTGTTTCACTTTGTGTGTTTGCCTCCCAACGAGGTCTCCAGAGTACAGTATTTTGCCTTGTAGGAAAAGCCTACAGGGTGCTCTATAACTTTGTCAACAACGAAAGGTGACATCTTCGCAACTGACTTCTGTTCATCAAGAGAATGAACAACAAACAAATTTGTGAAGAATTCTACCACGGTATTTTTGTGGATGGTTTTTGTTCAAGGCAGCACTTCTTAAGGGCGTGCCCTGAACAGGGTTTGGAGGGGTGGGGAGCCATAGGTCGGCTAAGAGTGTTCAGAATCCGCGGTGCACCGCCCACCACCGAGCCCAACAAGGGGTGATGTAACGCACCTTAACAAAAATGGTTTTGCTGGAGACTTCACTCTAGCACCACTGCCGGGTAACTATACCCAAGTGTGGACCAAGACAGAGGTTCATCGCCACCCAAGGTTAGCCCTTGCCGCCAATGGGGGGCGAAAAAAGACTAAGATAAATGAGAGAGAAGTAAAAGAAACAGAAACGGTGAAAGTGAAAGATCGGAGGGAATTGTGCAAAAAGTTGACTAGACTGAATCATCCAGACCGTACCTTACCAGGACTCCAGTCTACGAAAAGCGGTTGGGACACGGGATGCCACGCACAGCCTGACGTGGGCGGGCGAACCCGCATGGCTCAGGGTCCGTGGTGACGCGATTCACCAAACACATGTTTTCACACGTGCCCTCTACGGGGGAAACGAAAAGTAACTGTCGTGCTTAACTTTCAGTTTAGCACACTGAAAAAATTTGTCTTGTAAAATGGGAGCAAGCACTGTAATAAGGTTGAAAGCTGGGCTAGTTGGTAACTTTTATCCGTAATCAGATAAAACAACGCAAAAAGGTACAAGAGGAATCGAGAAACCGGACAGGACAGAGCGCTGTCCCGTCCGGTTTGTCACTTTGTTTTGTACCTTTTCGCGTTGTTTTATCTCATTATGTCGAGCAAGCACCGCCTCGACATCACCACCCGTTCTTGCCGCGTGAAGGCGTTAGACGAACAGTGCTTTATGCTTCTGCAATCTCTGAACCAAAGTCAGATTACTGCCTGTAGAGGATCCCGATGAAGGCTTGACCTTTCGATTCCGTTGAAAAAGCCAGAACCGTCGGCGTTCCTTTCTGCATTATTCTCGGTCGTTTGGGGTGAAGGTTGACGGATAGCTGGAGTGAGGTCTGTCGATTGGGGAGTGGGGCGTTAGCACAAGTTTCATGTTCAGACCATTAGTGTTTCTTGTTGTTTCATGAGAAACAGCGCGGCTAGTTGTCTGTTTTCCTGCCTCAGTAGCGAAAGTTGCGGGACCATGGCGCTTCTGGGATTCCCGTGACGGTAATGGCACCGGCATTACACTTTGGGAGGTCAGACGACCCAGAAGTTCGGCGTTCCGGGTCAGGGGCATCTCCAAGAACGCGTTATGTGCCTTGACGTACGAATCTTCTACGATGAGAGCGTCAATCTTCTCTTAAAAGTGGACACAAACTTGCTGACACAGCCACACATGTCAAAGCTTTCGGTCACCGGTGCAATTTGGCATTCGTGGTTTTGCAGAGAGGCTAATTCCTTGGTATAATCTTAAGCATGAACGGCGACATCTTGAGCGCCGTCGCGCGTCTGGAAATTTTGACAATTGTACGTACTTGAGCCGCCAATCATGAAGAACTCGTAGTCGTCTCCCACGGCCTCAAGGCACTTGCAGTGAATCCGCGCACCTCAGGAACCACAGCAACGTAGATACAGCGACGTAGAAGGCGGACGATTTCGTCGGCGTCCAAATCATGTCCGAGGAGCATAGCAACGGATCGCTAGAGCATGCGACGGCCTACATTTAGTGCGGAGCGCTGAATGCGGACAGAGTTGAATGAAAGATAAGATTACTAGTGTGCAGCTCTTCAGCGGAATCAACTCTACGTAATGGGATTGGCTTATATGGGCACTGTTCGCAATACAATACAAAATAAAAAAACGAAGTAGAAAACATATGATGAACAACACAACACTGCAGATTGAACTTCTTACAAAACGTTAGAACTAGAAGAAACAGCGGCGATAGACCAGATTTTTTAAAACTTTAATGTATATGTTACGCTTAAAAATTATTATGGTGATTCTACTCTTAAACCTAAAGTTCACATGGAAAAACATTTATGGAGCACAGACAGTGTTAAGATCCGTAGAGTACGTGTATACAAAATACGGAAAAAAGATGTAGAATTTATAATATACTTTTCTTATTCAATAAAGTACCGGAGTCTTTATTCTACCTAAGTTCCTTAAGGACGCTGAAAAAAGAACTAAAGAAATGATGCCACTTTTATGTTCCTTAAAATTATGAGGCGAATTTATTGCGAATGTTATTGCTTTCGTATGTTTGTTCTTAGTGTTTATTTTGGCCTAGTGTGCTATGTGCCTGGTCCATAATTAACTCGATTTTTTTTTTTCTGGCTGTATAATTTTTTTCTTTGACGTTGAATGCTTTGGTGTCTTCATATTCGTTGTATTTTCTTATATCGCGCATACATTCGTTATATTTGTTCGTTTGCATCGAGCATGCATTTGTGGTATTCACTTGTTTACACCAAGCCCATTTGTACATGTAATTTTTGCTGGTTGCCTGACCCTACGAGCAAGCAGCATTTGCAGGACAGCACTATTGTTTTTGGTATTTTGTTATTTGAATAAACTAATTAATATTATTATTATTATTGCTAATATTACTTTCCTCGTCTTGTTTTCGCGATGATACACCTTCCTCGTGTGAAGACTTTGGACCTTACGGGAATGTACTGTGCATACAGTTCTCAAATGCCGGCGGCAGTGGCGGCCGCCGAGAGTCCTTCCTGAGTTAATGACCCGTGAAAGGAGATTGTTGGGTGGGATGGTTAGTACGCAACACAAGAAAGCAAACGTATAACACCAGCTACGCTAGGGACATCATGACTTTTTATACCCTGCGATGGAGCAGCCCCATTGAGAAGCCTTTGTCTGTTGTAACAAAAATGAAGGAGGTTTATGCCGATCAGTGCAGTTCTTGAGGAGGAGGAGGTGAGGGTACAGAGGGGAAGATATGCCCCTCCTCCCCCTCCGTACCCTGCCCTTCTCCTCTCCTGCTCCACTCATATTTAGCCAAAAATGTTTGCTAAATTTCCTGCTACATTTAGGTGGAATGTGAATTGGTGTAGACCCGTGACGCCAATTTCCCCGCTAAAGTTAGCAGCGGAATTTTTCTCCTAAATTTAGCGGAAATATTTATAAGATAAATTTCACGTGACGAGACATTCATTTATGTGATGTCACACGTGGCGTCACATAACGTCACATTTAATCACGTGGAGTCACGTGTTGTGTCACGAAGGTAATATTTCCCCGCTAAATGTACCGAACATATTTTCCCGTTTAATTTAGCAGATAATTTTCACGCCAAATTTAGCGGTAAATATTTTCTCGTGACGTCACACGTGACGTCACTTTTGACGTTATTATGGGAAACGTCCCATAACGGAATGCGCAGTTACGCCGACGGCGACACCGCTCAACCCAGGAATGGGCGCCTAAGAGCTGCGCTCTAAAAGGGACGTTTACAAATCTCTGGAATGCTAAACTAGAGAGCAGCTCTTGAGGAGGAGGAGGGAACGGTATGAAGGGAAGGGATTGCCCTCCTCCTCCCCTTCTCCTCCCCCTCACCTCCTCTGCTCCTCCTTCTCTTCCTCCTCCTTCTCTTCCTCCTCCTCTCCTCCTCCTCCGCTCCTCTGACCAAAGGTTTGCGGAGCGAACCTTCGGTGAGCATGGAAATGACGTCACGTGACGCGGATTTGTGACGTTATTTTCTCCGCTAAATTTAGCGGGGAAAAGGACGCCACATGACTTTGCATCAGGTCACCCATGAACAAATTCAGTTTCTGCGCTAGATTTAGCGGGAAAATAACGTCACGTGACCTCAACACCAATTCAATTTCCCGCTAAATTTAGCGGGTTGACACGCTGACGCCACGAAACGCGGAAACCGGCGGCTAAGGACTGCGCTCTAAAAATGTTTCCTTCTGGCTTGTCCCTCTGGCGACCAGCGGTAGTCGCGCAAGCGACAAGTGACATGCGACAGGCGACCACCGACGTTCACAGTGCTGGCGATCGGCGAGCAGCTATCGTCGAATAGGTTCTCGGAAGCTATCGTGAGCCGCGGTCGATTCCGTCCTCCCAGCAACAGCTCGGGTTCGCGTTTTGCTGCTTTCGTATTTTCGTTGTCTCACAGCCACAGATGCGTCGGCTTTCCCATATGAAAAGGACTCGTTATGTTGGCATGGGTCCTTCTGAACCGCACAAAGAAGCACAATCGCTAGATCGGCGTGCTCTCGCTCGAGCTACCGCGTTGCAGTTCATACCTGTCAATGATTTGCTGCCAGGTCGTGTTCTTTTTCGGGCGCAGGTTCAAATCGGGGTGCTGCTTTTTATAAAGAAATGGGTATTTTTTCATAGCGCTGACGAGAGCCGCCGCAGAGACCTCCGTGGCTCCATATCAATGGCCGCGAACCGAGGCGTGGGACGGACATATTTGTTGCTTCTTCCACAGAAGATCGGCGTGCCGGATGTAAACAAACGCGAGGGGCGCCTCACTTCACTTCCGAGGCGACGCAGGTTGGTTCAGCAGCCACGCGACTCGGTGCCCGGTGGCAGAAATTGGTCTGGAAACGACTGCTTCAAACCTGTTGCTTTCGATACTTCCGATAATCGCTTTTGAGACGAAAGTTTCCGCGGGACAGCTACGACATGCCAGTGTGAACGCGCCTTTACAGTCGATGTCGTGCGGCAAAACCCCTGTAACGAAGACACGCTAGTTCAATTTGGGTGAAGGTTTTTTTTCTTTTTCCCCTTAAAAGACCCATTAAAAGAAAAACAAAATTGAATAGTCTGGTTGGGACACGCGTGTCGAAAGATACATTTTGCGCCAAAAAAAGCAAACATTTTAACCGATATTGACGCCAAGAGACTTATTTGAAATTCTGCGCGCAAAGTCCATGACGTCATGGAATGGCTATTCGCCCTTTCCACCTCAACGTGAACGTCAACGTGATCCACTTCTCCCCCACGCGCCCAAAATACCGAGAAAACAAGTGGAAAAAAGGTGACGACTAAATCGCGTCTTGCGCCGTAAATATTGCCTTACATTTTTTTTGCGTAAAATTAATGTTTTGACACGTGTGTCCCAACCAAACTTTTAATTTCTTTTTTCAGTGTTTTCAAGGAAGTCATATGTTACTTATTTCTTTGCCATCACATGTTTGTTCAAGTCACTCTGAACGGTCAAGGAGAGTTTAAAGAAAATAAAAAGTGGAGTTTCCTTTTTAAATATTGAAGTGTAATTTTTGCCACGCTTAAAAAAGGAGTATCGTTTCTGTATTACTAACATAACTACAATAACGGCTAAGCATAATCGTTTATATACTCGTAATACGCATTTAAAGATGATAATTTTTATATGTTTCGCCTTTTTTATAAAAAGTAGTTCGTTCGTAAATAATTTGTGAATGTCTTTAAACTTGCGTATTTACGTGTTTCGTAAATATATTGGCATATAAATCTTTTATTGTAATTTTAGTAATCTATCCACATGTTGCATACCTGTCATAAAACAAAGAAATAATCATTATTACCTATATGCTTCGGTGTGATATTGACGGCTGTGCGAATTACCATAGGGAAACCTCGATATTCGCCAAGCCTCGAGCTTCAAATTTTGTATCTCTGGAATAAAATTACCTTGACGTTCGCATATAGCTAAATGCTTCTCCAAGAATATGGCTTTAACATATAATTTTAGATAAATATTAAAAAAAAGATGACCTGGACTATCATTGCACGATGGGACGTGGAAACACCCTGTGCTCAAGTACACCTTGTTCCGCCCCATCAATATTCAGATGAATGATTGAATTGTAAGAGTAGGTTATAATTTCCTGCTTATTCTAATAAACACAGGGGAAGCATTGTAGTGTACTCTAATATTAAATAGATTGAGGTTGCTTTTGATTAAAAAAAATATTGAAATCTTTGCGTTCCGCTTACCTTCGGATATGTTTCTGACAAGATAGAGATGTTCATTTCGTTGTACGTTGAGGACAAGTTACGCCTGTCTTCTTCAGACTTAGAGTTCTGAAGAAATAAAAAAAGAAAAAAAAAACGAGAACAAGCGAATCATCGCCGTTATTTTTATGTTCTCGAAATATACCCGACACTTTGTTTTTGGAGAGTTATGTCTTGTGCGCCATATTTCTTTATATGATCCCATGCAGGTAGACTACCATGTTTGTCATGGGTACCCGCAAGTTTAGTCTAGGTAATTTAATAATCCCGCCCAAAAATTTTAAGAACGAACTGAAATTGCAGTCTGCAGAAATAATTTCGCACACAACCGACGGGGATCATTGGGGTAAATGTAAAATCCCAGTAAGGATTTCCTACGTAAACCGCACTAAAATATTTAGATTAGTAACACTTTTTGACGATCGAGTTGGATTCTTGGCAATATGAATTTGAATGGTAAAGCGAATGAAAGATTTGTTCTACATGGAAAGTGTACTCTCTGTGATAACGTGCTCCAGAGCTTTAAAATGATTCCAAACCTTTTCTGATAACGATACTTAGCTGGCCTTTTTTACCCGAGAAAGGATCTCTTTTACTTGTCAATATAATGACTTTAAGGTCATTCAGAAATCTCGAAAGTAAGGAAAATTTGATGAAAGAGTCATAATAATGTGCATGCGAAAACAAGGGAAGAATATTTTAGATTGTCTGTGAAATGACTTGTAAATTTCACTTCGCATAAGAGCTTCATAAAAAAATAATAATAATATATATATATATATATATATATATATATATATATATATATATATATATATATATATATATATATATATATATATGGCTGAAGTAGGGTAAATATAAAAACAATGAACCGGAATAAGTTAATAAGTCAAAGATGCGTACTGTCGGAGTTACTAATTCAAAGTTTATTACGACGTTTCGAGCGGGTCCCCGCTCGAAACGTCGTAATAAACTTCGAATTAGTAACTCCGACAGTACGCATCTTTGACTTAGACATATATACAGGGTGTTTTCTTTTAAGCTTAACAGATTTGTTCTAAAAAAAATTGTGAAAGTTACACTTATGCCCCTTGTGGAAGTGAGTTATACGGCCAGGGGGACACATTATAGGGGGCTAATCGTAACGATCAGTCGGCTAATTAATTAATATTCGTTAATTACCTTTTCAAATAAAGAAAATAGACATATGGTTTCAATTAGAAACTTGCTCAGCGTCATCGAATACCACTAAATAAGTCATTTTCAGAAAGACTTTCGGCGCGTGAGAAGCGTAGTCTGGTACTAAAGTTACCACTCGTGAAGCAGGTACAAGGCTGGGGCTAGATAAGAGACGGAAAAATCGCGCGGGCGCTTAATCGCAACCGCTAGCTTTGTACCTGCTCCACGAGTGGTAACTTTAGTGCGCTACTACTCTTCTCACGCGCACAAAGTCTTTCTGAAAATTACTAATTTTGTGGTTTTCGATAACGCTAAGCAAGTTTCTAATTAGAACCATATGTCTATTTTGTTAATTAAAAAGTTAATTAACGAATTTTAATTAATTAGCCGACGGATTGTAACGATTAGCCCTCTATAATATGTGCCCCTGGCCGTATAACTCACCTCCACAAGCGGCGTAAGTGTAGCTATCACGGCTTTTTTTAAACAAATCTGTTAAGCTAAAAAAAAACACCCTATATATATGTATATATTGCTTTACAAAGAAAAATTTTCCTTCTTTTATTGACAGCTCCATAAACATATTCAGTGGAAGTGGCGAGGAATGGCATACTTGAGGTCTACTTTTTAGCACTGCGCGACACTATCTACACGAACACGACAACAATGGATCATGCATTTTACTTAGGCACAGCGTTGAGAAGTACAAACTTTTATAAGTTAGGGTACTGCCCTAAGTTATAGCTTCTTGTTTTAAAAGTTGTTTTTTACGATTTTGCCAGATGGCCAGTTTGAAAATAAATACATTAAAATGTTTAATAGCCTGTTCCACTACAATGTATCGCGTTAGGTACTTGGTACTAAAACTTAATCAAACTAAGAGAGGTGAGCATTTCGTGAAATATCCCGAACATTGTAGCACATAATAACACCACTAAAATCCACCTAATTTTTTTTTTTTTTGAATAGAAGACTTTTTTTAAGAAATGCATTAAACCACAAGGCCTGATTATGAAATTTGAAATTGAATAACACATGAATTTGCTTTAGCGAAAGATAAAATATCGATGGGGTGTCGTCTGAAAAAGTCCGGTTCGATCTAAAATAGGTCGCAAAAATCCGCGCCTGCACGACGCAACCTAAACGTTTCGTCAAGGAAGTGCTTCACAGGTCTGTTTTATCTTCTAAGACTAAGCCTTGCTCCCTTTGTGTAAAAAGTATGGCCAAAAAGCTAGCCAAGGTTAACGGCGGACGGCGACGCAGTCAACCGAGTGCCGGGGCGCGTGTGGCGCAGATATTTATAGATGGCGTCCGGAGCAGCGTCGGAATGTGTAGCCTTTCAGCGAAAAAAAACAGACGACACGCAGACAAAATCTATGGGCAGCAAAAGCGCCGTCATTATGCAACCGCGTTTATTTTTAATTTTATTTTTTAATTCGGTTTTACTTCGTCTTGCTTTTCCTCGTGCGTATTTATTTTTAATCATAGTTGCATTATAAAGTATTTCGCAAATTTTAATCGACCGCGGTTGTCCCTAGCTGTCTCGAATAAAGTCCTTCTTAGTCTCGACATAGAGGTGCGCTAAACGGGCGCCGCGTCACTCGACTGGTCGTCTGCGTCGCTCTCCGCCGTTGACCATGGCAAATATTTTAGCCCTCTTTTTTACAGAAAGGAAGCTACGCTTTGAAGTTTTACAAGATAAAACCGACTTTACAAATACAGCTTTGACGAAATGTTTAGATTGCTACGTGCAGGCACCGGTTTCTACGGCCCATTCTAGTTCCAGTCTGGTTATTTCAGACACCCAATACTTAAGAGTTACTATTGAAAGGTATTATATATTACCTTTGCCAGTGTGGCCTCAAACTTTAATATTTCCTCAGAAAGTTTCTGAGCCTTGTCCTCAGTTAAGTTGGGCCTGAAGACCTTCGCAATATCCTGAATAAGTTTCTTGTAGGCCATAACTATTTTCTTACTGGCTTCTGTCTCCTGGTTGATCAGTTCGTTTCGACCAACCCAGCCAAACGAAATTTGGTCGAGCTTAAAAAATGATGCATGTTGAAATTAATTTGTTAATATCTAGAATATCACACATATACGCTTAAAAACAGCATATTTCATAGTAGTGAAACATTTCATTTATAGAATTATTATGCGTGCAGCTGAGAACACATGCAGAATCAGAATGTGTTGTAACTCTTCTGTTTCCACCTGTATCATAATATCTACATTTATATTTTGAAGCTAACGACCAATTGAGCTATATTTTATCCAAATTAATGGTGTTTTCATTATATGATCTCGTTTGCGGTTGTGTGATACGTTCGATAACCACACTGATTACGATACAGCCAGGTTAGCTAAAACAATAAGCGTCCTTGTTTAGAATAAATATATGCGGTGGCCGGATACATTAAATCATACATTCAAACGTCTACTCAAATTAATCTCACGTAATAAATTTAAAACCCGCTCTCAGCGGCTGAGAACTAAGAACATTTTTTCACGGAATAACAGTGAGTGTGCAGACGAGCTGGCGATAATTAATCATAATGTAACAGCTGAGATATTAGAGCAGAAATATTAGGGAACTTTCAAGTTAAAGGAAAACATAACACTCAAAGAATGTTATATTTTATAGTTCTTTGATTTGAACGTTTTTTTTTTTTCACTACGATAAAGTACTGCATTTTGATTAATTTTATATTCCAAAAGCCCGTTCCTGCGACCTAAGTTGTTGACTCCCACGTCCCGATCTAGTGATCGCTTGACTGCCAGCACAAAGATATGGTTTTTTACTACAGCTCATGCAAGAATTAAGTGCATGCCGTATCGCCGGCTTTATCCATAATAATAAAAAAAAAAGGTATCGGTTGCTTCAAGTTAAAACCTCTGGCCTATGGATCCGCAGGTGGCGGGTTCGTATCCCGGCCGAGTTGCCCGCATTGGCCGAGGTGCCCGCATTTGGTCGAGGTGCCCGCATTTGGCCGAGGTGTCCGTAGTCAACTGGCGTATGTGCCTAAAAATGAATCTGATTTGTTGGATTGCGGATCTGATGCGGATGCGGAAGGGATCCGGATATCCCTGAGTCCGACTCTGGATTTTTGCCGAGCCCGCCGGTAAACGTGTGCGACAGCAGAGGCTAGAGTTCATAAATGAGGATACTAATAAGTGCATCGTCAAATGTTTTGTGAAAACAAATCAATCTAAGAAAAAATTCACATCTTTTCTGTTTTTTTTTACGTTAGGATTTGACATTAATGAAGGATTGCTTGAGAGCGTTCAATCTCGCGAAAAGGCTGTCAACAGGGAAAGTAAATATTGCAGGGGCGTCCATAATACCGGGGAAAGTGTGTTCTTGTTTGGCAGGAAAAGACCGGAAATCGTTCTTCGGTCAAATGAAACCCAAACACGTTCAAGCCACAAGAAAGGTGAAAACTCTTCGGCAAGTCAAACGTGACGTGTGTAAGCGTTTTCATTCTGAACAGTTGGCATGTCGCTGCTAAGTATGTAGTTCAGAGCACGCACTTGCGGAATCATGTTTAAAACCAAAACCGGTATGACATATTGTCATTAATGAATATTGTTATATTTTCACATGAGTGTACCCGCGTCTTACCACGTATATACGATTACGCTCGGGTGAATGGCGGCCTTTTTTTACTGATTTTAGTACTCCACATAAATATAATGACACAGCGTTATTAGCTTTACCTTAATTAATGTTTGCGATTAGAGAATACACGTCTGCTTAAATCAGAGTTTAAAAAAATAAGATTAAATATTTCTTTTCGGTGCATATTCTGGCTACAATACCGCAGTGTCCCAGGACCGCCTCATAGCTTCGATAATCCGGCCAAAGGCGCGGCGTGTATCCTGGAAGGATGATCGCTTCTTTATAAATAGGATAAATCAGAATACCATCAAATATCTTTCGCCATATAGCGACTCGAAGAGGTCTTTCTATGAAGGTAAGCAAACGTCTTATAAGGTACCAAGCAGACGATTTAAAAAAAAAATGCATGCTTGACTTTATGATATAATGTTAATGCGACGATTGCTGGTTGGATGTGGTTCCAAATTTTGGGTATGCGATTCGGGTGCCAATACAAAGCCTTCGGATAGGGATCGTATGCGGATGATGAAACTGTTATTTGCAAAAAGCTCTAGGTTTAAGGTGTATGACTTTTCTGTAAGACCACAGTGCCGCGGGATAAAAAATTCAATTCTGCAAATACATGTTTACAACATGAAGAAACCCGCCACTCCACCATCATACATTTAAAAACTCCACTTTTCCCCAAAGTAACTGGAAGATCAAATCACTGCAATACACGGAAAAACCTCGGTCAATGTCGAGGTTGACAAAAAAAAATTGCTTTGATTATTTTTATAAACCCAGGAGCACAGAATGTGTTGTGTGTATTAGGATTTGGTATGCTTGGTGGCGGGGAACTCTGTGTGCTTTCGGATGCGCAGCACACGCCACGCGCTGTTGTAATATCTGGCGTGATCAGGCTGATCGAGACAAATTTAAACTTATTCGGGAGAATAGTGTGTCACGAGCATGTCTTAATAAAACAGATTTCCGTGAGTTCTGCTTCTTTGTGGGTTCGTGTAGGGCCTCGAAATCTTAATGGTCATGTTTTGTCAGAAGTCCCTTGTTGTAACCGATGTAATCGCAAGGGGAGGGGGTCTACTGTACCCTGTGCTCTATCAATTGATTTTTGTCTGAAGTTCGGACGTCATACGCCCACTGCGCTATCCCTTGATACGTTTTGATTCACCCCGAGATACGGTGAATTTACGCAGGGAGCTACGTTTTGTCTGGAACCAGATGCGCGCACCGACTAACTATGCTGGACAAGGCATCAATCGCCACCAAACGTCGCTTGCGGACTATACCACAGCGCAGGCGAAATGAATTGAACGCACTCTGAAGGGGTGAAGAGACGAAACTCCAGCGCTCATTTTATAGCTTTAATGTGTTGCATGTTCCAGCACAACCTCAAAAACACCATTCTTGCGTTGAAAGGCTCAAGAAAACTAATTTTAAAGCTAAATAAACGATCTTTCAATGTGCACCTGGTGGATGCATGCGGAGCCTATTTGGGAGGTAATCTAGCAACGTTGGGGAACTTGTTACGTAGTCATGACGTAGCAAGTTCTATCGGAGCAGCGCCGCTCTTTGAAATTTCAACATTTTCCTTCTTAGCTTTTCTCCTCAACTCACAGATCGCACATTGAACCAAACAATCTAAGAAGGCGGAAAGGAGGGACTCAACTCTTTCTCGGACCCTCGTTTGTGCACCCGGATACTGCCATTCTCCCCCTTGAGGATTAGCCAGTCGCTCATAATTTGGACAAAAGTTGCTTTTCCCAGCCCGTTCACCCCTAAGTTGATAGTGCTGTGGAAGCTACGTGCTCCTTGGGACAGCCACACGCTCGTTACCCTACGGGTACTTCGAACGGCTCGGTTGTAACGCGTTGACCACCTGAACGCTGACAATGTCACCAACGGCAAAACTCATAACCACGCCAGCCTTGCTACGCCACGAACGCGGGAAATCTTTTCTTTCCGTTTTCGTTGGCGTCGGATATCTCATGACGCATCGCGCTCGAAGTTCGCTTCTCTTTGAGCGCTTGCTCGAGTGCACCGTTTGGAACGAAAAATCTAGACAGTCGTTTAAAATACAAAAGGGCGATTATCATTTACGGTTATTATCCGTCATGCTTAACTCATTTCCGAACGGAATTTGAATATTCCTATTTTTGTTTCCGTGCCGTGCCCCATTTAACTGACTGCATAAATCGGTTTCTTAAGTTATCGCGTTGGGATTTACTACAGGGGTGCCTGAAGTTGGTACAAGCTTTCGCTAAAATTGTGGAAAGATCGGCTCACCTGAGTAAATGAATAAAAATCAAAAACTATATTTTCTCTTTACTTTGCATATACACTAAAAATGTCACGTGTTACCGTGGCGCTTATTTGGGCCGAATGATGTGAAGAATAGGTGAGCAAATTCTATTTTTTTTTTTAAATTTTACAAATGTTTCAGTCGTAGTAAACGCCAGAATGGCGCAAAACGATTTTATCATGATCTTAAGACAATTGTTTTCGATATATTTCAAGAAAAGAAAAAAACTCTTTTTTTTTTTTGTTATTTAGTCCCCGGAGGTTTTATGTATTAATACTTTCAAGTAATAAGTGCACCAGCTCCGAGCACCTCGTTAGTAACTAACAGCGCGCTAAGTGAAGAAACCGATTTATGCGGTCAGTTCATAGTGCGTTCAATCCATTTTGCCCACGCTGCACTTATCACCCAATGCCCGACTGCAGTCTCCAATTTGTAGGAGCCAATCAAGCAGTGCCAAAGGTTCATCGACAAGACGTTCATTCTTCTCGTACGAGGGGTGTGAGAACGGTTAAAGTTCCTAGATATAAGGTTCCTACAAGTAGCGACATTCTTTGGAGCGCCGACTGCGTGACGGTGCAGATTTTAGAAAGCGATTACCGGCGCAGAGCACAATATACCTCGTTTCAGCTTCGGTCCGAGCGCGGCCGATGTTATGAGCCGAAGGGCCAATCAAACAGCGAAAGAGACACAATGTCATGGCGTGCTCTCTGCAGTTGATAGGACCAGCCGCGGTATTCGCCGTCTCTCCGTGCGTGCTCCTCCGCCGGCTAGTCTTATCAAGCGCAGAGAGCGCGCCATGACGCTGCGCTTTTTGCGGTGTTTGGTTGGCCCTTCGCTCATAACATCGGCCGCACTCGGACCGAAGCAGCAACGAAGTATAGTAAGCAGAAAGACGCATTTTGTTCCTATGGAATGTGCGTCGTCATTGGTCTGGTTGCCGTTACTTCTAAAAAGAATCAGACACGGTACTTTATGAATAGTGGTTCGAATCGAATTGCGCTGCGTCATTGATAGCTTTCACAGCGGTAGGGAAACCCAAGATCTACGTGTTTGCTTGCAGCGTCGATGCGGAGAATGACGCGGCGCTATTCCATTCGAACCACTGTTCGCACACCCTTACTTGGTACGTTTGCTATCACCGACTCAATCAATCGCGCACAATGATCCGCCGTGACCCCGCACTTTTTTCTTGCGTGATTGGTTGAGCCGAAGACAGCAAACCGACAAAGAAAACAATCGAGTTCCGTGACGATGCACTTTCTACACTGCTTGATTAGGTATTGTTCGTAGATGGTTCCTGCCGTCCAGCAACGCTCTCCGCAATCCGCTACGAAGCCCGGAACTCTACAGCCAAGGCCATGGGCGCGCGGGCGCAGTAGCAGCTTCTTCTTTGCGGAGGCCTTAGCGGACGGGGAAACGCGGTCTGCGAAAACTCCCTAATAACTCCATTGGACCGTAGCGTTTGCTCCGATCGGATATTAAGTATAATTATGTCGAAATAAGTATGTCTCGCTGCCGATGATCACCTCTAGACTAGGTATAATGGACGAAGTATGACTCGCCGCCGACGGTCTCCAACGGACTAAGAATGCTGAACTAAGTATGGCTTGCCCCCAACTAGACTGCGGGTTTCACAGTGTTTGCGAGACTAAATCTACGCGCTATTATTAGAGAATGGTCGATTAGACCATTCTTACTCATAATTCACTCTTAGGGTGACATAATGGTGCGTAAAATTTTAGAATATATACCCAGACCGGAAGTAAATACAAGTAAATGGCGGCAGTGAATTTGTTGTCAAACAAAAAAAGACGAATACATAGCAACCGGTGCTAGTGTCAGCACGTCACTATGACGTAACCGCCTCGCGGCGCATCGCCGCTCGGATGCGGTCGGTCCAAATTGATCCACATCTTTGCGCGCGGTGCGCCCTGCGCCTAGCGCCGAGCTGCGCACAAGCAAATATGACAACCGTTTGTTTGGTTTGTAGGGTCTGGGCTCGGTGCTGTGTTCTTCCGTGTGCGGCTTGAACGCTCTCGTGAGAATGTTCTAATCATCTGCGAAGTTATTCGAAGTCCCATGAGTGAGACGGAAGGTCTTGTGAAATCAACAAGTGGGTCTTCACCAACAAGAACGACGATGCCGAGAAGCGGCAGTATGACGCCAAGCGAGATTGGTTTGGCGCTTTGATTTCAAGGTGGGAAATTCGCTTGCCGAAATGTTACTGCCACAGCCAATGAAGGAGTGAACACGCCGGATGAAAAAAAAATGCAGAGACGGTGCACTTTGTACCGGAGAAACATTTAGCTTCGTCGTGTTTGTCGAGTCAACCTGTAGATGCCGCCGGGCGACGAAGAAGCGAGTTGCGTGTTTAGGGATTTCTCTGCTGGGTTGATATTTTGGTCTGCGTTGGTAGGTATTTACTCTCTTGCATATTGTTTTATGATACTCGGGGATAACGCTTTGTCACTGCTCATTACAATGTTTCGGTCATAGCAACTGATAATTATTTCATTCGGTGCGACTTCCTTGGCGTAATGTCAATAAAACATATCCGTGCACTTTCAAACGGAATCACCAATCACCAAGTGTCTCATGAAAACTGGACGTTTCTCAAACAAGCAGTTTGGGCAAGCCCTATCTCTTTAATCTGGGCAAGGTGTTTATAATGGGCAAGAGGTGGCATCAGTGTTATCCATACATAGAGCGAAGTGTAGCGGAAGTATGCGTGGCCACGAAAGGTCTTCTTATTATTTCGGCTATTGAGGCAATAAATTTCCTGTGCACTTTCTTTTACAAAATCCCCGATCTCTTATTACAGTCTCGGTCATTTTCATCAAGATTCGAAAAATCAGTTAACGGAAGTCGTCATGAAAATATGGGGCAAACAACCGCGTTGCCATGACATTTCCGTGGCTACACGCATGTTTTCCCCACAGTTTCAAGGCGGCGTTCACTGAATCGATTTCGAACAGGCGAGATTTGGAGTTCAACCGTTGCCTGACCAGTATAAAGTCGGCGTATAGCGGGCGCTCTCGAGACCGCGCCCGGAGCGTCGTCTAGAACGAGTCGTCATGGGACGGCTTTGGAAAGCGAGCTTGTCAGTTGTTGTACGCACGAACGCTGAGAATGGATCCGCTGGTTGAGAATGCCGTACAAGCCTTGCTTCCGGAAGGTGTTGTTTTTCTTTCGCCATGAAGAGAATGCAGGTTCGCATAAAAACTTCGTTTGGTGCGCCGACCGTATCGCATGCCAGCCGCGACAGCTGCTGGCTTGCCGCTGTCGCGGCTGGAAGAATGTCTGCAACGCCAGGGCCAGCAACTCTGTAACCGATCCCAGTGCCAGCGACTGTGCCTCCAGCTCTAATGGGAGTTACTGTGCCGCCGGCGGCCTCTAGTAGAAGGACGCAGCAACGCGTGCGACGTCCACCTCATTGGCTCACATACGATGAACATTTCCGTCAACAGTCTTGACTATAGTGTTGCTGTTCCGCCCCAAAGAGAGGGTGGCTGTAACGGCAAAACCAGCAACATAGTCTGGCAATTAAGACACCCAAAATAGGAACTCGAGGCATGAGCACCCGAGCGGCATTAAAGTTTTGACGTTCCTTTGGTTCACACCGTCGTCTTGGTTCCTTGCTGGTTTCCGATACATGGTGTCAGAAATATACTGCTGACTGTCCTTGCACCGGCATAAGCTACAACGCCAGCTAGGGAAGGATTCAAGCCTCTAGAGTGACTCAGACTCAGCGGAAACCTCGCACAAAACTGGAAAAAATTCTGACAACAACTGGAGCTGCTTCTGGAAGCCACGGATCCAGAGAAACTACGCTCGGCGAAACAGAAACCGGCAATACTCCTACACAACCCAGGACCGGACGCTCTGAAAGTGTACAAAACCTTACAATGCAAAGATGTAGAACGCGGAAGCTACAACCTTCTCCTCGAGAAATTCGAGACCTACTGCACGCCTCGCTGCAACGAGACGTATGAGCGCTACACATTCCGGTCCAGGATGCAGAAAGAAGGTGAGCCGTTTGAAAGCTACTTTCGGGACCTCCAACTCAAGGTTCAATCGTGTAACTTTGGTACCCTCGCCGACGCAATGAAGCGTGACCAAATCGTCTACGGAACCGCTGACAAAATCTACGGGAGCGCATGCTTCGTGAAGAAATTTAACTCTAGAGAAGGCTGTGCAGTTCTGCAAAACAGCTGAGCTAACGGAAACTCACAAACAGGCTTGGGAAGCACCAGAGCACCTCCTCGAGCCAGTGTTGGCATTGCAGAAGGAAATCGAAGCACAGAAATGTAGCAAGTGCAATCGACAGCACAAGCCAAGGTGCTGCCTCGCGTATGTACAAGTCTGCTCGAACTGCAAGAAAAATAATCACCGGGCAGCGTGTTTCAGATCGCGAGAGCACGGGCACGACGGTCGGAGGGTATTCAACGGGGTCACGTGCGAACATGATGACGCTTTGGTGCTGGAAGTGCAAGCTGCCAGAGGAGACAAAGCCGACTGGCTGGTGGAAGCGTCAGTGGCTAACCAAAAGGTCCTACTTATGGGAGATGTGAAGCACAGATAAGCATTCCGCCACACTGTTTATTTAAAAGGCTTAACAAGGCGGGACAGACACAACCGAATGGTGCCATCTTGAGGAGCACCAGCGGCTAGCAGATTGGTCAGCTAGGAACAGTGTGTCTTCCAGTAGAAATCGATTCCAAAAACGCGATAATTGAATTCTTTGTCGTGAAGAAAGCTCGGGAGGCACTCTTAAGCTTTCGGGCAAGCGAAACATTCGGGCTCGTGAGTCGAGTCGGCAGCGTCATAAAAAAAAAAGAACAGACCTGGAACGGAAGGTCGCTTCGGACTTCCCCAAGCTTTTCGAGGGCCTCGGCTGTATAAACAACCCTTACAAGATAATCCTGAAGATCGGCTCTCAGCCTGTTATTAAGCCGGCGCGAAGAGTACCACACATGCTGAAGTAACCACTCAAGAGAGGGCTGGACAGAATGGAAGCCGTCGGGGTCGTCACTAAAATGAGCGAACCCAGTGACTGGGTAAGCACGCTAGTATTTGTCCGTAGAAAGGATAAAAAAATCAGAGTCTGCATAGATGCAAGGAACAACAAAAGAGTGCCCCAAGAGAGAGAGAGATCATTGCCAGATGCCAAAAAAGAGGACATTAAGGAAGACCTGGAAAACGCAACAGTTTTTTCACACCTGGATGCCAACTCAGGATGTCGTCAAATTTCCCTGGACGACAAAACCTCAAATATTTGCACGTTTGGCACGCCCTTTCGGCGCTATTGTTTTAAACGACTGCCGTTCGGCATCTCCTCGGCACCCGAATTTTTCCGAACAAAGAATGTCAAAGGTTTTTGAAGATTTGCCAGGTGTAAAACTCTACATAGCTGACTGCATTTATTTATTTATTTATTCATATTACCCTTAAAGGCCCTCGTGAGAGGGTATTACATAGGGGGGCTACATAAATCGTTCCAATAGGAACTAGTGCACAGTGAACAACACATGAGAATACTAGAAAACAATCATTAGACTTAATAATAAAAAGAAAATAAAGGATACACTCAAAAACCAATAGAAAACATACACTCACTCATCACACTGCAATAAAGCTGAGTCAAGTTAAAAACAAAATAGTACAAATTTGCTCTGCACGTTCCGGAAAAAAGGAAACAACAATGTAAAACAGCAAAAGTTAGATGGCATCAGTATTTTGAGTTTGTTCTTGAAACTTCGTGGTGTCTTTTTCTGAGGCAATGTGCGATGGTAGATTATTCCAATCGATTGTGGTAAATGGAATGAATGACCGTAAAAAAGCAGATGACTTACAGGTTACGCGTTTAACTTTGTAGGGGTGATCGCGGCGTGGAAAAATAACGGCAGGTGGCTCGAAGAAATCACCGTGAAGTGACGCGTGGTGGTAAAGTTTATGAAAAAGAGATAGGCGTGAAAGTTTGCGACGGTGGAGTAGTTCAGGTAGCTCTGCTCGGCGTTTTAGTGCTGTGACGCTGGAATGACGAGAATAATCTGAAAATATGAAGCGAGCGGCACGATTTTGCAGTGATTCAATGTCGTTTATGATGTAAGCATGTTTGGGATCCCAAATGGCTGATGCACATTCTAATTTCGGACGTATTAGTGTGGAAAAGGTAAGTTTGCGTATGTTAGGAGGAGCCTGTTTAAGGTTACGCTTGAGAAATCCGAAAGAGCGGTTAGCAGCCGCCAGGGTGAGCTTTATATGGTCTCTGGGGCGCCACGGAACCCGAATACGAGGCACGGCCCTGTACGGCTCTACGGGCGGACAGTCGCGCAAAACTCACCTTGAACAGAGAGAAATGCAAGTTCGGCTTTTAAGAGGTGGTTTTCCTGGGAGACAGGATCAGTGCACTTAGCATACAGCCTGACAAGAGTTTGGGGGATAACGTAGTAAATACCAGTTCCCAAAGACAAGAAGGATGTTCAACGCATGCTGGTTGCGTTCACATATTTCAGCAAGGATCTGCCTAGGTTCTCGGATCGGACCATCCTTCTACGGAACCTGCTCAAGACGGAGTCAGTATTCGAGCAGAGCGTCAACCATGACAACGAGTGGAAGAGCGTCAAAACCTCGCTGACCACAGCACCAGTCCTTGCCTTTTACAATGAAGCACTTGAGACTGAAGTGTCCACGAATGCGTCCAGTTATGGCCTTGGGGCAGCTCTCTTCCAAAGCCTTCACACAGTCTGTAGGCATGTAGCTTATGGATCGCGAGAGCTGACAGAATGCGAACCTCGATACTCCTAAGTTGAAAAGGAAGCACTGGGACGCACGTTTGGTTGTGATCGGTTTCACGATTTCATTTATGGAAGACGCATACCCTTGGGAACGGACCACCAACCCCTCATCGCTATTGCAAAAATAATGTAGGGTACATGCCCCCTCGCCTCCAGCGCTTTTTTCTGGACTGCTGAAGGATGGGCTACATGTTTCAATTTGTTCCGAGCGAGGAGCTAGTACTTGCAGATGCGTTGTCGTGCGCACCGGCCCCAAGAGACTCACAACCCGTGCCTGAGGAATATGTTGCCGAAGTGCTTGCGGTCGAAACACTGTCAGACCTGGTGAGCGACACCACAAAGACCAAGCTCGCTGCAGCGACAGCTGGGGACAAGCTGTTGTCGGAAGTGATCAACGGCCTTCAGGATCACCGACCGCTGCCTCAGTCATCCACCTGCAGGCGATGCGCCGAAGAAATGTTTGTCGTTCAAGGAGTCCTCTTAAAGGACAATATATGGTTATTCCTAAGAGCCTCAGAGGAGAGATGCATAAAAGGTTACCTGATGGTAATTTGGGAGTCAACAAATGCAAAGCAAAGGCCCGTCTTCGAATGTTTTGGCCTGGAATGTCAACGGACCATTGCACAAATGGTTAGCAACTGTTCAACGTGCAAGCATCATGCATATCAACAACCAGCAGAACCACTGTCGGTGAGAGCAGTGCCGCTTCGCCCATGGGAGCGCGTTGGTGTGGACTTATTTCAGTATGGCGCGCAGACATACCTAGTTGATTTTGACGCCTACTCCAGTTTCCCGGAGCTTCAGCACCTTACACATACCACGACAGATGCAGTGGTCAGTGCGCTGTCGGCCATCTTCGCAAGGCATGGACTACAAATCGAAGTGTGCTCCGACAATGGGCCCCAGTTTAGTTCTACCGATTTTTAGGCTTTCGCGCTCAAATACGACTTTCGGCACGGCACTTCGCGTCCAAACTTCCCGTGCTCAAGTGGTCTAGCCGAGAAAGGCGTTCAGATAGTCAAGAAGATCATGAACAAATCAGAGCATGCACAAGAAGATTACAAGCTAGGACTTCTCAACTACAGATCTTCGCCTCTGGAAGACGGCCGATCACCAAATGAACTTTTGATGGGAAGAAGAATCAGGTCGCGCCTGCCCAACTTCACTGGACCGGCTCCAAATGCAGTGCACAAGCATCAGCAAAGCAGCCGGGGCAGAAGACCGCTTCAGCCCCTTCCTGCAAGGAAGGTGGTTCGCTTCAGGGAAAATATTTCCTGGGCAAAGAAGGCTAAATTTCAGGACTTGGTGGCCCCAAGATCCCACCAGGTCAACACTGCGAAGGAACCGACGACACCTCATTCCAATCCCGGAGCACTTTACCCCTGAAGGGGAAGACAGCGAAGTCGAGGACTACGCATGCTTGTCTCCAAAATCCAGACTCTCATTTGGGGACCAGCCTACCGGAATGGACACGGCGTCTGCAGTCCCAGGGCGAGCAACTCGGTCACCGACCCCAGGGTCAGCGACTGTGCCTCCTGCTCTAATGCTAGTTACTGTGCCGCCGGTGGACTCTAGTAGAAGGACGCAACAACGCGTGTGTCGTCCATCTCAGAGGCTCACCTACAGTGAAGCTTTCCTTCAACAGCCTTGGCTATAATATTGCTGTTCTGCACTAAGAGAAAGGGGTTTAACGACAGAACTAGCAACGTGGTCTGGCAACTCTGCCACCCCATGTTGGGGTGGCAGAGACTCGAGGCACGAGCGCTCGAGCCGCCATTAAAGTTTCGGCGTTCCTTTGGTTCACACCGTCGTCTTGGTTCCTTGCTGGTTTCGGACACAAAGCAGACCGCAGGCATAGAGCAGACGTAGCGTAACGCAGTCGACCGAACAGCGAGCAGACGATTGGAGCTTGGTTGGATTTAGGTTGGATGAAAGCGCGTCGGTGCGGAAGGCAGTCTGGGATTTGGTTCTTTTTCCGGCGTCGGTGGGCATGACCTCATGCCGGGCCCTTAACTATTTAAATGTCCTTGATTCTGCGCATCTATGTCAATGAGAAAGAGGGGCCTAGAGCAATAAACTGGTATCCCATTCACCAGGCAAAATTGACTCCTACTTGGCTGCAGCCATGTTGTACAATTTGATCACTAGACACGTGACCGTACCAAATCCTGAGGCTTTTACGCAAAAGTGAGACGAGATTTCTACTCGATCGCTGTAAAAATATGAGGAACTATTTTTTCAATACTGTTAGCACACGAAATCAGTGTCTAGCTCCGATAAAAACCCTAATTACAGCAACCCGGTTGACGACATCTAGCAGAGGCATCGTGAAGCTGCCCGAGTGTTTGTCGTAAACACACATTTTGGACTTAAAACGAACAAAACATACCTTATCCCGTCGATACTGTTATTAAAGATCTATAAGCAATTATTTATCGTGCTACTTCGTTAAAATCTAAAGTAAAACTATAAGGTAATCTGTCTAGAGGTCAAGAATGTGCGACATGGCTGCGGCCCACTTTCGGCTGCCAGTGTATCGCTTTAGGGCCCTCTACCTCGCTGCTATATGTCAAGAACTTTGTTACGGTGTTCAAGGGTCCACATACGTTCTGCGGTAAGTTTTCTCCAGAAGTGACACGCCGTGCGCCTTTAGTTGTCGCAGCGAAGTTGTCCCCGTTGCATTTGCATTTTTAAATGAATTTATATAGATTCTGCATAATTAATAATTAAAACAACTTCGATACCTTTTTTTTTTAATTTCCGCGTGATTGGGTAGAAAAGAAAGTAAACACTGCGTTTCTAGTGTTGTGAACATATACGTTTTGCGGTAATGTTTTCTTCGACATTAATACCCTAATAGTAGTATAATGGTAACACATGAACATATGCACCGGCTTTACTTGTTTTAGTCTTATTCTGGATACTTTATGTTTTGGACATAAACAGTGCATGTTAAAGCGAAGTACTGCCAGTCGCTATACGTTCGGTACCTATGGTGACCCAGCTGCTATCTACACTGCGCTACCATTGATATCAAAGGAGTTGCTGGATCGCGCTTCCCTCCTCGGCGAGTGCGGCCACCGGACGGCCATTTTGCATGCAGCAAAATCTCACTTTTGGAGAATCCCAGAAGCAGGCGGCAGCCAGCTGAAGACACGGTTTTTGCTCGTTTGTCGTCATTCGCAGAAAAGTTTTGTAAACTTCGTGTAAAGGTGAAAACTGATTTTGAGAACACTTGGAAATGTTTACGGAAGCACTTCGCTGCAAGAAAAGGGCACAAGTTGTCGAAAGCAAGTTTCGCCGGTTTCGCGGCGTGATCGAAGCTTCCTTGGCACGCCAAAGTCCTACGTCTTTGTGCCTTTGCACGCTTGGATACCGATCAAGAATGGACGCCGCGGCAAACTTTGAATGTGTGTCGCTTTCGATGTTTTTGCAGCACATATCGGCCGCGGAGTTCTGGACCGTCCAGATGTTCCTGCGCGAATTCCTATCAATAAAGGGGGAAAATATACGTGGTCACTATTAGGCACTATTAAACATGGCTATTTTCCAAATCCACTTGAATGGATCACATGGTAGCAGAAATAGAACAACGCTGTGGAACAAGGTACGGTTTCGAACACAAAAGCATGACGAGATAGAAACTTTCCTGAAACCCGGCCCATATGCTCGGGTTCATTCTTTCGCTGTCGCCGCCCCCCCCCCCCCCCCCCCTGCCCTGTCCCCCTCCTCTCTTCCGTCGCCACTGAATCGAGCTCCTTTCTGGACTGCGAGTGCCGCAAGATATTAATACAGTCGCCATAGTAAAGTAAGTAGGCATGGAAGCTTTGATCACGCCGCGAGACGGGTGAAACTTCCTTTCGACAAGTTGTGCCTTTTTCCTGCGGCGCTGCGCTTTAGTAAAAGTTGGGATTGCAGAAATAGACACTTCCAAGGGCTTTGCGGAAATTATACCCTCCGGATTTCTTAACAGTGTGCACAGACGTCTTCGCGAAGAATCAAGAGCGTTCATACATTTTCGGATAGGCCCGCCAAGAAAATGACGCATATGTCGCTTCCGTTGAAAAAACCAATAGCTGCCTTTTTACGTGCTTGGACACGCGCAATGTCCAAGGCGCAAGAATATGCTTTGACGGGTAAACCCAAATTCAATTAAATGATGCGATGATACGCAGTTAGTCGTAAAATAATGCGAAGATAGCGGGGAAAAAAAACTGGCTCTCCAATCCGTTAGCTACCAGAGAGGACTGACTATCTTACCAACCCCGGTCCAGGGGTTGGGGACGCTCCGCCAATTGAATGTGTACTGTTAGAAACCTTCTGTTTTGCTCCCATCCTTAATAACTGAACGCCCGCGTGGCTGCTTTAATGTCGGGCAACATTGCCCGCATACTAAGGGGTTGTGAGGAATCAAGATGGATTTAAAAGATGCTGTTTTATACTTACGTAAATCACGTTTGATTGAATATTTTTAGAGTCCTGGGATACTGAGGAACTAACAAATGGAAAAATATTTGATTGGTCGAGTAGCTGAGTGTAGTTTCTATAAGGTGATTCTTCTTCGTTCAGTAGTGGCCACTTGGAAAAGCCACCTCCCTTAAGTACCTTCAGCAGGTCATTAAATTTCTCTGTTTCGTTGACAGCTGTTTGACATACAAAAATAATGAAATGTGGTGAGGTACATGTGATACGTTGACAAAGCTTCTTTTAAATGCAAGAGCCTCTCTACCGTCTCACAACCGCGAGATCGTGTACGGTCGTTCACCGTCGCGTCTAGATACATCAAAATCTACCGGGCAATCTTAAAATGGTGTGTAATTATACACCAATTCAATTTACACATTCTGTGTAGCTGACAGCGTTTTCCCGATAAGTATTGCGAGAAAACCAATATTAGCTTTCTCGTACCGAGGCACTCCGATAGCACCGCGCTAAGGCCGAGATTCACGAATGTGGGAAAATAAGCAAATGATCTCAACTGATACCGCATTTCTGTTGGTTTGGTAGCATCCGGAGAGAATGCCCCATATTAGTAAACCCGAGACTGCAACAAATTGAAACATCTGGTCGGTGCGTAGGTGTACGAGGCTGAATTAATTTCTCTAGAACTACGGTGGGAGGGCACGAGAAATGAGAGGGTTTGGGGTGGATGTAAGAAAGTCCGTGCTTTGTCCACTCATTTCATATGCGCAGCTTGTGACAGCTGGAGATACGTTCACGGACTCGTGGCGCATGACGATGGTTGGTGCGCAAGAATCAGCGTTGGCAAGAATTGAATGCGCGTGGCTCGGAGTCTCGTTGAAGCAATTTTACAGCACCCCGCACCGTCATCTCCGATTCGTATTTTCAGAATGGCGTGCGAAGTAAATTGACGGTCAAATCTTGAGTGAGCTATTGGGCCATTTCAAACACACGTTACAAATATTTTTTCGGGCGAAGCACACACGGATAAAAGTCACCGTCGGCGCCTCCATGTCGCTCGCGATATGTTTGCCGAGTCATTGGTGTACCACGTTCAAATATATTTTGACGCTCGTGACGTCACTTATGTGACCAAGTTTTCGTGACATTCCGTGACCAAGTTTTCGTGGCATTGTCTTTTAAACCTTGCACCCCCTTCAAAATTTATCTTAAGTGCGCGACGTCACTTCCGTGACCAAGTTTTCGTGACATTTACTTGCTTACTTTGCACCCCCTTCCAAGCGCGTAAAAAGACGCAGTTCTGCGGAAAAAAAAAAGAAACAAACAAACAACACACAGATAGTCTAGTATTCCCGTAATCTGGCTCATTATTTGGAGCATGTTTATCATATACCATACGTATTTTTACTTTCAGGGAGAAGGCCTGGTTATATTTTGCGAAAATATAAATTTGCTTAATTAGGATATATATTCTTGCCCAAATAGGTTGAGGAGCTGTCTACCGTATAGCTTCTGCTTCCGTTTAACACTAAAGACTATATAAGTTATTTACAAATATTAAAAAAAAAAATTATATGGAAGACAGTGCCATCGAGCTTTAAATTAAAATAAATCAAAATGGACAGAAGTTTGGTTAGTACACGAGAGGTACGCATGTCCGCTTTGACTAAATTGTTCGAGTTGACGCCTGTCTTTTTATGACGACCATTAGTGTCTTTAGTTTGAATAACCTCGCTGGATATGATTAATAATAAAGCAATATGTTTAGATTCTTTCAATGGTGAAATGTCTGCTTCCACCGGCTTCTACCAGGTTCAGCATGTTTAGAGCTTCCGCTTACTTTTATTTCGCTTCTTAGCAAAGTAAAAACAAAAGATGAAAACTGGACATTTATTTTATTTAAAGCAGATTAATTTGATTTCAGTGAGAGTAGCTAAAAATAGTGATTTTATCACTAAATATATTTTTAAACTTGGCACAATGATTGATTAATTACACTAATAACAACACAGAATGAATAATTACTGTAAATTTAAACTACGGGTTAATTAAAAACTCTTTACTTATGCAAACTCTGCCATACTAGAACATTGAACAATTTGTCTGTTTACGCCGGCTAAAATCCTCTATATGCTTTTTTTTTTAATTCTCGCTCGCTTGGAATGGGACATGACTTTCCTAGTTTTTGCTTCCTTCCTTTTTTCTTTCGTGTTCTGGATCCCTTTCAATACGAATCTGCGTAACAGAGGAACGGAGTGGAAGATAGGAAGCAATCAAAAGCAGTGCTCAAACAAGAACTGCTTTTTGCTCGTGTTCAGCCTGATACGAATCATTCTTGTTTGATCGATTCTTTGATTTCAGCACAAAACAGTGTACACAGAAAGCTTCACATGATAGATGAACGGTGGATAATTAATATCTTCAGGAATATTTCTGCGGGGAATGCTTGATTTAAATTGTCATCGTACAACTGGTCACATTTAAATCATGATTCAACCCATTCTGAATTTTTTTCCAAACTGCTAGTCATTAGAATGCGCCTATTAAAACCCTAAATATCGAACAAGACATAAAAAAGCTTAGCTTTATATATCCATTTCAAAACAAAACACATAACGGCACGAATATGAGATTTTTTCTTATGTCCATGATAACGTGAATTTGTTGCTTCATGGGCGAGGATAAAATGTAAAAGGCCATTTGTGCACGTTTTGAAAGGGCAGGTCTTAGATCAATCCATCGGTGTGACAATTTACTTGTTAGGATTTGACCCGCGAAGCCTGTGTATGTTGCCAACGAATCATTTAAATTTACGACTGTTATAGCATTTTGCTAAATTCAGTGGGAGCGAAAATTATAATGTGTGAGGTTTTGATGTGCGGAATCCTTATTTCCGAAAGTGCTAAGATATTGCACGATGAATTTGGTCATTTTAGTTCATAAACAAATCTATGCAACCCTCATTTTAAAAACTACCCTTTGTGAATGACAGCAGGGAAAACGCGCAATGTACATATTAGAACCTTAGGCTTGCTTGAAATGCCCGTGGGTTTTAATTGCTGCTGATATCACTTATAACGTAGACCTCTATGAACAAAGGCGCACTGACATGAACTCGCTGGGAAAGCAAACCCTTTGCGATCTGTAAATTCTCGCCATCACTACGCAGTGCGAAGTGGAAATAGCACAAAAAAAAACGATTAAACTCTTCAGTAGCCGTACAAAATAAAGCGCTAGACTATTTCGGAAAAAAAAAATATGCGGTTTATTTTCATCAGAGGTGTATAGCGACGTCGTAGATTTTCTGGTGTATAGTTAAAAGACAAAAAATGTGGATGATTTTCAGTGTGTATTATTTTCTACTATGTATGTACGATATCTTCCCAAAGGACACAAGAAAACGGTGATTCTTGGTGAAGAACTAATGAAAAACCAAGAGTTAATTCTTGATGGGAAGGTTCTTGACAAAAACAGTCTGAGATAATACAAGCGATGTCTAGAAATTGATGTTTCTTAGTTTCTATAGATTTTGTGGTTTCGACACAAACGGTTGTTGAGAGGTGCTTTTCGGTTTTTACGGGGAATGTATTCTTGACACCGACGGATATTAATTGGTGGTTTTTAAAATAAAACTGGAAAGTCTTTGGCCTATTTATAGTTAGGCATCCCTGTTAAGGGGTCTATCTTTCTTCAAATAGGGGGGGGGGGTATCTGAGTTTACCTTCCCACCGATTTGGTGTCGTTCAGTAACAGTTTCGTGTGTCGTACCAAAAAAGGGCGGTTGATTGAGGCTAACATTGAAAATTTCAGGCATTGGTTTATATTCCCAACGTCCAGGGAGCAGGTAACCCTTTCTCTCAAAAGCGCACGCGTGTGCACCCCGCAGGCGCTTTGGATCATTTCGTGAATCTTGCCACTTCGCCGCCAATGAGGACTTGGTATCGAAAAAAAAGGGAATGCGATACCCTGGCTCCACCATTTAGTTACTTTACCTTGAACAAGAAACTTACGTACTTTCACAAACGCAGACTCTGTAGGCCAGAATAGCCTTATTAGTAGCATTCTGCGGCTCCTTTCCTTCAAGTGTAGCGTTCAATAAACTATCTGGATATAAGAAAATATTCAAGCTTAGTTCAATATAAATTATCTAAGTTGTAAAAAAGAATGTACCTTCATTCAAATTAAGCTATAAGCAGTCTAAATTATTTAGTAGTCTTATCACGTTTTCAAATTTATTCCCTGGCCACAAATCACAATTTATGGCATATATTTGCCAACATGTTCACCAGATGGCGTGGCCATGATATTAAAAGACGCAGCGATAAGTCGTTTTTTTTTACATTAGACATTTATGTGTGTATGCCCTTAATGTAAATACGCGTTTTCTCGATCTTGTTCTGCAGTTAACATCCAATAGACTTTAATTATGAGGGTGTTATAACACGGGATAACGGTAGCGGGTGCTTGTAAAATAATCTGAAAAAGGATCCTCTTCGGAGCTAGCAACTGGCAAAGGACTTTTTGTTAGCGCTAAGCTTCTATGGTCGTTGACCGCTTATGAAAAGCAAAGCGTGGCTTATGCTGTTCACACTCCCAGTATTGGGATTATTTCTCAGCGTTTTTATCGCGTGATGCCACACACTCATTGGCTGTTGAGTCCTGAGCAATAACGAGAGTTCCGAGCAAGTTAGGTGGAAAGCAAGTCGCCTGGTTCTTGCACAGGGTTGCGGTGATGTCAGAACGATGCCGAGCACCTATTGGTGTTGATTGGATTTAAAGGATGTAGTGGGTAGACCTGAATGCTTGATGCTTTGGGGTCTACCCACAATCTGTTTTCGATCAGCCAATAAAACCTCGGCGTTCTCACATAATCGTAACCCCTGTGCAAGAAGACGACAAATTTTCATTCCGCATTGATTAATCATTAAGAAAAGAAATCGTTGAAACCACGAACAAAGCGAAACACTAAACTTAGAAGCGCTTGTCTCTCACGTCATTTCTAGTCAAGGTTGGTACGGTGATTTTAGATCAAGAAACGAGGGGCGTGACTTTTTATTCCAATGCCTCTTGCCTCGGTATTTGTTATTCGGTGTTCTGATTGGTTACTGCCGCAACCTCATGGGTTCTGGAGCGTTAATAAAAATCGATAGAAATGCTATGACTATAATAAGACTGATATTTTGGGCAAATATAAAAAGCAGCAAAAAAAAAAAAACTAAATTGAAGGACGGATGCACAAATCAATCACATTAGCGATTGTCGAGTTACAGTTTTGATCTGTAAAATAGTTTGTTGTTAGGCGAGTTGGTGAACGTTTGGATTCATGGTTTTGCGCAAAAAAGACAGACACAAGAGAGAGAAACAAACAGGAGCGCAACTTTCAACTGTATTGAAGAAACCTTTAGAAAAACATACAGATATATCGTTGATTTCAATGCATCCACGCATACGTCGTGTCACAATCACACGCTCGCCACAGAAACTTATCAACGAAAAACGCTTCCTTGATAAGTTTCTGTGACGAGCGTGTGATTGTGACACGACGCATGCGTGGACGCATTGAAATCAACGATATATCTGTTTGTTTTTCTAAAGGTTTCTTCAATACATTTGAAAGTTGCGCTCGTGTTTGTTTCTCTCTCTTGTGTCTGTCTTTTTTTGCGCAAAACCATGAATCCAAAGAGTTTTGATCGTTGACCACGACATAATTGTTCTAAACAAGGGATTATGACGATCGACTTTATGGCTACACTTTTATTTTGATAGTACAAGATGCAACGTCTTCCCCTTCCCGTACAGTGGGATGAAGGACTAAAGATAGGGGTCGTTTGCGCATCGACACCCTCAGGGAAATATTTTCCTGTTTTTTTCAGTTTTGATTCAACTATTAGTAGAAAATCATTACTTCATGGTGTACTTTGTCGTATTTTGCGCGCTTTTTCTAAAAAAATATCGGACAGTCTGCGATTTTCATGTTGCAAATTTTTTGTATTGCATGTTGACTCCTTAACATAAAATATATTGGTACGATGTATATATGTTTAGTGAATTAAACACTGTAATAAAATTCAGTCAGAAATACTCAAACTGGCTTACACGCTGCGGAATTCTCGTAGTACGTAGTCACATTATCACGCACGGTTAAGTATGTTTTATGTGCGAAATATTTTTTTTTTCGCTCTTTAAGGTCAACCAACTAGACAAACAAGTTATATTAATATAAGGGTGATATGCATCGCAGACTAAATTTGAGACACAAGATAATACTTATATTTGAAGGGATCATACTAGCTAGATATTAAAAACTTCATTGTTATCGACAAGGAGAGTCATTGGGGTTTCAGAAGCGTCTCGTTCTCGCCTACTGAAATATTTCCCGAGCCTCTCGGTTAGATCCTTATTAGCACATGTTGGTCTGATACGCCAACGAAAACCGCAGGTTACTCTGAAAGTTTGCTCTCCTAATAAAAGAGCACATGCTCTTGATTTTGAAGAGCCTGGATTTTGTTACTGGAGATACCGTGGAAGTGGTTAAGCTAATACCTACATAGTGGCGCAGAAGTAAATAAATAAAACAAACAAAACAATAAAAAAAGCAGGAAACATCAAAGCTACACTTGCGGTTTGAAGGACACCTTAAATGCTGTATTCTGAACGGAAAAACTTGGCATACTCGGTGATTGGTACGTCCACCGTAATACTAAATAATACATGCGTTTAGTGACAAACGTGCTGGTGGAGTTCAAAAACAAAGAACGCATATAAGATTACTTTACCTCTAAAAATAGACATAATTATAAATGGTATGAGGCCCAAAATTCATTGTCTTGCCCTCGAGGAGATCTAAAGTGCATTTTGCGATTGTCGTTTCATGCCACAAAGTCAATCAACGCGCCCAGTAAACATCGAAGAAACCAAAAGATTACACTTATTTGCCACCTTTTTTAAACCAACCAAACATCAGGACATGTCCTTTATTCTTATATCCATCCCGTAAGAAAAAATGTGCCGATATGTTAGGTCGCGCTATTAAGAAAGAGAAAAGGCAACTCTTACTTTTTAGGATTCTTAAAGCGTGAGGAATGAGCTTGCGCCATGAAACACAATTTTAAAATTCTCTGTGCCCTCTTAGATACGTTGTCTAGTATTTGTTCGAGACACAAGATATAAAGAAAGGATAATATGAAAAGCTTAGCGCCCTTAAAATGGCACCGGCCGCAGCAAAGTTTGGGCAGAACATTTCACTTTTTCTATGCCTCTAATCAAGTGGTACAGTGATTTTTTTAAGACGAGATAAATATTTTAATTCGACAGCCTTAATGAAAACATACTTTTTAAGTCCATCTCAAGTTTATCATGAAGAATATGAAACATTCCGATTTGGGTATCGTCATCAGGTATTTTGTGTGTTTTTTTCCAGTTCCCACAGGCGTATTCATGGAAGTCAGTACAAGGATCCTCGGTCTGGTTCATGCTGTCCAACATCATTTTAGCTGCATAAAAATTCAACAATGAGCTTGTACCAAAAATATAAACTGCGGTAATAACAGGAACTCGAAAACCCCTATGAGGTGCACTTGGTCTGCACCCTGATCTATCGCAGAACAACAAGTATTATGGTACATAATTACGTCACTAACGAGAAAAACACAGCACGAGGTAATCAATTAAGATAACCAAAAGATAACAAACAGAGCAAACTTTTTACGTATTCAATTCTTTACGTTTCCTTGTGAACTGTGAGTGACTTCGTCACTCACAGTTCCTTCACCGTCACCACGCTTCCCTTTCACCTTCTCCCGAATCCGACGCCTCTGGTTGTCGCTACATCCAACCCCACGTGCGATCGTGACATAAACCACAAATACGCTTGAGCTCAACAACCACTTTTTTATGATGGAAATATGAGTTTACAAAGCGAAATTACCAGTAAACAAATCAGAAGTAACGCCAGCAATGTAATATGCCAACTCAGATAAGAAACAAACAGAATAAATTATATAAAACTATTGTTTAAAAAAAGGGCAGAATTAATTGTACTCAACAGGTACGGCAGGCGGGGCTTCACCTTTCACTTGTGTAAACATTCAAACATCACCGCCTTAATTTGTTTATTTAGTCAGGGCGAATGTTGAACCGACAGACACGCGGGCAGCAAACATGATAAAGGCTGGAGGACCCAGGAAGGTGGGCAACGATCGCCGGCCGCTTGCAGCTCGAACGTTTCTCGGTAAACGTACGGTGTTCGAACATGGCGAAAGTTGGTGCACGAGACCTCTCTTACCGACACGACGCAAGCGGACACGATTTGTCTACCGCTCGCGTCGCATTTTCATACTTGAGCAAACCTAAAGTGTTGTTCGGGACCAAAAAACATTTTTTTCTCTAATTACGTTATTTGGTGTGTGAAATAAAAATTGTTACTGTGTTTTAAAGACGGTGGAAGCGCGCGATGTTTGGGTGATTTGGTCGCGTCGGAGAAAAGCTATTGTAAACTCTTGCGTGGTGTGCCTTAACGAAAGCGCTGCATTTAGCGCTAAGGTGATCCTAAACTGCGCGCGTTATTCTAAATAACTGTCCACTAGGACGCAGTTTGTTATATTACGAACGACTTATTAATAAGAAAATTGTTTACACAGAAACACTAGGTTCTTTTACGAGCGCTTCACGTAGGTGACTTCATCCCTACTTTCTATAAATCAGCCAACGTGATCTGTTGCTGCAATAAATAGTCAGTTACGTCGCTGTACTGTTGAAAATTCGGTGAGTTGGTTGTGCATTAAGGAACTAGAAACTGTTTGAAGACGGAAGAAGGACGATAAGTGCCAGTTGCATCTAAGCATTCTCACCTCTTTCTTTGCAGGCATCTGTTTCACACACATTTTTGGGGCTCATATCTGGTACGATTTGAAAGGAAATTGAATTATTCATCTTGTGATAAGATATGAATGATTTTAATAATAATATTTTAAATTCTTTACTTATACTCGTAACACGTTTGAGGCTGACAGGCATGAATTAGTCTACATTATACCATGCAAAAGTTTTCAAATGATACTCTGACTATATTACTCACCCATTAATGATTTTGAAGCGCTGAGTTCAGCTAACAACAAAATCAAGTAGAATCTCCATATTGCCACCAGCTGCCGAGCATGAGGAAGCATGTACCTCTGCCCCGATGACCAAGGCGCACTCCAGCGCATGCTTTCTGAAGATCACAAGATATGTTTGTTATTCGCATATGAAAAAGAGCTGTTTTCACCGCAAATAAGTTTTTATTTAATTACTTTTTTGAAAGTCTTGTCATGTAAAGGGTGCTTTTATCGTATTGAATTACATTTGATTCGGGTTTTATAACACTCCCTGCGCACTGATAGAGCCGTTATAGTCCTCAATTCTCGTGGGTGGCCCTAACGCACTAGCCAGACACGGTATGGAATGTCGATTTTCAGCAAGGTTATTAGTTTAGTTGTGTATCAGCGTTACATGTTGAGCCAAAATTAAAACCCGAGCTTTTCGAATGAAGCTTCATTGCTGATCTTTAGCAGTCTACTTTAGACTAAATGACCAAACATGCTCCTTCTTTATTTAAAAGACATAAAAACTACCTAAAAGTGCAGTGAAGCAATCGATCACACGTCAAAATCAACGAAACGCTGGCCAAATGCAGATCAATGTGAAAATTACAATTAATCATTCTCGTCTCAATGCAGGGTATTATTTATATAATAGTTTATACGCGTAACACCAATAGAAACAGCAATATATCACATGAAGGTTGCAAGTAAATCACTGATTAAGGCCCGTTCACACTCTTGCGACCTCTTAAACCTGGGTTCCTTAAAACTTCTTAAACCAGAGGACACACTGGCGCAGTGTAAAGCAGTGTAAACTCGGCGGTCCGGCATATTTTTTTTTTATTTCTCGCGCATTATCCTTTCTTTCTTGGCTCGAAAAACTTTTGTAAATGTCACAAACGAGCCTTTCTATGGGTATTACGCACATGTGACCTCGGAAATCCCGCAAAACCTTCGCTCTTGTGAAATGCCGTTCCAGGGTCACCGCTTAGATGGCGCCAAATGCCAGTGTTGTCCCTTATTCTAAAAACATTTAAGAAGTTTTAAGAGATCTCGTCTCTTTCAGTCGTACTCGGTCGCAAGTGTGTGAACGGGCCTTTAGTCTAATAAAATGCCACTAACACGCAGAAAGCAAGACTGATTCCTTCAGCAACGTGCCGGCTCTCCCAAATGTGTCTATGGAGCAAAATTTTAATAAGAAACAGGAAAACTGTTTTTCGTCATCCGCATTCCTTCGGAATATTACCCTCTTGTGCTTTGTTGCACAATATAACAATTTCATAAATCAAGAGTTTGCCTACTTGGCTGAGAGCAGAGACAAGATAGGGGAGGTACAAAGAGGCATGTCGAGTTTCACAGGTGATTTCATAAGAACGAAATGCGCTGTGACATCGAGCGATGCCGAGGATATTAAACATCAAAATAGTAGTCAAATTTATTGTAGCTCGATTTCCTTGTGATTATTTCTGTTTATCTTGGACAACAGCATTTAGACCTTCTGATAGAAAACATGATAAAATATATGCTTCCAGTAAATTGCACTTAGGTGATTGCTAAGAATCAGTGTTTGGGAAGCTTGGTAACAAATTATGATTTGGAAAAAGACGCAACAGTTTGCAACCTCTTGTGATTGCTCTTTCACTTTCGTCAGCACTGACTCGCCGATATGAAAAAAGCCATCACATACGCTGGATCATAATATCAAGGCTCTAGAACTCAGAAATGTTTTTACTGTTAGTTGAGGAAGGCTTTTTGTAAACTGAGGTATCCGTTTGTCATATAAAACCAGCCAATAGAAGGGCCTAAAATCTAAGAGCTCCTGCGGCCGCAGTTCTTTGAAACCAAGCTTACTTATACTTCACTGCTGCCATAGAAAAACTTACATTCATGCAGATAAACGTAACAAGATATATGACAAAGTCTGTGTTTATCTTAAAATTGTCGTAGTTTCTTTGTGAAACGACAAGAAAAGGTACCTAGGATGTGCATAGTAAAAATAAAACCATGTTATTTCTAATTTTTAGTACCTACACTCTAAGCGAAACAAAGTTGGAAAAAGGTAGCAAAGGCGCGTTTTCCTCCATTCTATTGACGCGCCACCAAGCGAACACGCGAAGAAGAGAGGAACGAGGCGTTTTTTTGCAACTCGAGGCAGGCGGATTAAGGGTTTCGCCCTACCGCCTCCTCTTCTTTCAAATTCTTTTTTCGAGCGTATCGCGCTCGATGTTTAATAAATGTTGGTAGTTCACTGAGCTTCAGCGCCAGCGAAGGCCACCTGTATTTTCGTCGCCCAGTCCAAACGTGCAGAGCATTTCGGTTGCATCGATGTTTTTTACCTCTAATTTTATCATACGAGCAAGCGAAGCCGCTAACACAGAAACACAGCGAAGTTCCGGAGCAGTGCCAGCAGGGCTACGTACAGTGGGCTAAGAAGGCCGCTTTCGGATTGCGGAAGGACGTGTCAATGTTAACGGTGTTATGGAAATCGCGGAAGCTGCGTCCAAAACAGGGAGATTTTGCAGCCTGGGGCCTGGGTACCTCCTGTGCTGAGTTTAATTCTGCTTTCCGATACCGAGTGCAAACCGGCAGTCAAGGTGGTTCTGTATTTCTGCGTGTCAGCAACAATGCAGAATTATCGCGATGGCAGTGTTGTGCGTTTTGAACAGAATACTGAAATTATCGTCCATGTGACCCTGTGTTGGAGTATCAGTAATGTAACAACAAGATGAGATGGCGCGAACTCTCGGGCATTGATGCCGCTGTTGGGGCCGCGATCAGAGGGGGCGATGTATTGCAGGTTGACATTTCGCTTTACATCAATGAGCTTTACCACCGCTTGAGGGATTACGTTTAAGGGGATCGACCTTCGGATAGTCATGCTGGAGCGCTGGTCTGAACCATAGCTGCTATCGCACAGTGTCTAATGTGACTGCCGTGTCCGATATTCTGTCGTCTCCTACTCGAGAGCGATTCCGCTCTGTGGAAAGGGCTGAACAGTATGGAAATGAGACGGAAAGTACGTTTATTTACAGTTTGGAATTTTAATATTAAGAAAATACGATAGGTAAAATCGCTCCCCAAAAATGGCTATTCTTTACTTTCTTTTATAAATATAATGCGGTTCCTGGAAATATTGCCCTTCAAGTGGAGCGCTGGGATGAGCGATAGATGTTCCTGAGCTCAACACGGCGTAGTGTACATTTAATACCCAGAGCAAGTCGCGGCTTTCACTGCATTCAAGTTGATCGAAAGCGATTTCTCTGTCCGTGAAACATCGCTTACAGCTGAGTGAATACCTTCTCTACAGAGGTTAATCCAAGACGACGATAGCAGCCGCAGGCGAGCAACACAAATAGATAACAAAATAATACAGTAGTAAAACTGCCTACCACGTGTCGTGCGGGGAGCCAAACACACGGATTGGGACCGGATTGGAGCGGCTTGTTTTATTTGCTTTCAAATAGTTGCGGCATGAAGGTTTACTTTTCCCAAAGAGTTTCATCCCATGAGAAGCTCAATATAATGTCAGAATTATAGCACTACTGACAAAAAAAAAGATAAAAAAATAAAAAAGCTTTTAGCCTTTTTAATATGGTGAAGAAGGAAGAACAGAGGAGATGTAGCTTCGGTTCTCGGCGGCGGCTTTTGAGGCAAGCGATGTTCTCTTCTTTCGCAAGAGAATCTGAAGCGCTCGACGCAGTGGAACTCGAGGCGACAGCGACTTCGCGCCGGTTGGGGACCCATTCGCACTGCTGCGTACGTCGCCGCTCGTTCCGCACCCGGTTTCCTTTCCCCGAAGAAAGGGCACGCGGCCGACCCATCGTGTGTTCATAGATGGCGGTAGCTGTACAGAACTTTGGGTAGTTTTGTGGCGACATTTCGTTTGGTACAGGGCACGAAACTGTGGAAAATAGCCCTTAACAGCTCCGGTGTGAAAATCAACATGCTAGGCATATTGATTATTGCTTAGGTGGCCACCGAAAAATTCTGTACCTTCAATACGACGAGTATAAATGTTAAAATAAACGGAGAGCCTGGAAGTAGTTATTGGTTAAGTGTCATGTTGTATTGATGTTTGTATGTGGAGTGCGTGTGTATGTGCATGCGCTTAATGTATATGTCGAACTGATGCTTGTAGTCTGCGTAATATATCTAGCAGTGTGTATAACAAGGGTGCCCGCAGGGCTCGTAGCGCAATGGTAGCCTGAGCAAATAAATATATTTTTTGTAGCACATGGATTGGGCGGTACCTAGCGCCACCTAGCATAGTTACTTGCAATTACACTGCTTTACCATGCCATCCGGTGGCAAGCGATTTAACCTTCTTTGACACTTCGCGATAATTTCTGGTTACCCTACAACAATGATCCACGCCGCTTCGAAATTGCTCCTTCGAGAGCCGCTTTTGGTTTCTCGATTGGTTTACCACTCCTCCGGGATGTGCGGTTGACAAAGGAATTGTGGCTCGAGGATTAGTAAAGGTAAGGCATAAAGTGCGCGAAGGAATCGGGTATGGGTTCAACCTCCCTCGAAAAATGTAGGTCCTTAGTAAACACCACAGACTGGAATGAAATTTATAACTTGGGTAATCCTGATGACGCATACGATACCTTCTTAACAAAATTTACGCGTATATACAACATATAATTTAAACACCAGCCTATTTGCCCAAAATGTTCCCGACAAAAACCTTGGATAACCAGAGAATGCTTAAAAATGATAAGGAAAAATAACAGGTTATACGGAAAATTTTTAAAGACCAGAGATTCTGATGATTTATGCTGTTTTAAAGCCTATAGAAATCGGCTGACAAAGCTTAACTATCTTCTATGCTTATTTAATGGCCAATCAATGTCCAGGCCAGACCAGCCATGGAAAGCAATGAATAAATTATTGAACCGGTCAGCACAGCTAAACCATGTTACCGAGATAAAGGTCGGAGAATCAACCTTACGAGAAAAGGCCCTAGCCGAGTCATTTAACAAATATTTTGCAAACCTAGTACAGGGCACACAAAACTGCGATGCACCAATTTACATAGGAACGCGGAATGAGAGCAGCGCTTTCCTCGCCCCCACTGATGAACATGACGTTTATCATATGTTTAACACAATTCAAAATAGAAAATGTAGTGATATTGACAACATTCAAATCAAGCCTGTTAAATATGTACTGGACATACTAACACCCATAATTACCCATATTTTCAACATTTCAATTTCATCCGGAATCTTTCCTAAAAGAATGCAAATTGCGAAAGTTATAGTTATTTTGAGGTGGAGACAAAAACGATCATTCAAACTACAGATCAATTTCCATTCTTCCTGTGTTTTCGAAGTGCCTAGAGAAAATTATTCATCGTCGCAAGACTTCTTTTTATGACCGTTTCTCGCTCATAACCTCATCACAATATGGTTTCAGGAAGGGTAGATCAACTGAACTCGCACTACTAAATCAAAAACAATTCATCTTAAAATCATTTGAACAAAAAATATTAACTCCTGATGTCTTAGTTGAATTCTCTAAAGCATTTGATCCCATTACTCATACCACCTTAATTAATAAATTTCAGTTTTAGGGTTTCCGTGGACTAACCCTAAATCTTTTAACATCGTATTTAGAACTTCGTAAAGAATCTGTTTTTATAAACAACTATTCTTCAGACTTTCAAGCGTTAAAAACAGGTGTCCCTCAAGGAAGTATATTAGGCCAACTTCTGTTTAACATTTATATAAACGACATTGTAACGATTAGCCCAAACACCACTTTCATCATTTATGCTGATGACACAACACTACTTTTTCAGCTAACAATATCGACACACTTGCAGAAACCACTAACAACACACTGGAATATTTACATAAATGGAGCGAAGCAAACGCTCTACTAATTAATACATCTAAAACAAAACCGATTATTTTTAAGCCACATAATAAATTGGTAAATATTGACTTGCGCCTGAAACTTGGCCCTTCTATCATTGAAGTCGTCCCAAATGTAAAAACCTTAGGTGTATTGTTTAATGAAAATATGTCATGGGACACCCACATTCAAAGTGTAATAAAAAAAATGTCAAGTGTTGTTGGCATTCTCATCAAGTTCCGTGCAAACTTGCCAGTCAAAATTAAGCTTCTCATTTACAATTCTTTATTCATGTCACATTTGAATTATTGTCACTTGGTCTGGGGCACATCAACTACAACTAACTTGGACAAATTAACGATTCTTCAAAAGAAGGCAATCCGAGCTATAAACAATGTACCACAATCAACCCACACGAAACCATTGCTTAAATCATTGAACGCCCTATCCTTAAACAAACTGTACGAATACACTTTACTTATTCGATATATAGCAAGTATTAAACAAAAGACGCCTGACATTAGTAACATAGCAGAATTAACAATAAATATTAGACCTTATAGCGTACGTCACGAAGAAGTATGGAGGATACCATTCAGTCGAACAACTTATGAACTCAAATGCTAAAACATCGCCTTCCTTTTTTACTAAACCATTTAATTGAAAATAACATTATCATCGAACATTTAACATCTCATTCCTTAAAACTGATGTTTCTATGAATATTTGTGTCATACAATTGTATTTTAGCAGACAGAGTGTATTTTTTTCCCTTGACATTGTAATCTATAGCCCATTTTTAAACGTGTATTTTGACTATTGTTACAGTGATTTTTTTTAAGCATCTGACTTTTTTTTTTCTTTTTCTTTCAATTGCTTGCCGTTTGCTAAAAATGAGGGCGTGAACCTCGTCAAGCCGACATCTGTCGGCTTTTTGTTCATGCCTCCAGTGTCTGTATTCGTGTACAGACGCAAATAAAATAAAATAATTGATTGATTGAAATAAATAGAGTTCGCGGCACGCTCGTGTTACGCTTTTATGCGCTGCTCCTCTCGCCCCGTACAATAGACGTAGCGTCCTAAAATAGACGTAGCGTCCTCGTTAAGCCTTACTAAGCTTGATTTGCTCGATTCGGGGCCGCCATAATAGGATGCAGTGACGGAAGAACTTTGCTTCTCTGCTTTCAGGCACTTCGCCAAAATATTAATTGGTCTACTATGAACTCGTCGGCAAATTTCTGTATCAATTTTAAGCAGCAATTATTGATAAATGCTAGGCCTTAGCTATACGCTTGGTGTAAACCATTTTAGAACTTCGTTATTTAAATTTTATGCCCGAAACATCCATAGACTGGAAACACCTTCACGCCCTGACTGCTAACATCACTGATATGGTTTTGTTTGAAAATATGATAACCAATATGTGCACTTTATAGTTATTTTGATATCGCTTTCGATCTACAATGTACCTACCTTGAGGGGTGTTTGAAATAAATAAATTATTACAAAAATAAATTAAGAAACTATTATTGTGACTACTGTCGCTTCCACTGGTACTCGTAGGAACCATCCAATTGAATTGAAATTGTAAATAAAGATATAATGACTGTTATATTGCCAAATACCCCGTGTACAGAAAATCGGCTTGGCAAAGAATAAAAAAAAAATGGAGGTCACTATCCTTCGTTTTACCTTAAGTTCGAGAGCAGCAATCGCCACGAGGCGAAAAGTCTAATCAAGCAATGCCGAAAGCGCAACGTCATGGCTTGCGTCATTTTTTGTGAATGTATTATCATCAGCCAAACCTATGAAGTGTAGTAAATATGCCGGGACCATGTCCTTTAAATGTACGCGCCGGTGTTTGCGTATTCTCTGTTCTTGAACTGGGCTAGGTCTTTGGCTCTCATTTAATATGGCGGGAGGAAATTCACCGATTGCTTTCTTAAGATGAGATAGCGTAAAATTAATTACATTAAAAAATAAAGCGCTTACTTTTTGCCCCTCTCCCTCTTAATTGTGAACTATACACTTAGTCCGAGCAGTATTGTATCCTATCCTGAATCACATAATATAGTAGAATGTCGAGGTGATACAGAGCCATACAGATTTAAGCAAACAATTATAAAATATCTGGTAAAGTGAAGAGCTGCAACTAAAAAAGGGGAATGGTCTTTTATTTTATTTTTTTTGATAGCAGCTGGTGGACACAGTGAATTATGTTCATTAAATGATTGATCATTACATCTGATTATTTTGCGTCTTCATTCGGGAAACAAGAACATTGAAGTCTGACTCAAACTAGAATAAGTGTTGAAAGACGTAAAACCCTGTATGGAGTATAAACATCATCCTTGACCTTGACTTTTACAAAGACTAAATGCAAAGCATATTTTAAACTTCGAAACAGAAGTGCATGCATGACAGGCGGTGACTGACGCGGTTGGTCTGATGTACAAACGGTGGAACAAGGCTGCCAGAGTGAAAGTTGTATTTTATTCTTTGCAGTCATGTCTTGTCAACATGGTCGCCTCCATGCGATAGAAAAATTTTCTATACTGTGGCTCATCCGCAATAAGTAATCAAGGCCAAAACGCACTTATAAACAAGTTCAGCAACGGCAATAATTATATGAAAAATGATTGATGAAAATAAGGTTAAAAAAAGGGGGCGAAGAAAGCAACAAGTACGACAAAACGTATCTAAAGTCCAGACTAAAGTTATTACTTGAGACGAAAAAAGAAGAATAAAATACAGTTCTAATATTATCTTCGCCAGAAAGCATCCTTACACCCAAACACTCGTTATCCCGGGTTCTCCTAATCAGGCTAAACGTGATTTCAGGTTGTGTCAATATTATACCAGACATTTCATTGAAGATTTTAGGAACGTCAGTTCTTTTTGGGACAACGCGACAGATGGATTGCTCAAACAGCTGGCCACTAAATATGAAACGTAAAAAGCCTCGATAATTTCTCTAGTGACGTTCGTCCTGTGCCCTCACAAGATCCTCAAATCAGTGAAGACGGTCTGGCACATACAGTCTCTAAAATGAAAGGTTAGAGAGCCACCCACCATTGCTTTGAGCAAATACGTATACTCCCGGCGTATGCCGTTCAGACACCTCCCTGTCTGCCAAACGAAGAACTTTCCACAAGACAGGGGAATACGCTACGCAACATACGAAACGCACGACAAAAACGGTTTTGCATGTTTTTTGATGCACCTGATCTTCTCACAGTTTTGAGGTCTTGCACCGAGTCTAGCACAAATTGCTTAAATGTGTTGTAGGGCTAAAAAAAACATAGGAACTGGAAATCGACTTTTAACCTTATCAGGTTGTGGGGAAAACCGTAGATGTGCAGGGCCACTACCATTCGCTTTTGTAAATCAACACTTCTTCTCTAAATAGCTTTAGCCTTCTTAAAAAGAGAGAGCTCGCCACCACCGTCAACAATGCTTGCGAGAACCCTCTTGCCATGAGTCTGTTGACCCAGGACAAGAAAACGAAGTTCAGCATATGCGGGCTTGGCTTCGCCAGTGCCAAGCCAAGAAACGAAACGGCGATGCCCTTCTTCACCACTTTTGAAATGGCTGGCATGAAGTCCACGTCTGGTTTCTTCGACCGGTGACTGAAAAACCAACGTGCGTGCCAATTCCCCAGGCACAAGGACAGATCCAAGACCTGCAGATCCCTTTCTTTTTGATTTCTCCAATGTAAAACTGAGGCCACTCCCATACTTATAAGTATATACAAGACTGAAGCACGCGCTGTATCTCTCTCCACTATTTTACTAACCTCTCAAAATCATCCGCGTACTTAAACACCATTTGAAAGAATAAATTTCTTCGTGGGCTCAGTTTCGACCTGTCATGTTACTTACCCACTGACCCAGTATACAACTTTGTTGCAATAATTGCGTGGTTTATGTAGGTAAAAATTACAATACGTGGGTTTGTAGCGACAGTTTTGAGCCTACGTTTTGTCTAGTAAGTGCTACACGCCCGCTACCTAAAGTGCAGGTTCTCTCTGTTCTTCGAGCTCAAGGGAAGTGATGACTGTTTTAAAGCGGCGGCGAGCTGCACGTTGAGTTATATGGTTGGTCTCTCGTCTTCTTCGTCAGCTACTTTTGTCGGAGCAAAGTTGTCTTAAAATTGACGTTTTTGAGGAGGCATCCGCTCAAAGCTCAAGCATCTGCTCATCGGTCCACGGCCCCCAGTGGATGGCGTCCTCGTCTATTTTCAATGCCTATGCTTATCCTTCAAAGTTGTATTCTCACTTCGTCTTTCATTGCCACACCTTTGCCACATCTATATTTCTCGGCCAATAGATGCCACTTTGTCTTTCTCTCCTTCTCGAGCAGGGTCCTTGCGCCCTGAATAAACATGATTGGCTTGACGACGGCTGTTCAGTCACGACGTCCCTGCCGTTGTCCCTTGCTGGTACACAACATCCTTTTGTCGACGAGGATGCTTCACGGTCCCTGCTAGACTCCGAGTTTGTCGGGGGACTGCGCGTCTTCGCCTACCTTGGTCCGCCGATCTGCAATCCAGCCGCAGCTCAATTCTATACTCAGCGCAGTTAGGCCTTACCACAGCGTTCGGACAAAGGCCTCGCTCCGAGAACGTTGACGCAGCCTCCTGCTAGATCGGACCAGACGCGATGGTCCTCACATCTCCTGATGTATCACTTCACGGTTGGGTGTCAGCGAGGCTCTGACAACCATGTGGCGGACGCTGTCACGCTTGCCAGTAGCTGACACGGAAGGTGGGACATCATTTGAAGTGGCGATTGCGTCGTTCGTCACTCCTTGCGTGACAAAAGAACAGCTGCAGCGAGCCACGACAGATGACGTCATCCGAAGTCAAGTGATGGACTATGTAGTTTCATCCTGGCCGTCGCACAAGTCTTTGTCGAACGACATTGTTCCCATTTTTCATGTTCGCGACGAACTCTCAGTTTTAGATAACATGCTGAGGAGAGGAGAAAATGTTGTGATTCCTACGACACTGAGAAATACACTGATTGAGATTGCTCACGGAGGCCATCCAGGAATCGTCAGGACCAAGAGCCGGCTCCGAGACATCTCCTGGTGGCCTGCCATAGATCGTCAAACCGAAAGAGTCATCAGAAGCTGCCTGGTGTGCCAAGCTACAGGCAAGCCTGTCAAAGCTTCACCAACACCCTTGCAGCCAGTTCCACTTCAGGAGCGGCCATGGGCCCAAGTAGCCATCGACATTGTCGGTCCATTTGAACACGCACAGCCAGCATGCCGGTGTGCCATCACTCTTGTTGATTATTTTTCTAAATGGCCAGAGTTTCAGTTCTGCCACGACGTAACAACCTCTCGAGTGATGACATTTCTGTCATCAGTCTTCGCTTGGGAGGGTTATCCAGGTTGTCTAGTGTCAGACAACGGGACACAGTTCACGTCATTACAGTTTAACGATTTCCTGAAAGACCGAGGCATAAACCACGTCTACTCGACGGTGTACTATCCGCAAGCCAATGGGCTCGTCGAAAGGTTGAATGGAGTACTGGAAAACTTCATTTTGCTTGCTGCCGCTGAGAAGCGTCGTTTACAAGAAGCAGTCACCGACTACCTAGAGGTGTACCGGTGTACCACACATGCCACATCAGGCCTGTCGCCAGCGCTCCTCCTTCACGGAAGGAAACCGAAGACGCGCCTCCATATCCTGGGTTTGTCACCTAGGGGATTTCTTCGCAACCCAGTGAAGGAGATGAAACGTCTACGAGAACGAGTATTCGAACCCTGTTAAAAAAAATGGAGTCCAAAAGGAGTCACTGCTTTCATGACTCTCTTCGCTGCCTCCATGACTCCATTTGACACTTCACGACTCTCTTAGAGAGTCAATGATTCGTGTGATTCTGTTTTGACTCTTCCCCTTCTCAACGGGAGTCACAGGTCAGAAGCATTTGCCCTACCGAAAAAAAACAGTGTGAATGCTGCTTCGCGGCCTCCAGCCGGCAACCCAAGCCACGCCGTTTCCCTATGCACCTCTAGAAAGGGAAACCCATACCATTTAGTTCAAAGCTTCGTCAACAACATTTTCTTTCAATAATAATCGTGTAAAAAAAAGTAAAGAAAACAAATATGCGCGAAATTTCGTCGACATTCATTTTTCTCAAGAATAATTGTAAAAAAAAAACAAAACAAACAAAAAAAATTATATTTATTTTTTGCATCAAACCTGGGTTCGCTCCGTATAAAGCGGCCATCTTTTCACATATCTACACCTGCGAGTACTCGTTTTGAGAATCGGTTTTATACGAGATTCAACAAGTTTCGCTTCGTGCATATCATTCGAAACCAAATCCTGCGTCTGCATTTTACATATTTCTAGAACTGTCGTGGGGTGCGTCTCTGGGAGTGGGTGAAGGTGCAGCAGCTTATTCAGGACTATACTCCGTTTGATACATAGCGTGCATCGCAGTCAAAGCTAGCACAACGGTATGCATCGCCGACCGTATCTACGTTCGCCCCATAAAATAGCGTGTCCCCCGCAAAAACACCTTTAAAAACATTTTAAAAATTTGCCTCCTTGGAGCTAGTAACTGATAGTGACGTTATGATTTCGACGGAGCACAAAATTACAAGTTGTTTTCAATAAAAAGGAAAATATAATGTAAACTGCTTTAAATTGTTTTCGTTTTCGTCCGTGCGGCAACCGCTGCGGGTTTTCGGGTTGTGTGGCCCTGGCTGGTTTTGAGAAGATGGCGTCTTAGGCAGCAAGCTCAAGTGCCTCTCCTGCTCGGATATTTTCGAAGATTCGCTGTGCGCAGACCTTGAAAGAGTGCAAGCAGGTGATCGCCAACATGTACGCGAGTGCAAGAACGCGTTTCCCGGAGAAGTCGGTCGTGAAGTCCTGGAGACGGTCAGTAACAACACCGGAGTGTGCGCCCGTACTGTCGCGAAGTAGAAGGCGCAGTGTCTATCTAGCAGCGAAGCGAAGACCTGGTCATGTAGAAGTTTGGAGCACGGGGACTGTCAAGCATGCCGAATTCACACACAACGCCATTCCTGAAGGTGCATCGCAAGTACCCGAGAAGGGAATTCCTACCCTTGACAGCTATTTCAAAATAAACTGTTCAGACCACAACTATTGTCGATAACGTCCTATTATAAATTTTGGGACAAAACTGCTATCATTGAGATTCCTTATTCCACGCTGCACGAAAGAAAAATATAACTCGGCGCTGGAGGCAAATAACACTTGCAAAGCGGCAGAGCAGATGGTAGAAAGGTGGCCTCTCGGCGACTTATAAATAAAAAGCAAGAACAAAGGAGGAATTAAAATATGCAGTTCGGCAATGCGCACAATCTTGCACAAAAAGTATGTATAAAAAAGAATAAACAAAAAACTTTGCGCGTCTAGTGGGTTCGCACTACTGCCACCGAGACGTTGGTATTGTCAGAGCAGCGCTACCACTCGTCCAAGAAACGCGCGGAGGATCACATTTTTTAGGTATTTTCATGCGCACCACTTCACTACCTTTGACAGCTTTGCACGCTATGTATGAAAAGGAGTATAAGTGCCCATTTAGAAAACAACACCACCACACTGCGAGTTGAAGCACCGCCCAAGGCTCGCGTCTCGCAGCGCCGCCTGTTGAATAACCATTCGAAGAGTTTGCACGCTGTGAAGGTAAGCGCGTTCACACCGAAGAGCTCTCCTTACAACGCCCACACACACACACACAGAGCTCACAATTGAAGAGGGGCCACTGAGGTTTTAAGAGCCACTGATCGTAGTAATCGCATTCCAAAGACGCCGCGTTGTCGTAGATTGTTTTTCAGCAGCTAAGTCCCATAGGGATGAGGCCAAGGCCAAGGCTGGGGGATTCATCGCCGGAAACGTAAAGAAACCAAGCAAACGACGTGAGGATCGCGGACGCGGTTCGTGTGAGCCTTGCTTCCGAGAAGACTGCATATTCTTTCCGGCGGGCACACAATACTTCGACAGCATGCTTGCGGCTGATGTGGATTGCAGGAGGTGGATAACAGGATAACCAATGCACAGAAAATAGGTTGAGCACGACACAGCACGCACAAAGAACGATTGTCGCCGCCATGTTGAAATAAAACCAAGCTAAGCCAGGCCAAGCTACAGTTTAGTACACAACGAAGCTGAGACAGGCCAAGGTTCAGTTCAGTACACAACCAACATACCTCATTACGAAGAATTAGATAAATGTTAAACCAAATTGTTTTCGTTTAAAATTTCTAATGTATGTTGACTAAAACAGGAACATTCACGTTGCGTCAAATGACTTTCGTCTTAACCACTGTCGTCGGAACCAGCGAACGTCGCCGCATCGCCAACTCCACCGTAACCAAAATCAAAAACAAAGCAAGCTGCACACTTTCGGGCGATTTCAGGCCTTTAGGCTTTCAAAAAAAAACATCGAAGAACGTTCTTCGAAAAACAAAAAGTGTCCCAGGCAGAGGTGGGCATTTTAGGTCGCCCTCACTCACCCTCACCCTCACAGCCACACTCACCTAAGCCCCTCACTCACCCTCACCCTCACAGCTACACTCACCTTCAGCCCCTCACTCACCCTCACCCTCACAGTCACACTCACCTTCAGCCCTTCACTCACCCTCACTGAACCTCACGCCCCTAACCCCCCTACGGCCCTCACGCCCCTCACGCCCCTCACGCCCCTCACGCCCCTCACCGCCCTCACGGCCCTCACGCCCCTCACTCACTCATGGCCCTCACGCCACTCACCGCCCTCACGCCACTCACCGCCCTCACGGCCCTCACCGCCCTCACCGCCCTCACGGCCCTCACGCACTCATAGCCCTCACCGTCCTCATGACCCTCACCGCCCTCACGGTGCTCACGGCCCTCACGGCACTCACGGCCCTCACGCCACTCACCGCCCTCACGCCACTCACCGCCCTCACGCCACTCACCGCCCTCACGCAACTCACCGCCCTCACGCCACTCACGCACTCATGGCCCTCACGCCACTCAGGCCAGCTTTAGTTGGGGCAATTTCGCCCAGAAACTTTATGTCGCAACAGCATGTGCGTTGTCTGCGAGGACATATGAATCGACGTCTTGGACCTTTCAGCAGGAATCTCTCGGGTATTAGCCATGTACTGAGCGTAGAAAGGTCAGTATGTGGGGGAGTGTAGGAGATGGTCTAGGGTCAGAGTGTCCAGCAACGTGTTTGCGCGACTTCAGTCATGGAGCTCCAAGCGATAAAGGCCTGGGAAAAAGAACTCGGTCTCAAAACTTCGGCCCTGAAGGAATAGGTAGACCAGGAGAGGGAAAATGAGAGAGCCGCGAGAGCGCACGAATGAGAGACGAGTATCGAGACAGAGCAGAAGGAGAGAGCTGCGAGAGCGCAGGAGCAAGATAGGAGAATCGAAGCAGAGAAGAATGGGAGAGCCGCGTGAGCGCAGGAGCTAGAGCTGAGGATCAGTCTGCAGGAATTATAGAACGCAACGCCGATTTCTGTAAACGCGAGTCCCGCCCACAACGGGACCGGGAAAACGCCATGGAAAATTCCTCAGCGTTGGCTTCACACATTCGACGAGAAGAAAGACGACCTTGACGCCTACCTGATGCGCCTTGAGAGGTAGCGAGCGGAAAGATGTGGCCCCGCGAAGTTGGGGCTACGGCGCTTAGCGTATGCTTGGCAGGAGAGGCACTTGGGGTCTTTTCTAGGCTAACCCCGGAGGAGTCTATCGAATATGAGAACGTGCAGACGGCGCTCCTGCAGAGGTTTCGGTTAACCGCGGAAGGCTTCTGAGAGAAGCTTATAGGTGCTAAGCTGGAAAAAGGGGAAACCGGAACGCAATATGCGGCGAGGTTCTCCATCTTTTCGACAGTTGGGTCGACATGTCCGGGACACCAAAGAATTTTGCCGCATTACAGAAGTTGCTGCTTACGGAAGAGTTCACTCGGAGCGTTCCGTCAAAAATGTGGCTTTTCTTAAGGAAATGGGGCAAAATGTTATTAAAAAGACATGAAAACTGTTTTTTGTCATCCACATTTTTTTCGCAATATTACCCTCTTGTGCTTTCTTCCCCAATATAACGACTTTATAAAGCAAGAGTTTGCCTACGTGGCTAAGGCCAGAGAGAAAATATAGTAGGTACAAAGCCGCACTTCGAGTTTCGTATTTGATTTCATAAGAAGGAATCGCGGTACTGACATCGAACGATGCCAAGGATATTAAAACATCGTAACAGCAGTCAAATATATTGTAGCCCAATTTCCTTGTGATGATTTCTGATTTTCTTTGACAATAGCATTTATACCTTCTAGTAGAAAGCAAAATTAGAGCAACGCTTCTAGAAAATTGCACTTATGGAATTGGTATAAAACAGTATTTGGAGAGTTTCATCACAGATGTTAATCTGGAAAAAGATGGAACAGTTTGCAACCTCCTTTGATGGCTCTTTCACTTTCGTCAGCACTGACTCGCCAATATGGGAAAAGCTATCGCATGCGCTCGATCATACGTTTATCACGGCTCTGGAACTCTGAAATGTTTTTACTGTAAGTTAAAGAATAAGCTTTGTAAACTGAAGTAATTGTTTGTCATATAAAACAATTCAATAAGACGCTCTAAGATTTAAGAGCTGCTGCGACTGCAGCTCTTCGAAACCAAGCTTGATTATACTTCAAAACTGCAATAGAGAGACGTATATTCGTGTAGATAAATCTAACAAGGTATATGACCCAGCCTGTATTTAAGTAAATGTTGTCGTATTTAATTTGTGTGCGCCGAGAAACTCAGGGAGAAGAGGAGAAGAGAGCATGCGGGGAAGGCAGAACGCCGAGCTGTGATTGGAATGATTAAAGGGTAGACCTCAAACTAGCTGCCGTTGTGTCCACTGCACTCGTTGAACGCGTTCAAGTGCAAAAGCGAAACGCCGGACACCAGCGTTCCGCGTTCTATGACGTACGACGAGTCCAGGGTAGACAAAGGCTGCTTGTCTTCTATTCTTCCTCACATTCTTGGCGCGTAGAAAACGACGACCCACGGGTCTACGCCGATCGCAAGACTTCAGTTTATTCGCTTACAGTGAGTCATTGCGCGAGACTTGTTCTTGTTTTCATAATCAAAAGCCGTAAATAGCCATATTGATGGTACTGTTTTATTAATATATGTATCGCGACATACGTTGAACGAGCTCAATTTCACTTGTACGCCCTGTTGAAATAGATTTTTCACGGGAATTTCATTTCCAGTAAAAAAATCCTTTTTACTAGATTTGGGACTCTTTCCCTTCCGGTAAAGCCAGAATTTACCTGAAGTCACCAGATTTGCCTAGATTCGCCAGACGTTAACAGAAGTCTCCGGATTTGCCGGAATTCGCTGGAGCTTAGCGTGTTTTTTTGTGTTTTTCTTTCGGCCGTCAACGGAAGGCACTTAAGAAGAAGCCTGTCAGCCGGGGGGGGGGGGGGGGGGGGGGGGGTGTATGTTGGTACCGAATCGTCCAGATGCAGGATCAATTGGAAACAATTAAAACGGTTAGTTCATATAGACATGGAAGTTTTATGTCGTTATTTCACAGGGTTGATTCCAATGAAAGAATTTGCACAGCTGCAGACAAAACCAACAGGCCAAATAGGAAGAACTGGGTTTTTTGTCGCAAAAAATATCTTTCAATGTACTCAAAATGCCGCTGGGTAAATTCCCCGATGTGCGGTAGTTCAGCTAATAAAATTTACTAGGTGCACCACACGGACACACAGACACACACACTGTCAGTAGCCCGTTTAGTGAAAACGAAGAACGCGCAACCAACATCCGCCACCGTTGAGAAATGCTGAGCAGAGTCACGGTGTCTTCCCTGATATCGTCACTGAGGCATTTCCGGCATCTTGTTCCTTGCTGGATGCTTCTAAAGCCGTACGGACAAAGAGGCGTAAGAATCAGGTGACAGAATGATATTTTATTTTTATCCGCACACCCAGCTGCTCTTGAAGATACAGCTGGCACACATGGAACGGGAAGCTGACAATGAGCGACCGTTTGTTGCCGCGCGTTCAGTTAACGCTCGTTGACGGAGAAAAAACCGGTTTCTTCAAAAGAAACAGCAAAAAGCCCCCCTCACATTTTCCCCATGGACCCAACGCGAGGTACAGAGAGTGCGTGGAGACGCGCCCCTTCCATAATTGCGCACCCAGTACCCGGCTGGTCTCGGCTTTATTCGTTCCCCTCGCGACGGCTTTCAGTGAAGCTCCGTAAACGGGGAAACAAGTGACAGCGGGTAAAACTTCGAGCAAAATCTGGTAACCGAGAGTGGCTACCGGCAAAACTTCCAGAAAAAACTGGTAAACTACGCTGGTTGCGGATGAAAACGAGGGAAACTTGACCAGTTTTCACCGGATGTCGCTGGAAGTTTTTGCCGGATTTTCAATATAGAGGGGACACGAACTGGCACGCTTTTGTCGACAACATCAAGTTTGAAGCTCACAAAACTCCATTTCGATGGACTACGGCACGCGGCAGCGGCCCTTTTGCCCTGGCCAATGGCTGAATTTCGTTCTTTGTACAGCTCAGCGGCCCTCGGAAAACTAACGACATTCACTTAACTCGTGAAGTTTATGCCAGTGAAACGAAACCCTAGCGGAAAGATGACCAGTTCGATTTCTGCAGCCACTCAAACTACAAACGCTCATCCCGGTCTCGGCTACGCGCGACACCACACAAACGTTTGTCGTCTCAAGCTGCTCGGCTGCTAGGGTCGTCTGCTCATCGTGATTCGTGGTGGGCCGATCGCCTTTGCTTCTTTGTTTTAAAACCCACCGGACGGAAGCGAGCGCTACTCTACGAGCAAATTCTATAGCAAAGCGAGGGCGTTTCGAGAAGCGCAGCGATCGGACGTGTTCAGCACGAGCTCCGTTTGTCGAACGATCTTTTTGACGTAAATCACGAAGGTAGGCCCACTTTTGTTGACGTGGAGTTTTCCAACGTACTACAGCACGCATCGAGTAATTTAGGCCCAATTCGTCTGGAACTGTGCAAGTTACGACCGTATTCTGACCCGACCACGCCTAGGCGTAACACCGGCCGAGGAGCGTTGCACCCGCTCCGACTGCCACGCCGGCCGCAATGGACTCGGCAATGGAAACCGATGCTCCCAAGGAGTCCAGGACCCCTTCCGTTGAGACCAAAATGAGGAAGTTTCAAAACGACGCCGAGGATTCCGTTTCACTGTCCCCTGAAAGCGAAGACAACGCAGGCTGGGACCTATGTGCAACGTCGCTGCCGCTTGCCTACCAAGTGCTCTACTGCCACCGCCGAAAGACTTAGCAAGGACAAATTCCTCGTGTTGATTCGTCCGCGAGGCCAGCATCCAATCACGGAAATCCCCAAAGGTGACCTTGGCAGGGCTCTAATTAAGCTCGCTCCGCACCCATCGCTTGGCAAGTACATGTCTACCAAGATGGACGCTCGCAGCAACTCGATCACGGTCACCGCATACGACAGCACTCATGCCGATCGGATTTGCCAACTTCACCAGATCTCGAGGGAGAACAGCACGCCCTTCGAAATTGAAGCCCTGCACCTCCGACCCCGCGGTACGTCTCGTGGGGTTATTCGTGTCGACCCGGAGGGGACTAACGAACTGCTCAGGGATAATGTAGACTGCGAACGCGCCGCGGTACTCGACGTCAAACGGATGGGACGAAGCAATTTCGCCATCGTCACCTCCGACAATCCTCCGACTACTCAAGACGCTGCGCTGCTTCACGGAACTCTGCAGCGTGTCACCTTACGTTCCGCGAACGCTAGTGTGTTTTCATTGCCAAAAAGATGGTCACCTCCAGAAACACTGCTCCAACGCCGCGGTTTGCCAGACATGCGGTAGGCAACAACACGAAGGCGCCTGCGCAACCCCCGCCGCTTACTGCACGCTGTGTACGGCGGAGGGTCACTTTGCAACGGATCCTAAATGCCCAGAACGTGAACGCCGACTTGAGAAAAACAAAAGCCGCACGGAGCGCCGGTCACGTAGCCGATCGTGCCGGCGCACCGCCAACGCAGCTGCTGCGCCACTTAGTGAATCATCTCCGACGCTGTTAAACCTCACCACCGACTTTCCAGCACTGTTCCCGGACGCGCCTCTTACGCCGGTGACTATTAGAGGATCGTACCGCAGTCCCGCACACAAAGCGGTGAACTTCGCCGCGTCTTGCACTAGTGCCACTGCAGCAGCTGGTACGACATATGCAACTGCGACATCCGGCAAGCCGAAGAGGTCCAAGAAGGCGTCCGCCCACACCAAGCAAAAGATACAAGAGCTCAGTACGCGAATCAGTGAGATTCAGCAACGACTGCAGGAATTATATCAACTCCAGAAAGAACAAGAGCAGGAGGAAGAGAGGGAGCACCAACAGGCAGCTCCGCGAAGGGAGGCGGAGGCGTACGCTGACGAACCGCAAGCGGCGTTTATTCCAGTCACCTGCTCCACTCAGGCGTACCAAAACACCTACACCCGAGCCGGCGGAAGCCATCACGCTATCACAAATACAACAAATGATTGTCCAAACGCTCCGCGACCAGCTCCCGCGTCTCCTCGCGGAACACTTCAAACAACCAGAAACGACCTCCTCGGTAATTCCCCAACAGAACCATCATGGCCGCGCCAAGTAAATCAGTGCTCCTCCAATGGAACTGCCGTAGCCTCGCGGCCAACGCGAGTGAATTAAGTGAGTGATTAAGGACACTAAAGAACAAACCTCTCGCGCTCCTTCTCCAAGAAACGCGAAGAACCACACCTGGCATAAACGGGTATAAAGGATATTTCCAACCTAGTATCCTCCACCACCCTTCCGAAGGTCCGCCCACCATAGTGGCCCGGGCGGCGGTGTTTGTGCGAAAAGACATTCATCACTGTCAGATAGACACGACAAGTTTCGGCATGGAGTACCAATAGGTGGTGGCCGTGCGCATTTATTCGCACGCGACCGCGCGCTCCTTGTAGCCTCCGGTTACGTCCGTCCTGGTAGCGGCAGAAACCGAAGCGACAACTACCAATGGCTCAGTAGACTACGCACTCTATATCCACTGGACGAGGTAATGGTGGGTGGCGACTTCAACGCCGCCAACATATCATGGGGCTACAGATGGACTTCCCCGCGTGGTCGGCATCTCGAGGAAGAAGTGAACGATGCGGACTTCTTCCTTATAAATGATCTCGACTGCCCTACTATATTAGGTCTCCATTCCGGACAGCGAAACACGACACCGGACTTGACCTGGGCGACGAAGGAGACCATCCGAGAGTGGCGCTGCAACGGGGACCCCTGGAGCAGCGACCACTTTCGCGTTTGGCTTGAGCTTCAAGGTCGAGTGGCCGAGAGGAGGAAGAAAGTGAAGTATGTGGACTGGGATAAGTACCGTGAATTTATCCAAGAGTCAGAAGAGGCCTCCTTTTCTGTAAAGATTCTCCAAGCATCGGAATCGGCAACGCGCTTGATTGAGTTGGATGCCGAAACTCCAGCTCCCGATAAACATCTCCTCAACCTCTGGACGACTCGGGAGCAGCTACACGACCAATATCTGCAGAAAGGCAAAACCCACACAGACTTGGTTCGCGTTCGTCACAAGACAGCGCAGATTCGCCGCCATTCCAAACACCTCGGTAGACAGCGATGGAAGGAGCACTGCGCGTCCTTCGGTAAAGACACCGGCCTCCGCAAGCTATGGGGCACTTACCAAGCCTTCAGCGACAGGAAGAAAACGCGAGGAGTTGTCGAAACGGTGCTGCTGACCCAGGGTATGAGTCACAAAGAGTTTGAAGAGGAGGCCGCTAATACCTTATTCCCGCAACCTGCACGCAACCCCCTGCCTCCATCTACGAACCCAAACCGGTGGACGAGACAAATGAGCCCGAGACCCCACTCACGCCAGCCGAACTGCACACAGCTCTTGAGCAAGTCCGGGTCCAGATCGCACCAGGAAAAGATGGAATCACCCGGATCATGCTCCGGAACCTTCCCGCACAAGAGAAAGACACCCTTTTGGATACCGTCAACGAGATCTGGGTGAGCGGCCAACTTCCGCCTTGGATGAAGCACGCCGTCGTGGCCCCCATACCTAAAGCCGGTAAACGCCCCAACGAGGTTCCAAACCTTCGTCCGCTGTCACTCACATCGATGATCTATAGGCTCCTCGAGCGGCTATGCCTCAGCCGTCTGAATCATCACTTAGAGGAGGTTTCCTTCTTTTTCCATCCTCACCAGACAGGCTTCCGTCCGAACCTGAGCACACAAGACAGCATCTATCTTCTGAGAAGACTCCTTAGTACCAAACGGGGACGTAGGCGGAGCGTGCCTAGCATGCTCGTTGTGGTGGATCTAAAGAAAGCTTTCGATTCGGTCACCCACGAAGCAGTCATACGAGACCTAAGGGAGGCGTACCCGGGCAATTGGATGCTGAATATTATTAAGAGCTTCCTCTGCAACCGAACCTTCGAAGTCCGCTCCGGGCGCGCTGAACCGAAGCAGTTCTCAAGTTGCGTTGCAATGCCCCAGGGGGCCATCCTGTCCCCACTCCTTTTCAACGTAGTCAATGCCGGAGTTGCCCGCAAGCTTGAACTCAACCATGGCGTACGGTTCACGCTGTACGCCGACGACATTACCATTTGGACAGAAGCAGATGACCACGAGGACACCGAATCGGCTGTCGCAGCTCTCCAGGCGGCGCTGGCGGCGCTGCACGACTACTTGAAAGATACAGGAATGAAGATATCTGTGCTGAAGACGCAATATATTCTCCCGGGAGGCTCTGAGGCGGAACAAGTCAAGGTTACTCTCACCATTGGAGGCGCGTCCCTGAAGCGATCAGACACAGGCTGGATACGCATCCTTGGTACACCCATCTCCGAGCGTGGTGGTGCAGCCGAATGGTTAAAGCAATTTATGCCCACTTGGAAAAAGATAGTGCACATCATTAAACGAATTTCAACTAAATTTGGAGGCGCCACCTCCGAAATCCCGCGGACCCTCGTGTATGCAGTCCTTGTGTCTCGGGCCACGTACGGGGCTGTGTGCTTCCAACTGACAAAGACCCAAGTCGAAAAACTGAAGGCCCTCTACGGAGCCGCCCTTCGGGTGATCACCGGCTTGCCTCGCCAAACCCGAGTGGAAGAACTATATCGCTACGGAAGACTTCCACCCCTACAGTTCATTATACAAGATTGCCGCGAGGGAACCCAGGACCGCCGTCTCCTCACTCTTAAGGGCCAGCGCCTCCTTCTCTCAGACGACCCCGCCATGGCTGCCATTTTAGACAAGGTTCCACCGCACGTGCCGCCGTGATGGACTTCCCCGTCACGGACGGCAGATCACTCAGCCGGAAGACCAACGCCCAACGCTACGGCCCGCAGCGCGCCACTATCGCCCGCGCACTCAACGAGCCCTCAACAGACCCCACGGAGATGCAGCTTTTTACGGACGCATCCTGGAATCCGCACACTCAGATCGCTGCCGTTGTGGCGAGAACCGAAGACGGCTATCATCGCCTACAAAATCACCACCTAAACGAGACACCCTCCACCACCGCAGTGGAGCTCCGGGCGCTTCAAGTCGGTGTAAATTGGATTATCACAGACCACCGAATTGTGAACGAGCAAACCAAGACGGTCACGATCTACACTGACAGTTCCACAGCTATCCACGCCCTAATCGGTCCTCCCAGAGTTGGAACCACGGAGTACGCCACAAAAAGCGGCTGCAACATTATAAAAGCACAAAAAGGCGTTGCAGTAAAAATCCAGTGGGTGCCTGGACACTCTGGTCAAGCGGACAACGAGGCCGCGCAAGACCTGGCGAGCGAGGCTTGCACTTCTGGCCGCTCGCAGGGAGTGCCGATCTACCGTCCATCGCTTGACCACAGCCCGGAGGAAGAACGACGACGACGGAAGCAAATTCGGAAAAACCGGCTGAAAGATCATGTACCACACCTCGAGAATCCATTGCCTAAAGGTCTACCTCGGGGGGCCCAAGTGCTTGTTGTTAAAGCGCGAACGGGCTTCGCTATCACAGAAGACATGCTGGCAAGGTGGCGGTATCACCAACTGTGCAATCAAGAAGGCGATCCCCCACCCCCTCCAATCACACGTTGCAGCAGCTGCTCCACGGATCAAGCACCGACCATCAGACATTTCATCTGGGAGTGTGACGGACTAAAAGACGTCAGAGAGAAGCACCGACCACCAGGTGTGACCTCCTACGAGGGGTGGGTTACTCCGGTACAGAACCAAAAAAAGACCTTGTTCGCACTGTGGAGCTTCGCTTGTGAAGCCTCCATAGTGCGCCGCACCTAACTCGTAACACCCCTTTAGCCCCTTCCCAAACAGGCCAAGTGCCACCCTTTTTTGGGAAAAAAATTTTTACTACTAGTATAGCAAAGCGCCCAACTTACATGTGACTTGATCACGCTGTCCTTAAAATTGTCTAAACATTTTATGACTAAACATGAACAATCATGAACATGCTCCCTAGTACCTTTATTCTCATTAGCAGTGGAGGTGGGGTGCAGCAGGGTGCGGGTCCCAACGACAACTTATGATAGCAAGATCACAGTGCTGAGGCTTTTACGTCACCAGCAATTATCCAGCACATAAAACACGAGTCCTCCGTCAGCGTGTGGCCGGGAATCGTGTTCCTTCTGATCAAACACCAGCCGAACACTCATTGAGCAATTATGCGCAGTATCTGATCCGCACTGACCTGTTGTGAGTCACTTAGAAAATAAAAGGTGACGGCTCTCGTATTTTGAAGGTGTACGTAGGATCTAATCCCTTGAACCCTTAATTTCTATTGCGCATTTTTATTACTTCCCAGACACCTCAAGGTGGCGCCGCATGTAATGAAAGCCACACGCTTCGCCATTTGCGTTTTATTAGGGCTAAAATACAAATTTACAAGGAATTTTGTTTACATTGATCACAGTTGTTATTGATCTCACGGGAGAACTAAAGGACTCATGCAGTTGCCTAATGAACCGTGTGCAGTACATTCACATCTCAGAAATAAGGTAATATGTTTTATGAGGTACTCGCAAACAAATATTCCCTCACTCGGTGTCCTCATTTAGAATACGTGCTCGTAAGCATTAAAATTATTTGTTATATTAGAACGGAACTATAGCCAGAACAATGTTTATCAATTATAGTTCAAAATCTTACTGACGGTTATTTAGTTGTCAGATCAAGGGGTAACTCACATTAAAACTAAACATTTCGAAAAACTTAGCTCAACATAACAGCATTCAGACAACACTTGCACGTAAACCGTTACAAGTGACAAAATTAGTCATAATTTGTTACATTTGTCAATAATTTTGTAATGGAATATTTACATATCTTACACGGTGATTGTAAAGTAATTTCTTTACTTATTTAGGTAAAATAGTGATTGTAACTCGTCACAGTTCATTTTTATTCACACACAAAAAACGAGAATTTGGAAAACAAAATAAAATAGAGAAGTTTGCTTGTAAGATTAGCTTAATTGAAATCCCATAACCACCTGCACTTAGAAAAAGCAGTGCCTCGCAGCAATCTTCAAATGGTCAAAGCCTTTCGTCTTGTCGCCTAACATTTCGATTTTTTTCGTGATTTTGTTGTTTGCGACTTGCAGCTTGCTCACAAAACATCGATGTGGGAAGCACATTGATTTAAAGAATCGGACTCCCGGTGCAAACAACATAAGGCAAGCTCTTTAGGTCAAGATGTTTACTTCAAGAACAACGAAAAGAAAAATGTCGAAGTGCACGATATTTGGTATAACGGATATCTGCGTGGCTGTTCTTTCTGTCCCCTCACTCTCTCTTTGCTTTCTAACATGCGAAGACGAAAACACCAAACGATTACGCGGCTCCCAGAGCTCGAGACAATCAGCAATGTCCTCTTTGGACGTAGTGACATGACAGTTAGTGCAATGTCGCAACAGGGGCGGACGTGAAATAAAGTGCGACACGGAAATTGACTGGAAATGATGTGACAGTAACTGGCATGCTGCTCAAAAGCTATCAGCACACCTGTCGCCTTTTAGAAATACGAAAGTTTATTTTTATATTGTGTTGTTCTTCACCTATTCTTCTAAAAACTCCGGGGTGCCCATGTCGCTGTCAGCTTTTGTTTTGCGCCAGCATTTTGTGACCAGATAAAGAATGTGATGATTTTTTTTTTGTGATGCCCTTCCACAAATTATTGCACGTTGTCGGTAGGATGCGTATTTCGACGAGGAACCTATTGCCTTGTATTTTAGTCTCCCTAAACTAATTAAAATGGGGAAGAAATATGTGTATCTGTAGTAATCTTTTTAGAACGTTTTATTAAAAATGTTAAATACTAGATTTCATACTTGAATGTCGTTAGCTGTTGCCGCGTCGCAATTCGCCGCCGTTGCCTCGCCTGACATCTGCCTAAAGAACATTGAGCTGTTTTGCGGCTCTTCCGTGCTACATCCGTTTTGGACTGCGTATCGGCATTCCATTCTTGTTTACCCTAGGATGTAATGTTAAAGTAACGCCGCGAAAGCAAGAGATTACTTTTTGAATTAACGGTCACTTACTTATATGGGAGAGTAATTGTAACAGTAATAATTTTCATTTTTATATTTGGTAATTTTAAATGTAATTTACTTTTATTTAGTAAAATGTGCAAATCTCATTAAGTAAAAAATAAAAGAAATAATCAGCCCAAGGATCACCATATCTACCGTATCTTCATCATTATACAGAAAGTTAAGTATGTTTGCAACACCAGCCCTGTGTGAAGAGAGTCTAAACCTTATGCTCAAATACCAGGTATCTTGATATTCAAGTGGCTAAGATACTGACGCGTGCGTGACGGAGTTAGCATCGCGGATGTTTTAAAGGCGATATGTTGTTCAAACTTCAGGGGCTCAGTTTTCTTTTTTTTTTTCTTACGAGTCTTTTTTGTTGGTGTTTTAAGGTTAGTGCATATATAAAAGGGGTTAGTCGCCACTCTGTCGCAAGATTTAGGTACACGTTTTTAAATAGTTACAGTAACGAGTACGTGTCTGTTACGTTTCGCTCTCATGCCCATTTTTATTACTGAGAATAGGTTATTGAACGTCAGCTGCTGTTCCCATCTGCGTATTGATTGCAACCTATTACAGATGAGTAAATCTCGCATCTCCTTGGGGCAATATTGGCTTCGGAAATTATATATATTTTAATGCAAAACAATACACGGACAAAAAACAGCTTGTTGTGTTTAATATCCCAGTTCAATTTGCGCTATATTTACTGAATATTTAGGGATGTACTCACATTAAAGTTTTGTCGGGCAGGTAACTACAGCTCTCACCACGGATCTTCAAAGGTCTGGTTGAAATCTTCTGCTCCAATCCACTGTCCTCACGAATGATGACGAACGAAAAATAGTCCTCGTAATAGAGAAGATACAACTCCCAACTTTTCAAGAACAAAGCTCCATAAAGAACAATGAAAACTCACTTCCACTCTGACATTATATTGAGCGTCGGATTTCTCTGCATTTCTGTACACTCATGTATGCCGACAATGCGCTTGCGTAGGCTACAGCTGCGTGTTGCCTTACGCCGCGAGATTATGGGTAAGGTTGTTCCGTGCTCTTCGCCTTTATTTTGCAGAAGGCTCAAAATGCCAAGAAAGATTATGTCCGGCGCTGCCTTTCTGCAGAAGTAGCTACATTGCCTGTTTCCTATTTTTTACTCAAAGGAGCAATAGGCCTTTTGTGGAAACTTCTGACGCCGCGCGTGATGTCCAGCACGAGTTTCTTTATTTTTCCGTGCGCATATTCCAGCTGACACTGTGGAGAGCGGGAGAAATAAAGAAGGTGGCAAAATGAATACCACCTAGATGGGAAGGGAGGGATTGCAAATGTTGAAAATTAACATGGCTAATTATCTACACGCCAAAAATTGAAACACCGTAAAACTAAAAAGCCGACAAAATAAAACGCCAAGAAGTCACATAGCGGAAAGACGAAAAAAAGAAAAACAGAAACACCATTGACCGAACACTACGGCACAAAATATAGAAAATTACAAAATACGACGTTGAATACCAACCCCCCTGGTTCTCTTAAGAATCCAGAAGACACATTTCTCCGTTCTGTCACTTAAGATAAAAAATCGCTTGTTTAATGCTGTTCAAACTGATGAATTGCGTGGCATTCCTTGCCAGGAGTCCGGGACGTCTAATTTGTCCCGCTTTTTTTTATTTCCCAGCCCAGTTGTGTGTTGTGAAGAGAGTGGTTTGTAACATATGTATACTGCTCACACTTGAGCTTCAATTGGCAGGAACGAGAAAGCGGCAAGCTGCCGTATCGTTGATAGCGAAACCATCCACATCACCTCTGTGGAGCCGTCCTAACTTCTGTACTCTCCATCTTATTGAAAGGCATAGGTGGAACATGCAACCGTGAACTTTCGACGACGGAAGAAGTGTGTGAGCTGGGTTGATTGCTGCAAATTCAAAGTCCGTGCTCGCAATCTTCAAATGGAATGCAAGTCCAAGGTCTGCAGCGGAATTAAGCATTTCTTCTGTGAGCACCTCGTAAGCCGCTTAGGTTCGTCTCGTCACGAGGCGCTATACTAGAGGATGCACGCGACCGTGAACAAAAACCATGAATGTGTGCACTCTTCGAAGAGCGTCGACACAATCTTAGCATCCATCAACCATATTGTAGCATCAGTCAGTCGCTTCGGGACTGCATGTGCAGTCGCAACGCAGGTAGTTTTGTTCATCTGAGTCCTGAACTCGGATTTGATATTGAGGTGCTGTGAGGGCTTGCGTGGGCAGTCGGCTTTACTCTTCCTTCTACCAGCTGGCGCAAAGAAAAAAGTGGACGAAAAAAAAACACGACGTTTGGGTGGACGCCACGGATGCCCCTCTTTAAAGTCGCGTTGGTCGTGCGACCAATTAACAACTCCATAGGAGAAAAGTACCTAGAATGGCGGCTGTCCCTCTAATTGCCGTAGTCGTCAGCTATGACCTGTGCTTTACCAGAATCACCAGTTCTTCACGCCTTCACGGCGTCTTCCTATACAGTACGGTCAATCGCCGTTCCCGTGGCCGTGCCCATGGTGACCCAACTTTTGAGAATCCGCCAGATTGAGCGAAAGCTATCTGTTTTGTGATTGGCCGTCCCTCGATGGGGCGGGTCGCTGGTGTCCCCCGTTTCCCGTCGGCGCCAGCAACGTAGAATGCTGTCATTCGACTCCGGCGGCCCGATTTCAGTCCAGAAACCCTCCTAAGTAGCACAGAATTGGCCTAGCATTGGGCCAATGGCTGGCAATGGTCCTTTGGCCAGTGGCCAGAGAGTGGCCAAGGATTGCCCGATGGCTGGCCTTTCTCTGGCCATTGGCCAGTGGCCATTGGCCATCAGCCATCGGCCAAGCATTGGCCAATGAATGGCCACTCTTTGGCCACTGGCCGCAAGACCATCCTCAGCCATTGGCCATTGCTTGGCCAAAATTCGTGCTGCTTGGGCTCTCCCCGGCAGGAACGCCGCCCGGCTCTATTGCTTGTGTGTTGTAAAGAGCGAGCGGTCAACCCGAGACGGTGGCCCTTCTGTTTGAACGAGCCTGTGCATTTAAAAATAAATGTGTTGGGTTCTGTTCAAGACTGATCGATATCTCTGAATGCCAAGAAGCAACGATTCCCACGCGCACAAAAGACAGCGAAAGCAGTCACCTAATGTCTCGGTAAACTTTAGTTTCTCCACTTTGTCGCAACGAGCTTAATGCAAATATTGTACAGCCTTCGGGAATATGGAAAAGGAATTTGACGATTTTGTTTTAGGTGGCTACGGTAGATTTGCTTTGGCTAGGCACCCATTGCTTTGGTTTGGGAACAAATAAAGTTTTTTTTTTTATTCTCTCCTTCAAAATAAAGCGCGTCCGGCCAAGGCGGACTTTGCAGCGCTGCATAAACAGCGTCGGCGAATGTGTCTTTCATATTGCCGGATACTGTACATCTCGTGCTGATGTCACCTTAGGTTTCTGGCCTGGCTCGCGAACTGTGCACCACACATGTGAGGAGCGTAATCCTGCACGGGCACCTATACTGAGGACCATTTTTCTGTTTTTGTGCTTCCTGAATATATTGATTTCTTTCTCCATTAAGTCGAAAAGCACAACGCTTCTTGTCATTGTTTAAATTTTTTTTTTCAACGAAGTCAATTTAAAGTCCGTATCTAAGAGGCGTCCTGCGAACGAAAACTGTGTACCCTGGCGAGGTGCTTCAGGCCTTACAACCTGTATATAACACAAACAGATGCATGACCCCGGTCTCGCTACATGAAGAGTTCGTTCCATTTTCTCCGCCCGTTTAGCCCTGGATTTACGCGCGGGATAATGGAACATCCGCTGCACCGCTAACGATAGGAGTAAGAAATGTCAGTTGCCATCATTAAAAAATTAAGAAAATAAATATGTAGCACGAGCTCAATCAAAATCAGTTTACCCGCTGCATTTGAACACAAAAATAAGCAGTTTAGTCTTTGCAGTGAAGCCGTCCTGCGGAAACTGCGTTTGGCCGTTCCGATCCTGCAAGGTACCTTTGACTGAAGCATAATTTGGATTACAAAATGATATGTACTTTATGACATCATTTAAATTAACCACCCAGCGTCACAATGTGCAGGAACCCCGGTGGGGAATTCTATACCAGGTGTCTGCGTTTTTTTTTTTTTTTTTACTTTTTTTTTAACATACTAAGCAATCCCGTCCCCCTCTGCACAAAAAAAAACAGTAATATTAAGGGCAGTTATATTTGATTTTAAAGTTAAGTTTTGAGACAATTTTATTTTTAACATTAACTAAAACTTCTAAGAAGATACCACAATGGGAAAATTTATTTGCGACGTTATGTTGCCTGCCGTTCCCAGCTGAAGTGAATAAATGCTCTTGAAATGATCGTTACTTTATTAAAGTAAGTTGAAAAGCTTCCTAGAACTTGGCGCCTTTTCGCGGCACGTGCGCTGTGCAGCGCTCTCTACACTCTCAGCCCGCCCACTGAACAGAAGCTGCAGAATGGAAAAGCGTTGGAATCGCATGCCCTACGATGAAGACAATTTTATTTTTGTGGTCTACATAAAGCTTGGGCGAAAGTCGCTTTAAATGTGTTCCGTTCTAAAATGGTCCTTCTTCGTTCTCCATGAAGGTGTTGACGCCAGTCGCGCTAGGAACGCTATAAGCACGCACATGGTCGCATGCATGCAACAGAGAAGAACCGATTTGATACGGCGCTTTTTTGTGGAGCGTGTCAACTGATAGATATTAGAACGTTGCAAGCAATTATAACTCTCGCTCTTTTCAAAGTAACAAATGGGGTGCATATGTTTATCGAAAATTGGGTTGTGGTCACTTGTTGCAGACAAACTTACATGACACACCTTTCTATGACTCATTCGCTTGTGTGATTGCATCAGTTTTAGTGCCGGTGGAACACCCAGCCATGCAGAATGGCTCACATGTGCTGGGTTGAGAGCTCCGATTTACTATTTTGTAGATAATACTTCCATATAAATCCTAACTATACCTCTATTTGTATGTCAGTATTTGTACCATGCCGGATTTTATGCAATACTTCGCTTGAAATATTGCTCACTTGTTTTCACTTGAACATTAATGAGTAATTTGTATACAGTGTAAGTATCACATGTGTTCTATTTACTATAACATTAATATTTGAGATCGAATATCATAGCTATAATTTCCTTCCCCATCAAGGAGAAGTACAGAGTGCTCACCCCATTTACATTCAGAAGGTTATATGGAAGTTCAGTCGGAGTCAAAAGTTCCTGGACGACGGGAGCGGCGGCCGATAAGCATTCCTGCGCCAACTGATAACGCGGCGCCTGCTGTCGAGACTGGCTCTTGGCGCAAGCACTTACTTCCTTAGTCGCGGAGATGCCGATTTGTTTTTGTTTCAGGCAGACGATTTGCGACTCTCTATAACTATCCTCGTGGAGCCACTTCGGAAGCATCCGTATTCCGCGCAAAGGTACGCGAGAGTTCCTCTCTAATAATTAAGACGCGCTGGCCGGCTGGCCTGCCTGATCGCGTCCGTCAATCAGCGGGAGGAGGAGGATTCGCAGATCACGCCTACAAGGCGGCGCGCCCAGATTTTCTGGCTTCACCCGATTCAGACCCTAATTCTTAATACTTTTTTTTCTTTGCCGGCACTTTCGAGATTCAAAAAGAATCCAATTGTTATGAATCGCACTGTGATTAATAAATGTGCACAGGGTTGAACTGTCATTTTTTTATTCACAGAAAAATAAAATTGAAATCATGTCATAAAATCACACTTTGGATTTTGTAAGCATCGATCTTTTGAAGTGCCATTGCTGGATCCAAAATAACTCGTTGTAAAAGCATTCGGCGAAAAGAAGATCACTTTGGGCGTTTTCCTCGATTACTCAAAAAGTTTTATTACATTAATTATGATTCTTTACTTGCAAAATTACCATTTTGTAGAATAAGAGGCGTTGAACTTGATATGTTAAAATCGTACTTATTTAATAAAAATCAGTACGTGTCTTTTCCAAACTTTTATTCAGATATGCTAGCCATAACATCAGCAGTTCCCCAGGGCAGCATTTTAGGCCCAATTTTATATATTTTGTACATCAACGACATTTTAAACGTGCCTCGAAACACTGTTCTGTGATAATTAAGGAGGACGATACCGGTATTACTTTTTCATGACCTCTTCCGCACTTTCATTTTTGCAATGCTAGAAGTGTTAAAACAAATTACTGCCTGGACAGCAAAGAACAAGTTAAAGTTACACTGTAGGAAGACCAAGCCTACAATGCCTGAACTTAGAAATGAAAGGTTAAACGATCCACTTTGTCTTAAAATCAAAAATGAACCTTGAATTTGTAAACTGTAGTAAATTACTGGGTGTGTTGTTTTCACAAGGCATCTGCTGGAATGCTCATATAGATTACGTCCAAGCAAAGCTACCCAAGAGCGTTGGCTTAATAACAAAGTTTAAAGGAAGACCTCCTACTCATAATTAATTAACCATTTATAAATCGTTAGTTTGTTCCCATTTAGATCATTGCACCGTTATTTGGGGCACCACACTCAAAACAAACGTGACAAAGTGGCACCTTTAAAAAAAAAAAAGACTGTACGGATAATATCTTCTTTTCCCTCTCTCCTTCTCACTGCAACATTCTTTAAGGTCCCAAACCTACAGACAATTCAGTAGATATATGCGTTCAAACATTTGAACAGCCCTACGACATATCGCAGGGCTGTTCAGCCAAAGAACGTTCATTACATTCATTTAGCTAACCTAAAACATCGCATCATTCTGCGCAACCTTAGGCAAATTCAGCATTGGGTAATCCGTCCAGGCCGCACAACTCACCTTGACCAGACGCTTCTATTCAATTTGTCCACCGTAATAATCACTCTACACAAAAAGAGTATAAGTTTAAAGACACTGCCACATTAAGGGTTAGTAAATTAGATTTTCTTCTCCATGACTTTTTGAATACTGGCGGTGTTTTTATTCTGCGTGTTTTCTTTATCGATTTGCTGACCGCTCTTGTGGTTTATTGTCAGGTATAGTCTTTTTTCCTGGAGTGTCTATTACGCCTACATTTTTGTATAAAATGTGTCTACATGTATGTAATATTTCTTTTTTTTTATTTCTTTTTTTTGCTTTGCCGAACTGCATGGGGACTTTTGTCAAGCTGGTACCCAGCAGCGTTTTGTCCTATGTTCCCTGTTAATATTTAAGGAGACGTGACAACAAATAAAACTTGATTTTATTAATTTGATTTAGACTCGAAATTAGCAGCCGGGAAGCGGGTGCGCTCTTTGGACGCCTTTGGGAACTCCTAACACCGGCGTTGGAAACGAATGGACGCACAAAGGCCACGGTTTAGTTCTTCGGCTTGCCACACCGTTCTTGACGTGCGTTCATTCTACCATGTCACCGCATGTCACCCCATGTATGCGCAACAATAAAATGGCTCTGTTCTCTTTTCTCTCTCCTCATCTGCCTGATTCAAAGAAATCAAGCACACGCTAAGTGCGCTGATCTGATTGCATCAGGAAAAAGAGGGGTTTCGGCAATGTCCGCCCACAGAAAAGTGCTGAGAGGTTGCTGTGAGAATGCTTTTGTATACACCATAACCGCTGCGCAAAATGATCGGTCATTTCTTCGAGAGTCAGCATGGCTGCAGCAGCACTTTTCTTCTAGTTTCTTTGGCCGGCGCACAACACACGATGTCGACGGCGACTTAAATTACAAGAAAACCCCGTTCTTCTCAGAGCTCCCGCTCCACAGTTCGCCGTATTGGCTCATGGAGTGACTAGTCTCGTCTTTACATCTCTTTTCCTAGTGAGCCCATTCAAAGTTTAGGATATAGGTTGCTTTATTTGCGGCGAGAAGTTTGGGTATCGCTGCGGAACGGAAGTTGTTCACAACACATAGTAAGGTTATTTTAACTTCCTCTGCAGGTGCAGGAACGTGCAATGCCAAGCATTTACGAACTCTGAAATTTATAATATAGTCGCATGCTTAGCACGTGTACTACCCGTAGTGAGGAACACAGCAGCGCCCCTAGCGAGCTTATCACCGCGAATAAAGTCACACCTTGAAAACCGAGATTTTGTGATTCTCGCACTTCCGAAACAAGCGCATATTTTCGCGGTGCCATCCCATGCTGTGTCAGTGCTTAGAGGCTCTGAAAAAGAATTGTTCTAGGTTCAAAAAGGCATGGAAGCCAGTAGTACCGTAAGAAATCTGTAGAGAAAAGTATGATTCATAAGTTAATTTTATACGGAGTGCCAGACACCTATATTGGGGAAGAATGCTTTCAGTATGGCGATGCTGCAAAGCGATCTTGGTGCGACTGGTTCAGAACGGCCGTTTCAAATCTCGAAATTTTTTAAATGGTCCGAAATGGCGAGTGCCATGGCAACTGAGAGCAATCATAACACCGCATAGTGAGGTCTGATCGTCTGCATAATATACTTTTAGAGCGCAGCCTTTCGCCGCCCGTTTCCGGGTTGAGCGGCGTCGCTGTCGGCGTCGGCGTAACCGAGCGCGTTGTATTATGGGAATAATGCAATCGGGCGTAACCGCCCGTTGCATTATGCGAAAATTTCCCAGCAAAATTTATCGACAAAAATTTCTTGCTAAATTTAGCCGAAAATATGTTTAGCTAAGAAACTTCCCGCTTAATCGGAGGAGAGCAGAAGAGGAGGGTGAAGGGCGAGGAGCGGCATAAGGCATACCTTCCCCTCCTTCTCCTCAGGAGCTGCGCTCTAATTCTGCATTACAAAGAATTGTAAACGTCTTCCATTTTTTACACTTTATACCTGGAGATCAACTAAACCTATACATCGATTAGTTAATACAAAATGGCGTGGAATGAAGGAGTTGTATTTTATATCGATATACATGTATATAAGCATATTAAAGGCTGGCAGCCTGAAGGTGATAAGAGTTCGAAGAAATATTTTAGTGTTTAATGGTATGAGGTTTTTTACATTGAGCTAGTATAAAGCGCTGTAGCCTTTAAACCCAACACATCGATTCATGCCTGTGCAGTCTTGAAATTTTTCGCGCGACAGAAGGGACAATCACAAGCGAGTAGACACGGACAAGCGCAAACTTTCAACTAGTTCATTCGTGCTCGATCGACCACGAACATCCAGAAAGAGCATGCGCAGCACGCTATACAGAAGAGAAAAGACCGGGCACGGGACCATGAATTGTCAATCAGGAATAAAGGCAATGCACACTTGCCAACCCACTGTGCGGACTGTGGGTGTGAGGCGCTATTTCAAGAGATCAGGATCTTGGGTAAAAGCAAAGATACCACAGCCAGAGAACTGCGAGAACTGTTTTATATAAAAAAGGAACGTGACTGTGTTAGCGATACCTCCGTTTTTTTGTTTGAAAGTGAAGTCCAGTTTTTGTCCGGGCTGCTGGTGCGATCATTACTATAGGGGAATGTGTTTTGGTGGGTGACTTTTCCATCTGTTTTCTGGTTCCTGTTTTTCTTTGAAGCGTGCTGTACATGCTCTTTTTGGATGTTCGCTGTCGATCGAGCACGAATAAACTAGTTAAAAGTTGCGTTTGTTCGTGTCTACTCGCTTGTGATTGTTTCTTATGCCGCGCAAAAACTTCTAGACTGCATCATGAACCAACTAGGCCAACAACAAGTTTCAATTGACTACATGCCTCTGCCCTGTTTTATTTAGAACCCCGTGAAATCCTCTGTGAATGTGGTCCTATTATGTTTCTGCCCGTTCACAGGTGGGTATGATATATTCGTGCACTTAACTTTTTTTTGCAATTTTAATTCGTCATTAAATATATGGATCGTACAAAGCTTCTGCATTGTTAATTTCCACTGAATACTCAGATGTTTACCTGTGGGTAATTTTAACATGCAACTTTTTGAACCATAACGAAATGGTTGAATCATGCCTACAAATATGGGCTAGAAGATCCAAACCAGAATAAACTGTGGCTTTGTCAACATAGTTTTTTTTTTCGTATATACCTATTGTATTCAGTAAAATGCCGGCTAAAAGCTACTGCCGAAGATAGAGTACCACGCGGTTAGGTCAGAATGCCGAAGTTTATGTTGACAGCAAAGAAAGATGGCAGCCCCTGCTGGATAAGCCATTATTAAACTTGGATGTCGATATTGGTTGTAAATTCCAGAACCAACGGCAGTCCAATGATGGCATAGGGAATTGGTTGAAATTGGGTTCCACGCTGGTTTAAATATAGGCTAAATGACGGTTAACGATGACAGGAATCATGATCCTATCTCGCTTATATATTGGATAAATCATGCTTTTTCATTTTTGTACTTGGTCTAACACTGCGTCGGTTAGCACTTTCACGAAATTCAACCTTAGGCCGATGTTGGAGCCCATATATGCCAGAAATCGCTGGACGTCTATCTAACAATAGTGTTCTCCTTTGAAGAGGTTTCCAAGTGTGTATCATGTCAACTAGAGTAAAAGCTAATTATAGTGCGCCTAAAACAATTCAAAATACATTGGACACAAAAAATGCATTCGATACAATGCCAGTATTTTAGAATTTTAGTAGACATCCAGCGACAAAGTCCCTTGCCACGAGCCTGGTATAAACCATAATGCATTCGATTTGATACAACTATTAGTATACAAGCGTTACTTTTGGACCTAACAAACTCAGTTTTATTCTTTGGTTGTTCGATATCATCTAGCAACGGAGCTGTTGGTAATGATCCCCGAATGCCTGAAAATACATGCGTTACAAACATACTACAATAGGTTTATTTTTCAAATAAACAATGCAAGTTGTTAAAGTTGCTGGAAAACATCCCATCAAATACAGCTGGTCGGTAGCATTACAAGCCGGAAAAGTTACATCCGGTTCAAAATCTTTGTATAGAGATGCTATTTTTTGTTTAACTTGGAGAACAACTCCGAATTATTTTTTTTTATAAAATGAAAGGTCGATTTTTTGTGACAGCTGCGTCTAATGGTAACAACACTATTCTTTCTATTTTTCGCGTTCAGAATAGAAAACCTTGGGAGATGCCGTATTCAGGAGATGATAAACAGGCTTACATTAAATTATATACTGCAGACAATGTAGTCAAGTTTAGCTCGATAAGAAATATCAAGATACATATTAAAATTACAAAATTTGATATAGGGTGAGCTTAGCCGAGGTGTTTATGAATCCCTTTACAATAACCCAGTCTCTGTTTACCTTACCTACATTAATTGTCACCATCTTCTTTGCACCCTCCCTTTTAATCTAAGAAGCGTCAACCACCGTCATCTTGTTTTAAGACAACGTATCAGATGACGGTTTTTTACAAATGTGCTCCAATGCATGATATTACAAGGCACATATATCTTGCACATGCCTTACGGCACTCGTGCAACGCAGGATTGTCGCACCAGAAACTCTCTACTATAAACAAAAATCATAAAAACGGGCTCGCTTAGGGTAAAAACAATCATATTGTAAATCAGGTTATGTTTCTTTTTCTTGTAGTGCACAGCGCTTTTGCAGTTCGCAAAGAAGTAAACGCGATCCCAGCTGTGAATCTGATGACGAAGCAAGAGATTCCACTGCGCACGCGGGGAAAGGAAGTTCGAATTGATGTCCGAAGATGTCGAGCACACTAACGCGCCATACTTGGGTAGTGATTCAATTACAGTAATTGAATTACTGTAATTTAATTACGTGTCTTGGTAATTTGGAATCGTAATGAATTACTTTCGGCTAAAAGGAATTGTGATTGTAAGTTAATTACTTTCTAGCGTCAGTAAATGCAAAATGTGAGGTACAGTTACAATTACTTTTGCAAAACTTCGCGGCACCGACGGAACCTGTCTGAAAGCCTCAGTGCCCGCACAAGCGTCCTAGCTTTCGGTGAAACACTCGCACACAGACACGCACCACATAAATAGTGTCGTATTGTTGGTTGTTTTGTGGCCTACACTGCGGGCTTGGCGACAATCCTTCTTGGAGTCTACCTCAGCGGCGCCGTGAAGTCCTTTCCACGGTGCGAGCAGAAAACAATAGCGTAAACATGCCAAAATATTTAAAGAAAAAAAAATTGAGCTCCGACTTTCCGACGAGGTTGGGAATTTTATTTGTCTATGAATATATATTTATTTCTCTTTTTCTAGTTTTTTGTGTCCTTCTTCCAATACAATCGCATATTTGTATTTTTGTATTATTTTCAAGTTTCTTTCATGTTTGCTTTACTTCGGATATTATTTGCATAAGCATTTTGGAGACTGACCTCACACCTGGGAATATTGTCAGCAGTCATTCGGCAGCCCCGATTCGGTTCTTATAAATTTCTGGGAGACTATGATTTCAACTCGATGTGAATAATCTACAGTACCATGATCTTTGTATTTTAATGCGGTCGTATTAGCGCGTGTGGATTTTAGTTTTATATTAATACTTATAAAATATTCATAAATCACTAATTGTCGCATTTTTATTTCTCTGGCTAACAAAATTCTTTCAACTAAATTTGTTTCTTTAGCCATATGGTGTCTTCCCGCATATGAACTAATTTAATAATATTTATTTATTAGAATATAAGAATATAGTACTTCATTGCCCCAAACAGTAAAGTTCTATCAAAAATTTACCGCAATTCATGAAAGGAAACTACAATACGTGGCATTTATGCAGCGATGGTTAGTCCTCTTCAAACATTATTGGGGCAGGGAATGAAAAAAATAAATATGTTGCTGTGTACACATCTTGTTCAAAGTTATATGGCCCAAGTCGGGTGGCTCTCCGAAATAAGTAATTGTAAAGTAATTGCCTTACTTTCGAAAATTAATTCGTAAATGTAATTAATTACTTTTCCCATATTAGCAATTGTAATTGTAGTTAAACTAATTTTGAAGCAAAGTGACTGTAATTGTAATCAAATTATCTTTTGGAAGTAATTTACCCATGTATGTAACACACGTAGTTGCCAAACTTTCAGGACTCGAAGTATAAGGGAACAAGAACCTGCTTTGGGCTTGGACGGGAAGGTGGGACGGGAAGACAGACCTGGTAAAAAATAAGAGATTATCTATGAAACAATGCATGTGTATGTATCGGTGAATTCTGCGAATTGTGCGACCATCGAACTTGTGTCATCTAAAAAAAAAACTCGATCACTACGCGTCGTGGCGCGAGTTCCGTAATCTCGTCGCGTCCTGCGTATAGCTATTTCCGGTTTAGGTGCCCGACGCTATCTATATTCAGGAAATCCCAGCAACTTCCAGCTGCCTTGACAAAAAGAGAGAAATCGTTCCTCTTTTTTTATAGTTACATTTTGTTTGGGTTGGTGCCAGCCTAGGCACCATCCCAAACACTAGCGAATAGTTGTGCGAGATCTACGCTATACAAATGCGCCAGTGTCGTGCTTTTGAGAAGGCACGGGTATAAATAAAAAGTCCCAGGCGAATGTAATTTGATTTTCTGGACACAAGAAAACGCCGCCGAGCTTAGGTGACCGTATAACGGTGGCGTTAAGCAGACTGTGCACGCCTATTTCGATGGGCTGCCGACAAACGGCGGAACAAGACAAACGAGATGATGCGGCGTTTCGAGTGACCATTTTTGTACGATGATGGGTACCAACCAAGCCATTACGGCACGTAGAAATACAAGGTGACACGGAGCACTCAGAAAGCGACCTTGAACGCCGAAGAAAGCAAATGAAACAGTTAGAAAATTGTACATTTTCTAACTGTCACCCCCTGGTAAAGGAAGCATAATAAATACTTTTCAAATATCGTCTGCTAGAACCAAAACCTGACTCGGCGAACCCACATGTGTCGCCGAGTCCGGTTTATTTTTGGCGTTTATATTCGGCACTTGGGGAGGTATACGCGCCCATCGCTGATCTCTCGCCGTTCAATGAGTAGTCAAACCTGTTTAACGAATTGCAGGTTTTAAGTAGTTCTTCGGCACATATTCCTGGTGGCTCGAATGGGTAATGGAGGCGCCCATTATACCTTCGGCAGATTTGCCATTTCTATTAGGAACAAATACACATTCTTCTCATTCAAGGGATGAGGCAGGCGTGTCAAATCAGTATACATTAATTTATGCAGGAACTGTAGTTAATGCCTCCGGTAAGCTTGGAAATTATTTACTACTAACCCTATTGAAAATCGCTCTGAGGAGACTTCAGGAATTCTTTAAAGGGTGTGAAGGGGCCTTCAGGAATTCTTGTGATGTTTGAAGGGGGCACCGATATTTCCTCGTGGGTTCGTTGGCCCCGTCGGAGGCTCTCCTGAAATATCTGAAGTGCCCTTTACAATGCCTTGAAATGTCTGAAAGCCTGTCAAGGACTTTTCTAATAGGGTCGGGAAAACCTTCAGGCTTCTTGAGATGCGTGTGGGGCCAAGGCCTAGGTGGAGAAAACACATTTCGCAGAATTAGTACATAGCTACGCATTGTTCGCAAAGGGGAAAAATAAATATTTGGAGAGTGTCGATGGTATGTGACTAGGTTCAGTTTTTTAATACTGCTCTTCTATCAAACACGACTGGGCTCCTCGACCCGTCTGTCACCGGCCGGGTGTTCGGTCGCCAAGGGGGCTACGGGTTCGATCGCCCCCTTGGCGATATGAGAATTAACAAGGCGCGGGCCGAGTGTTGTTGGCTGAGCGGCGTTTTGAGGCGAACAAGCTTTACTTGTAGCACTAATAATAATAAAAGGGCAAGCCGAGAGCAGCGCGTTGCCCAGAAACAAGGACGCGGCCAGGGAGGTTGCGAGGGTGAAGCGGCAGCGACTCGTCCCGGGAACCGGTTTCACGGCGGGGGACGGTCCCCAAAAAGGAAAAACAAAATAAACAAAACCATTTCGCTTTTCACAAGAGTCAGAAGTCCTCTCTTTTTCGTCGTCGTCAAAAACACGAACAGGCAACTCAAATCTCCCCCCTCCTCTTTTACAACACCTACACACGCACTGCGCTTCTCTCCGTCCGGCAATGGGGAGAGGGTGCAGAACCGCCAGGGCCGGACAGCACGCTTCTCCAATGATCGGCGGCAGAGAGTGATGTGAGGAAGCCGAGAAAGTCAGGAGGCCGCTATAGCCATTTTCTTTCCACTCGTGGGCGGTTTGTTTCTCACCGTCATGGAGATCTGTAACGGACCGATTTCCTCCATCCAGAAAGGTAAGCACCGCTTTGAGGGCTCGCCCCTTGGTTTGTTTTAATCCGTGCCGTTTCTTCCTTGGTTCCGCAAGTGAACCCCAGTTCGGCGTTGGCCGCCTTCAGCACCGCTCGAGTGCTATCGCGTTCAGCGCATTCAAGGAGATGGTGGCCGGTGTTTTCCTACTCGCAGCGAGCCTGGCAGTCGGGATCAGCGTCCCACCACATGTTGTGCCTGCGCACCGGGATCATGGCACTGTGAGTCCTGAGACGGTAGGTGACGGCCGCTGTGCCGCCTTGTTCCTCGCGCCTCTTCATCCGACCGGCTTCAGAAGCACCTAGAAGCGAAAAATTCGCCGAAGACGCCGCCCGACGACATTATGAACGAAACCGTGACTGTGCTCGGGATTTCTCAACAGTGACGGGATCTGCTCGCGAGTTCGTGGTTTTCGCTAAACGTGCTTGCTGAGACTGTGTATGTGTACGTGAGGTGCACCTGTTCGGTTTTATTAGCTGAACAACCGTACATCAGGAATTTACCCAACCGCATTTTGAGTACTTTGAAAAATATTTTTCGTTGTGATAAAGAGGTCAGTTGTTTCTCTTTGATGCGATCTCTTTCGTCTACAGCTGCTTGCGCCCTGGTTTGAACAAGCGTTGGCTTTTATCGTCTTATTGAGTTTTATTACGCATGTAAAACTCAATGTCCGCAATAAATTTTCAATAACATTTTAACTGAATTTTTGTCTATGGTTCACAGTCTTTTGGGTGTTTAAAGGGTTGATGTTCTAAGGGGTTTGCGTTGAAGGGCTGAGGGGCTGGAGGGTTTTTCTGAGGGGTATACCTGAAGGGTTTTTCTGTAGGGTATTTTTGAAGTGTTTTGAAGGCCTGTGAGGTCCCATAGTCCTTCAAGCTGATGGGCCCTTTAGAGTTATTTTCAATAGGGAAATGTGTGACCACGAAAATAAGATGAAAAACAAAATGCCATCCGGAAGAGCATTCATGCACCGGAAGTTCGGCTGTGCTTGTTTGTTTTCCCTTAAATAATCTGTACAGCGCCACTAATATTCCTCTTTTTTTAAGTTGGTTCAACAGTACTGTTTCCTGCAACAATATTGCACCCAGCTCCGAAAGCACACGAATGCGCTTAATGAAGCTAGTAGCGAGTTTTATTTCACACTTTATTTATGTTCCCGAGAAGCGTTTGAACCAATCGGTCCGAGGCACTCTACCTGATGCTGGACCTGATTGGTGTGGCAGGACCATCTTCGAGACTTTTTAAAACAAAAATGAGACCCCAATCAGTGCAAATCGCAATATGGGCCACGTATCCTCGAATTGCTTATGCTTCCCGCCTGAGAAGCTTTGTACAGTCAGAGGCAATTTGACCTGCGACAACAAAGCGAGCGGCCGCGGGGAACAATTGCCGTATGCAGCGCTGCGTTCGCTTTTTCGCGTTGGCGAAGAGGCTACGGGAGCAGTCCACATTTTGCTGCCGGGGGAGGTCGAGTCAAAACAAATGCCCCTCGCGCTAGTGGCCTTATATCATATCAGTTAAACTCTTTTTTCAACAATATTTTCCTGCTCTTTATTTTTCGCCTCCTGTTTGTAAATTTTGTCTGTAGTTCCTCAAGGGAACAAAACGCGCCGCTGCTTCATTTTGATCATGGAAAGTAAGTTAGGAATGACTAATAGTTCAATTATGGGTGTGCACTCAATATATGGTAGCATGGAAGTTTTCCTAATAATACTGTGAACGGCCAAGGTAAAAAAAAAACGACTGCATAAGGATAGTTTTTTCTGTGTCTGATTCTGTGTGCGTGTGCTAGGGAATTATGCGGCTGCAAGAGCAGAAACATTGTCTTCAGCGTAGTCTTATTTCCTCATACCAATAAATGTAATTGATTCGTCTTAGAATCTATTAAAAGAATAATGCGATTCCTAATCACATCTAGCCTGAAGTTATTTCCAGTAAGCTAAAAGAAAAAAAAAACACACAAGAAACCGTGGGCATCCGACACTACTAACCGCGCACTCCCGCTCCCTCAGTGCTTATCACCTCCCGAAGGCGCCTGGGTATGGACTCATAGAGGTTGCTGGTGAGGCTCGGAATGGACTGGAGGTTGGTCCATTCTTCTTCGACTGCTTCCCGAAGAACTTCTGAAGAAGCCTGATGAAGGTCCCGCGTCGAGAGATTCCGTTTCATTAGTCCCCATATGTTCTCGATGACATTTAGATCCGGCGACCTTGCTGGCCATGTCCATTGCCTTACACCTAAGCCGTCGAGCAGGCTCTGCACCCGGCCAGCCGTGTGAATTGGACTGTTATCTTGTTGCAAGATAAAGCAGCCGTCAGAGAACTGACCATCCAAGGCGAAAGGAAGCAAGGTATAACAGAGTATGTCACAGTATTTCTCCGACGTCAGCCTTCCGTCGATTCGCATGAGTGGACCCAGTCCTTGCGCAGTTATGGCCCCCCATACGCTGACCGAACAACGAGCGCTCGTTGCCACTTCTTGCACGTAGTGAGGGTCATACCTGTATAAACATAAAACAACACCTATTCACTCAACTATATAATAATAATAATTATAATTTTTATTTTTGCATCCGTATGGGTTACAGACGCCGGAGCCACGGACAAAAAGTCAACAAATGTTGACTTGACGGGGTCCGGGCCCCGTGCACTTGGCAGACAGCTATGGCGATACAAAAATAACTGCAGAGATTACAGCAATACGTAAAATACATATATAAAAGAGACCTAGGTTTCACAGGTTAACGAAAACAGCTCTATACAAAAAGTAAGTACAATGACTTAGGGTTTATATTGTAGATGTCCACGTCATCTACGCAATATTTGTTTAGCAATGAGGGTAGATTATGTTTTAAAGACTGGTAACTGTAGTTCGTGCGAAACGGAAACACTTTCCATTCCTCGGAGTAGCGGGTGCAGATGGTGGGTATGTTTTTGATTAATCCCGATGTCTGTTTCAGAAAATTAATAGATTCAGGGGAAGAAAAAAGAAATGATCGAGTCAAAAGGTACTCATAAAAACGATGTATATTTATAATTTTGTATCGTGAAAATAGAGCCTCTGTGTGGGCTAAGAAATGAACGTTTCCAACAAAGCGCAAAACTTTTTTTTGTAGTAATAATATTCTGTTCAGATTTGTCCCTGTGGTCGTGCCCCAAACGAGATGGCAATAGGATATTTGGGATTTAAATGATGCATGATATATTTGTAGTTTTATTTTTTCGGGGAGAATGGCTCGACAACGTGCAAGCACACCTACAATTTTGCATAATTTGCTGACGACCTGGTTTATGTGTTTATCCCACTGTAAGTTATCTGAAAATATAATACCTAATGTTTTATGTTCTTTCACTAATTCAATCGGCGTGGATTGAAAATGGAGAGTTTCATTTATATTTACCTGTTTATTGGACGGTTTAAATAAAATTGCCTTTGTTTTTGTATCATTAATATATAGGCCATTTATTCGCGACCACAAAAAAAATCTAGACAAAATTAAATTTCCTTTGGTTATTAGGTTATCCGCATCCGCGTCACTGAGGAACAGACTGGTGTCGTCGGCATACAAGACAAATTTGACATTTTCGGAAATATTCACAAGATCATTGATATAAATATTAAAGAGCAACGGACCCAAAATGCTACCTTGTGGCACGCCATACTTAATCTGCAACAGTGATGAGAAGTGACCATCGATGATTACAGATTGCCTACGTTCATATAAGTAAGAATACAGAAGTGAAAGTGATGGACCGCGTATACCATACCTACTTAGTTTGTCAATGAGTATGCCATGATTGAGACAGTCGAAGGCTTTACTAAAATCAATGAAGATGCCAAGTGTCAAGAGTTTGCTTTCTATATTTTGTAATATGATTTCTTTTTGCAAAAGAAGCGCAGATTCGGTAGATCTTCCTTTTCTAAAGCCAAACTGAGATTCTGTGATTACAGAGTGTTTGCACAAAAAACTATTCAGACGACAAAAAATGATTTTTTCGAGTCCTTTTGAAAAAACAGGCAGAACAGATATGGGTCTATAATTTGACAGAACATTCTTATCTCCACCCTTATATATCACGGACACTTTTGCAAGCTTCATTTTTTGCGGGAATTTTCCGCACGATAAACACAGATTAAAAATATGTACAAGGCATGGTGTAATTATATCAAGAACAAATTTAATTGGTTTTATTTGAAGGTCGTCAATATCACACGTTTTGCTGTTTTTTAGGCCCATAAATACCCGAAACACTTCATGTTCGCTTGTTGGATCAAGAAACAGGGTTTCACTAACCCTTTGATAAATGCCTTCTACTGCATCCTCGCAGTATGAACTCGAGGCCAGGTTGACAAAATGAGAGTTAAAACATTCAGCAAGCGAGGTTCCAGACAGCAATTTTCCATTTACCTGGAGCTCTCCTAAAAAATTATGTTGTCTGCCGGGTTGGAGAATTTCATTTATTGATTTCCAGACGACATCTGGACGTTTTTTTGCACATTCACTGAATAAAGCTTTGTAGTAATCATGTTTGGCCTTCTTGAGTTCCGACGTCAGAGCATTGCGATACTTTTTGAATACTATCAATTTACTCGGGTCCCTTGTAGTAACGAAATTTTTGTACAAACGGTTCTTATGCGTGATTTTTTTAAGATGAAGAGGCGTTACCCAAGGCTTTCGAATTTTCTTTGATGCAGAAGTTGTTTTGTAAGGAAACCATCTGTTATAAACCTTTTTTAAAATGCTAAGGAACTTATCGTAGGAGTCATCTATGTTTGCTTGTAACGTAACTGGCGTCCAATCTATGCTTGCAATCTCGTTTCTAAACGACAGTAAGCTTTGATCAGATATGTACTGGAAAGAAAAAACATTTCTTTTTACTTTAGCCTTTGTGTTCGAATCACGGAAATATATTAAAATTGGAGTATGATCACTAATGTCGCTACAAATAGTGCCAGCACTATTTACTTGTGTAGTTTCGTTTGTAACAAAAAGGTCGATCACACTTTTTGACGAATCAGTGGTTCTAGTGGGCGACGTGATTACGTCTAAAAAACCGTAAGAAGTAATAATGTTATTTAGTTGCTGTGACAGACTCGAGTTTTCTTGCATGTTCACATTAAAATCACCTCCTATGATAACCGATAAGTTATTTGCAGACGCAAATTCCAAATAAGTGTCTAAAAAAGAAAAAAATTTGCCGAAATCTGTTGAAGGCGGACGATAAACAACAGAAAAGAGTTTATTTTCACACTTCAAACTCAAAATTTCATAGTTCTCCGTGATTTCCGTAAACGAAAGCAGCTTTTCACACTGAAACTCCCGGTTTACCATGATTGAAACACCACCCCCTCTGCGTTCACTTCTATTAAGAGAAAAATTATTATAGCCTGGTAAGATTAGCATATCCTGGTCAGACTGACACCAAGTTTCAGAAAACATTATAACGTCAAAAGTAACTTTACACATCTCAAAAAGAGTGACAATGTCATCAACTTTGTTTTTTACGGAGCGGGTATTTAGATGAAAAACAGCGATATCCCAGAAGAGAGAAGGCCAAGAAAAGTTGGGTATGTCGTTTTTGGTCTCACCGTTTGCAAGTAGGACGCCACACACGTTTCTGCTGGTCCCATTCAGACGTAAACGTAGAGTCGTCTGTGAAGATGACTGAGGCCCAGTCGCTGGCATCCCAGTCCCGGTGGGCCTCTGCGAATGCAACTCTTTGCTCCTTGAGGCGTCAAGTCAGGAGCGGTTTTTGACATGCAATACGACTCCGAAGCCCTGCGCCGTGAAGCCGCCGCCTGATGGTTCGAAGCGAAACTTGAAGGCCTAACTGCCCTCGTATTTTTGCTGCTGTTATACTTGGCTGGTCAAAAGCTGCACTAGCGATCCGCTCGTCCTCCTGACGAGTCGTTGAACGGGGTCTTCGCCTGTGCCCCGCTTCAGCTATACGCCTTTCATTCCTATACGCTCGCACGATGCGATTTACAGTGTTCAGTGCATATCCAAATCTAGAAGCTATACTTCTTTGACTTTGTCCGTCCCGAGACAGGGCACATATGCTAATTCTTTCTTCTAGTGGCACCCGTGACATCGCGGCAACGTCTGTGAGTCGCCTCAAGATCAGCGTATCTTATAAGTCGGGCTAAAACAAAGATAAAAGTATATCCCATGCTTCCAACACTCGAATAAAACTTAACAAACTTAAGCAGTCTTCGCGACTTCGCGATATTTTGTGATAAACCCATCGGCCAGCACTTGACAGAAATTTGACGCTTACTTTGCTTGCGTTTGCAATTTTTTTTTATATTTCTTAAACAAGACAATGAAGATGTGGGCTGTAAATGTGATATAACATTTTTACAGATATGTGAGGAAAAGGTATACGTTTATTTTTAGTTATATATTTGTTAGACTGAACCGCGGACCGCGAACTGAGATCATGTTGGAATCATTACGTGCGAAAGAGCTGAAAGTAATGCTCGACGGCTTTACAAACTCATGCTAAGATATGAGCGCCAGAAGGGAAGCAAAGCGACATAGCCTTGCCAAGGGAACAATAAAAATACTTAAAAAAAATATAAGTCGGCGTATTTTGCTAACCGCTGCGAAATGCCGCGCCCTTCGTCATGTCTCCCTTCTGTCTTAATTACACCCCCCCCCCCCCCCCCCCCGCTTTTACAGAGTGGACCAGTCCGCCAAGTCTCGTTCCCAGAACGCCGCGGCGACCGCTACGCCCCATGCGGCATTTTGCCTGCTCCACCAGCGTTCACGTTGTCGCAGGTCAAATTGCCTCTGACTGTACAGTCTCCACACTATTGTTTTTTCCTCCTCCCCCTGCACCTATATATTTTTACCACTTCTACACACCCATCAAGAATACAAAGTTGGCCTTGCTTCAGGTAGAGTATAACTTTTTCCAACACTTTACTTTTGTCATTTTATTCAAATGAATTATGTTCCTATTATGGTATTAAGAGGAGGGTAGAGGTTTGTGGAAGTAGAAGCGGGTAGAGGGAATTTGAGGGACGGTAGGAGTGTTTTGTGGGTGTAGGGGCGGTAGGAGAGTGTGGGTAGTCTATCGGTTGTCCCGAGCGACCGACAAATCGACGGAATCTAGGTGAGTGAAGAGGGAAGGGGGGAAAGTCGGCAAGAAATGTGGCGCGTTTAAAAAAAATACGCCCTTAAGAAACTGAATGCGCTCCTTTGAGCCATCGGCAATACAGCGCGACGACAGTAATATCGTCGCGCACAGCGCGACGAAGATCACACTCTAGGCCGAAGTTATAGCATGACAAACGATGGCGTTGTTGTAGGAGTCGTGTGGTGTCCTTTATGAGCTACGATGAAATATCTTAGAGGATAATACTGTCAGCTTCTCTATTCGATGCGGTTCGCTCCAACCCAGGTAGCAAACTTGTCTGGTTTAGCTAGGGCCAGAAATGGCATTTAGTTGTCATAGCTTGGCCACGACTGCCCAGCCATTTACGTCTGTATGCCAGCATGGCGTTTCACAGTCTTTCCTTGCCCCAGAAAGCCACGGAACTGCCAGGGAACGTCTCTCCTGGTTGACCAGTCAATTTCCTCGGTCATTGATGGCCAGTGTAAACAGGTCTCTGCCATTATTTATGTACCCTGGCTGTCTATTGATTTTCCTCGGTCAGAGATGGCCAAGGTAGCAATGCCTCTGCCAAGTTTTGAGGTTCCATGGTGGTTCGTAGGAATTCCCTGGTCCACTCAATACAAGCAACAGCCAGTATTCGGGCACGTTGCCAGATCGAAGATAGGGTGAGCCAAGGAATGGCAGGGAATTGCCGCTATGCAATGTTCCGTTGCTCAAGCTCGTATTTTATTGGACCCAGAATGCCCACTGAAAGCCACTGTAACTCTATAGTTAATTTAACTTTTTTCACTTTCTTTTTTTAATTCGTATGAGCGTTTTCTTAACATGTTTTTGGTGCTTTGTGGCACGAGCCCTCGCAGTAGAAAGCGACTTTTCAGTGCAAGATGTCTGTTTTAGTTGGAGACGTAAAAACGAACTCGTTTTCCCCATTGACAAAGGGGAAAAATATTTGAAAACAGTTTGGATATGAACAGGCCAAACCCGATATGAACTAATTGTAGAGGAATTGTACCATACAAATTGGAAATCAAACTGTCTAAATTGGTCGACCTTGAACTTTATAACTTTCCCGCTTTTACCGCAGCCTTTATTTATCCTGGCTTGCACGGACAAGCCGCTCCCAGAGCAAGTGCCCGAGGCGGGGAACCTCCCACGTGATGTTGGAAAAGCGCGGGAAGACGCCCGCGCCCCCAAGTGAATCACGCGCCCGGAATGCGCCAATGCCACGGGACCGGAGATGATGCAGTCTCCCCACGCGCAGCGCGGACGCCTTGAAACTTGGAGAGCTGCTCACGTGCCAGGACAGGGAGCGCGCGGGCCAGTCAGCGCGGCCTTCGCGTCCGCTCGAAGCGCCCGTATAAGTCGGCGCCGGCGCAGTACCAAAAACAAGAAAATAAAAACCGGATTTGGTGTTGCGCGAACTTGTGTGCTTGTGTCTTTGTTCCCGCCAGTGCCCGCTGCTGTTCTGCTTGGGGAAGTTAGAAGCTGCTGTGTTTGTGGTAGTTTGCCGGTGCCTTGAGTGCTGCCTGTGCCGATGGTTCCTGAGGCTGATGACGTCCTCCGCCTGAGTTCCACTCGCTCGTGGGCGAAATGGCTGCATCCCTGAACGGCGTGTGGAATTCGCTCCGTCCTGATTGCAGCGCGGGCAATGGCTGTCTCTTGTCTCCGCGCCAGCGAGCCAGGTAAGCAGGCTCGACCATTTGGATTCATTTTCGCAATAAGGTGCATGTGAAACTGAAGCTGTTTGTAACCCAATTTGGAACAAGTATGCTAGTAATGCAACCTCCAGTGTATACATTCAGCTTCAGAGATCCTCTACAACAGGGGTTAACCACTGTGGCAGAGCATCCGGCTGTTGTTACCCCATTCCTTCCTTCCCAGTCTTTCGTCCGCTATGCAACTTGCGATAGAGTTGCATGTCGGTCGACGGACTGGGGAGGCAGGTGGGGGATAACAAGAGCAGCATCTTTTCATTCCTAGGCGTTTTGCGTAAAGGCGGTACCGCATGTAAGCGATTAAGCGAGCGACGAGCGGTGGAGATTCCCCGCAATCGCTCGTCGCGTCGCTCGGTTTTTGGATTTCTAGAAATCGTCGCTCATCGCCTTGGTAGCTTGCTCCCGTTACTTTCATGCGGTTTGCCGCGTCGCACGAGTGACCGAACGACAGCGAAGCGGATCGTCATCACTCGTCAAATCGCTTGGATGCGGTTTACACTTAATTGCCGCGAGACTGGCACCACATGTACAATTAGCACACGCTTCCGTATGCTCTCTTATATTTTTATTGTAGTGCATATATTTTATTCATGGCATTAGTTACATACCGTTTTAAAACAGACAGGTGAAAATACATCTGCTACGGTTCTAATTACTGATGTTTATTATTGTTTCAGATGCCTTGGGGTACTACGTCAGCCACCACCGGAACCCCGACACTCCAGAAGATGTGGAGAATCTCGCCAACCGCCTGGGACACATGAACAATATCATGACAAATTTTTTTGCAATGTACATATGTTTTTTTTTGTGGAAATAAATTATATTTTATTAATTTACGATGTGTGTTTTCAATATGACCAGTTAAACTGGTTTAACTGCATGGTGAATTTCTATTGTCTGGCCAAGCTTGGCTGACCACCCGGCCACTAGCCTGGCCCATGCTGTATATACAATAAAGAACCAAGCTTGGGGTACCACTGAGCTTCCCGCCTGGCCCATGCTGTAATTTCAGCGGCGAGCCAGTCCATGGCTACACAGGGAACTGCCGGTGGTCGCCAGACTGGCATACCAGGATGGGGCTGCTTAGCGCCATGGGGCAAAACAATCTAGGCCCAGTGAAACTTCCCCGGCTACCCAGTCTGGCTCAAGCTTGAGCCGGTCGTAATGTGCTGCTTGGGAATATCCCCCCAAGATACGCTCCGCTGTCCATATATGGCCGGCTCCGCTATGCGCTATGGCCCGCTTGCAGCTATACTATCGTGCCCACTCCGATATCCGGTGCGTCCTGCTCATTTACGTGATGCGGTCCTCTCTTCTAACCAGTGCTACCCACTCCACTATCCGCTACGTGTCCCGCTCAAATATCTGATGCGGTCTGCTCAACTGCCCAGGATGGACCCGTTCCCCTTTCACATGTAGCCTGCTCCGCTATCTTATGCTGCCCAGACTAATATTCGTTGTGACCTGCTCAGCTATATTACGCGCTCCGCTCAGCTATCAGCTACCGCTGTAGTGCACGTGATATTCACGATGGCCCAGCGCTATTAACAGTTAACGAGCTGAAGTGAAAATTCAAATAATTGACTCACTTTTCGCTTCGCCATACCGTTTCCCAAGGAAGCCACGACAGCCGCATAAGATTGATGTTTGTTTTTTGTTCGGGTTCATTACCAAGTGTTAAATTTAGAACCCGATTTCTTTTTCCGGTTTTGTAAAAATAAGTATTTTGGTCGAATTTTCCTCTCAGGTTTGAGTTGGGGTGATAGCCTGGCACAAACGTCACGTTACCTGTCTCTGGTATGAGAATACTGACCGCTTTGTTCTTTCCCTGATATCCAACTGATAAACATTTCGCTGAACAAGGAGGCAAATCAGCCACAACGACGAACAAGTTTATTGTTGTGGTGGCCCAGGCTACACAGGGAACGTAGCCAGGGAAGGTGGCACGTAGCCAGGGGAACGGCGCCATGGGCCGTTCCCCTGGCTACGTGCCTGCCAACATGCATAGCATTACCCGTCGCACGGGATGAAGGTCTGTATTAGTACTGAAGCCCGGGAAAATATTCAAGAGATGACTTAAAGAATCGGGGAAACAACCAAATAGGATACGATTGAACAATTATTAGACGAAGGAGAACCTTGAATGATGACAAAAAAAGAACAAAACTGCGCAGTTGAACCATCAAATATTTAATATCAAGCTTCATTGATCCTATGTCTCATAATTTATTATATTATGCTTAAACGCCGGCCTTATCCAGTACTCTCAATACATTTCCCCCCTCAATATTCACTTCAGTTTTTCGCTCTAAAGCACACAGAATAAAAGCAGATAAGTCAATTTGGGGAGAGAAGATTGAGGACAATGAACGGTGAGAATTGTACAATCCAGAGTGCCAGGGCAAGACGCGCACAAAAAGCGTAGCCCTACGAATGAATACCGTCAGCGATTGATTTTGAAGACTTCTTTTAGTATATTCCTCACATGGTTAGACACGACTGTGAAGTGGTCTTTCAAAACAAATCTGGTTTCTCTGCGAAGTTCCTTTCATTTTCGCATTTCCTTCTCCATTTTTGTTTTGCTTCACGATGTTAGAAATTATTTTACACTATAAGAGCACTTATATTTTTATTGCTCTAAGCTTCTCGCACATGATGCAGCATGCGGCCGCAGAAGCAAACAGGCGGAGCGAGAAGGAGAGGCTACCAGCGGACCTTGGCAGGAAGATAAACGGCGAGACGAGAAAGAAGGGCGAAATAGTGATCGACGCGTGAAACTGCGCTTTGAAAATGCTTGAAGGTCGAAGCGCCATGTGTCGCTAAACTCTGAAAATAAACCGCCGTGTTCGTTAAAGTTGGTCTTTTCAATATTAGTGGAAAGTGTCATTTTAGAAGTTGCGCAGGTAGACCAAGTTGGGCATGCCTACGTTTTGCAGCCTTGGAGCCCACACAGTTGCTAACTTGGCCCGCGCGCAGGCGAGGTTGGACTCACGGGGGCTTTACATGGGCTGCCAAAGTAGGGGATGCCAAAGCTTTACAACCGTGGAGTCTGAACCATTGCTAACATGGACCACGCATAAACGAGGTGTGACCCAAAAGATTGTAGTTAGGTAGCTTAACTCGGGCGTGTTCACGCTTTGCCCGTATCCTCGCTAATTCTGCGTCCGCTTTGCAAAGGTGAAACCCAGATCGGTATTGCGGGCATACAAAATTATGTATGGAGTCGCGTTGACAAGGAGGGAACTACGAGTGTATTACATGGGCAGCCCAAGTTGGGCATACCCTCATAGTGCCGAACGTTTCCCTCGCATATCCGAGATCTGACCAATCACGGTTCTCTGTGGGTATCCCACATTGGGCATGTCCAGGCTGTGCCCACGTGGGTTCAAGCTGGGTTTCGTACCCCCCCCCCCCCCCCGTGTCTCCATCACCCACGTGGGCCACACTTGAGCCACATAAGGGCCCCACATGGGTTTTATCTCTTGAGCTAACTGTAAAGAGAGAAGAGAACAAGCGTCTGTTGTGAAGGAAATGGGGAGCCGCAAGATGTATTTATTTTCCCCCACAGCTGACAGCGAAGCAGAATACCCATTCTGCCAAAAGCTCCAGACGGAGGTTGGCAGGAATTATAACCGAATAAATTCTCACTGCACAATTGTAAACCTTGGTGAATACAAAATTTATCAGTTTTGAAAATAACATTTCAGCCCTGACGTGATATCAAACTGTCTCACCACTTCAAACCACTTCAGCCCATCGAAACCATCAGGCATACAAACCCCTTCGGCCAGTCGGGCCTTTCAGCCCAAACCGCCTCGACTTATCAACCTTTTAGACGACCAAATGACTTAACATTAAAAAAAAAGCAGTTAAACAGCAACTGGAAATTTTTCTCTGACATTCAGATCCGCATCTATGTTGTAACTCAAAAAGACGATAACAGCCAACGTTTGCTCAAGCCCGCTTGCAAGCAGCACTAGACGAAAGCGATCAGAACAAATAAAGGCCACCGAGTTTTTAGTCGCAATAAAATACCTTTTAAGCTATTCGCAGTGCCCCTGGGTAATTCGTTAAGATACACGGCAGTTCAACTAATATCGTCGAGTAGGTACACGTCTAGCAAAACCCACGAACGCGCTACCAACATCCACCACCCTTGAGAAATCCTGAGCCGAGTCACAGTGTCGTCTCTGGCGTCTTTTTCGCTTACTGGATGCTTCAGAAGCCGGACAAATGAAGAGGCAGAAGACACAGGGCACTGAGAGACCTTCATAATCTGCACACCTAGTTGCACCAGAAGATAGTCCCATGCGTGGGACCGGTAGCCAACAGTGCCCGCTCGTATTTAATTTGTGCTCGTTGTGGGAGAAAAAAGAATGCAACCAGCTTCTGACGCAGACTGAATTTTTGACTGACTAAAAAGCAAATCACTTACAAATAAACCGCAAAAAGTCCCCTCCCGTTTTTCCTAAGCACTCTCTTTTCCTTGTGAGCGAGGGAGAGCGGGTCCGTGGGGACGCGTCCTTGGCCGTCCCTTATCCAGCCTGTTAAAAGCATATACAGAAGAGACAGACAGAGTATTGTGGCGCAAGGCCTCGATCAAATAGAGACGGGGAACGTATTCTCTAGTTCTAAAAATTGGTTGTAGCGGCTGGATTTAAAAATGGCCAAGCGACTCCCACGACCCATAATCCTGAAGGATCAAGTGACCTCTACCACAGACCCGTTAAGACGACTTCGGTGGATGGTGCTGTTTCATAGAAATGAATATGACAGAGCCCATAGACTTATCAAAAAGCTAGGGGGGGGAGGGGGGGGGGGGACGCTTACACTCATTAAGAATTTTGAATTCATAAATTTTGACAGACATGTCAAGGAAGTTAAACATTTTGGTTGGTACGTCAAAATATTGAAGAAATCCTGATGAACCGGATGTACGGCTTTTCAATAAGGAGAGGTAGCCGTTAAAAAATGATAGGGGTAATGTTTTAATTTCCTTTTACGAGGAAATCGGTATTAATTGCATGATAAACCTTAAATCGCTAGAAGGTAAGGAAGGACAATCGATCTTAAGGTGTGAATATATTTTCATTTACAATCTTGGCACTCGAGTTTTCAAATGTAGAGGGAGCGCCTGCATCACAAGCAACTGGAACCAAAAATAATGAAACTTAAGAGCGGCTTGAACATTACGCCTGTTTTGCACACTCCCGGGTTTAAAAAAAAAGATTGGAGCGAATAATAATAAATAGTAGTTATACTTCCGTTTTACCGGCTTGCACATACATCACACTAAAAAAAATATAGATGCTCTCTTTGAATACTTTCAGAGTGATTAAAAAACGTCACACACGGACTATCGTCAAAACCTCGTCGTTCTTTCCGGCTTCTTTGGGATTTTCTTTTTCTGAGAAACTAAACATGTCAAGACATTTATATATCTGCGCACCTTTGCTGCGCAACATGTGGCCATATACATTTATAACAAAAAAAAAAAAAAAAAAAAACGACCAACAATCATCAACGGATTGCTCTTCTGACCTTACGAAGACGATTGGGAGCGTGGATACATATTTGTCAGCAGCTGCAGCGAATCGGTGCTGTTACGCAATAGCACGCGCTTGTTCATGGAGTAACCCGCGGCGATCAGTTTCGACAAGCGAAGTATTTCCACCGATGAAAATACGCTGTCTTCAAGAGAAATAAACAGTTTCCTTACCACAATGTGAGAGGCCCGAGAACGGGACTGATAAAAAAAAAACAAAAAAACGGACAAGTAGAAACACTGTTTCATTGCCGTTACACATGTCAGAAAGAATAAAACTGATACGGGACAAGACACAGGCGGGGTTGTTCTTTCAGACCACAACTTCGCTTACTTTCATGGCATACAATCACCGGTTCACCATGCTCTGTAGGGAAAAAGATAAAATACGAATTGTTGCAGAATTTCGAAGTGGACCGGTTGGTACATAATTAATACTTAAAAGTGCCAAAAGGGAATCGAGGACAGAAACTAGGTAGTAGTAAAAACATGGAGCGCGACTGACAACTGAACTTAATTTTGAACACATGAACATTATTTAACAATTGAAGATACCTCATTCGAAATTAATCTGAATTACCTAACTAATAAAACGAGTTACCAGGCATTGATGCCACCGCCGTACGATTTCTAGGAGCGAAAGTGTGCTGGCGAGCGGGCTAGGAAACAGCATAATCAAAACCTAAAGACAAAAAGAAAAAAAAAAACAATCCCGCGAGTTTAGTTTTTTTATATAATTTCCTCGCGGTTTAGATTATAAAGATATACATTTGCCTTATTTCGAGAGGCTAATTAGTTCACTCTTTTGGTTTGGTTTTATACTCAAAATATGCGTTTTTTCTTGCACAATATTTCACATACACCTATCAGGTTGGGCAGCAAAGTTTAGTGAAAGAGACCGTTGCAGGAAAGTTTATGCTGTGGCGCTCTTCCATTAATGCATCATACTTATTGTCCTATTTACGACAGTCCACGTGCTGCTTATATTTCGTGGACTACCGATGAAACGAATTTTACTTATTTGGTTGCAGGTTTTTTTTTTGAGTACTCATCTCTCCTTACTCGTTTTCTTCTTTACTAGATGGCTTCAATGGGGCAGTGAATACCAAGGGAATTCCGAAGTGGCCGATAATCTCCTAGAGCTTGTGAAAACATCTATGAATATAGGGCGATACCGACATTTCAGCTTTTTTGCTAATAGGGAAATGGAATCAATTGATTTTCATTCTGAAATAAGAGTCAAAACGGAGGCGAGTTGATGAATAACAATAATTAAGAAATAAAACCTGAGACAAGGAGACAGAAAAAGTAATACACCACTGTCTCAAAACCAGCACAGCATACAGCTATCTTTTTCTTCCACAACAGTCTTCTTCGTTTTCATCAGTCGGGATGACGAAGAAGTGTCGATCTGTATCATATTCTTTGCTGCCTGCCCATTTTCTTTTTAAATTTTTTATTGTCGTGAACGATGATCTTACTGATTCTACGAAGCACCTTTAACTGCAGCATAATTCGAATTACAAAATACGATGAATTCTACGACACCAGCGAAATTAACCACCGAGCATCACAATGTTCATGAACGCCGGTGGGAACCGGTACATCAGTTTTGTACATTTATATTAACACTTTATTAAAATATTAAATAATCCCGACCCCCTTCCCCCAAACAAACAAACAAACAAACGAGCAGTGTATGGCCAGTTATATTTGGATTTGAGCTCAAGTTTTGAGGCAAGTTTATTTTTTACTCTAACTCAAATTTCTAACCAGATACTACGATTGGAAACTTTCTTTGCGACGTAATGTTCCCACCCGTTCCTGTTGCATGCCCACGACATACCCGAAGTGTATAAATGCTCTTGAAATCAGCGCTATTTGATTAAAGACAGTTGACAAGCTTCCTAGAACATGGCGCCACTTCGCGGCACGTCAGCTCTCCAGCGTGCGCTACACTAGCAGCCCGCCCACTGAACAGGAGCTGCGGAGTCGGAAAGCGTGTGAATCAGACTGCCCACAATAAAATTAAATGCATTTTTGTTTTTGTTTTTAGTTTGTGGTGTGCATAAAGTTTGGGTGAAAGTCGGCGTCAAATAAACTCCGTTCGAAAATGTTCCTTCTTCCTTCTCCAAAGAGGCGTTCATTCTCCGCGGTGGATGGGCGCTTGAGGCGGATGTTCATTCTCCGCGGGACACGGCCGCCATGTTGCACAGACTGCGCACCGCGAGTGCGTTCACCCGGCGGACCAAGCTCGCTGACACAACGGGGAGAGCGGCGCCTGCAGAAACGGCTTTGCGCCGACGGGGGCGCGGAACACCCCCTCCGGCGCTGCCGAACCTACACGAAGAGGAGAGAGGAACTCCTCCGCAAATTTCTGTCCTCTCCTTCTTCTCTCTACCTTGTGCGCTAAATACCTCAATATGTCCGCAAATATCGACAACTCGGCTGCACAGATGAGCTGGAGCTTCTCATCCGCCCCCGTCCCGACAAACCAACGGTACAAAAGGCCCTCCGTGCGGTCGCAGCCTTCCTTGTGGCAACGAGAATGGCACGATGTCTGTAAACCCGTGAATGACGCATTCTGCACCCTGCACGGTTTTCGTCCTCTAATTTAATTTTCTATCTCTTTTCTATTCTTATTTATTTTAACACGAAGTTATTATTCTTATTCTTTTTCTACTATCCCCTACCTTTCCCCCAATTTTGACATAGGGGCACTACCGACGAACGCCCTATCGTTTTACGTAAGATAGAAGCTATCTTTCTCTGCTGAATAAAAACCGAGGGTAAATTGCTGCCATATTGATGCCATTAGAGCGGTTCCTAGAAATTTCTGATTACGCTTGTGTGTAACGAACATTTCTGAATAGCGTATTCCAGCACTGTATTACAGCAAAGCACTACTGGAACGCAAGAGCGTTGCTCAAGAAATCTCCACCATAAAGAATGATCCGAAGCCAAAGCACGCGCGCGGTCAGCCCTGGAAAACAACCTTCGCACTGGATGTGCCTTTCACAATGAATCAACTGCGGCAAAAATACAAGCGGGGAAAGACAGCTTGACTTATTATTCCAATTCTGCCAGCGAACTAGCTCATACGGTTGGCGAGTGTGTAGGAAGCATCCCATCCCTTAGCGAAAACTAAGACGTTCGAAATATACCACATTCTAATTTGAGTGTATTTGATGTTTAGTTCATAATTGTAAGCACACAATAAATAGACCGCAAATATCCACTTCTTTTTTTTTTACTTAGAACTCAAATATATTTGTGAGAATCTTTTAAAAATGCCTTTATTTAAACTCCATTTTAAGTTCCCTTCATGCGTTCTGAAATATGTAAATACTCAATTAGTAGGCCCAAAATACCTTTCACATAGATTTTCTAAAATATGTATTTATTTCATGCAAAATATACTCCAACCCTAATAAAAATGAAGCCATGAAAATTATGTACAGAATACTCTTAAAATACCTGGAAATTGTAATTACTGTTGTCTTATGCTCTAAGTATCTTTTGAGTGCAATACTTTGGTAGTCTGACTTAAACAACCAAAGTATTGAAAAGCTCGCCGATCAGAAGTTCACTTCAAGCAGATTTGGAGTACACTGAAGCGCCTAAACACAACATTTGATTAGTTTGTCAATTGAGTTGTGCAGCATCACACTGATAAATCAGCCCAGTTTATGTTAATGTTTCCTTTTTTCTATCAAGAACAGACCTCACGAGTTTCTTGCGCACCTAAACAAACGGGGTTCGGGAACTAAAATTACAACACTTGCTGATACTGGAAAGCTTCAGCAAGTGCTGTGAGGAGATATGTTTGGAGTGCAATTGTGTTAGCAAATGCTAGTTCACTGAATGCGTGTACTCACCATTGTATGTGATGTGAGCAGTGACTTTAATATAGTGACGTGAATGACTATATTAAATAGTCAAGTAGTAAAGAAAAGCAAAATAACTATTCTAAACAGGAGAAACTAGCTTCACTCGCTTCATCCTGCGTGGTGCTACGCAGAGAAGCAATAAAATTGTTTCTAGGAGCCGGTTTTATGGATATTGTTTCAGCGACTGCGGCGAATTATTATTAGCTGTATTAATGCTTGTAGTAAGAGATATCGTCCACGAACATCAACACACTGTTTCCCCTTTGATAGACTCCCGAAGAGAACATTGAATACTTGGAACCTTAATAAGTGCAGGACTGACCACCGGCCAAATGATTGCCTTCAATATGTAGGCTATATAAGGCTCTCGAGCCTTATGTAGCCTACATATTCCTTGCCCCCTCAAAATGCCATTTGTGCACTTAGAAGTGTACAAATGGCGTCTTGAGGGGCAAGGAATTATATCCTTGGTATATCTAACATTTTTTCTGATGAATATTTGATATATTTTTAATACCTTCCGCATGTATTTCGAATTGGGACAAAATATTACAAAATGAATACAAAATGAATATTCGTATTCAATATATTACAAGTTCGTTTCGAGTATGGCCTCCTTTTGCTAAGGGATGTAACAAACGTGGGCTCCAAAATGGGTGCCGACGGGAGAACCTGGTGGGTTCCACGTTTGTTTTGGAACTCTGGCCCTCGTCGGCCACCACTTGGGCTGCTCACCGGGCTTCCTTCGTGGAACCCACATCGGGCCTACTTGGGTTGCGCATCTCGGCTTCTCTCGAGGGACCTACGGGAGCCCTACTTGGGTAGCCCACCTACGCTCCTGTATTAGCACAATGTGGCTCTGAAAGGGGGACCTATTCGGGTTCCAGTGGGCAGCCCACGTGGGTTTTCAAAGTCGGGCCCAAAAGAGGCCCTCTTGGGCAGCCTGCATGGGTGGCCCCGAGAGACGCACAAGAAGCCCATAGGGCAGGCCACATTTGCTTCCCTTGTGGGACGCAGAGAACGTCTACTTGGGCAGCCCACATATGTCGCCCGGGTATTTCATTTTGTTCGGGGTCATTTTGGTGTTTCTCAGCTGTATGGATATTGCTGTGCATACCGCCTTGAACGTGACTCGCATTCCCCGTGTGCCTACTGAAACATTACCATTTTGATAGATCAACATAACGTCCTGTGTAAGCTCATAAAATGTGGGCAATTTCATTTGAAGTAAATGAAGTTTAAAAAAAAGTTTTTTCGTTGTGTTTGTTTTTGCAGTGTAGGCAACATAAACCGACGAGTGATTACATATGCGCGAGTGACATAACGATACATGGCTTGCACAGGACATTTGTCATGCAGGTGTCAGAAGTCTGCCGGTAACAAGGTGGAAAGTACGGTGAGACGCGTCAACGAGCGTATCGTGCTTCCTGATAATACAATAAATGCTACACTGCCATGCGTTCAGGCCACATATAAATATAATATGTTGTATTTTTATTGTTCGTTCCTATTAACACTTCTACATAAACGCACATAATAAACATTGCTTACTAAATTTGCTCGTAGGGTATGAATTATGCCTTTGATTTAGTAACATTTTGGGGTCGTTTCATATGTTGGAAACTAAATAGCTAAGTAGCTCTATTCAAGAACTTGCAAAATTTGAAATCATCTCAACCAAGCGCTGTTCGTACAAAGATGTCGTTTTCTCCAAGCACTGAGAGCCATCCCGTTCAATTTCTTTGAAACATGGAAAGTCATCGGTGCGGCTTAAACCGTTTAGATATGCTGGGCCATTCTGCGTGAAGGCTTGGAGTCATATGTATTAAAGTAAGACACCGCTATTCATTATTTTATGCTCAAGCTTGTTTTCTTATTTATGCAGCCGCGGAGCGTTGCTTATTGAAGGGTCCAGAATTACCTTCTTATGAAGCAGATATGTTACTTCGCGGTGTTTTGGACTTCTTCGCATACGTCACCATGTTTCATAATTTTGTATTCACCCCGGTCATGCCTAATTGCTTCTCAACAATTCTAGCGAGTTTTTACGTGCTTAAGTTTCGTCGAAATTCTCCCTTAGTCGGTAGAACACAGCTAATCGCACCTCGCGCACTCAGCTCGAAGACATCCAGGATGCCTTCTGAGAGTAAACTACGTACGAGGAAACAGCCCAAAGGCGCACATATACCTCGAACCTTGAGTTCAATATCACAGGAATGGCCACGTGCTTCGTTTTCAAGACAACAACCCGCTCATCACGTGCCTCTGTAAAACAAAACATGCACATCGAGTTACGTCTCAAAGTCGTCGTGTTTGTCCCCCTTTCCTTCCGCTTGTATTGGGGTTTATAAATGAGTAAAGCTATACGCACTAGCTAGTGCACTTCGGTCGGAGATGGCTATACGCACTACGCGGAGAGCTCATGTCACTTGGCTCACCCTTTCCGAACGGCGCGTGTATCACTGAGGAGCTCGTTAACACAGCCCCCCGCCTGCGTTCACGCCGCTTGGCGGCGACAGTATGCGGCTGCTAATTAGAAAATTAACCATTACACACCACTTCGCGGCGTCCAGGCAGCAACCCCAGACCCACTGTCCCCGATCGCACCTCCGGAAAGGGAGTCCCGTATTATTTTGTTCTCCGAAGATTCGTCAACAACATTCGTTTTTTTTTTCAGTGTTTATCGTAAAAACAAAATGTCGTAAATATCGCCAAATGCTTAAAAAAAAAACATGTTTGAGAAAAAAAAAAAAGAAAAAAAAAGAAGTAGGCCTACCGCGGATCGAACCCGCGTCCACTTGCGTAGGAAGCCGCCAGCTTATCACTTTGCTATGCCACCGCTCAGAAAACTTGTTGCAAGCATTCGCTTTACACGAGTTTCGCGTAGTGCGTATAGCCATTTCCGACCGAAGTGCACTACGCAGTGCGTATAGCTTTACTATTTATAAATATGACCGGTCACCAGGTAGCCTGCGCTATAAAGTAGTTTGTCGGCTGGTAGGGAATAGTATAAATCCTATATGTCTGGTGAGCAGGCTAACAACCCTTGTTTCAACAGCTCTTTTTCTCAATATTTTCACAAATTAAATGCACCACCTAGTCGAAGTTATGCGGTAAATTTGTCATAGCTTACAAAGCCGATTTGTTGCGGTTTATCTTAAGTGCTTCGGCTGCCATCTGGAGCGCCCTGTAGTTTAACAATGTAAAATCCTTTGCTTTCGCAGCCCAGTTATTTACAAATCGGGGGCAAGGACATATTCGTGGCCACCAAATTTTTCAAATTCTACAGGGTGATACAAGGAGACGCCAGGCTCTTTAAATCGACAGGAAAATTCGGTTTCTCAAAGGGCCCATCAAACAAATTTTGGGTTGGGATGAATGATCATAAATTGGGACCTTACTAATCGCATTCGTTTAGTTGGCCAAAAGAAAGAGGGTAGAAAGTGAAAAGCCAGCGTTTCGGTACGAACATTTGAATATATAGCGGACTATTTTGTACCTTCTTGCCTTCGAAAGCTCTCCGCCTTTTCACTATGATACATCCGCGGTTCCAAAAGCGCGTCACCGGCGCCAAACTGACGTCAGCAGAGCCCAACTCACGCACTGGACACGAGAACGGCGTCACTCGGACGTATGCGCTCGTCAACAATAAATCCGTCGACGAATATTCGGATTTGCGTTCGTGGCCAATGAGTGCCCAGACGGAACTTCTCGTCACTGGGGAATGACAAGTTCTATGGTGTGAATAAAAAGCACGGTGGAGGCTAGGAGTCATCGCACCGGTGCCGAAGGAATGTCACGACCACGTGATTTCACAATTCGCATTTGAGTTTTTGGATTGAAGCTAAGGAGGAAGGAGTAGGAAAATCGTTTCATGACCCCTTTAACCTTTCGCGCTACGACTTTGTGCAGCGCTGCCCACAGATGGTGCTTTTTTTTTTCTTGTAAAATTTGCGAAGAGGGATTTTACCTGCGGAAAAGGTAAAGAAAGAAAAAGGCTTAGCTCCATTGGAAACGCAGCGACGCCACCGGTCTTCGAAGAGCACGGCGCCGTTTCGCACGGGAGACAAGAAATGGCGCAACGAACGCCGCCAACGAACAAGCATACGGCGCCGAGAGGCGGCGTCTTTAGCAGACAGTATTTTCGACTCAAAAGCGGCGCCAGTTCCCCAGGCGGCGACAGTCGCAGAAAACAAAAACAGGCGGGTAACAACAAGGAACTGCAGTTCCTTGACTGCTAAATACGCCGGCTCTCGGCGTCCTCTTCTCGTTCGTTGGCTGCAGTTGGCGTCGCGACCGCTTGCGCCATCTCTTGTCTCCCGTGCGAAACGGCGCCGTGTGGTCTGAAGACCGGTGGCTTCGCTGCGTTTTCATAGGAGCTAAGCCTTTTTCTTTCTTTACTTTTTCCTCAGGTAAGTTCGCTCTTTGCAAATTTTACATAAAAAAAAAGAAGGATGCACCAACTGTGAGAAAGGCTGCACAAAGTCGTAGCGCGATAGGTTAAGCAACCGAATTTTCCGGTCGATTTAACGACCCTGGTGTCTCCTTGTATCACCCTGTAGATGGCGAAACGGAGGACGCCGGAACGGGGGCCCACCTAATTTCTGCTTTCCACGTGTCTTCAAATTTCGCTCATTTTCGGACGCGTGGAATTCGCTAAAAATTAGGGGCTCGCGAACATTAACGGTTTGCACTATACGTTTGGCTTCGAGCCCCTAATGCATAGAAAGCAACTTATCACTCCCCGGCGAACGCTCCAGTAGCCTTGCAGTAGACGCTTTTCGGCACGTCGCGGTCGAAGTCGTCAACGCTCGCCGGTTTGAACTTCTTGATACAGTTCACGCTGACTACTGCCTTCACGTCACAAACATAAATCATGTACGCGTAGTAAATATGGACACCAATACACATCGGTCGACATAGCCCTAACGTCCAGGCGGCTTTTTTGGTGAGTTCGCAAGGATTGGATTGGATTGAAATAACATTCTGCCTTAGTTTATATTAGTAATATTATTGCTCAAAATATTTTTAAAACGTTTAAAACGATAAAAAGATTAACATCTTAAGTTTATTTTTTGTTAAAAAAAACTTCGTTTGTCCATCGTTGGTTGTTATCCTGCACTCTGGCTTGCAGCTAAGAAATCTAATCCAATCCGATGTGAAAGAAAGCGAAACCGAAACTACCGCGGTACAGGGCTCAAAGGTATGCTAATAAGCAAACTACCGTTTATCCCGCCTTCGCTTCCTATGGATTTGATTTTCGCATTTTTTGACTTTATATATGCCTGTCATAAAATGGTTTAGTTCGATAGCTGAAAGTGTTAAATTTGAAATCGCCTAGTATGTAATTTCTGATTAAAATTCTTTATTAAAAATATCACAGTTTAGTTTCACGTTGTGCGTGTTCCCGTCGAGGTCTGATAATTTTTGGTTGCGTTAAGTGGTGTATATCGGTAGAGCCTGTACGAGGTTACCGACCGCCGGTTTAAGTGCCGCGCCGGTAAGGCGTTACCGGTCGCTCCTATACGTGGTTGCTGGCGGCCGCGCATCGATTGCTGGCCACCGGTACGTCATCACGGCCCACCAGTTTGGCGGACCTGCTTCGGCTGTACGTGTACACTCGCCGCCTGTACATGATATGGGCAGCCGGTACAGCGTATCGGCTTTGCCAGTACGTGGTTACCGGTTACCGATGTGGTGTACCTGTTTTCCAGTACGTGTTTACCGGCCGCCCGTACATGATACGGATAGCCGGTACAGTGTATCGGCTTCGCCAGTACGTGGCTACCGGTTACCGGTGTGGCGTACCGGCTTTGCCAGTACGTGTTTACCGGCCGCCTGTACATGGTATGGGTAACCGATTTGGCTTATTGGCTTTGCCAGTTCGTTGTTACAGTTAGCCGGTGCAGAGCTACCGGTTTTCAACACGAGAATACAGGACTCCGGTATGAACCGGTATAGGCCGGTATACACTTGTACAGGATTTTTCAGTAGGGCCGAGTTGTGGCTGCACTCCTCGGTTCTGCACGGCTTGCACCGTTTTGGGAGGTTTGTGGATGTTTCGGGGATAGTGTGATGTGCCGCATTTATGATTTGCTCGGTAACATATAAAGCAGCCTCCTCTGGTGTCATACTCTCAAGCATCAAGGGGTCAAGTGTGGCCTCCACTTGAAACAGTCTTCAATCAGCCTTTTCAAGTTTTCATCGAGGAATTCGCTTTAAAATAGTGGGCAATAGAATATGACTTTCTGAAACGATGGGAAAGTGATAACTGCCAAGATGATTATCTAAAACCTTCCATGAAAAACAAGTGAATAATGTAGATGATGATATAGACAATTCTACACTCTAAGCCCGGTCCCACTTAGTAAGAGGGACATTTCTTCGATTTTTCCCACTTAACTTTAAGCGGGGCGATAGACCTCTTAATATTACATGAGGATGCTTCCTCTTAATTAAGTGAGACACCACCCCTCTTAAAGTAAGCGATTCGGCGTCTCCTTTAAATTCAATGTCAGTCTCCCTTAGTAAGAAGGACATTTTTTAGATATTTTTTCACTTAAATTTGAAGGAACGGTGGCCTGCTTAAAGTACACATACAAAATACATTCTTCAGAAATGCTCAAAAACGAGTCACCGCGACACCCATGCCTCGTACGCCACGAGGCAACCAATTCAAGAGGTAGCTATGTCACGTGGCATACGAAGTACGGATGTCGCGGTGACTCGTTTTGGAGCATGCCTGCAGAATGTATTTTGTATGATGTATAAGCAGTGTGACGCCGGCTTTAGGTTATCCCTCTTAATGTATCGTAGAATTTCTGCTCCTTCGTGTTTTGACTGTAAGCTGACATGCTGCACTGCAGTGATATAGTTCTCGCACTTTTGCTTATATTGTTTAACCAAAGTTATTTTGTGCTGCGTATCGGAATCGAAAATCTATCTGTATATATGTTTGGTAAACGGAATCAATATGTCAAATAAAACAGTAACAATCCTTTAAAGTATACACGTGTTTTATTTGCCATGAAACAAGGAAAGCTATTGAAATGTCTGTACCAAAATAGCAATTTTATAACGATGTTCTTGTAGCTTAGACAGATAAAAAAAAAACGTTAGCACTACGCCAGAAATTGGCATTTCTTGGGAACTATCACACAAAACATTTCGTGCCGCAAATAACTCATTTTGGTTATTATTAGAAATAACAACACAACCGTGCTGAAAACTATTTTTTTTTTCAGCGGATATCACAAAAAATAAAAATACACTCTAACAAAAAGCTTGCGCGTCTACTTTCCCGCAAAATGCTTGGAAGCCAATCACCGTAACTCACAGAGGCAGCTCAGCGAATGTCGATACCGAAATATATGATTATACCGCAAAAAATGCAGTCCGATTTGTGTCACTAAGCAATACAAGCGTGACGTTTTGCATTGCTTAATGTCATAACTCACACTGAGTTTTTTGGTCTAATCTTATGTTTCGGAATCGTGATTCGCTGAGCTGACTCCGTGAGTTACGGTGATTGGCTATCGAAGTGCTGTTCGGGAAAGTTGATTCCTGTGCTTTTTTTAGAGTGTAGTTACCTGCTTCACTGAATTAAAAACAAACTACACGGCGTTGGTTATTGCTGATGGCAGTAACCAACGCCGAGTAATTATTGCTGATGGCAATTTCCATCAGCAGAAGCTCCGAATTTATTGTTTTTGAACGGCCATATGAAATTTTCTGAGCTTCTCCGACATGAACTGAATCGAAAGTCGTCATCTTCAACGAGCAGACACTGAAGGAGTCGCAGGGTTTGTCCATATGCCGCAGGATAGGAGAGTCCCGTTATGTAATACACCCATAAACATATGACTGGTGCCTCCTTCGGAGTCGTCTTAGCGGAGAGTTTTACTGACCGGTTCCCAGAAACGATTTGTTTCTCCGAACCGAAGAAAGTCTTGGGTCCTGGACACCGTGGTCCTGGAACTCTTTCGCCAGGGGTACGGTCGTCCTGCAAGCAGCAATTGTTCAAAAATTGCGTCAGCGACAACATTCCATTTCTATTTTGGCTGCCGCTTTTTCACGTACCATAGGTGATAGAGAACTTCTGGGCAATCGAGTTCGGAGGATAATCTTTAATGTTCAGGAATGTTGTTAGGTTGTCTCCCCAGAAGGCCCCTTTTAACTCCGACGGTTTTCCCAGCATGGTAACCATTGTGTGTTGGAACCGAAGCAGTGTATCTACCATTAGCTGAATCGAACACCATATTGTTTTACTTTAGATACAAAGAGTCGAAATTAGAACGAAGGTAATGAGGCGCTTTCACCTGTTTTCAAGCAGGCGGTAGGAAACAAATGCGAAAATGAAGTGCAAACAGTTAATGATTCGAAACGCAATCTGTATACGATGTAATAGCCAGCGACACTAGCTTATGACATAACTTCAGCGACTGTAAATATTTGACACGAGAATGAACTGCTGTTTTAAGTAATTTACAAGAATCGTTTTTGTATTACCAAGACAAAACAAGATCGCACTTAGTAGTATCGAAACATTACAAGCCCCATGTGCTTTGGAAACATGGATTTCATTTGCGGCTTGAAGTTGCAGAAGATACTTGATGCATGTATTAAAAAGCAAAATAATCAACTAAAAAAATTAATTTCTGTATACATTTCGTTGAAAGTCATTCCTTTATTATTTTTTTCAGAAGCAACGCAAATGCCAACAGAACGTAAATAAAGTCGGCCTACATTCCAGCATAGAAAAAAGTCCATAATTACCGAATTCGTTGTGGGCGGTGTGCGGGTGGCCGCAGTAAGCACACCAGTCCGGGTGGTCGGATCCACCGTGTAGAGCATCCCGGTAGAGCTCTCTACACGAGCTAACCGAGCAGAACCCCCGTCTGATCCCCTTCACGTCAACGTTCGTAGCCATTGCCTCATTCTGAAAACAAGATTTTTTAACGGTCATTTAACGCCCATAGTCAGTGTTGCCAGATGGTCCCGCCAAAAAACCGCCAAACGACTGGGAGGTATAGCCCAAATATAGCCAAAACCGTAAAAAAAAAATATAGCCCAAAATAGTCAAGACTAAAACAAGAAATTTTAAGCCTTATATTGATAATTTCTCACGCTCATACAATACATGTTGCAATCTCTGTTTTAACCCTCAGATGCACCACCTTATGTGTACATCGTGTTACTAGTGAATTTTTCAAGAAAAGCTTCGGAAGGATGAATATCCGTACAAAACTGGCCGTTCCTTCGTAGGCTTTTAGAAGTACAAAACACACAAAGACAGCTTTATTGTGAAGCCCGGGAGATATGATCATGCAATAAAAGAACAAAGTACAGAATCAGAACTGTCATAACATTAAGTGTTTCAAACCAGAACCCCAATATCTTAGTTTCTTACTAATATCTCCCCGCCTCTTTTTCTTTCTGAAGAATATTAGTGTCAATCATTCATGTTCACGCTATTTCTGATTGTGTTGTCCTTTCTTGGGGTGAGCAACCACTGGAAAGTAGTCGATTGTTTAGCGGTGAAACTGCGGACTTCTCATTTTTACAAACCTGGGTGCCTAAGGATTCTCACAATGGCCACCAAAGCAGCCTTTGGAGAGTTCAGTCTACGTCTGGGCAGGGCCATATGCGTCCGGGTTGAAGGCGCGCTACCGGGCCTATGGTAATAGTGCAATCTGTTTGGTTTGCTCCACTGCGCTGTAGAGAGGCCACTTGAACTCTGCAAGCATTGCTTCACTGCGTCATGCGAAAACCCCAAAGTTTGTAGAAGTTTGATCCCTTTCTTCTTCCTTTCCCTTCTCTCGACAAGCCTAAAGAAAAACTTTTTTGTGTCGAAACTGATTAAAAGTTTGAAAATTAACTAACCGAACCTCAAAGTTCGGCGTCGAATCTGAAGTTCGACTAAAGTTCGCCGAATTCTTAGAAATAGCCCGAAATTGCCACATAGCCAACCACGAAAATTTGACGCCAACTAGAAAAAAATGTAGCCCAATTTGGCTATATATAGCCCAATCTGGCAACACTGCCCATAGTATACCTAGCCCTAAAGCGCCTGAAAATACAAAAAAGGGAAACTTCTGTTTGTGTTTTGTGCGACACAGAAAAAAGAAATTCAACCAGCCACAGAAAACAAACAGGATAATAAACAACATAAGTAAAGTCTCCAAAAAAACAAACATAATCCGCGCTGAAAAAAAAAAAAAAAAAAAAAAGTGGGCTGTTGTTTTTTGACGCGATCGTCAAAATATAACGAACAAAAGAGTACGCCATAGAAATGTAAAAACAAACAAATGCACTTTCGGGCCACCGCTGCACCCTTTCCCTCCTTCCGTAGACGGTGCTGCTGGTGTGACGCCGACGCAACGCTAATGCGCGGAGGGAAAGGTATCTTTCTTTTTTGTTTGGTTTGAATTAGAAACTTCCCCCCCCCCCTCCCCAATCACAAACTGGCTTTTTGCTCGCCTCCACTTGAAGCAAAAGCTCATATTCGCTGCAACGTTAACGAAGTCTACAATAAAATGTTGCGATGTAAATTGGTGTACATAATGAATTCTAAGGGCAAACAAACACAAAATCGCAAACATTGTTTCCGTCAATCAACGCCCTCGGGCGGTCAAGCGCAAGCATTTAGAGTACACACCGAGAAGAAAGAAATCGGCGAGCCAAGCTTATGAACACTGACTGCCCGAGCTAGGGTGTCTCTATGTCCGTTTCGCCTTAGGGAGGGTGATGCCACCTTTTGTAGTACCCGATGGCGACCGTTCACGCTCACGGATAAAATACAAAGAAATTGCTAGCAATAGAATGACGGCCTGGCAGTGCCAAAGCTAACAGCTTGAGCTGGGAGGAGAACAAATACGAACGAACGCGCGTTCGAAATTAAAAAGTATACAAAAGCATCGCACAGAAAATGGTCTGATATCACCAGCCTAAGACAGACGCCTACACACTGGGACACCCTAGCCCACTAAAAGTGTTTTGTGCGAAAGACAGGCCCGCGGCTCACGGCAGGGCAAACGATAAGCGACGCCTTGTTCTAACTGAACGAGCATATCCAGGAAGCGACCGCGGACTACTGCAGTCATCTGAAAACTCTCACTCTACATGCAAAGCTTGTGCATTTCACAGCCAGGGTGAAAATATTGATGGCTCCTTATTCCTAGCCGCAATGTACGCAAAACAAATGTGTCAATATAACAGGACTACTTACCCCAAGGAAGTCAAACGAGCCGCATGACGCCTGCGACTCTCCGGCCACGACCGTTTCCAGCTCTCTCCGTGAATTGGCGCGAAGCCTCAGCATCGTCTGAACTCTTTGCCGTGGATTAGTGGGCCTGCACCTCTCCTCTTGACCGAATTTCATTGGTCCAGTTAAGAGGGAGCAGTCCCCTCTTAATATAAAGGGACACACGTGAACGTTTCTGTCGGTTTTTCCTACTCGGAGGGACCACGGAAACGATTTACTTGGTCTCTCTTAATATGTTGGTGTCCCAGTAGATGTTCCTATTTTATTTTTTCCATTTCTCTCTTAAAAAGAACTGTCCCCCAAAAAGTACCGTTGTCCCTTCTAACATAGGAGAAACAGCGCTTTTATGAGAGACCAGTTTTAGAGTGTATACATGCGAAAGTGTTATGGCTCGCGCTGTAACATGCTGGTTGTTTACTGTTTGAAAGCCAGAATGAAGATGAAAGTAGAAAAACGTTCAAGGACTTTTCCACGATTGTCCAACCGAGCACTCTTCCATAAGGGGTTGTGTGCATTAAAATCCGGTAAGATTAAAAGAGGGTTCGGCAGCTGGTTCAGCAGGTCCTGCAAATCGTAAAAGTCAATCGGAACATCTGCTGGAAGGTAAAGGGAGACAAGAGTAATGAAACGATCTGCAAGAATGCGCACTGCAACAGCCTCCAGGGGTGAGCGAAGAGGAGCTGCCGTGTATGCAATATCGCCTCGTGCCAGCAACTCCACCCGAAGAATGAGATGATCTACGGTCTTTTCGAAAAACATGGTGAAGACAAAACATATTGATATGAGTGATATTGAGATGAGTCTCTTGCAGAGCAACTGCTAGAGCTCGCAGCTCATCAAGAAAAAAAGTGCACAACATCAACGTTGTAAAGCAGTCCTCGGCAGTTCATTGCATGAAACTGTAACTATGTATGGTGGAAATGTTAAAAGGGGTTCCTGCCTAGACGCCCTCAAGCATCTTGGGCGGTGTTACCCGTGGTATCGGTTTCTTTTGGGATGACTTCTTTAGTTTTGAGTCATCAAGAGGACCCGAACGGATGGGAGGAGGCTTATTCACATCGATCCGTGCCTCTTCAAGTGAGACGGTGGATGCCGCAGGGGGGGGGGGGGGGGGAGGGGGGGGCTGCTGCTCCTTAGATGTGGACGGCTCCTAGAAAGGCTTGGGGCGAAGGATTCGCTCCTTCCTCCTAGGAGGCGACCGAGTAATCAGGGCAGGCATGTCGTTTGACAGCCTGTCCCTCGGGGTGGGAGGGGAACAAGTGCCACCTCCCTGAGGTGCAGGGCACGCCACCACCTCTGGTTTCTTGGTAGGTGGGGGCTGATCGACGGCCTCTCGGTTCCCAGACGAAACCTGGAAGAATCGAGGCTCGGAAGGTGGAGAAAGCCCCCTACGCACCACCTTGAGGAAGCCCTCCTTCGCCAAGAATGCATGGCGCTTCTTGGCCTCGAGGTAAGACAGGTTGTCCTTCGCTCTCAGCTAAAATATCTTTCTCCCGTTTCCATATGAAGCATGCACGCGAGTAGGCGGGACGTACACCATCGCAGTTAGCACACCTTACTTCACTCTCGCAGATGTCAGAAACGTGATCAGTGCTTCCACACTTTGCGCAGATGTTCTCGCCTCGACAACTCCGAGCGCCATGACAAAACCGCTGGCACCGAAAACACCGCAGCGGAGTCGGTACGTACGGTCGGACACGGCAGTGGAGGCATCCCACCTTCATGAATGCTGGGAGAGTGTGTCTTTCAAACGTGAAAATAACATGCTTGCTTGGAGATTCCACACCATCTCGTTTGAAAATGAGCCGCTTTCCCGCAACGACACCAGATGGGCGGAGGCCTTCAAAAATTTTGTTTTCACTAAAGTGTAGGAGGTCGTCCTCGGAGAGCACCCCTCAAATGTTATTCAGTGTGCGGTGTGAGGCAGCTGTTACTTGGACATCTACGACGCGGGACAATTTCTGGGGTGCCATGGTTTGATCTCTAGTGTTCACTTCGACCAGGAGATCACTAGGGTGCATCTTCTTTGCTTTGTAATTATAACCAATCAAGTTCTCATGAACTTTTGCCACAAATTAAATAGACTTTCTTTTGCACGGGGCACTCTTCATCTTCAGAATGAATAACAAAGAATCTTGTGAAGGGTGCAGGTTCAACATCTTTTACTTTGGTTAGTTCAGAATAAGGCCGCTTGGACGCTTGTCCTGAAGAGGTTTTTGGCAGAGGACGCCACAGAAGGCAGAGAAAATTAAGCATCCGTGGCGTACCACCCACCACGGAGCCCAACAAGGGGACAGGCAACACCTCATAAAATTCAGGGCTTGTCTGAGTATGTTGCTCTGCCAATATTACCAAGACGCTATAACCAAGTGTGGTTCAAGGCAAGAGCATCTATGGCCACCCAAGGTTAGCCCTTGCCACCAAAGGAGGTGAAAACGAAGGAAGAGATATTAGAGGAGTAAAAAGAAGGAGAAGATAAGGCTGAAAGAAAGGAGGGGATAGTAGAAGAAGGGGAGACTGACTGAATCATCCTGGTCGGGCCAAGCCAGGACACCCGTCTACGGGAAGCGGGGGCCGAAGTGGTGTATTGCCTCACCCGGGGGGCCTCGAAGGGTCCAAACCTACCCAGGGCTCGGCTCAAAAACCAGGATGCCCTTTTCGCCGGAGACGGGAAAGCCACGCACAGCCAGACGTGGGCGGGCGAACCCGCATGGCTTCGGGTCCATGGTGACGCCACTCACCAAACACCTGCTTTCACAGGGCCTCCTGCGGGGGAACGCCAAAACTTCAAGCACGCTTGATTATTCGGACTTCAACACTTACCTGGTCTTTTAATGGCATGAGGGTTTCATAGTACTTCATGCTACAAAAGACTACCGGCAGTGTGCTTATTTGTTCTTCCTTAACACACCGTGACTGGAAACGACGTTTCTTTGGAGAAATAATTGTGTTAATTCGTTCCTAAGAATCTGCACGTAGCGCGAGCAGGACGCAAAACAAAAGAACGAGAAACAAAACTAAAAAAAGAAAAAGAGGAAAAAAGGAAATGCGCCAAAGTTCGCCGGCACTGGGCGGCAGAGAGCTTTGTTTACAAAAACATACCGGTGAATAGTTAATGAATATTCATGTTTAGCATTTCCGACGGTTGAATCTTTCTGACGAAATCCAATCCTGCATAGCAGATCGTCTGGTCAACTTTTTACCATTGCACAGTTGCCTCACTAGGCACAATCTGCCGCCCGATTAAAGTTCAGCCTTGTTGGTGCTGTGGTCATTTTACGACCTGGTTCCTCACTCCCTCCTCCTCAAAAAAAAAAGAACTCCTTTCTCTCCAATGACGAAAACACGTGCGCTGGCCGGGCTCATCGAAAAGCGCATAGTTAGAATGTTGCGACCAACTGCACAAACTATTTTCACTTCGAGACTCAAATATGCGCACGGACCATGGTGTCTTGGTATGGACATGATTGTTTGACGAACTGCAGAAAAGTATTTCTTCGGTAAAAGTAAAAGTGCTGACGAGAAAAATGGGGTCATTGCCACCAGCAACAAGAAACAAACTCTCAAAGCTCCATTTGCACCCTAAGAGAAAAAAAAAAAGAAAATTATAGACACCCCTTGAACTCATTGATACATTGATGCAACCCGGTAGTATATGCTTACTTCTGTTTGCGACCCCCAAGAAATTAAAGTTACTTTTGATCTCTCGGATAAAGTGTGAGCACATAATGTGTAGTGTGTGAGGTGCGCAACTGAAAGTGCCTACACGCTTACCCAGTAGTGCCAGCAGCTGCTACTGCTGTCTTCTTGATAGGATCCACTCTATCTGGAGCTCCGGTTCCAGGTTCACCACCCTCTGCTTTGCCGACTTCAGCTTTTCAACCAGTCGGGCATGCTCCACACGCGACACAGTGGACGTCCTATCCTCTGTCTTTTACTTTTTGTTTTGCTGTTGCTGTACTTGCCACCCACTGCAGGGGACGGTGACATCTCAATCTGGAAAAGAAAAAGTTACAGGTGTTTCGATATTCATTTAATATAAACTTCCAACGCAGGATTGGGACAGACATAGTTCACATTAGATTTCCACCTCCCCCCCTTCATTTTATGGGTGTAGGTTTCTGCCCTATGCCTGTGATTGCCCCCCCCCCCCCCCTGAAAAAATGCTTCCAGATGCCCATGACCATATGTCCGGTATTCACTCTCATTTCAGGAAATAATTGCTGTATCGTCCTTTAAACACTCTAGTGTGTAAAAGACGATATGTGTATCTGTTTGCGCTACGTGTACGTGTTGGCAGAAAACACTGTATAGGTAAACAAGATTGTATGACAAAATATTGTGTTAAAGGTACTTCTATGTTAGCTAGAAAGTACATTTTGAGTTACTACTTTGCACCCCGTGTACTTCCTATGAGGAACATAAACTCTCAGTTACTTTGTACTTGCAATCCAGTACTTTTATATACGATAGCATTTATAAGCAAACCCTGGGCACTTTAGGCGCCCTTTGGTCCGTGGATTTGTAACTGTTTTTGAAAGGAGCATGCGCCAGTACATTATAATTCAGAAAAAAACAAACATCCCGCCGGCACTGTGCCTCAAACCCACAACTGTAGGGGTCTAAGCCTGGCATTGTATCCACTTCACCACGAGCACTTTTTTTTTCCTGAATTCTACACAAACAATCACACCAATAAAAGGCTAAAAAGCCACCCTGGCCGATATTAGAAAGGAAAATTAAAACTCCTAATGGTCACCAGCTCTCCAAGAACGGGCAACCACTCAGGGGAAGGCTGTTGCATTTTCATCACTTCCTGCAGGTGGCACACCGTTTCTACAGACCCAAGTAGCACAACACGCCGGGTTGGGGATGGGGCGGTATTGGCCTGCCGGGATAGCGATACCGGCCAGTACCGGAAACGCCCCAAGGGGCGACATCGGCCGGGCCCAATGCCGGAATCCGGCCGGTACCGGGACCTTATTGGGAAACCGGGATACCGGGAATACGGGATGTTCCCAGCGAGCTCCCGACACAGATCCCCGGCATGGAACCGGTGGTACGGTAGGAAACCATCAGTGTGCCAGCGTGATTCCGGGTCAGAGCCAGTCCAATTGCGGATTAGTCCCAGCGTAAAAACAGATCAGTGCCAGCGTAATTGCGGGTCAGTGCTGCGAAATTGCGGATCATCACCAGCGTATGCGTCATTCAGTGTACCCAGCATAGAACCAGCAGAATGCTAGCTGTGTCAGGCTTTAAAGCCCAGGAATGACATCCTACTGCATTTTTGAACAGCCAACTTCTCAGTAGATCAAATTGACTTAAACGTGGAAATGCTAAATTTCTCAGTCCAAACCATTTTATCGGTTTTCATATCTTTTAAAGGTGCTGACCGTTTTTAACATATTTTTCGGACTTGAACTGAAAAAAGCCGGTTTAGTATTTGTGCAATTATAAGAAACAATTCTGTGTGAACAATTGACTTTCTCCATGTATACAGTATACTCATGGCAATTACTGTATACTCGTTGAGACGACATGTCCCATTCATCTGTCGCCCAGATGCATATTGTGGGTAGTACAAGAAGGGAACATACAAAATGTTTTTTACCGTGACATTCTTTATTGTGACTCGTGCATCCATAGCAGCTAGCTCCTCAGCCAGAGTGTCCCTCATCGTCAAAGGCGGTTGGAACCACCAGTGGAGTGTCCGTCTTTTTAACTCTATTGCCCTTGCCTGCCTCCCTGCCCGTCAACTACTTCTGCACCGCGTCCACGCTGCACAAGTGAGACTTTGTATGGCACCTGTAAAGAGAATTGTCAGATCACACAGATTAGTTGAGGGATAGGGGAAGCCAATATCTTGCATATTAGCTATACACAAGGTGCTGTTCATACACTGCAGTTTGCGAGCATTTCCTTTGTGTAAATATGGGTCCCTCACCTAGCCTGCAATTCAAAGGTGACAGAAAGAGAGCAACACAGAGGTGGAGATTGTGGGTTTGGCTACCACGCTAAGGTGCAGATTCTACGGAGGCATATGGCTATTTCACGCAACATCCTATTAATCTGAAATGGGGGGCGAGACGGGGTGGGGTGCAGAGATGAGTGGCTAAAAAAAGAGCAAAACTTCCCCAACTGACACTATACAGACCAAGGCATCTAAATGGTCGTCATTAGATTTTCAACCTGGAAACTAAAGAATAACAAAACAAGACCAACAAAAACCTTTTTTCACAGTTCCTTCAAAACGCTGCTTTTCAGTATGAAGGTTCCGAGAATGCTAACACAGGAGATATTCGTAATAGAAAATGCAAGTCAAATAAAAAAAACGAAAAAAAAAAACGACAGGAACTGACGATTTAAATTTTGCATATCGCAAGACTTAACGGGAAACTGAAGCTGTTCTGTATTTGAGGAAGAACACCAAAATCGTCTTGATATGGCCTCCAGGATCACGAATATAGAGTTTATTTTTTCAATCTGGTGCATGGAGAAGCAGAAATTAATTTCTAAAGTACAGCTGAAGCCCCTCCTTCCCGGGGCGGGACGTCATGCTGGGAGTTTTCGGAAAATTGAATTTGTAAAAAGGTCAGAAATAAATTTGTAAAATTTATTTCTGACCTTTATCTTGAATTTGAAAAAAGGTCAGAAATAGACGCCACAACTGGCGTCAGTGTGGAAAAATACAACTGGCAAGCTTGCAATTACACGCGCCGCCCACACGAGCGACACGTGCTTGGCGCCCCAAAGATCCTAGTACGACGTCACGGCTGCTCTGAGGTTTTTCGTGTTTTCTCGCGTCTAGTTACACCTTCGGGGAAAACGAAAGCGATATTCAGATTCACAGGACAAAATACGCCAGAAGTCACCTATAACTCGTTTTTTTTGTCCAGAAGTGTTTCAGTTTCCCTTTAATTGTCAACATATTTCAAAGATTGTGCTTGTCTATTGAGCTCCAATAGAGATACCATCAATTTAATAGCTAGTAAAGAATATGCATTACCGATGACCACCTTACACATCATGGCGTCCTTGAACCTTGACTTTCCTTGGTAGCCCAGAAGGGCCGGAGAACTGCTCCTGGACTTGCTTTGAGAACAGGCGTCCCACCATCTCTCGCACCACCTTCTGCAGGTTCTTGCTGTCTCCTAAAGACACGAGCTGCCCCTCCTAGAAAGACAAAATGTGTTCTCAATATGTCAATAAAGTTATTTATATGCAGATACAATGGTATGAACATGTCTCAAGTAAGAGAATGTGAATGCCCAGGTAAATGCAGCAAGCCACACTATACATGCATCAAAATTTTACAATATTTACTAGAGAGAGAATAAAAAATATTAGAATATATGGCAACTCTACTTGTCTTAGACGAAACCAGAAAGATTAACATATTTCCCTCCATACTCTGCTAAATCTCAATAGTCAGTCAAATTCGTTGCAACGTTCAAATTGTGCAAACGTTTTGATGGATCCTCTTTGCCCATCAGCATCCACTCAGTAATTTTAATAATGAATGTGGTTCTCAAAACAGTGCATTCAAGACCCTGCGCATCTTGACTTTGTTAAAGCTTAGTCTAGCTGCCGGTTAGTCACCCTGCAAATTTATCACCTATTTTACGACTTTACGAAAACTGGAATTGAAAAAGGCATAAAAAAGGCAGGAATTGACCAAAACCGTCATCATAGTTGCAAAAAATGGCAACAGCAGCACAGTATGAGTAGTTACCTTTCCATATTTTTGTTTAGTGCTGACTCAGTGGTGGCCCTGTAGGCCAATGAACCAACTTACTCAGCTCAAGCTCGCCTCGTGTAATAATCGCTTGTGCGACTACCGTATGCTATGCCTGGAGACACAGCTACACATGCACTCACACCCCCTGAATAAAGTAGCGGATGCAATGACAGTTACTCTTTCACCTTGGAAAATTTGATTTCCTCTCATAGGGTGACCTTCGGTTAGGACTGGTTAACATCTCATTTTGGAAATGCACTACTAATGTAAAGATGGAATTAAGATTTATCTGGCAACCCCCTACAAATTTGTTTGGACATACGGATATGGTGGGAACGCTCAAAAGCGATTTTAGACCAGGCTAAAAGTTATTTTCAAGCATGTACCTTTACTTCTGTAGCAGATGCCGAAAGCGCAAATGAATTTATCGCCCTAAATATTTAAATCTCTTGACTATAGCCTCAAGTGAGAACAGGAACAAAACCAAAAGAAGCCCATAATATACTACAGCATCTCGATCCTTCTGTCAAGCAAGCATTAAACACAAAAAGCACGCAGGCAGGTTTGTGCGTGCTCCACACACATACTCACGGCGAGAGTTGTTGCAGGTGCGGAATTTAACTTCTAAGGATAAAACGGGCAGAAGGGTCGTAGCAAATCAGCATGATTTATGATTATTTGCAGGGCGACATATTGTAAGCACCCAAAGGCAAATGTGTTGGGCGATTTTACTTCCCCCGTTGTGAAATGTTTTACTTAAAAATATTTCAAGAAGCGGCAGTTGAAAAAGACTTAAAATGCCGTTCAATGAGGATGCACATGAAGGCCTCTTGTCTACACGACCTTCGGGTGGAAAGAACTGTTCAAAAATGTAAAGATGCACAAATATTTAATTTTTGGTGGCCACCGTCCATCATTTCTCCCTTCAGTAGCCTCTATGAAACGCAGTTTAACAATTGCAAAAACTTTACGCAGGCTACTAAAGCTGACTTGCAAAACGTGCAACTGGCGTTGCGTCACCTTGACACAATTCTATCGCAGGGTTCAGTTTAAGGGTACCCCTTACAATAAATAGCCTTCCGATGTGCATTGGCTGTGCATGCACTCTGCTGTTATAAATAACAGAAGGCCCGTAATGAAGGGACGGCAACTTACTCATTTTTAATTTGCCACTGACTGTGTTTAAAACATAGTTTGGGTGGGCATCCATTTGAAATATTACGGTAAAAGGCTTCAGTCCACATTCCAACCCCATTTGCATAAATCTTCAGATAACCCAAGTTAAACCACAAAGTAAGAATCGCAGCCTTATACCCGTCAATATTGTGAAAAAGAGGACACATAAATACCGGCAGTGTCCTGTTGGTGAAGTTCTTCAGCTGCGCTTCTGCAGCACTAAGCTGTTCCATGTTGCGGAGAGGCATCAGGAACAGCTCGGGTGGTTCAGGCCTGGCCAGTTCCTGGGGCGTCACCTGTTCCCCAGGCCTCGCCTGCTCTCCCTGGTGCTTGAAAGACACCACGTGCCCGAGCACCTGCCCAACAGACTTGCAGTTCCCTGTTCTGCTGCTGTAGGTGCCCATTCTGGATGTGCAGGTCTATCACGGCCTAAGCAGCTGAGCGTTGAAGGCTGCAAGATAACCAAGGCATAAGAAAGCATTATCCATTTTGCTGATCAACATTATGCACTGATGATGCGAAGAAACTTTTTCAGAAACTTGGGTTTCGGGAAGTTTCAGAAGAACGCTTGAACCTTCAGGTGTTTCGGATGGTTTGGGTAGCTTTGGAACGGTTGCCAGACACAGCGAGTGTTTCAAATTTTTGTAAAAATTTAAGAGACATTATAATTTGTATGCAATATTCATAAATGTAATAAAAAAAATGTGTTAATCAAATAAACTTTCTGAAAAGGAGACACGGCCCCAATTTTCAGAACGTCACAGTTTTGGCTTGTATGGTCACAATGAATGCTCCCACAAAGTTTTATGATGGTTTTTTACAATCAAAGGAAATAAAAATACTGATTCGTCGGCGACGCACGCGAGACGCGCTGCGCTTGGCTGCGATAAGCACCAGTTTAAAAATCTGATATATAGGTCCGTGCCTATTAGGCCTAGCTTGGTGCCTGTACCCTTGTTGGAACTGCCATTTTCTGGGCTTTCAGGACGGCCTTTTTTTTAAACTATCAACCGTCTAAGAATGGGAGAGAATCCCGTTAAGAACACTTGACCTGGTATAGAAAACGAAATTGGCTGCAAGCGGCTGCTTTGTGGTCACATGATACCTCGCGCCTAGGCATATGACGCTTTAGAATGAATTGGCACTTCCAAGTAAAGCACAGGTCATCAATTGCACCCCTTGTTAAATAGCAGAAGTTCCCAACGCAACTTTGTTTTCTATCGTTTCACTTGCAGCATACAGTGTGTAACAGATGATCCACCTTTCTTCGGTTCTGGTAGCAGGCGACGCAGCGGCGTCTTGTTTCCCGCAGCAAATGACACTCTAGGGCAGACAAACCCTCCCTCTTTACTCACGTTAGCAGGCGACGTGTCTGTTAAAGAAAGGTCAGCTCCCGCAGTAGAAGCCTGCCGAGATCTCAATCTCACAAAACACCAAAATCGGGCCATTGGTACAACATTTCAAGGTACAAACAGAAGCTGCACAGCACGGCGCCGAAGCGAACTTGCTGCACCTAAAAACAACACTCTAAGCTGTCCGTCGAACCTCTCCAGAGTAGGACAGCACCACGGCCGTTCTTGGCAGCATGCAATGCTTTCCCACAGCATTACGAGAAAGTTTTGTGACCAGTAGCGTATTGAAGAACTCGGTCACTACTGTAATTGCGCATGTGTCACTACGAAGATTATGGAGCTAACTAAATTGAGCAACTGCCGCAAGCTAATCTGGTCAAGCATGCTAACAGAGGGCAGATCAAAAACGTGTGCTAGCACATTATCAGGACTTTAGATGAAAAGGAACAGTACAAAATAATACTTACTGTATTTCTGCAAACTTGATGCTCTGAACGAAGGCCAGTCAGAGTCTGGTGCTTGGCCCGGTTGCACACGAGACAAGATGTCCGCCCCAGGCATTTTGCTTGGCCACCCGCCGTTGTTTCATACTCAAGTCGAACCACAACAGAGGGACGGACGCCACCGTTATTTCGTCATTCTCTTCGATGAACTGTACTCCTCCTCACTAGAATAAAAGGCGTGGTCAGACATGATGTTCATTCAAGTAACTTCACACTGTCAGGTCTTCGCAACCTTTAGCATATATTATAATAACTCCATGGCTATATCCCCATGCACGGCCACATCGAAACACGACGGCGTCGCATTCCGGTATACGCCAAGTAATAAAAGTAGCAGTAAAAGAGAAAAACGGTGCTCATTTCGCGTAAAGGTCTGTTTACACCATGCTTTGTAGCTTTTTACTTGCAACAGTTTCGTGATACCGCGGTTTCGTGCAATTAGCTTATTTACATCCAGTTTTTCAAGCAATGGCAATGGCGTTTCGACTATACTCCATTCATTTTTAAGCTGAGACTAGAAGCTCCGCCTTCAACGCAAGCTTTCTGCCCTTGCTAACACAAGTGCGATCACGCAGGCACGCGCAACCAAAGCACTGCAGAAGCCAGCGAGCTCGCACTGAAGGCGGAGATTCTAGTCTCAGCTTAGGGGCGAACGGAGTATACATTCCTTGCATATGACGACATGCTAGGTAAGGACGGGGCCCTGTGCCACGCCGGTGGTGGACTTCACAACGCGCGGTTGTGCTTACCAAGGCGTAGGATGCCGCTAACTGCCTGGACATACCGTAGAATACCATGCATCCGCCCATTCCACATTAAGCGCCCATTACCAAATTTGTGAGATCTGAGGAAATATGCACAGTACATTTATATGTAAAATTGACGACCTGACAAGCACTTATCCCCCATTTTTTTGCGATTATTTCCAAAGTTTGAGTGCGCGCTTGCCCGGTATTTAACGGTACACTGTATTTTCATAGAAGGAACCTAGTTTTGTTTGATGTGAACTCGGAAAAACGAGTCGAGCTTACGATGATGACGGTTAGCCAGTACGTGCGGAATTTTTCAGCATTGGTGCAATTGCGCTACGAGCAGAAAGTTTCGATATACCGCTAAGTTATAATAATAAAAAAAAAAATGTTGTGTCGAAAAAAAAAAAAGTTGTATTGCGTGCCGCAAAATTTGACGAGCGGCTCTAGGAGTCGCCTGTAGAAAAATTGTTACGACTCTGCGAAGTATGGCAAACAATGCAAATTTACCGTCATAATCTAAAACCTGATGCAAGGATAAATAAAATAACGGACAAGCGTCTCGCGGACGGCACAACCCGATGCCCCGCCAGCAGCGCCTCGGCGAGCTAGCATGCCTCCACCAACACGGCGCGGTCGCCCCCGGAGACCGCCTTGATCACCGGACACCGCGCGGTGCCAGCCACCAGTGCTAAATCCCCCCCCCCCCCCCAACACACACACACACTCACGGATTAAGCGCGACGATGGAATGACGAGCGAGCGGGACGGTGAGACGACGCTCCTGACGCCCGACTCCTACTTCTATCTTCTCCCCCACTTTTCTCCCCTCACCCTACCCCAAGTCAGTGACAAATGCGCCTAGCGCGCGTACACGATTGACCCTATTCCCCCCCCCCCCCCCCCTAATTTCACTTCAACGCTTACAACACACGGATGCCGCCGCTGAACGATCGCCGTCTCGCCGGGCTAGCGGCGCGACATTCGTCCATACTCGGCCGGGAGTACCGAAGGTGCGCTCGAAGCGTGGAAACAGCGCGATGCAACGAAAGGCAAAGGGCATCTACACTACGAACGAGCAGAAGCCAATGCAAAAACGTGCGCGAACGTGAACAGAAAAGTGCCGCCGCTCGCCACTACAAAATAATACGCGGTCGCATCCCTTTCCTGCTGCTCGTACTTTCTCTTACTTGACGGCTACTCCGTCTTGCGGGACATCACTACGAAACGATCGTCGGGATACGGCGAAAGGCCGTCAACACCGTCGAGTGAACCACCAGCAAGCGTTGTTGAGCGGAAGTTGGTTCACTAGGCCTACATACGACGAAACCGACAGAACACGAACATCAAAATCAAAGCACAGGCGGTAACTTCGAGCGACTTCTGCCCCGCATAGATTTACATGCAGCGCTTTCACTCGCCACAACGGTCACATACAATTTTTCAACCCTGGAGCCACCGTACCTGAACCATGCCGCGAACCACGCCAACGTCCCGCTCGCCATTTGTGTTTGCTCACCTTGTCCGGCTTTGGATTGGATGCTGGATCGGCTTTCTAGCAAAGTCTATCAACAGCTGGCTCGATGCTGGATGAGGTCTGTTCTAGTCTAAACACGAAGTCGGAAATATATAATTGTGCTACTGTGCTACTCTGTAAAAAAAAAAAAAAAAAAAAAAAAAAAAAAACCGGGGGCACAAAGAAGTACACGACGCTTCGACGAATTGCTCTCTGGGAACTAGTTGGCCACTCAGTTTTGGTTTCGATTCACCAGCTTCCTTTTATGCTATCACGCCGTGACGAATGCGCCGCTTGAGTTTTCGATGATCTAACTTTTCACGAACGTACAATACATTCATTCTCGAACGATACAAAACGAAACGAGAAAAGAGTCAAAGTACAGGCTAGCTGGTGGAAGTTTTCGTTTTGTCAACCATTTCGTCGTTTACCCTGAGACCTGTCTGTTTTTTCTGTTACTTCTGCTCTTCGAAAAAAAACCCAGTCTCAGGGTAAACGACGAAATGGTTGACAAAACGAAAACTAGGGCAATTTCCTTGCACACAAATTACTGCACACAAATTACTATGGTGTCTTCCTCGTGTCATCATATATCGCCCACTCAAATTTTACGCTGATAGGAGATTAGGTTTTCGCAAACGCTGAGGTCGGCTAGCTACGGCGGAGGCTCTAACAAGCGTCTCCTACTCTTCGCTAAGCCCTTTTGGACGAGCTTTTACTGACGCCCAAGATTTGTGTCTGAACGGTGTGTCTGAAATTATCTCGGCATACTCAGTCAGGAAGAAAGCAAACACATAAATATTACGGCCATTACCAACCGTCAAATGCGCTTTGAATAATTTCGTTCCTTTGGCACACCGCATAGAGGTTCACGCCCGTCCGACGCCCTTCCGGCGAACGGTGCGACATTCTTCACACAATTGCTCGACTTTTGCTTTCTTAAAACGGTTTGTGTGGGGGAATGTGCCTATATGATTGCAGAAAAAATTTATGTGCATACGCGACGTTGAATATTAGCGGAATGCAAGCGGGTGGGGACTTAGCTTCGTGCAGTGCTGCGGGTCAGTACAGATATGAGATAAGATGTGTGTTCAAATTGAGCTTTTCAATGGCGCCTCCAAGTTTTACCTCACGTACTCGGGCGTATTAAGAAAAACAGTAGTTGCAAAAAATATTATTTCGTCTATGGACGCATAAAACAAACAAACTTCCTGACCAGCTGCAAAGGTGCGAGCTCGATGTATGCAAACTTATTGGTCGTTACAGCTTGTTGACTCGTACACAAGCAAGATACCCGAGCTACGCAGCGTCGAGATTCCCAGCACTGGCTCGTTCACATATATCTCGAAACGCAAACAGAAAGGCTCGATAGAGTATAAAAATACAACAAGCATGTGTGAAGGCAAGCTATACGTCTCGGGCTTGTGCTATAAATTCGAGGTTTGGCCATTTAGGTTAGTTTAGAGACCAAAAATGATGCTCTCGAGACCAAAAAACGTGAGATCACGGCCGTTAATAGTCCACGCTGCCGATCGAAACCGAAACCATGCCACTCTCTTCCCTGGCCAACTATACTTCGTTTCAGCTTCCGTCCGAGCGCAGCCAAAGCTACGTGTGGCCGGAGCCAATCACAAGCCGGCAATAGGTCACGCGATCTCGCCTGCACTTTTGTATCACTCCGCTGCGCCGCTGGTCGTCCGCGCCGCCCGCGCTCGCCGAGTATTCCGTCTGCTACTGGTGTATCAACGGTATCGTCTGCTACAGGTTTAAAAAGTGTCCTTTCACGTTCTGAAATTTAGTCAGAGGGTATGTCAGTACGTAGGCCGGCCGCTGGCGTCTGTGTACGAGCTTTCCACCGTTTCGGCATACTTTCGAGATGTAAGTACACATTGCAACGTGCCCGATGACCCGGCTGTTGATGTTTCCTTGTATTGTCTGGATATACCACGGCTCGAGGCGCAGTCCTTTCCCCCAGCTTCTCGGCGCTCATTGTGATCGGCAGGTAAAGGGGTGCCCTGATTTCGCCGCGTATCGGTGAATTGTAGTGGCCCGCACGCTTTTCTAGTTTACAACGCATTCGCGGTACGACGCGGCCGGAGTCTCCTGCCAAATTTTGAAGTAAACATTCATCACGACCTCTCGCGTTTGACGCCCAAACGTGCCTTTGCGAAAGGACGTTTTGAAAGCGACCCGGTGAGAATAGGTGAGAAAGCAGCGAAGCACATGATACGGCCATTACGGGAACGAAATCACCGAGCGCTGCAGCCGTGTTGCCAGAGGATGTGCGTGTTTTCACCAAACCACATGCATTTACATATATTAATAAAAACATAAACTTTAGATATTTAATTCTTTGAGTTGCAAATCATTGTATGCTGTAAACATTTGGAATATTGTGCAATGTTTACGTACAAACCAGTTATTTAAAAAATTATTACTTTTGCGGACTACTTTGTGGTGCGTAGGAATGCTCTTCTCGAAGTTGCGAACCGTCCCTCAGCCTTTGGCTGCGCTCGGAGGGAAGCTGAAACGAAGTATAGTTCCCAAAGAGCAACGCGCGCCGTGTTGCACGCAGGGGTTTATGGAAGTAGTGACCCTTTCTGGTTGAATATAGGGTGCACGTGATGTTTCGATTACGATCATGCAGAAAGATGTAAGAAACGAATGTGCCGCCCAAACTGTGTCTTCCTCGGACAGACCGCTCGGACCCGGAGTAGTTCTCCGCGCAGCCTTTTTCGGGGGAGTACGATCTATAGTCACTCGCAACATTTCAGTTTCGTTATCAACGTTGCCGCGGGGAAATGAAGGAGTTTCGCTGTTTTTTTGTTTCGATTGCTGGGTGGGCTCTCTTGCTGTGCTTGCTTTCGCTCCTCTTGTCATGACCGACTGGCCCGAGCATACTGCGGCGCTGACATCGTCTAATAAAACGCAGTAGCAGGGAAGTCGGCGACAGCGACGAAGATACCAGCTTAGCTCCAGCTCGAGTGACGACGAGGCAGCCGTTCTCGGCGAAGTCTTTGCCGACTCATTCGCCTTGCCAGCGAAGAGGCCCAAGATATGGCGTTACGTCGAAGACGTTGTGCACACCTATTCGGATGAAGAGCTAGGTATGTCGTTTGCTAGAAGACAGTACGACAAATTCCCCTCAGATGGAACTCGCCTGCGGAGATGACGGTCGCTTTACGGCATGCGTGTTTGGTATTGCTTAACAGCCCCTTTGCAAAACGTACAGCGCCACGACGGCAGGACATTTTATCAAAGCATGAAGTTCCGATCAGAACTTCATGCTTTCAGCAAAATAGCAATGGGAACCGAAACTGTTAAAAAGCGAGGGCAGACGCTATGAAAGCGGTGGCAGCGCGTGCAACTGGGTGGATCGCTTACTGAGGCCGACCGCTGAACGACCGCTTGCGCGGAGCGCTCGGCATCTGCCTGGGGAAAGGGCTGGATCGCGCATCCCCGCTTGGTCGCTGCAGCTGCAGCACGAGAGTGAAGCCACCGATCGGCGATTTTGCATGTTGAAAAATCGCGTTTTTGGAGCGTTTCGGAGGCTGGCGGCAACATGCTGAAGACACGTTTTCTACTCTTTCGTAGTCAATCGTCGAAGCTCTTTAAAACCCTGTGTAAGCCCTGAGACTTGCCGTTGAGAACATGTGGAAATTTTTGCGGAAGCGCAGTGCCGCAGTAAAAATGCCCAACTCATCGAAAGCAAGTTTCGCCGCCACGATGCAACGCGCAGGTCACGAGTGACCCGCGCGTTGCATCATTGGACTTTTTCCATAATGCAACGTGCGGGACCCTTGTGACGTCACATGTGACGTCAATTGTGATGTCATTATAGGAAACGTCCCATAATGCAATGCGCGGGTCACGAATGAGACTGCACATTGCATTATACGGCGTTTCCCATAACTCAACGCGTGGTTACGCCGACGGCGACGTTGGCATCGCCGACCGCGCGTTGCATCATGGGACGCTTCCCATAATGCAACGCGCACACGCCGTCATTATGGGAAAGGCCCCATAATGCAATGCGCGGGTCACGAGTGAGACCCGCACGTTGCATTATGGGACGTTTCCCATAATGCAACGCGCGGTTACGCTGACGGCGACTGCGACGGCGATGCCGCTCAAGCCGGAAACGGCCGTCTAAGAGCTGCTCTCTAAAAAATTAATAGATGTAAACCAAATTGAATTTTCATTCCACAGCCATGTTTGATCCCGTCTTTTTTAACAAAACTGAAATAAGCCTTTGTTAACTGGTTTAAGGATGACGCGGCGTTAATACTAGGCCAAGGATAATATTAGGTGTCATTTTTTAGCATATTGAAGACATGTCCCACCTAACGGTCGTTTGTAACCATCATATAGTTTCTATATCAGCGAAAAAGCCATGTCGGTTACATATCAAAACTTGCATGGCTCGAATGGCCTGTGAAAGCAGCGAGAAAACGATGTCGGTCAGTCACCGAAAACTCCGTGGCGGAACTGGCCGGTGATTACAGAAAGAAAACGATGTCGGCCAGTCAGCGGAGACTCCACGGCTAGACTGGCCGCTGACTACAGCAAGAAAACGATGTCGGCCAGTCACCGGAAACTCCATGGCTAGAGTGGCCAGTGACTACAGCAAGAAAACGATATCGGCCAGTCACCGGAAACTCCATGGCTAGGCTGGCCGGTGACTACAGCAAGAAAACGATGTGGGCCAGTCATCGGAAACTCCATGGCTAGACTGGCCAGCGACTACAGCAAGAAAACGATATCGGCCAGTCACCGGAAACTCCACGGCTAGACTGGCCGGTGACTACAGCAAGAAAACGATGTCGGCCGGTATCGGGAACTTTCCGGCTGGCGCTGGCCAGTTTAGACAACGAGTCCCCGATATCGGCCGGGATCGGTTTCTTACCGGCGTCCCTGGCCGGGATCCGCCGTACAGCTCCCGGTACTGGCCAACGTAATCCCAGTATCGGCCGACATGGTGTGCTACCTGGGGAGTACTTGTACACTGGGCGGACGTTGATGTCGGCGTGGCGTTCCCTAAGACGACACTGCCAAATAGTGTGCAGGCCTAAAAGCATTATAAGATAATAAGGCACCGTGCCCTCTCATTCTACAGACAAGTATCGAATGCCGTGAGGCGGTAGAGGAAAGTCCTTCTTCAGCGTTCTCTGCAGAACATCCCAAAAGAACACCGCATCCCAGCAGTCGAGAAATACGTGTTCTATTGACTCGGGCAGCTTACTGCTCTGACCATGCTTTTGGTACGCCTCTAACAATTAGCCATGTTTTAACGGGCAGAGTTTCACTATGCAAATTAAAGAAGAAAATTTTCACAATCGCGGGAAATACCGTCTTTTTAACTCCTTTTAAAACGTCTAGTCCCGGGCCTGCACCGTATCTGGACCGATGCAACGGGACAGGAAATAACAAATCAATCAAATCTCTTGACAAACGTTTACGCGAAACCTCAGAGAGATACTCCAAAGAGAAACGCGTCGCTAAAAAGCGGTGCGCACCGATAACGTCCTTAAAATAGCCGTATGCACCAGAAAGAACAATCATCGCACGACACAACTAAAAACTCTGGCAAAACATTGTATTGCCTTAACTGAATAACGGTCCTAAGAAAAAGGTCTTTCTGGTCACGAAGGAAGAGGAATCTGTCGACCAGTTGTCTTATAAACATGTGTGTGAGACCTAGCCCTCCGTCTTTCACCCGACGAAAAATATTGGTTCGACACATTCTCTCCCAGGAGGAACTCCAGACAAAAACAGCAAAAACCCGATGCAAACGCTGTATGTTAATTTGCCCACAATGTATCAACTGTTGTACGTACCACAGCTTTGCTGCTAGGAAGGTGTTACAGATAGCTGCGGGCGCAAACATAGACATGGCACTTCTCCACTTAGCCTCTGCACGCAAAATTTCCGATTCCTCGCGCCAAAACTGACCGCTAGTGTGGTAGTACTCTAACGGAACGCCGAGATAGCGCACAGAAGTGACAGACCATTCAATGCGCTCAAAAACCGGAGGCGTGGAGGGCCAGTCGCCGTTCCAGAAACCCAGACATTTCTGCCACTTGACAAAACTACAGGTGTCTTCACAAAACATCACAGTTAGTTCTACGGCTTTTTTAACACTCTCTTTATCCGTTCAAAAAACGGTCACGTCGCCCGCGTAGGACAAAATCCGTACTTCACTGGCCTGTTTTTGAAGCCACATATTTGGTTACTACGTTTGACGCTTAAACAGAAGTTTTCTAGAAAAATACAAAAAGCAGTGGTGAAAGTGGACGGCCTTGCCGCACTGAAGATAAAAGGGGAACGCGAACACTGACCCGTTTGTTAACAATAAATCTGGTGGCGCAGTTCTGGTACGCCATACGCAGAACTTCAGTCAATATAAAGCCTACGTTTACATGCCCTAGAATCGGAAAAAAAAAGAATTTCGTGGGACACTCTATCAAATGCTTTTTTGAAATCAATTTGCAGTACCGCCACTCTGCGCTCCATAGCATAGCAACACTCTAAAATGCTGCGTACCACATGTACGTTGGTTACAATGCTTCTCCCCTTAATGCCGCATGTTTGATGCGGGCCAACAATCTTACCTATCGCAGACTGTAAACGTTCCGCCAAAACGTTCATTGAAATTTTATAGTGAACATTAGTCAACGTTATAGGTCGATAAGAACTGACTTGACGGAGTTTCGCGGGGTCATGACTTTTCGGAATGAAAACGGTATGTGTGCTTAAAAAGGATGGTTCCAAAAAGCCGAGGTGATATGCCTCGCTGATAAGGCAGTGCAAGAGAGAGAGATTTTGGGGGTTTATGGCACAATAGCTACGAGGCCATCTGCGCCAAACTAATTGTAAGGATCGTTGTACTAAAGGAAGGGTTCTACAAAAGTATGACCAAAAGGCTACAGTCGGTGTAAAAGGCCAGTACTACTAAGGAATTCTATTACTCTTTCAAAAGGGACTAGAGGATTCTCTCCCACAAGGAAAGCAGGATAAAATGGGATATGATATTGAAAAAATTCAGGGAAATGAATGCGGCGCTTGGGCTGAAGGCCGGGACACAACCACAAGATATGTAAAACAGTGAGCCTGCCACCACACTGATCACACACGGGTGGATCTTCTCCCGAAAGCAGATACCTATGAGTTATAAATGAGTGCCCAATTCTCAGGCGGCACAACAATGTTTCATGAAGTCGGCTCTTGCATGAAGAGCTTTCCCAAACTCCCGATGCAGGTTTGGTAACATGGAGCTTGTTATCACACTCCATGTCCCATTCCAATTGCCAAGAATGAAGAATCGAGGACTTCACCAAGGGCTTAATATCTTGGTAGGGTAAACAGGACAGTGATTGTCGAAGGTTCACAGCAGATCCTGCAAGCTTGTCGGCTTCTTCATTGCCTTGAATGCCAATATGACTAGGTACCCAACAAAATTTTATATTTTGACCCTCATGCAAAGCAGAGTTTAGTTTATATCGATTTGTTGTACAAGCATATTTTTAGTATCTTTAAGAGAGCAAATTGCAAGAATCACACTTTGTGAGTCAACAAACAGGACCACCCTCAGCATTTTCTTGCTGATAACATAGTCAATCGCCATTGATACCGCATAGAGCTCCGCAGTAAAAATGCTGGCAATGCAATCAACTCGTTGAACCTTGGAGAAGCTTTGAGAGTATACAGCACAACCAACGAAAGATGAAGTCTTGGCGCCATCTGTATAAACATGAAGATAACCATCATACTTATTTTGCAGTTCAGCAAACTCTTGCTTGATTACAGCATGGGAAATGCCGTGCTTCTTCAACTTCGCGAGAGACCAGTCAGATTCAACTCGCTGTGTTTTCCAAGGTGGAATACCGTTGACTTTCCGAACGAGGACGACCTGGTCCAGAGAAAGGTCCAGCGAGGAGCAAAGATGTTCAATGCGGAAGCTTAACGGTCTTACAATGCTTGATTTATTTTCAAAAAGGCGATAGAACCTTGACCTTGTGAGGGAAGAGTAAGTTGGATGCTGAGGGTCGGCCAGAATCTTGTAAGCATATGTTAAACTAAGATATGTACGTCGTTTGTTCAGGGACAGCTCATTGGATTCTGCATACACACTGAGGACGGGCGACGTCCGGAAAGCTCCTGTTGCCAGTCGCAAGCCGAGATGGTGAACTGAGTCCAACATCTTAAGGGCAGAGGGCCGAGCCGACCCATACACTACTGCACCATAGTCAAGGCGGGATCGTACAAGGGCATTGTATAGCTGCAGGGTACATTTTCTATCGGACCCCCAAGACTTGTGAGCAGGGTATCGGAACAAAACGAAAACCAAAAACGAAAAACGAAAAAAAACGATATTGTTTGGCGGAACGGAAACGTAATCGAAACGTTATTTATTATTTTGTTCCGGAGTGAAACCGAAAAATTTTCTTATCGGTTTTCGGTTCAAGGGAAAATATCAGGTATTTCAGTAATTCGTTTCACGCAGCGAAGAGACTGCCGTTGGTTTGTACCATAATTAAAGAGAAGACAAGCAAGCCATCGCCCCCGCGTCTAAACTCCGGGCGAACAAGCATAGCAAAAACAAAGACAAAAAATACAACGAGAAACAAAAAACATGACGCAAGGCGCCATTGCTTCCCACCAATGAGAGCGCGGTGACGCGACGCCTCCACACGCTCGCAATGCTCTCCTTGGCTCTTGCGCCCTCTCCCTCCATGCTTTCTTCGGACGACACAGACAGACAACAGATCACGGCAAGCGCGGGAAGTTTGTGACCCGGCGTTGTAGAAGTCCATCTTGTTTTTCTACGGATACGGCAGTCTGAGACTCTGTTGCAAAAGTGTACTTCATCCCTATGGGCCTTCAGGGCCTTTTTGGCGCTGAAATTTATTTTATCGCACCAGAGGTCCTGCCTTTCACCGAGCACACTTGATGACGTGCTGCTTCTGAGATCATGCTCGGTGCCTTGATCATGATCTCAGTCTCAAGGCAATGAACATGATCTCAGAAGCAATGTCGTTTCCGCGGGTTCCTCTGGAGCGCCTGAATTATCTATTTTTGTGTAAAAATAAACGTTACGTTACTTTTAATTTTTGTTGCGATTTTTTTTTTATAGAAAGAAACCGTTACGAACCGTTACGGAGCATTATTTTTTTCGTTCCGGAGCGGAAACGGAACGGAACTTTTTTGTATGGAACGAAAATGAAAACGGAACGAAAAACATTTTGTTCCAACACCCCGCTTGTGAGATAAAACTTTCAGAAGGTTTGCTGACTGAAGGCATTTTTGCTTCAGCGCTTTAAGGTGGGAAATAAAATTAAGCTTTCTATCAAATATCACACCAAGAAATTTGTGCTCTTTCCTAACAGGTATAGGAGTTCCATTCAATTCCAGGGATGGATCCAAAGAGAGCCCACGTCGCAAAGAAAAGGGAACACACACCGTTTTAGAAGCAGAGAACTTGAACCCATTTTCGTCGGCCCACTTGGACAGTTTGTTTATGGCTAATTGCAACTGGCGCTCACAACTAGAAAGGTTACAAGACGATGATGAAATCTGTATATCATCAGCATAGAGAGAATATGAAATAGAGGGTGGCAGCAGTTGTGCGAGTGAATTCATTGTTAGCAAAAACAAAGTAACACTTAAAACACCCCCTTGAGGGACTCCGTTTTCTTGAACAAAGGAATCAGATAGGGCTGAGCCGAGACGAACTTGGAAAGTCCTGTCTGTCAGATATTCTTTTATGCTTCGCAGCATACGGCCCCGGATATTACGGGCATACAGGTTTCGGAGGATCCCATACCTCCACGCTGTGTCGTATGCCCTTTCCAAGTCGAAAAAAACCGCAACACAGTGCTGCCTGTTTACAAATGCCTCACGTATCACAGTTTCCAGGCGAACTAAGTGGTCAAGGGTAGATCGACCTTTGCGAAATCCACATTGATTGTTATCAAATACCCTCTGGCTTTCTAACATGTAGACCAGTCGCCTGTTTATAAGCCTTTCATATGTTTTCCCAAGGCAGCTTGTTAGTGCAATGGGGCGGTAGCTTGAGGGCTGTGAGGGGTCTTTGTTAGGCTTTAGGAGGGGGATGATATGTGCGTGTTTCCAAGCCCGAGGGAAACATGCCTTTGCCCACAAAAGATTAAAAAACAGGAGAAGGTTTTCAAGGGATTCCGGAGAAAGGCGGCGCAGCATTTCATAATGAATTCCATCAGGACCAGGGGCAGAAAGCTTTGTCACATTAAGAGCCATCTCAAGCTCGCATCGCGTAAATGGTTGGTTATAGGATGCTGAATTTCCTCCCGACATGACAAGCTTTTGTCGTTCCGCACGAGCTTTTAACTGTCCGAAAGTAACACTGTAGTTGGCCGAACTAGATGAATTATAAAAATGTTCCCCGAGTATGTTGCCAATATCTTTTAGTGATGAAGAAGGGGCATTAAACGTTGGAATGGCAAAGCACCTGTAATCCCCATTTACTTTCCTGTATCTGTCCCAGGCCTCTTTGGCTGGAACAAAGCTGGTTAAAGAAGAGAGATACTTCATCCACGACTTCCGCTTTGCCTGCTTCCTAGTCCAACGAGCCTTGGCTTTTCGCCGCTTGAACTCAACAAGGTTGCTTGAAGTGGGGTATCTGCGAAATCTGCCCCACGCCCTATTTTGGTCCGCCCGGGTTGTGGCACACTCCTTATTCCACCAAGGTTTACATTTTTTGGGTATATTACCAGATGTCTGTGGAATGGACTGCTGAGCAGCCTTTAGTATCTGCTCAGTAACATAAAGTGTAGCGTTCTCAGGGGACATAGACGAAAGAAGCGAAGGGTCTAAAGTGGAGTGAAGATTAAAAAGCGCCCAGTCTGCCTTGTCTAACTTCCACCTAGGGACCCGCTTTAAAAGATTAGGCAATGGAACGGTACTCTCTAAAACAACTGGAGAATGATCACTTCCAAAAGGGTTATGAAGAACCTTCCAAGAGAAGCAAGGAAGTAATGAAGGTGAAGCAATAGATCAATGGATGTGAATGAATTGTGTGCCGCACTAAAAAAGGTTGGCTCTCTCCCGTTAAGAAGGCACAGCCACGAAGACAATAAAAGACGTTCAATCACACCACCACGGGAGTCTTGAGGGGTACTACCCCACATAGGATGATGGGCGTTAAAATCACCCAAAATTAAAAAAAAAGGTTGCAGGAGCTGTCCTATAAGTCCCTGCAGCTCTTGAAGGTTTAAAGGAATGTTAGGTGGTAAGTATAAAGAAACAATTGTTACAAGGCGGTCCAGAAGGACACGTACTGCAAGAGCTTCCAGCGGCGTGCAGAGCGGAACTTGAGAGCAAGCAACTCCACTCTGCACGACCACTGCAACACCACCAGAAGGGGTGGAAGAGGGGCGATATTTTCTAAAAACCTGATAATGTCTTAAAATATTAAAGGAATCAGTGTGAAGATGGGTTTTTTGCAAGGCGAGAGCGATGGGCCGAAGCTGATCCATGAAATAGTTCACATCATCAGTATTTCTTAAAATACCGCGACAGTTCCATTGCATAAAATGTAACTTAGTCATCTATAAAAGGTATGTAAATAAGCTACTGAAAAAATAAACCTAATAAAATGAGTAAGATTGTAGAGTCAACATAAACTAGGTGGAAGACATTGGGATCATCATTTGGGCGGGACTACAGGCTTCTTATTCTTTTTATGTTTACTGGAGGGCGTTTCCCACTCCATATTGTCCTGGTCGGACCCAGGAGTGGACAGATTGTCAGCGTCCGTTAACATCTCCACCTCCTGCACCTCCTGAGAGGTATCCGTCGTTTTATGAGCAGCACTTGTCCGGCCAGGTGTCCGGGGGGGCAAACCCCGGCCACGACCGGCTGGGGGGGGTTGCAGACGAGCTGGGCGACGAGTCGTCTGAGCTCGTCCGGTCCCCTCCTTTCACAGGAGCTGCATGGGCACCATGCTGCTCCTTCGGTAGGGGGGCCCTCTCTAGCGAGCAAGAGCGAGAAGTTCGCTCCGTCTCCCCAGGGGGGGACCTACGAGAGGGGGCAGGCGTGGCTGTTGCCGGCCTGTCCTTGGAAAGAGGAGCAGCACGTGTGCTACCGCCAGGGACTGGAGGAAGCAGCTGCTGCCCCTGTCGGGGAGGTGGGGCCCTGAAGTCGGCCGCCAGGATCTTGGGGGAGACCTGAGTGGCCCTCGACTCCGAGTGTGGTGCAGGGCCCCTGCGCACCACCTCGGCAAAACTCCCCTTTTATAAAAAGGAGAACCGCTTCTTGGCTTCTGGGTACGGTATGTTTTCCTTTGCTCTGATGGTAAGGATGTCCTTTTCTAACTTCCAAGAGGGACATGCCCGATAATAAGCAGGATGTGGTCCACCGCAATTAGCGCAGTGGGCCACAGCCGCCTCGCAAGTATCGGAAACATGACCTTGACTACCGCACTTCGCACAAGTCTTCTTCCCACGACAGCTGCGTGTTCCATGACCAAAACGCTGGCAACGGAAGCACCGCTGGGGGTTGGGGACGTACGGGCGGATGCGGCAGTTCAAGTATCCTGCCTTGATTGTCTCAGGAAGAGTGTGTCTTTCAAAAGTCAGAATGACATGTCTCGAAGGAATTTCTTCGCCATCTTTCCTAAACATGATGCGTTTTGCGGCGACGACACCAGCACCTTGGAGTCCCTCGAGGAGTTCTTCCTCACTGGTGTGCAAGAAGTCGTCCTCAGAGAGGACTCCACGGACAGTATTTAGTGTGCGATGAGGGCTCACCGACACCTTCACATCAACGATGGTAGTCAGTTCGAGGAGTGCGTCACTTTGTTTTTTTGTGTTCACTTCCACAAGAAGGTCGCCAGTGTGCAGTTTTTTAGCCTTGTAGGAAAACCCTACAAGGTTTTCTAGCACCTTTGCTACAATAAAAGGTGAGATCTTTGAAACAGATTTTTGTTCATCCAGCGAATGAACTATGAAAAACTTAGCAAAAGTTTCTACTTCACATTCTTTGTCGATGATTTTTTGTTCAGGGCAGCGCCTTTTAAGGGCGTGTCCTGAACGGGGTTTGGAGGGGTGGGGCGCCATAAGAGGGCAAAGAGTGTTCAGAATCCGCGGTGCACCGCCCACCACCGAGCCCAACAAGGGGTTAGGTAACGCACCATAACAAGATGGGCTTGGCTGGAGACGTTACGCTAACAATGCTGCCGGGAAACTATACCCAAGTGTGGGTCAAGACAGAGGTCTATTGCCACCCAAGGTTAGCCCTTGCCGCCAAAGAGGGGTGAAAAAGGAGCAAAAGAAATGAGAAGGAAGTAAAAGAAACAGGAAAGGTAAAAGCGAAAGATCGGAGGGGATAGTAGAAGAAAAGGCGACTAGACTGAATCATCCTGGCCGGGCCTTACCAGGACTCCCGTCTACGAGAAGCGGGGGCCGAAGTGGTGCATTGCCTCACCCGGGGGGCCCCGAAGGGTCCAAACCTACCCCGGGCTCGGCTCAACCACCAGGATGCCCTTTTCCCCGGACACGGGAAAGCAACGCACAGCCAGACGTGGGCGGGCGAACCCGGATGGCTCGGGGTCCGTGGAGACGCCACTCTCCAAACACCTGCTTTCACAGGTGCCCCCTGCGGGACAGTGCAAGAAAGGAGCAACGTCCTCTTTAGACGCTTTATAAAAGTACCCTCCCAAACCATCCGGGCCGGGTGATTTATCTTGTAAATTATCAATAGCTCTTTCAATTTCCCTTAACCCTATCGGTTGTTCTAATCGTTCCTTAAGTTCATTCTCAAGTGTTGCCCCCCCCCCCTCCATAAGTGGCAAAAAATACTATTAAACTTCGTTTTCTGCGGGGTGCGATACTTGAAAAGTTGGGTATAACCTATCACCAGACACTCTTCCTTGATAAAGGATTTCACTTATTTCGTTTTTGTTTGCATATTTCTTTTCTATGCCCAAGGCTCTTTTTGTTGGCAACTATCCAAGTGATAACCGCTTTAAACGCGCCCGCACCATGGCACCCTGAAACCGTTCAGTATCGAGAACTTCCAGCCGCTCTTTAAGGTTGGTGATGTCATCCGAAAAGGTGCCCGGCGATAAGCACTCTTCGCACACTTGCTGGTCTAACAGGCATTTTAACCCTTTTATTTCTTTCCTTTCGACGTGTTTCCTCAAACTAGAACGCTCCATTGCACTCATCTTAATCTAGTGTTTAAGCAGTTCCCACCGTGCGCCAATACCTTCGTCGAGGCCACCCAGTTCGCTAAGCGTTTTGCGAACTCCCTTTACAAAAAATTCGTCCCCTAACAGCTGCAAATTTAGTTTCCAAAGGTGCCGCGTGAACTTGTTGGGAGCTTCCTTAGCGGCACACAGCATAAACTAAACGAGGCAGTGGTCGCTAAACGACACGGGCTCTACTGTGCACTTCTTACGCGCCCCGACAAGGTCAATTGAAACGTAGGCCCTATCCAAGCGGGCATGGCTGACCCCTTTGAAGTGCGTAAAACGCATACTTGACGCTTCTGACACGGAGTGACCAACGTCTTCCATCCCGTACTTCTCGACGATGTCGCATAAAAACGTTGTGCAAGCGTCTCTGTACCGAGTATTGTTAGAACGGCCCTGCGCAGTTAAAGTCGCCGAGAAAAATAACTAGTCTGTCGTTTTGTACATACTGTTCCAGATGCTCAAAAAACATTAAGCGCTCATTCATGTTTTTTTTTTTTTTTTTTTTTTTGGGGGGAGGGGGCATAAACGCACAGGAGTCGAAACTTATAGCTAGAAATAAAAATATCACACATTACAAATCGACCAAACTCACAGCTAACCACTTGTTGAACGGTCCCTATAGACTTCCTTAATAACAAAAGACACTCGCCCGAATTTCCAACGGCGTAGCTTACGCAAACCTTGTATCGCCCCTCAAAAATTCGCACCATGCTTTCCGTCTGGGCCTCACTTTGCATCTTCGTTTCTTGCACCACAACAATATACATATCTTTCTCGATAAGCGAGCAGGTTACTTGATATTGGCAGCTTCGTGCACATAAGCCCCGCACGTTTAACGTGCCCACACGCAGGTACCTTGCGAGCTGCATTAGAGGGCAAGAGGAGGCAAGACGGAAAACACGGTGCTTACAAGAACAGCCATGTGTTGCCTCGACGAGACAGCGTTCGACGGTAATTTAACTTCGTAGTGGCGACACATACCCGGACCACTTCTGGTGATGCCCGTCCTCTCCCACACCGTTCCATCTCAGGCACGAGCAGCCGCTCCCGCAGTCCCCGTCCACCAAGCCATTTGATTATGCCCCTCCATCCTTCGTCGTCCTCACTTCGATTCCCTCCGTCGTTGGTCGTCAGAAAGAAGTAGTGATTTCGCTACACAACTCTTTTTGGTGTCAGGGGTGTTCGAAGACCTTGTACTGGTGTCTTGTTCTGTGACGACTTTTTGCGTGGTGACAGTGAGTCTCGAAGTCGCTTGGGGGGCTGTCCATCGGACGTGTCTTCGTCCAGGTCATTGGTCGCCGTGCCGTCAGAGCCGCCGTCACATGCGCCTTTCGCTTCGCGTGCTGCGGGGTGGGTGACATCTGTTTCTGGGGTAATTGGGTTCATGCTGTCTACGGCCATCGCTCCTGGTTCACTTGGCGTACCTACGGTGGAGAATCGTGGAGTCACGGTAGCAGGAGGGCTGGTGCTCGCAGGGGCGGGGTTCCACTGTTGTCGGAAGGTGAAGGCAGGTGCGGCGAAGAGACTCCTACCGCTTCCACTGCCTCCGCGACGTCCATGAGGAAGTCAGAGTGGTCGTCTTCGCTTCGGTTACGCGCCATGGTTGCGTACGTTTTGACGCAGTCCTCTGCGTCGAGGCCGTAGCGGTGGCAGTTGGAGCAGCAATAAATCCGGCCATCTCGGTGAATATGACCCTTACGCCGGCAGCGGAGACAGAGTGGAGCTCGTCCTAACACCAAGACCAACAGCTTACATCCTTCCAGACGGAGCTCATGGGGAAGGCTGTCGACAGTGTTGCCTTCCTGGAGGGTCAGGCGCACGATCCGGGTGTTCGACTCGACCACCTCGAACCCCTTCTCCCGGAATCGCTCTCTGGTGACGTCGGCGACCTTGCCGTAGCGCTCCAGCTCTTTCTTCACAAGGGCGTTGGGCACGTCGTACTGGACCCGGTGCAGCTTTAGTGTCACCGCCAAGCTCGCTGGGTCAATGACAAGGCAGCGGCTCCCCTTCACAGTCAGTTCTTTCGCATCAACCAGCCTTTGCTTCGCTGCCAGCGAGTGCAGCCTCAGCAACCACACGTGGTTCATTTGATGGGGCCCGGCAGCCGCCAGGTCTTTCATCACATCCAACCGTTGCAACTCTTGACGGAAATCTTCTATCTTCTACGGACGTCCTTTCACATGACAGTGCAGGAAGACTGCGTCGGTCACAACGTGTCCGTTGGGCAGCGCAGGCAAGATAACCTGGTAATAGTCGGGGGATCCAGAAACAGAAATACCACGGCCTGACGCGACCGTTTTCACCGCTCCTACGGAGCACATGATAACACGTCCGTCGCCCTTCGCAGCCAGAAGTGGAATCCGCTTCACCACGAGCACACATGAGTAAGCAATTGCGAAAGTTACTGAGTGCAGCGAGAGCTGCGTTGCTGCGCGTGCCAGTGCCTCAACGCCGTTGTTGCCATAGCAATGTTTGTCACATCTGGTCGCAGTCGCACATAGCCACATCTGAGGAGAGCTTTTTGAACCAGACTTCAGCATCGTCTATCGTTGTCTGTAAGCGAAAGCCGGTCTCGCCAGGGGAACGTCTACGCAAGCGTGCTGAGGCACAACGACAGCAAAGTGCCTGGGACACTTCGAAACAACATGAAACATGTTTGGTGAAAGCTAGAGAGGCAAGTAGGCAACAAGAGATCCATCGAAGCTGATGAAAAGATTAAAAAGAGGCAACTTCGGCTGCAAAGAAAACAGGGCGCCAAACAAACGAGGACGTCTTGCGATAGTGGCGAAGAGATGTTACTTCGTGTACAGCAAAATTGAGACTTAGAGCAGGTGAGGATGTCTCGTAAAACTGAAGAGGGTCAAATTCAGATATCATGCGATCGAGACACCAAGCAGGAGAGTGTCTCTTGAAATTGAAGAGGGACAACTTCGGCTACAGCACAATCGGGACCAGGAGTGGCTGCGGCTCTTTGTGTGTTGTGCGGCTCGCGGTCTACTTTCATAGAGCGTATGTAGCCCCGGATCTGCGCACCAGAATAGCAAGCAATTAAAAAAAATGTCTATACAAATAGTCCTCACAAGCCATAATGAATGGACAAAATTACTCATGAAGCGAACAAAATGCAAGATATTCCTTAGCCTAACCGTGCAATTTCACCTACAATTACTGCCCACTGGTAATAGAAGTGAAGTATGTTGCCGACTTGGAAAAGGGACACAAAAGACAAACATAAGGCCCCTGGTTCTGAACAAAGTCAAAGAATGAGGTAAGAAAAACCACAACCTGCTGTAATCCTGAACTGCCGACAGACGAGATGGCATCGCGCGGTGTTTAGTACACAGATAATCCGCAGCGTTTCGTAACGCTATGAGCGCATGGCGCCACTCAAAGGTCTTTCTGCTTCTTAAGATATCCGCACGTGAATTTGAGGGGCGCAAGTGAATTTGAGGCGCGCAAGTCGCGGCCGCTTTATCTGGTCCTGACCTGTACGCTGAATAGCTCTCCTACCGCGATTTCGCCACTGAGCGTGTGAAATATTTTGCCACTACGGGCGCCAGCTGCCGTCATAGTTATTGCCGCGCGCCAGTTGCAGATATGGCGTGTGTCAAACATGCGCATACTTATTAGGCAGCTGCAATATGAATATCCGACGGACCGATTTACAATAGGGTGCGCAGCAGTAACTATAAAATCAGTGGATAGTTACATTTCAAGGTCAAGTACAAGTTGCAGAGCCCGAAGACATAAAAGCACTTCGGTGCTGTAGTAGAATCTCGTTCTACCTCCTGGCACCGCCCCCTCGCCCCCTAATCAGCCAGTCAGAGGCGATTAGATCAACATTGAAAAATGATATTGTCCCGCTTCGAGCGAAAACTGCTGGTCCCACCGCTGGCGCCGGTCTGCGGCGAGCTGGGCCCCTGTGGAGGGGAAGGCAGAGCGGTAATCAGCTAGTGGCGGGGGTGGCAGGTCGCAGGGAAGGCAGGCTGTGAGCTGAGTGTGAGTCCCACCAAAACCTTCAACGCGTACTCTGAACGAATAAACCAGGCACTCCGCCAGTGACAGCTGGACCCATTAGGGGCCCTTCTTTCGGCAGGTCAGGTGTACAGAAGGTTGCGAGAAAAAAAGCACAAAGGCGAAAATATACCTCGAACCATTGAGTTAGTATGATAGGGACGGCCAAATACTTCTTTTTCAAGGGAGCAACCAGCTCATCTCGTGTCTCTGTAAAACCAAACATGCACATTGAGTTACGTACCAAAATCGTCGTGCTTGTCCCCCCCCCCCCCCCCCTTGTACCAGGGTTTATAAATATGACCGTTCAGCAGCTAGCCTAAGCTATAACCCTTGTTTCAACAAGTCTTTTCTTTGATGTATTTTTTATAAATTAAATACACCACGTAGTCGAACTTATGTGGTAAATTTGTCATAGCTGACAAAGCCGATTTGTTTTGATTCTTTTTAAGTCTCGTGGCTGCCATCAAGAGCGCCCTGTGGTTCAACAATGTAAAACCCTTTATTTTCGCCTCCCAGTTCTTTATAAATGGGGCGCAAAGACATATTCGTACCCACCAAATTTCGCTAATTCTACACGCCGGAACGGGGGGCCCACCGAATTTCCGCGTTCCATGTGTCCCTAAATTTTGCTAATTTTCGGACGCGTGGAATTCGCTAAAAATGAGGGGCTCGCGAACAATAACGGCTTGCAATATAGGTTGGGCTTCGAGCCCGTGATGAATAGAACTTTAGTTCACCATAGGCGAATGGACACTTTGTTTGCTTGAGCGACTGGCCGGCGGTCTTGATGCCTTGAAGCACGGCTCGAAGTCGTCTGAGGTGTTCGACGAAATCTCGTGAGAATATCACGACTTCGTCTAGATAGACGAGGCAGCTCTGCCATTTCAGACCTGCCAGCACGGTGTCCATGACGCGCTGGAAGGTGGCTGGTTTGCTCACTTTGAATTCGTACAGTCCCTCGGGAGTGACGAAGGCAGTTTTCTCGCGGTCGCGTTCGTGGACTTCAATCTGCCAGTAACCACTCTTCAGGTCCATCGAAGAAAAATATCGGGAGTGGCGCAGCCGGTCTAACGCATCGTCGATGCGGGGGAGCGGAAAAACATCCCTGTTCGTTACAGCGTTCAGTCAACGATAAACGACGCAGCACCTCAGGGTTCTGTCCTTCTTTACCAGGACAACTGGGTACGACCACAGACTTCTTGAGGGTTGAATGATGTCATCGTTGAGCGTTTCCTGTAGTGGATTTTGAATCACCTTGCTTTCCTTTAAGGAAACACGATACGGCGACTGGTGGACAGGGAGCGCGTCGACGTCGGTAACAATGCGATGTTTCGCCATTGGTGTTGGACGAACTTTCGACGAGGTGGCCAAACAGTATCTGTCTTCGGCGAGGAGATCAACCACTCTCCGGCGCTTAGGAGCTGGGCGCTCGGGGTCAATGTCGAACTGCAGCGGCGACGTGCACTTCTCCTGTGACGGCGAGGTTTCCTGAGAGATTGCGGTGACCACGGCTGGCGTCTGAAGCTCCTCGATGTGGCCCACGGTGGTACCCTGTTTTAGGTGCCGCGACTCCTCTCGAAATTTTGTCACGAGAACAGTTGCATGTCCTTTTTGAAGATTCGTTAAGCCTCGTGGGACGCCAATTCTTTTTCAAGGAGCAGTTGGATGCTGCCTTCCAGGTCTTCACCATGCATGGCTGCGTCGGTTATGGCGGCGACGAAAACACTTGACCGCGGCGGCAGGTTCACATGGTTGGCGATAACTCAGATCTTGGTTAACGTCGTGTTGGCCTCAACCGTTTTCAGAACAGGCTTTCGCAGCTCAACTGGTTTGCCCCAAGGTAGATGACGGCACAATACTTGCAGAGAAAGTCCATTAGAGGGTAACGTCCCTCGCACAGTTTTGCAGAACGACGAACTTCACAGGGCACACCTCACCATTTATCCCGACGCGATCAGTGCACCTACCCATCGGTTTGATAAGGTGCCCTCTGGCGGTTCGTATTTGAGGTTCATCCCACGGCGTCGTCACTTTTCGTAGGCGGCGAGTGAGCATTCCACTCAAGACTGAGTTGTCTCATCCGGTCTCCAAAAGTGCAGATGCGTCGTTGCCGTCGATAATAACGTTTAGGTTGTTGGACACCGATGCAGGGGCGTCGGTCTGATGCGTAGCGTCGGGAGAGTAGGAGCGCTATGGTCGTTCTTGAAGGCTCTTTACGTCGGTCGGATTCGGCAACTATACCTCCAGGTGTTGCCGCGCCTATTTTCCCCGGCGAGGAGCGAGGGGCGACAAGTTTTGACGTCGTCGTCCGTGCATCGGCGAAGCTGGATGTTGCGGCGACGGCGAACGGAACTCTCGGCAGGACGCAGGCTCGGGGGACTGAGGTCGTCCCAGGTACTCGCCGATCTCGCTAGGGCGTTCACAATGACGGGGGCGCGGGTCGTTCGGGTGGAACCATCGCAGCACGAGTCGTCGGTTTGGGCAAGGGCGGTAGGTGTGGTCCGCTTCCCCGCAATGTAAGCACAGAGATTGTAGGTCGGACGTTCGCCACACGCCGGCCTTCCGGGTTGCGCGGGGCTCCTGGCAGGCGTACTGGACCATAGGTGCGAGAAAGAAGCGCTGGCCATCATGCCAATACGGCGTAAATCAGCGTCGGTGGTTCCAGAGTGGTTCTGACGAGAACCCCAGGCTGCAGCGCTCTCTGCACTTCGTCGCTGACGACCTGGGCGATTGAGGACAAAGCTGGGCTTGTGGCGGGAGGTAGAAGCTTCTTAAGTTCCTCCCGGACGACGTCCCGAATTTTCTCGCGGATGTTCGTGGTGTTGCAGTCGGAAGACGAAACTGCAGCATCGTCGGGAAGTCGCTGGTAGTTTCTGGCTCGTGCTAGCAGGACACGTTTCATATTCGTCGCCTGCGTATCGAACCCGTCGACGGTTGTCAGGGGATTGCGAATGAGACCGCCACATATTTCGCTTTTCACACCCTCATTAGGTGGCGCAGTCTTTTCTACTCTGCAGGCTCAGGATCGGCGCGGGTGCTCGGGAGGGGAACATTCTCGACGAAGCTGGTGATGCTCCATTTAGGCCTTGAGTTCGTGTTCGTAGGAGATCTGCGGCCCTCTCACGTCGGTATTGGTCGGCAAACGTCTTCTGCAGTTCTTGTCCAAGAAGCCCCATGGTTCTCCAGCCAGCGCCTCGCAGTTGCTTCCAGCGAGATATAGATGTGCTCCAAGCAGTGCTCAGCTGACCACCCATTATGGCGGGCCACACGTTCATAGTGTTGCAGCCAATCCTCGATGGCCTCGTGGACCTCCCCAAAGAAAGGCGTCGGTGTCCTTGTGCGACGGGTAGTTATACAGCGGCGGCGGCGGTCGGGGTCTGGGAAGACTGGTTGTCCCTCGTCGGACTCGCAAGCTGCTCCTTCCTGGGCGGCCAAAGTCCCAATTCCGGGTGTAGGGTGCGTCGACTAAATCGGGTCTTGGTAGTGTCTTCGTCGGGTCTATGTGAGCTTGCTTGCGGCCTTGCACTGCGGGCCCTCGGAGAGTGGGCTGCAGGAACATGCGGGTACCATGCACATCCACCAAAATGTCACGAATGACCAGGCGAGGAAACAAATATTAACCGGGGAAACTTAAACGTTTAATGGGGCGAACTTGTGCCCTAAAATAAAAAGGAAACAGAAGATAACAACAGAGTGTCGCGGGCGTTGAAGTCGGCGTAACAGCAGAGTCGAACGCTGGGGCGAGACTGACAACGCTCGCCATACTGAGTCCCTTGTGTACTCTCGTGGGTTTCGGAAACACTCGACGGAGAACTTTTGGTGCGTTGAGCATTCGGAACTCGATCAGACGAGAATGTTCTCGAACTAACGAGAATCCCAGGTTGAAAGAATAAATGAAGGAACATTTCCCTGACTGGAATCGAACCTAGACCTTGCGCACGACAGTGAAGCGCGGAAACCACTTGGCCACGCACACGTTCGTTCGCTGCCGCGCGTGGCAGTATTGGAGAAAGGGTTGGATTTTACTCCAGTTTTCCTAAAATGTTTGATAAAAGTTTTATTTTTTAATTGCCTCAAATTACCAGGCAACGCTCAAATATTGTATTACATACTAAAATAATCTCGCTAAAATATAATATATTTTAGAGATGACTCAAAGGAAAAAACTGCTAACAAATAGCCATTTCGCAGTATTCTAACATATTATAATAATTAAGATCGAAATACGACTATTGAGGTAACCACTATAGGACCACTGACAAAAGACACAGAAAAAGGCTGACTTGACAGCTAACCATTTCAAGCACCGTCACGGGCAGACTCATTGCAGACTTTTCAGAAAAAAATATTATGTATCCACGAAAATAAGCGTCTTCTCTAGCCCTTGGCAGGATAAGATGTCCACCGCATAGTAACCGTACAAAACACGGCCAGCAACATCTGTGATGTGGCGAATACCTTTTACCAGCACAATATGGCTCATAAAAATTTCAGCAAAGAACGTGAATCTTTGAAAAAATGCAAATAAATTCTGAGTTCCATATAATTGAATAATAAAAACACCACCAGAAAACAGTTCACGCTTGAGTGCATTGATTTAGTGACTCTTAGCCACAGCTATGATAGGAGCATTTAGTGGGATTTCAGTACGCAATAGGCATATGGTTTTCTTTAACGGCACTGCCAATTTTATAATTAATGGCAAATTGTCTATTTTTATCGTAATCACAAATATTACTGTGAAATCGGAATCTTTCTGAGTTTGGCTTTTTCGGTTAAAGTGTTTTGGCTAAAATAACCGTAAGTGCGCTCAATCAAACTTCGATTCTGATTAAGCAAAAATAATGTTTGAAAGCGCTGGCTTACCGTACCCACTATTGAAGGTGCCGACTGTTAGTTACTCTTTGGGCTGCAGTGGGAGAAAATGAAAGACGATGTTAATAGCCTTAGAAAGGAAAACGAAATAAACATAACAACTTCGTTCGCACCTTTTAATTTCTAAATCCCCTTCACTTGGGCTCATTGCGAACGGGAATAAATCGAAGTTTTATACGTATTTGTACATTCCACTTTACAACGCCTGTCGAATAGAATATTAACTTACACAGTACCAAAGCCCACAGGAATTTTCTAACTGGCGAAACTATACATTGTCAATTCAATAATCACCTGAAAAAAACCATGGCCACTCAAGGGCCTGCGCTTTTTAAGGCCTTTTCACACGCCCTAAAGAAGCAAACTCTTTTAGTAAATCATGAGCTGACATTCTGATGCATACTGAGTATCTTTTCCTTGATTTTTCGAGTACAAATGACAGGTCTCTGCTTGGCAACCATTTACTTTTAAATAATTATAGTAAGGTTGTTATAGTTTATGATACAATTTACATCATCATACTCGTTAAAGTGGCTTTAACCTCTCTTTTTAAAATCGATTTGTCCTACTGTAAAACACCAGTAATGTTGCTAAATACCATTCATTAATTTTTCAACTTTTCCAACTATTTATTCGTAAATTATTAAATAAAAAAATGCTAACGCGGCATTTCTAAACTTCAACTGTTTTAAAGGGAAGAAACTTTTGAACTTGAAGTTTGTCACTTTTAGTGCAGTTTCTTCAGATCCCTTCAGTTGTTCGGATCTGAGGGAATCCCTTACATTAGTTATAAGAGATGCTTCAATACATTTGCCGTTTTCAATTTAAAAGATTGGGAACAAAATCTTGATGTTCGATTTTAAGTGTGGCACGTTACCAAGCGTGATTTCTTTATGTGACAACTTTTAACTACACTTAGCAGGAGATTATAAAAAGCTAAATAAACAAAAAAAAAAAGTCTCATTGCTTTTTTGTTGAAGTATGCTTCATAGTCCACAATTTTATCTTGGGGATAGTGTGGGGTGGTGCACAAATGCGAGTTGTGGAAGCTAGGAAGTAAGAAAGGAAGCAAGACGGGATATTTTCTTTCCCCTTCAACTCATGACGCCCCATTCAACCTCGTCTTTCAATGTGCCCGGCATAAACACATTTCAAACGGAGACAAAAGGCTATAAGATATTTCAAGTTAGCAGTTACAAACACAGGTAAGATTCGTGTTTTCTGAATTTAGGTAGTGTTATTAGCCCCTTTGAAATCAGCGCCATTCTGATCAATAATTCATCAGGAGGGCGTCGAAGAAAGTTGCCTGCGGAACGTGCTCCGCCCCTTAGTTGGCGAGCAACAATGTTCGGCTTGTGCTGGCGGCGGCAATCGCAAATTCTATTGTAACTGCATAAACGTAAGTCTTGAAGAATACGTGTTCATGGCATCCAGTTCTAGCATATTGAAAAGCAACCCCTGCGCCCAACAAAACCGTATCGTGCCGGCCAAGAAAGTCACCTCGCCGTCTGCATCCGAAGCTTCCGCTTCCGAGAGCGAATTTGAGTAACCTCAAGAAAGCGACGTCAATGAATCCCTGTGAAGGCAGGTGCTTCGATAAGATTTGTGTGGTGTTGGGTATTATAACTTCCGATGACAAATGTTTAAGGGCAGACAATAGCCTGTGTTTCGACTTGACATCGCTTCGCCTACAACTTCAGGAGCGTGTGCCGAGCTCATCGCAAAAACAACGCAACTTCGCCAGGGCAGTTGCATGCTCATTTGATACAAGAGGACGGAAGCAATCGATATCTGTACCCACCGTCAAACTTACCAAAACCTTGCGAATCCCCAGCTTGCTATCCGCGACGAGACAGCCTGCCAAGGACAGCTCCATTGTACGACACTCGGCGGGCCTCGAATCTACAGACGCGACAGAACGACAGCGGAGTGACAAAATGATAAAAGATGACAGCTACACCTTGGTGGGTCCTCGACAACGTCAAAAGGCATTGGTTGGAACCGCGAAATCCTCCAAGGTTACCTCAGTTCCTAGTGCCCCTGCTCAAAAAACACGTTTTTGTGCAGTCTTGAACCGAACACCACTGCGGCAGGCATGAGTTTTTTGGTAAAACCATATCTGAATGACAAACGTATTAGTTTCACGAAGCTGAAGACCAAGTTTCTGTCATATCACTCTTCTCACTTTTCAACAGACGACGCTTGCTTCGACCTCATTAGCCATCCTGAAGTCTGGCCCGAGAGGAGCATATTTGATCCGTTTTTAGGAAAGTTTGACAACTCACGTTTGTCTGTGCCGGAATCCTCTAACTCACCGAAAAATGGCTTTCACTCTTACAGGTTATTTTCTGAAAGTGCGTGGTTTGCTGACGAAAGCTGATGATCTCTTGTGAAACGTTGTTGGTGATAGTTACAATATATTCTGTTTAACCGAAAAGTAAATTTTAGAAGAGATACCTAGCACCTTGTATTTTCCTTCTTCCCACATTGTACATCGGAGAGAAAAAGTTTACGGTACGACAGGCCAAAAATTTTGAGGAGGTCTTTTAATCGCTATTGACGAGTCAGTGGCGTCTTGCCAAAGGACCAATAAAAAAAACCTAAAAAGAATTGTCTCGATTGAAGTTTTATCAGGTGGCATTTATGAACTATCTCGTTTGAAACTACTATTTTCAAAATAGTTTATTGACCGCTTTGGAAACCTTGAAAAGACAATAGATTTATCAAACTATCGCGCACATATTTACGGTACTTTTAGTTCGTCTATTATACATTGGTCATCTAACACTACCAGAAGAAACTTGCAAACGACTAACTAAGCGCCTTTTTTACATGATTTTTTCGAGTTTAACAAACTTTGTTTGTACAATTAGCTGGCAAACAAAGCGGGGAATGTTCTTGATATTTATCTAACAGCCTATAGAATGTATTGAGTGAGCCCTAGGACGCCCATATGTTATCCATTCTCCGTTTCCTGTCTCTTTTTTACCAACTACGTGACAACAGTACTCGCCAAATTGATCTCAGAGAGAATTACAGTGCCGCCGATTACTTGGGGATGTAAACGTTTTTTTAAAGATTTTGACTGGTCGGCTGTATTGAACGAATAAAATTTTGACACTGCGACAGACACTTTTACTCATATGATTGGAAAAGGAATGGACATCGTTATTCTGAAACGTGACTTCAGTCACTCAAGGTATCCATCTTTGTTTTCTGAAGAATTGAAACACTACACGAACAAAAAAAAAGCACTTCCGCAAATTGCATTATCTCAGTGGTTTGGAATCATGGTACACAAAGTTCGGTTTTGATCGGACACTTGTAAAACAATTTTTCAAACATAAAAAAACTGGTTTATAAAGTTTTGAAAAATTGTGAAGCAGAACACGCGGTAAACAAAGAATAATAAATATTTACGCTCTGACACTGGGTGCATATGCTCTCGTTTAGAAGTCACGAAGCTTTTTCAAGACCATTTTCAAGAGGGCTACGCTTCAAGTGTGTTTTCGCGCTGTAGATAAGTTAACAATTTGGTGGCCAGGATTCTTTGGCGATCAGTCACGTTGACACAAGTGATATTTTAAAAACATTATTGAAGCTAAAGTCGAAGTTATCAGGTTGTATAAATATGATACCAAACTTTATTGTAAAGGGTTCTGTGAATTTTAAAGTTGCTCTTTTAGAACACATGATTAACCTCTTTGTAAACTGGCATTTTTTAAACTTAATCGAAAAGGTCGGTTGTTTTTTCGATGCACAAAAGTGGCGATGTGTGTAAGATAAACAATTACGCACGTAAAGTTCTCTTTTCTAATTCTTTAAAGGCTTTGCAGATGATTACTTACTCGCGTGTTTCTTATTACATTCCAAGAAAATTAGCAGTTTACAACGCGGTTTCCTAAAGAGTATTTTTGTGGAAACGAATCTTTGTTCGTTTCTTAAATACAGAGTTCTTATTCATTCTCGTGGTCAGCTTGATATTTCGATATGACATAGGCTTTTGATAAAGTAGATCATGATTTTCTTTTCTATGAATAATGATAGCATGTAGTATCACCTGAACTTTTGAGTTGGTTCAAGACGTATTTGACCGAACGTCAAAAGACCGCTTGGATGTCGGACAGCAATTCCGATACTTTTAATTAACGTCTGGGTCCCCAAAGGATGGAACTTGGGGCCTGTGCTATCTATCGTGTTTGTAAACCACATCGAATTGTGTGCACATATTCACATATAATAATGTTTCGTGGCGACATCAACATCTTCATGAATGTACTGTCATCATAAGACTACAGTCTTTTAAAAGCCTATATCCTACTCATTTCGGAATGAACTTCTGAAAAGTTTTTCCATCTTTATCCAAGCAAAACAAACGTTATGTTAAGGTCGCGAGATCTTGATATATTATCTTACACTTCCGTACTTCCGTCTGTCACTATCGCACGAGTCACTGTGGTTCGTGACATTGGGATCTTTGATGCCACACTTTCTTTTTTTATCATATGACACAGACTGTCTCTTTTGTGCGAGTGCTGGGTTTGTTATCTTGCTTGTCTCGTGGGTTTAAGAAGGTTTTATGAATTTTCCGCGTATTTGTTGTACGACTAAATTGGAGTTTGGTATTGTGATATGGAACTCGCGGACGGCCTCTGATGCGTCACGAATTAAAGTCCTACAAAAAAGTTTTATTCGAATTTCGCATGACCGGCCTTTTTGTGGGTGCTAATTTTATTACGAATATATTCGTAACACTTTAAGCTTAGAAAATAGATTGACGCGTAGACTCTCCTGTGATAGTTTATTTTTACAGAATGTGATCTACGGTCAGTGTCATGATGACCTGTTAAGCTTTGTCCATTTTTACGCTCCAACTCCGGTCGGTAGAAAACACTGCATTCTATCCATCCTCGAAGGACACATTGTCTCCGTTAAAATGCATGCAAATTTCAGTGAATTATGTAACGTCACTATGTTTCGATAATTTTCGAGGCTGCTTTCTTCAAACGGGATCTTGATATGCCGCTACAACATACATACGACAACGTCGATATGAGTCATTCTTCTTTTTGCTGCGTATCCACCACCACATCAAAACCGCGTAGCTCTTCTGGGACACTAAAAACTTAATTATTATTAAATAATTATAACTTTTGCTAACTTTTTTATTCCATATTGAAATTGAATTACCTTTAAGAACTGCACCCCCCCCCTCCAAAACATATTTGCTCATAGTGTAGGGTTGCCAGGCCACTCAGCACAATAAACAAATACTTAAAATTAAGAGAAAACGCACTGTCTTTTAGCTGTTTTTCTCCACTACTTAAATATTGTCTTTAAGATTTATATGCAAATGATGTTGACATTGCAGCTTTTGAATTGCACAGGGTCAGGTACAGAGCAGAACCTTAAGTGGTGTTTCCAGCGATAAATATCTTATTTGCTCGGGAAGTTTCGGACATTTTGTTAAGCTGAAGTTTCATAGTTTGGGAAGCGTTTGGACACTAAACTGCCACAAACATAGGTATTCACCGCAGTGACCTTGTCACTTTGTCCTATGTTATGACACGGGACAAAGATAATACAGCACCATATACATATTTATTTATTTATTTATTTTACCCTCAGGACTAGGGGCATTACAGAGGGGAGTGGTAGAAATAAACAAAAGAAACATGGAACAACAGTAGAACAAAACATAAAAAATGGAAAAAACATGGTTACTAAAACTTGTACGGTACACAGCACATTCAGCAATTGACGCAGGTGATGAAGGTAACTGATTCGATTCTTTTTGACTCTCGGAAGAAATGAGTTAAAATATATATTGTAGCGGAGAGATGGAACCCCTACTTTGTGCTGGTGATCTAGACCAGCTGAAAGGAATGATGGTGGGGTGAATAGCTGATTTCTGAGAGCCGAGTTGTGGTGTAATATTTTGTGAAATAGACAAATGCTAGTAATTCTATGGCGATGTGCAAGGCTGGGTAGAAGTAGAATGTCCTTCATTGAAGTCACGCTTGCGGTCCGGTTATAATTAGTCAAAATAAAACGAGCGGATTTATTCTGAACTGATTCGATTGAGTGAGTAAGGTAGGTAGTGCCGGGATCTCAGACGGAGGCTGCATATTCAAGCTTAGAGCGTATTAATGTCTTATAAAGAAATAGTTTTAACGAAGAAGGGGCCAGGAAAAAGTTACGTTTAAGATAACAAAGCATGCGGTTAGCGTTATTAATCACGTAAGTTACATGCAGGAAAGATCGGAGCTAAGTATCACACACAGATATTTATACGAGTCTACAAGTTCTAATGCTGTGTTATTAAGATTATAAGTAGCAGTAAAGGTAGCTTTACGTGTTATGCGCATTAGATTACATTTTCTAATGTTGAGTTCCTTTGACCAAAGCTCGCACCATAGAAAGATAGAATCCAAATCATGCAGCAATTGTTGGGAATCGGAGTCACTAGATATTATTTGGTAGACAGCGCAGTTGTCGGCAAATAATCTTATTGAGGAAGAGACAGCGCTGGGCAGATCGTTAATGTAAATGAGAAAAAGTAACAGACCTAGGACTGACCCTTGTGGTACTCCAGAAGAGACAGTTGTGGGGGCCGAGTTAATACCATTGCAGGTTACAAATTGCGAACGATCCGTTAAGAATGCTACCAGTTAATGAAATACGTTAGGGTCGATGTTAAGTTTGCTTAATTTTCGGAGTAGAAGTTTTTGTGATACCTTATCAAACGCTTTCGAAAAATCAAGAAAAATGCAGTCCACCTTGTTGAGAGCAACAGGAAAAACATTAGTAATGCAGATTAGCTGCGTTTCACAAGAAACCATTTTTCTAAACCCATAGTGGGTCGAGGAGAAAAATGAGTTGGATTCAAGGAAATAAAACGTTGCGTGTATATGACGTACTCGAAGACTTTACCTGGAATGCTAGTTAGTGAGATAGGCTTGTAATTGAAGGGGGAGCGCTTGTCACCAGCTTTGTGCATAGCAATAACTTTTCCCGTTTTCCAGTCATGAGGTAAAAATCAGGTGTCAGGTGACTATTGAAATATCTTCGCAAGTATAAGAGAAGAGTACTGATTAGTTGCTTTGAGGAACTTAGCGTTGATTTCATCTGCGCCTGTAGCTGAAGATAACTTAAGGTCATTCATAATTTTTGGAACGCCATCGGGATTAATGGTGACATGATCCATGAATGAGAGAGCGTTTACACGATACGTCGGATCAGTGTTGCTGAAAGGGTTGGAAAAAGTCTGAATGAACACTTCGTTAAAAATTTAGGCACAATAATATTCATCAATCTGAGCGTTGTCTGCTGTTTTAAATGAAATCACACATGGCCTATCGCCACAGCTCATGACATGCCAAAATTGCCGAGGCTTATTTTGGAGCATAGATGGTAAGACCTCGTTAAAAAACTTCAACTTAGCATCTCTAATCGCATTCTCATAACGCTCAGCAGCTTCATCGTATTTCTGCCGGCGAACTGGATAGAGTGTACCTTTTACGGCTCTGAATAGCTGTTTCTTTTTGTTATAAAGTCTGAGGAGCACTCTGTTGAACTAAGGTGCACTGGCATTAACAATGATAGTTTTCAAAGGAATGTACTTTTCAGTAAGTGTGCTAATCAATTCTTTAAAGAGTGTCCAGTTGGTCTCAACAGAGCGCTCCGAAAACTTTGCAAAATATAGGTGTTAAAGGTACACAAATCACCGTTAATGGGATCAAAATTCGCTTTGTTGTAGTCGCGAATCACCTTTTTCTGATTACTGGCACAACTCGAAGGAATATTCAGTGAAAAGTGTAGCAAAGAATGATCCCAAAAGCCAGGAAGATAAGAAATTGGACCAATCAGACTAGGTACAGTAGTTAAAATAAGATGTAAAATGTTTGACGTAGTATCCGTTATTCCTTTTGGCATGTCGACTAACTGAGACGAATGGAATTCGGATACAGCACCCAAAACGTTATTACACTCAAGCGCAAAAGGATTGGGGTAGGGACAACCCAAGCCCCACACAATGTTTGGGTCGTTAAAATCGCATAATAACAGTAGTGTTGTATTAGGAAAACGTGTTAAAACTGTTTTTGACACATCATGCAGTTTATCAGCGAAGTCAGCTGAGCATGCAGGTGGGCGATAACAGTATCCTAGAATTAGCCTTTGATGCTGAATGGTAACACAAACGAAAATGATTTCAAGAGCACTGTTAATATCTACAATAAAGGAAGAAATGCGGTCCCTAACGCCGATTAACACGCCACCACCGCTTCGTTGCTCTCTGTCGTGTCGATATCTATTAAAGTGTTTTTGACCAAGAAATAGCTCTGTGTCCCTTATCTTCACCGAAAGCCATCTCTCGGTCAACACAACAATGCCAGCGTCACAAGTATCGATCATTGAACATAATTCGTCACGCTTTTTTATTAAGCTTCGTATGTTAGAAAAGAGGACGGACACGTTACGTAAAGCATCATGACGACCACTTTCCCTCGCTGACCGCTAACCAGATCTAGGTGTACCCTCGGGTGTCGAAACGCGACGCTGGGCAACAATGGAGGTATGCGGTCAAGCTAGTTCCGTGAAGCGGCCCAGTTTGTGATCATAGACAAAGCATTTATCGTTAAGGAGCAGTTTGTTATGGTTACGCTTGAGAGCGGAACCTTGAGATTTTCTAAATTCCATTAAGTTTCTCCGCGCCAAACGTGTCGCACACGATAAATACTGGCCAACACTTATATTAACACGTTTAAGTTTAGCTTCCAATACTTGTTTTTTTGTCTTGAAAGAAGCAAACTTAACAATGATTGGTTTGCACTTGTTCGCGGCAAATTGACCCAGCTATGAGCTCGCTGGTAAGAGTTTGAGGACAAAGCCGTGCGCCAGACTAAATATTGTGGAACATACTTTAGTTAAGAAAGCACTAGTGATATAAATCTTGTGAGCTACTCAAAAATAAGTTATATGCACACTATCTTTTAGTTATAAATTACGTAGCGCAGTGAAACTAAATGCATTGTGTGCCTCCACAAGGTTTCTCCAAAGTGCATATAGCTGAATAGCGCTATTTGAGAACATTTCCTACTGTTTTTTTCCTGGTGAATTTCATATTCTCTAATTAAATCACAGTGTCAGGTTGCAAAAGTTGCCACAGCAAATTTTTTTTGATGCGATAACTGCGTGCGTGTTCCTCGCTTCGCTTAATTATACTACCTTATTTTTCCTTACTTTGCTTTACTTCGTGCAGATGTATACTGAGTGGCTTTTTTCACTTTTTTAAGGGAGTGAATCACCGCTAACCCTACAATGGGAGTGATGAGGGCTATAGTGAGTCTGCTACAGTTCTTGCACTAAGCTAGAATACAAACGATACCATTACCAGAATAAAAACAAAAACATCATAATCTCACTCAGCGTCCAGTTGCATCTGCCAGAAAGAGGTTCCCTGTTTCGAAGGCACACATGGCATCATTTGATTGTGACCGATTTGTTGTTCATAAAAATATAAAATGCAATAAGCAAGAAAGCCATCACTTCACGTTGTGAACGGAAGGGCTTTAAATACGGCTGCTGATTGGGTTTTGCTCGAAATGTTGTCTGCCAGGGCTGTCACCAACTTTGTTCAGTCATGCCTGATTTAGTAGCGGTTAAAGAAGCAGTTTACTAATTTACTAATTGAAGCTTTGGAGGCTTTGGTGATATAAAACGCCATTGTGTCGGCTTTGAAAAATTCAATGGTTACGAATCTATATATTTGGGGACATACACCACTATATATCAGGCTAAAGCATATTAACGATTCGCGAATCTATAGCATTAAAGACATACAGCTTTTACAACTCCAAACAAAATCAGGACTCGCAAATGTACAGCTCCCTAGAAACACTCTAAAATATAGCCGGCTATAGAAATTCAGGTGTAATTGAGAGTCTTCAACGTAGGTTCGTTCGTGTTTTGTTTGATGGTTATTTTCAACGGAATTATTTCTATAGTTATGAGAGAACTTGTGAACTCGGGAAGTTAGACTCGTTGCGCAACGGGAGAACAATTCGTGAACTGACATATTTGTATAGGATTGCAAACGGTATAATTGATTCCCCAGAGCTACTTATCACATCAACTTGCACTTTCCTCGTCAGTCTTTTAGACTTTATACTTTGTTTTACCCTACCAACATTTACCATGCTGCACCCATGACACGCCTACAACTGACTTACAACCATTTAGAACAGATTTGTGCGAATGCTAGCCTTGATATTTTTGATGAAAAGCGTAATTTAGAAAGTGTGTTGAGGCTACTGTTTTTTTCCTAACGTTTCGCTTTTATCCTGTTTAACCATTTTCTGCTCATTGACTGATTGATAAGTGCACCACTGAGGAGGCGTTAAGCTGTTGGTGGGGCACTGAAAATAAGAATAAATAAATAAATAAATAAATAAATAAATAAATAAATAAATAAATAGCTGAATGGTCGAAATTATATAGCTTTGTAATCATACATTATTCTGGATGTGGCTACCCCACCAAAAAAAAAAGTTTAAAAATAAATCGGAATGAATCCAGAAGTTCAGTCCGTCCTATGGGCCCATAAGCAAACCAGAGTTCTAGAAACCGTAAAATGAACCGGAAATGACCAGTGCGGTATCCCAACCGTAATTGGTCGAAGCGGAAGCTGAACCGTATCTAACAAATCCGTAGAGCTTCACTGGAGTGGGTCTAACCGTATATTAAACCGTATCAGGCCACTACGGATAATGATAGAAATAGTTTAATAGAGTGGCATACCTACTCCGTTTCACCTTTCGATGTACTGCAGCTGATGCTACATGCCGTCCCAGAAATTCAAGTGCTGAAAGCATGTCACCTTACTTTCCGGTAGGGCACAGCTGCGCAGGGTGCAGCCAGTTATGTGACACGGTCGCCGTGCTTGTTTGGTAGGAAAAGCTCATAGCATCTGCGGCACTGCATAAGAAGGTGAATCAGAGATACCCACAAGAAAAAATCTTCAACCCGTCAGATCCTTCAGCCAAACCCTTAGCACGTCCACCCATTAGACGCCCAATTGACTGTGAGCCAGAGACAAAAATGCAGTTAAAAAGGTTATTGGAAATTTATTGCAGACATTTAGTATTACAAGCATATTATAACTCGACAACACGATAAAAACCAACGTTTGTCAAACCCGGGCGCAAGCAGCTGTAGACGAAAGAGATAGTATCAAATATGGACAACCGACTTATTTATCACGAAGAAAAATATATTCCTAAGTACTCACAATGCCACTGGGAAAATTCCTGATGTACGGTAGTTCAGCTAATGAAACCGAGCAGGTGCACCCCACGGACACATATACAGTCTCAGTAAGCACGTTTAGCGAAAACCACGAACTCGCAAGCAGCACCCGCCACCGTTGAGAAATCCTTAGCAGAGTCAAGGTTTCGCTCATGATGCCGTCGCGACGGCGACTTCGGCGTATTTTTCGCTCCCTGGATGCTTCTGAAGCTGGACGGACGAAGAGGCTCAAGGAACAAGGGCGGACAGCACCGCCGTCCACCGTCTTAGTACCCACGGAGCCGTGATCCCGGTGCACAGGCACTACATGCCGTGGGACGCTGACCCCGACTGCCAGGCTTGCGGCGAAACGCTGAACCCAACTGCCATGCTTGCGGCAAGTAGGCCGAAACCGGCCACCATCTCCTTGAATGCGCTGAACGAACGGTGCTGAAAACAGCCAAAGCCAAACTTCTTCACCTGCGGAACTAAGGAAGAAACTGTATGGCTTCTAAAGGAGAAGATAGGTATCCAGTGTCAGGTCGTAAATATTTATTGTTCTCTATTTACCGCATATGTTGTCTCACAAATATTCAAACCTTTATAAACCAGTTTGCCATGTTTGATCAATTGTTTTACAAGTGTCCGATAAAAAGCCGAACTTAGTGTGCCATATTTAAAAACTACGGAGATAATGCAACTTACGGAAGTGTATTTTTTATGAACGTAGTGTTTCAATTTTTGAAAAACCTAGATCTTCAGTACCTCATGTTGCGTTTTGGAATAAAGATATTCATTTCATTCTCAAGCATACGAGTACAATTCTGTCGCATTGTCCACATTTTCTTCATTTAAAACTGCCGACCATTCAAGATCTTGAAGAAACCATTACATCCCCAAATAATCGCCGGCACTGTAATTCAATCTGAGATGATTTTGGAGAGTACATTTGTCACGCAATTGGGGAAAAGGAATAATAATCGGAGGATGAAAACATATGGACGTACTAGGGCAATGTTCACGAACCCAATGCATCCTATGGTGCAGTTTGATAAAAATAAATCAAGAACGTTCCCCACGTTGGTTGTCAGCTGATTGTACTAACAAAGTTCGTTAAACTAAATAAAATTATGAAAAAAGTCACTCTATTAGTCGTTTCGAGTGTCGGCTGGTAGTGTTAGATGAGCAGTCTATAGTAGGAAAATTAAAATGACCGTAAACATAAGCGCAATAGTTTGAAAAATCTATTGTTTTTTTAATGTTTTCAAAGGGGTGAATAAAATATTTTTGACAAGAGGAGAAAAAGAATAGTTTCCAATAAAATAGTTAAAACATTCACTTCATAAAACTTAAATCCACACACATTCTTTATAGGTTCCTTTATCGGTCCTTTGGCAGGACGCCACTGACTCGTCAATAGCGATTAAAACATCGCCCCAAAATTTCTGGCTTGTCATAACGTAGACTCTCTCTCTGCGATGTACAATGTGGGAAGAATGAAATACAGAGTGCGAGATATATCTTCTAAAATTCACTTTTCACCTAAGAAGAATAAATTGTAACTATCACGAACAACGTTTGACATATGTTCATCAGCTTTTGTCCGCAAACCACAGACGTTCGGAAAAATACTTTTAAGAATGCTAGCCATTTTCCGATGAGCTATGGGATTCCGGCACAGACGAACATAAGTTGTCAAACTTGTGTAAAACGAATGAAATATGATCCCCGCGGGCCAAACTTGAGGCTTTTAATGAGGTCGAAGCAAGCGTCGTCTACAGAAACGTGAAAAGAGCAATACGACGGAAACTTAGTCTTGAGCTTCGTGGAACTAATAAATTCGCAATTCAGAAAAGGTTTTACTAGAACACTACTGCCTGCTGCAGTGGTGTTCGCGTCAAGACTTCACACAAAAAGTGTTTTATGAGCAGTGGCACGAGTAGCTCAGGTGACCATTGGAGGATTTCGCGAATAACATGGATGCCTTCTGACGTCGTCGGGGACCCACCAAGGTGTAGCAGTCGTCTTTATCCAGTTGACACTCCGTTGTCGTTCTGCCGCGTCTGTAAATTCCAAGTGCGCCGAGTGTCGTCTAACGAAGCTGTTCTGGGCTGGCTGTCTCGTTGCGGGTACCAAGTTTTGGCTTCGCAACTTCAGTAACTTTTTCGGTGCTTCCAGCTATCAATAGCTTCTGTCCTCGTGTATTGAATAAGCATGCAAGTGCCGTGGCGAAGTCGCGTTGTTTTTTGCGATGAGCTCGGCACACGCTCCTGGGCCCGTTTGCTCGAAGCGCTAACCGCGGCTAAAGTTAGCCGCAGTACCTAGGAGAGGGATTTTGAAATCACGTGACTGGCTTGGTAGGGATGCGTGGAAACATGGCGGTGCCCTGGTGAGTGAGTGCCGCTCGCTTTAAAAATATGTCGTTGTAGCTGCAATTTCGGACGCGTTAGTCAGCAACAAATGGCGCAGGAGGCTTTCGGTTTGCCTTACCTCACTTAAATCGCAAAGCGTGAGCAATGACAACGCCGCATTTTTAGTTAGTTTTTCAATTCTGGCCATTGCTAAGCCTAAAGGGACGCTATAATTCTCGGCATGGCAATGTCTTTGGAAAGTGGATATCCTTGACTCAATCGGCCGGGTATCGATAGCACACAAAAGCAGACAGATTCCCAATAGGCCTTTTTCTAAATTTCCTAAACACCGAGGTGCATGTTACGAGTGTAGTTCAGCAATAATTGTTTTGAAGCAAAAAGTCCAACACCAATTTTGCCTTGCACGCGGGACTGTCAGAGCCTTATTATGATTATTAACTTCGAATCTTTTATAAGAGGAAGGCCAGCGGGCGCGGACCGTAGAATTACACTTCCATTGTTCTACTCGATGCTTGGGTAATTTAGAAAAAGGTCTATTGGGGACGCTGTCTGCATTTGTGTGCTATCAATACCCGGCCGATTGAGTCAAGGCAATCCGCTTTCCAAAGACGTTGCCATGCCGACAATTATCGCATTCATTTAGGCTTAGGAATGGCCAGAATCGGAAGACTATCTAAAAAATGCGGCGAGGCCCTATTGAAAAATCCACCAGACCGGTTTGGTGTGTTCTAGTGTTTTCTGACGTAAACATCAGACCGGCCTGGTGTATTCTGGTGCGCACATCAGACCAGCCAAACGTGTTCTGTTGTCCCCACCATAACACGTTAGGCTGGTTTGCTGTGCCCATCCCACCATCCTAGTGTGGTCTGATGTGCACATCAAAACACACCAGGCTGGTCTGATGTGCACAACACAGCACACCAGAATGGCTTGATGTGCACACTACGCCACACCAGACTGGTCTAATGTCCACACCAAGGCACACTAAACTGGCCTGACATGCACACCAGGGTGCCTCTGGTGAGCACACATTACGGATATATGTATGGTTTTGAATGAAAAAATGTTTTCTTGTAAAATTAAATAAGATGTACAGGGCTCAAACACCACATTTGATTTTATAAGGTAATTAATTGAAGGGGCGATGGAACGATTCACTTCAAATAATATGTACTTTGCGTAAGCATGTTGGCACAGTGTAACAAACGTTTACCTATGTGCAATAGCCTGATGGAAAGAATACAGGTTTGTCTCGTCAACAATCGTCAGCAGCTTGTCATCAATGAAAACTTGAAAATATTTCAGTCGGCATTTGACATCATCAGAGGCCGTAAACATGGGTTCCGCAGGCTCCAGAAAACACCGGTCTTTTTTTCCCCAGTCAAAAACTTGCGGCGGTGACTTTTGTTTCTTTCTTGACGTTGACAGAAGTGGACAGGCGGGCGTTCTGCCTTCAGTTTTGTTATCGCTTGGAAGTTCTGTTGTAAGGCCCTTCGTTGGCAAGTTCTCCTCGTCACTGTCACTCACTTCACTATCACTAGGTCTCGCATCAGACACTGTTCCACTTCCTGGAATCAAAACCACACAGGGACGATCGCGACACCGTGTCTGGTAGAAAGATCTTGATGGAATTTCCTTCGGGCAGCAGTAGAATACGAAGCCTAAAAGAAAAGAGCACCACGTCAAATTCTACCAGAAAACAGGGATGTACTAAACCACGCCAAACAGGAAGCTTTCTCCCGACAATTACAGCCGATTCCTCGTGCACAGGTATCTAAAATTCAGAGTGAACGCCCGCCCCTAAAGTAAACTACTGAAACACTGCCAAATCTAAGCACGGAACGGAACACCACAGAAATCACAGAGCTACTATTCGACTCCTCTCTTAAGACAGTTTCACATGTAGCGACTGTGCGGAAAAAAAAATCGGTGCGACAGCCGACGCAGCGAGTGCGATCGCAATGTTTGGTTTCACATGCTCCAACAACCGCGCGATTTCTGTCGGAGCGGCTGGCGCTTCGGACACGGACGCGACGCGTTTCACTTTGTCTAAAATACAACAAAAACGTCTTAATAAGTATACATATTTTAGGAATTCAATATGTAACCAGAAATTTATAATAACGAAGCATTAAATCAGAAGCTTTTATGTGCATTTTCGCGGATGAAAGCTGGCTAATGAACAGCTGATTGACGAGAAAGCGATCGCACCGGCTCTGCGGCCAAATACCAACTTGGTGGAAACCAGTTGCAGAGCCGCTGCGACAATGCGACTGCGATTTTAATCGCATATATACTAGAAATCGCACCGATTTCGGGCGAGAATCAGAGCATGTGAAAGAGCCTTCGCATATCTACTATGTACTTTTTTTTTTTCCCGACCTTCATACGTTTCAGGGTAAAATACGTCAGCGCTATGGAATTCAGAACTTGTAAAAATTCAAAATTAGCATATTCCAGAGAAAAGTACTGCTTACCTTTGTAACGGCAGTTCGAAGTGCGTAGCACGGCGTGGACGATACGCATCTTGGGCGCCGCCATGCACATCGGAGCCGACGGAGCGACGGAGTATCCGGAAACCCCTCGCGGCGAAAAGTCGAGACCGCGAAACCGAAACCAGAAAATGTGTTTCCTAAGATACGTTAAACATTTTGCATGAGTATTGCTTTGGGTCCCAAAAACACTATTTTTATATTGAATGTGTCCTAAAAATACACAAACATTTTTAAAGTACCTAAAAGGGTTAATAAAAATAAAAACGAAAGGAAAACTTTAGTGTTGCTAGAAGTGTTAGGAATCGGCGGCGGCGTCTGTGCACACTGGGCAATTTGCCCCGCCAGCGAGCTGCTGAGCGCGAAGGAGAAAACGGTCGTGGGAGAAAAGGTAAGGATTAAGGATATTTCTTTGTATCTTTTTGTGCTTGCTGCATTAATATGTGGGGATTTCGCATTATTAGGTCTGCTGAGACACCTGTAGCTTTATTTTCAGTGAACGATTCGAGCCTAAAAGTATAGCTTTACAGAAGAAAAATTTCCGGGCGGCTATCAGTTCGAAAGTCTTTGTTACCCAGCATTGCTAGCCGGCAAGCGTATTCTAGAGTTGTCATTTGGACACCAGTTTGAGTTGTCTTCACCACTTGTGGGGTCTCTCTGTAATAATCGCCGCGCGATCGGCATGTGCTTCGCCCGTCTCCCAGGGAGTGACACAATACAACGAGAAGATTGCGAATCGGTTTACTATACTTCCCAGTTGTCCGTCTTCGAGAGCCGGCACTGCGGCCCGCCGAGCCGGGTTGTCGCCCGTCATTCAGAGCTCGCAGTCGCTGTCCGTGTCAAGCCTGCGGATCGTCCTCCCCACGCCAGCGCTGCGTAAGCAAGCTGTTCCGGGCTATCACAGCCCGAGTCTCGCTGCGGAACCACTCCGGGATCGTCATGGCTTAGGTCGGTGTGGCCAGGGCTCGCCGTTTCCGCCGGTCCTAATCTGAACCTCGCTGGCGGAACGCTCCAGGAGTCGCCATGAGCCAGACCAGCCAGAACGGCTCCATCGTTCCTGCGCGGCCCCAGCCTAGGGCGGCACGCTCTTCCTGTTTCCTCGCGCTCGCCCCCGGCTAGAAAATGTGAGTAATTAGAAACATATTCTGCATGCTAGAGAACAGAATGCGCGTTACAATGGCTGTACTGTGATATGCAAGCCTGGTGTGAAAAGGTGACAGGCAAGAAAGTGCACATGTGAGAAGGATATTTATGCTTCACTTGAGCTCTTTCTAAAGAAAAACTTACGCATCCTGTTTTCTGCATGCCGTCAGATTTGTTACCAGATTCAGCGTTAAATTTTGTTGCCGAAACAAACAAAGCTTTATGTGCTGCGAAAATTTACTATTTGAGAACTCGCAGGTTTGGAAGGTTTTGGTTACGACCGCGCGTGTGCCGAACGGCTATGCGCACATACAACTACGACTGCCGGGACGGGCCTCTCGCTTCTTGAACGCCTGATCGCCTGATTCTGGACGTCACAGCGAAGCAACAATCGGCCCAATTGTTCCTATTGTATTTCCCTATCTGGTGTCTATAGTCTGTTGCAACCTAAAAACGAAGGGCGAGATTAAGACGGGCCGGGGAGGAGGAAGCAGGCGGAACGCTAAAGAGAGAAGGAGGTTTTCTCCTCTCTTCTCCAGCGTTCCGTCTGCTTCCTCCTCCCCGACCCGTCTTACCCTCGCCCTTCGTTTTTAGGTTGCAACGGACTATGGTGACTCGTAGAACAACTTGTATAAAATTGTTATTTTGCTGAGTAGTCTGCAAAACAAGTTCGTCAGACCACTTTCCAAGCCTGCACATTTATTTTCGTTCACTTCAACAGCAACAATTACTGTAGAATTTACTTACCTGATGCATCACACTGCAGTGATCCACTTCTGTTGCCGTGTCACTTCCGAAGATCTCGAGGGGAAGCGGTATAGTTTGACGCTTGAGTCGCCTTCGTGACTGTGACAGTCTTTCACGCAGCAGTAGCGACATTTATTTTTTGGGGGAACCCTATCGAACCCCAGCGGGTTCCGGTAGCATCTCACCTACTCCTATAGGAGTAGGCAAGATGCTACAGAAACCCGCTGGGTTCATAGACGTGACGTGAAGCCGGGACTTACTTTTAAGAAGAACGGTTCCCAAAAAGGCTGATGCCGATCCACAATCCCACATTCACACTTGGTTTCTAAATGCACCCGCCTGCAGTCCTTGCGATCCGGGCTGTCCTGGCCTACCCGGTCTTTTATTTTTCAGCCGCTAGATGGCGCAATATGTAGTGACAAATTGCATTGCTGGTTAATATTTGGGTCACTTAAAGTGAGGGGAGTGGGTGGAGTGGAATGGGGGGGAGAGATTTGTATTATCGAGATTCTGCTGAGACGTTGCCCAAGACGCCTCCAACTACGTTGCAAATCTTAATTTGTTTTTCATCTGTATAAAAGCAGATATTAATTTACTGACAGGATGACAGTGCTGGTGGGCCCAAATCTAATTATGTATTTGCAATCAGAACTGCTGATAATGTAGTTGCAGGTAGTGACAATCTCAATTTTGTGGAGCAAGTCAATTGATTGTTCAGGAGAGGCTCTGCCCAGTACTGTTATTCACATGCTTCAGGCCCTTCTATCGTTAAGAAAATAGTGTTTCACCCTCTTTGCACACAGGAGCAGAGCGATCAAAAGTCGCTTTTTTAGGGGCAGGACAACACTGTCATACTACTATAGCCAGACTTTTAACTCAACAAATGGTTGATGACAGAACAGGAAGACATCATTTCATGACTTCTTTATGCAGCGTAGCACGATACAGTCATTGCTTACTTGACAGGCGAGTAGTTGTAACAACGAGAGTTGGTAAGGTTGCCAGTATCCCACATGAACAAATACTATCTTAAAGGCGTGATTTCAAAAGGTAGTGTTCATTTATTTAGTGCATAAAGCAGCCTGGCTGTGGCAACATCATAAGCAACAATACCACCTTAATGGTAGTGACCGCAGCCGTTGTGTCACCTTACTAAAAGTACCGCAAGAAAGAGCTGACATTACCTCTACAGGTTTGCATCGTCATAAATCAAGTTAAAGCGATTTGCTAATGGTCTGAAAATCCAAAAACAAGTGAAAGTGATTTACTGGTGGAGTGAAATGACGAAACATTTTGAGGGCATGCATTGCTGAAATCTCACCCTATTTGCAACTGTAGCATACATTTTGTTTGGGAATATGCATGCTTCCTGCTATTACTACAACAAAGAAATGGGGTTCAATGTTTTGACTAACATAGCTCCTGAGCATAGGGCTAGATTGACGTTGTGAAGGAATATTGTGCTTTATTTATACTGCATTGCACGTCATTTTGAATATGTGATGCGGCTATCTTTTTCTTTATTACAGCTACAGTATGTCATAGCGTATAAACAAATCAAGACCTTGATGTTACTCGTCGCTCTAACCTTTAATTTGATATCCTAGGTGCTGCAGTGGCTGCTCCACCTGGCGCGGCCGTGGCCTCCTCTTGGCCACCTCTCTTTGCTGTCCAAGATAGTGAGGTACGTGTCTGGGCCTACAAGACATTTTGTCTATTGATTTCACTTCATTGACTTGTTCAGGAGAACAGACTAATGGCAGAAAAAACAAGGACACAAACAGGCTGGCACACAAAAAGGCAAACACAGGTACTGACTTAAAGGTGCACTAAAGATAATTCTCAGATTGTCTGTTCTTGGTGATAACTCATTCGACAGGCTCTAGGCATCCTAAATATCCAAAAAATTATGCTCGTTCCATTCCTATTTTCCTTCTCAAAATAAAAATAAAATAACATACTTAAGTCTTGCCATAGGACGAGCAGGTGAACTATCTTTGAAAAAGTGTACATGCGGATGGCAGTGACATCAGTGCTATCTGATAGCCGTGTCCCACAAATTACACTTTAGCAGTGCCAATAATACCTATCCAGTGGGTTAGTAAGCTAGCCCGCTTTACTAGTATAGACTAGCAAAGAAGACAGAGTATGGATGGATGGTAAGGGCTATACACTTTGTAACGGGCAGCAGCTTGTGCCACCTATCCTTACATTTCGTCATCCCTTCTTTTAGAGCGCAGCTCTTAGGGGCCCGTTTCCGGCTTGAGCGGCGTCGGCGTAGGCGTCGGCGTCGGCGTCGGCGTAACCGCGCGGTGCATCATGGGAAATGTCCCATAATGCACCGCGCGAGCCCCCCACCGGGGTCACGTGACTTCGTGGGGGGCACGTGACCCCCCGAAGTCACGTGACTCCCCTGAGGTCACGTGACCCCCGCCGATGTCGCGTGACCCCCCGATGACGTAATCGACACTGATGACGTCACCTTCATCCACATCGTCATCGTCATCATCACTGATGACGTCATCAATAGTGATGATGACGATGACGATGCGGATGCCGGTGACGTCATCAGTGATGATGACGACGACGATGTGGATGCCGGTGACGTCATCAGTGATGATGACGATGACGATGCGGATGCCGGTGACGTCATCAGTGATGATGACGATGACGATGTGGATGCCGGTGACGTCATCAGTGATGATGACGATGTGGATGCCGGTGACGTCATCAGTGATGATGACGATGACGATGTGGATGCCGGTGACGTTACCGACATCCGCATCGTCATCGTCATCATCACTGATGACGTCATCAGTGACGTCTCTGATGTCGTCACCGGCATCCGCATCGTCATCATCACTGATGCCGTCGTCAGCGACGTCACTGATGACGTCACCGACATTCGCATCGTCATCGTCATCATCACTGGTGAAGTCATCAGTGACGTCACTAATGACGTCATCGGTACCCGCATCGTCATCCTCACTGATGACATCATCAGTGACGTCAGTGATGACATCGTCGGCATTGGGGGTCACGTGACCCCCCCTGGTTAGTCTAACCCCCCCCCCCCCCAGCGCCCTTCCCTCCTCCTCCTCAAGAGCTGCGCTCTAATTCGGCGTTACAGGGAGTTGTAAGCGGCTTTCACTTTTTTTTTTAATTGTATAAATTTTGTTCTAACACAGCCCACCCCCCTTTTTAAAGTGATTATATTGCTTATTTATATCATTTTGGTTATCCTTCCCTAGATCTTTTCAACCAATCTTCCAATCACCTCTTAGTTACCGCAATTCTTTCTCTATCCATTTGTCCATCCATGTCCGGAAAACCCAGTGCCCCCTCCAAATCCGTAGTTATCCGCTCAAGGGGGTGGGACGAAGCCCCATGCGCCTTAAAATTGCATGTTCTATAGTTTCCCTTTCGCGGTTACATACGTCGCACAGAGCGTCCACTTCCTGGAATTCAGCCCTTTACGTTCTCGTTCGAAGCACACCCGTTCTAACTTCAAACAACAAAGAGCTCCCCACTGAATTATCATACAGCTGTTCCTTCTTTATTTTTTTGTTTGTATTTATGCCCTGTATATTGTTAAAGCTGATTTCTCCTGCATTCTCTCTTCCCACAATTTCCTTTCTGTTTCCTTTACTCCCTTTTCTTCTGATATGCTCTGATCGGCTCCATCTCGTTGAATGTACTTAAATATCAGCTTGTGGGTTCGGTTTGTCCACTTAGTGTTTAGACTTTTTATATATAGCTACTTGTACACTTTCCTTGCCCATCGTGTCTCCTCAATTTCACCTAGTCTTATTTCAAATTTAACTTTACTTATCGCCTCTCTACTCGAAAGATGCCCAATTCATGTCCCCCTCTACTCCCTCGTTTGTAGTATTCCCATGTGCCCCCAATGCCAACCCACCCACACTCATTTGCTGTATCTCTAAACCTGCCTGGATTTATGACCTCATACACAATACCGTATTTACAAATCACAGTCCTGGCACCATGACTCCCTTCCTCACACCCCTAACGACTTCACATCTATTATGGTTTCATAGTGCCCTGTGTTTCATGACCGCTGAATCTCGTTTCCCCTTCTTTATTACAATATCTTCATGGTCTTTTAGACACTGTCTTCCTTCACTTAACCGTATTCCCAGATATTTGTACTTTTCTATGTGTTCTATAAATGTGTCCTCTATCTCAAGGGGTTCCCCCTTCTCGTCTTTATAGCCGACTGCGATTATACCCGACTTGTCCCTACTAAATTTTAGTCTTAAATTGTCCCCTTCTCTGCTGCAAATCCTGATGAGTTCCCGTATTGTGTCACGACTTTCTGATACTAGTTCAATATCGTCTGATACATTAACCGTGGCAATATTTGATTTACTTTATGTCCTTCCCTCATGTTAGTCAGATCAAAACCTAGGTTGCACTGTTCTAACTTTTTCCCATCTCACTGAGGTATATCATAAAGACCAGGGGAGACAATTGCCAAACCTGTCAGAGATATATTTTTATTGCTGCTGGTCTTGTAGTTTCGGCTTCCCATGTTAGAATCACCCCTATTTTCCGTATAAACCTATTCTAGAAACTTAACTATGGTTCCCTCTAGCCCATATCCCTTCAATTGGTTCCAGAGTTTTTCCTGATTCACATTGTCATATGCACCTTTGATGTTCAAAAATGCTACCCATAATAGCCTTTGACTTGTCATTGCTATCTCTATGCACTGAGTGATTTTGAATAAATTTTCATCCAGTCGTCTACCTTTCCTGAAACCATTTTGAAGCTCCCCCAGAATCTGTTTTCTCTTTGCCCATTCTTCTTTTTACAATTTGCATAGCTAGTCTGTATATTTATGAAGTTACTGTGATTGGTCGGTATGATTTGACACTGTCTTTTTCTCTCTTGCCCTTATATAATAATCTCGTCCTGCTCAATTTCCAGTCCACTGGGTACCTCCCTCCCATAAGTATCTGGTCAATCACCTGCCTTAGTTTCAATTTGCTTGTTTTGCCTAGAACTTTTATCAATCTCATTGGTATGCCGTCTGGACCTGTTTCAGTGCCAGCCAGAACCTTCCCTTCTACTTTTTTCCCATTCCTCTGTAGTCCTTTCCCCTTCCTCACTATGATCCTCCGCATGTGTTGTTTAGACGCTACCATTCCCTACGACCTGATTTGATTCTAACTCCGAAAATACTGCTTCGACTGTATGTCTAATGTATTCTCCTGCCTCATCCCCTTCTACATTTGTGCCTTCCTGTGTTGTTAGTGCCTGCTGGTACGCCTCGGTCATTTTTCCCTGTGCACTGATGTGTTGTCAGAATCTTTTTGCCGCATTCCTATCCTTTTGGCTTATCTCTATCATCCACTGGACCCCTGCTCTCCCAATTTTGGCCTGTATTAATGCTAATGTCTCCTGCTTTCTTTCCTGAAATTCCTCCCATTTTGTCGCTACTTCGGCTAGTGTGGCCCCCTTTTTCTTTGCCCATCTGTGTTCTTTAGATGCCGCTTGGCGTTTCAATATTGCTCCCTTAACCTCTTTATCCCACCAGCTTTTGGGCTTGCGTTTTAGTTTTCTTCATCCTTGTTTGATTCAATATTTCTCTAACTCTCTTTTGAAAACACTTAGTCTTCATATGTCCATTCTCTTTCCGGTTGCTTGGATACAATGTTCTCGATCTGCTTAGATGCCTCTTGTAACTGTTTAACAATTAAGTTATTCCTACCCTCTTGTTTTTGATTTTGCATTTCTGGTTTTATTGTGCCAAATATGATTTTGCTTCTCTTATGGTCGCTCCCCAGACCTTAGACCTACATACCTCCTAATCTGTTGTATATTTTACGCGACATTAAACAGTAGTCAATAGTCGAGTGCGAGTTCTTTCTTTCCCATGCTATTTTTCCATCACATTTCACCTGAGCGTTAACCCATTAATATTAACCCATTAACCTTTGCAGAACGCCTCTAACATCCTCCCTGTTGTATCTGTATGTCCATCAAAGTCTTCCAAATATGCATTCACGTCCCACAAGATAATTATTTCCTTGCTAGTGCCAATTTCCCTAACGTCTCCTGATATACATGTCAAGTGTTCTGCATTTTCCTCCCCTGCATCACTCCCTGTTTTTAGATAAACAAAACCCAGGATTGTGTCCAAACGCCCAATATTGCCTTTGACCCACATGTGTTCCCTGCAGCCCTCTCGTTCCCTTTCCCATTCCTGAACCTTAACTAACACCCCTAATCCCCTCCCTTGTGTTCCTCATTGGCCCGGTGGCATCCCATCCAATGATATCCCGGTATGTATGGTGGTTCTTCCATATGCCTGAGATGTGTTTCTGCTAATCCATACACTACAAAGTTGTCGCTTTCTAATCGCTCCTCAATCTCCTCCCATTTTATTCTGTTCCTGCCCCCCTGCATGTTTATGAATGATGTTGCTTTTTCCTAGTCCTGCAAGGCTTCCTCTCACCCTCCCAAACCCTCCCCCCTGTATCTACATTTTGGCCCTCATTTACACCTGCGCCCTCAGGGCTCCGGGGCCCCGCAAAAAATGTATGATGTGACATCCATTCCTATCGCCTACCCTGCTCCCAGTGGTTTCACTGTAGTGGATGCCCCATGTAAAAGGGTTGGAGCGAGCTTCGTGCACCGCCCTGTTTACTTTCATTACTTTATACTGAAATCGTCGGCTCAACCCCCTTATCACCCGGTTAGCTTCCAGCACCCGCTTCTCTATCTGCAAAGACTGTCCCCAGACCTCTGGGACGGTGCATATTTGCACATGCACAGTCTCAGAGACCTCCCTCAGCTTACGTAACCCCAACTCTATCTGCCTGGCGAGGTTCTGGCTCCGTCCCTTTAACACATCATTTAGTCCTGCGTGTATTACAACTAGGTTCTCTCCCTCCCTGTTTTCCCACACCTCATCCTTCGCTTTGGCCATAGCGTCTACCATGTACTTTCCTGACTGAGCCACTACATTTACCCTCCCATCCCCTTTTACCCTGTCTAGCAGCCCCTCCTTAACCCTTGTTATGTTTGAGTCTGCTACCACCACCACCCTCTTAACCCCCGACTGCCTGTCTTCATCCCCTCCAGATATGTGTGCTTTCTCTGCCTCAACTTCTGCTGCCTTCCTCGAACCCTGCTGTACTGCAGCACTATACAGCTGTGCAGGCTCCTTTCCTACACAGTCAAACACCCCGTCACACCTGTCTGCCGCCCCCCCCCCCCCCGCCGTCTTCTCTGCCACCTCACCCTTTCATGATTGAAAAGGCTTACTCCGACTTAACATAACAAATTAATAACAAAAGGTACAGACGTTTCGCCACCTATGCAGGTGGCATCTTCAGTATACACTGACACAAATGAGGTGAGGTCGACCAGTTTACTTATCACACACGTCCCCGTAAACGTCCGGCAGGGGGCCACGGTTGGTGTTGCACACCGATGAGTCACGGCGAATGAACCAGGACTCGACGAATTTTCTTTGCCCCCACCTTTGTTCTCGGGCCAGCGTCGTCGCATTGTCCAGGTCGAAACTGTGTCCTGTCGTCCAGCAGTGTTCGACATGCCACGCGGTCCAAGACGGAACTTGTCGAACACTGCTGGACGACAGGACACAGTTTCGACCTGGACAATGCGACGACGCTGGCCCGAGAACAAAGGTGGGGGCAAAGAAAATTCGTCGAGTCCTGGTTCATTCGCCGTGACTCATCGGTGTGCAACACCAACCGTGGCCCCCTGCCGGACGTTTACGGGGACGTGTGTGATAAGTAGACTGGTCGACCTCACCTCATTTGTGTCAGTGGATACTGAAGATGCCACCTGCATAGGTGGCGAAACGTCTGTACCTTTTGTTATTAATTTGTTATGTTAAGTCGGAGTAAACCTTTTCAATCATGAATTCACCCGGCTTTTGGAACATTTTTACATTTTTGCCTCACCCTTTCTCCTATTAACTACTCCTGTCAGTTGCTGCACCATGGGGTGTGCTCCTTGCCTTTAACGTGCAACACCACCAATGAAGCAGATCCAACAAGCAAGCCTATCCTATCGCTACTTTAAAAAGTGCTTTCTAGTACCCATAAACACACTCGCAACTAAACTAAATACACCAAATATTGCTTAGCTTCGCAGGAGCTCTGGAAAACACGTCCTCTTTGTCAGCTGATAAGCAGCTGACTGGTGAGACATATTGATGCCTATTTCGGAACACAGAAAGGCAAGGTAGTGAGCTTTGGTAATAGCACACTCATTCGTGTTTTCTTTTTCATATCTTGTCATGAGATGGTGCCAAAGGTTTTTTTTTTCACATTGCTCGGCTGCCCGAGGTTGCAAATATTTGTACAAAACATGGGAGTGCACAGCAGTATACTTCCTTCATACTTGGCGATGTCGAATTTAAAAATTGTCAAATGGTTCATTAAAGTCAAGCTTTCATGAAACAATTTTTTTATATCATTATTAGTATTTGATGTGTACAGCAATAATGGACCTCCTTTCTTAATGCTTATTCCAAAGCTGAAATTACTTCTCTTAAAGGGGCGCTCGGGAGCTTTCTAAGACGGCCTATATTTGCCGTAACGCATTCTATGTGCTCTAAGCATCCCAAATATTTAAGTTTAAATCATGTGCAGCTTAGTTCACTAATAAAATTGTGATAAAAGATAGTGAATCTCAGACATACAAATGGCGGCACTGAACCCGGCCGAATGTAGGTGAGGAACGAACGGGGCTCATCAGACAATCACAAGCGATAGCTTCACGTCCGGACAAGCAGCCAACCAGCCCTGCTCGTCTGCACAAGAGGCCCTCGCTTGCAATTGACTGACAAGTGTCTTTCGCCGTTCCACCCTATTCGCCTTGATTCGGTTCAACCGCATTCGCTATCTTTGATCACATTTTTTAATAATGAAAGAGGCCACACATGATTGTAAGTTTTGGACTTGTGGGATGTTAGAGCACATAGGTTAAGTTAGGAACATAAATAGGCCATCCTGGAATACTAGAGAGTGCCCCTTTAATTTATTTCATTTTTTTATATATATCTACAGTTCAGCATTTCAGTGACACAAAGCAGGAACATGATTGCAGACGAAAGTGGAGAGTCCATTTGTGTTGCCTGTATTTCTCCACTTTTTGTGCATTTTCTTGACAGTGTTACTCACTGCAGATTCATCTTGGACCTAGCATCAAAATGCGAGAGGCAGCATTTACACATGCCGTGGAAAAGGCTGCCACTCCTGGCCGCTCTCTCAGAATGGTCAGCCGATCACTGTGGGAGCCTGCGGAGCTCTTCGACAAGGGTGTGTCAGGGCAAGCCTGCAGGCGTCTCCTCTAGGAGGGTGTGGTGAGAAAAAGCCCCTACCACACCAGGTGGGTATTTCTGATCAACCTGGGAGGGCACAGCACCTGTTGTGGCTGCTGTGCTTAGCTCTGAACAAAAAAAAAATTGGTTATGGGGATTTTTATACATGGTGTAGTTGGTCTGCCATTAAAGTTGCGACGAGTCATACGCTGTAGATGAGCAGCGTGTGACTCGTCACAACTTTAATGGCAGACATGTATGTATAGTGTGAGTTATGATTTACTATGATTTGAGATTTTTATGAACCTATTGTTGATTTTGCCTTGTGCAGCACACATGTACAGTGAGAGGCACTAAGAGGTCAGACAAGGTGAATGTGGACAGAGCAGGAGAAATGCCACTTGGGGTGCAGCGCTTTCTTTGCTCACTGGGAGCGAGGCCACGATGTTCGATCTGCAGTAAAACCTGATATTATTGAACCGGGTTAATTTAAACTATCTGTAAATGGACTGGTAGCTGCAATAAAAATGCATAGTGAAAAATGGAATTACATCGAACGAAAATTGCAGAGTCTCCCCATGGACCGATCTGCCAAGAGCGCTGTTTAGCTCTGCAAGCTGGCTTTCCCCCTGTATAAGAATCTTCCTTGGCGGAGAGCCAGCTTGCAGAGAAAGCTGGCTTTTTTTCTTCTGAGCAGCCGCGTCGGCCGCCCAGGAGTAAAAAAAAAGTCTTGTGGGGGGAGAGGGTGAGCCGGTAAACGAAGAAGCGGCCCCTATATAACTGCAGTCGGCGTCCCTCATGATGTACGGATGCTTTTTCGAGCGTGAACAACTTTTCTAAATGTGGCGTGCTTGTTCGTTGTCAAATTCATTAAAACTTCTATAGAGAATTTCCCGCTATATCAAAGTGGTAGACGGTTTTTTGAGAGTTTGATATAGTCAGGTTTGACTGTATTATGTTGCCCACAGGTAGGCGAAATCAGATAGAACGTGGCAGGGCGGGCCGAGTGATAAATTGACTGATTATCAGGCTCGACACGACATAACATCTTGTTTACTGTTGTAGTTGTGATTTTATTATTTTAAGGTTTTTTTATGAATAACTGCTCGTGTATTTCTTTTTTAGGCACTGCAGGTTTTATCACACAATACCGACTTGCCGAAGCCATCATCTTAGCCACCCGGATGTGCTGGCAAAAGTGGCATGGAAGAAAAGAGCCATGGACAGCCCAGTCTGCAGGAGAATGTTTGCGAGTGGTGCATGTTGGGAAAAAAATAAAATAGTAAGTTCCATTCTCTTTGTCTTTGTAGTTTTGTTTCATGGCAGAATGAACACCTAAACCTGCAAAAAATTAGCAGTCTTTTTGCACAATTTGCTAGCTGTTGTCATCAGCAGTCCTTTCCGCATCTAAATTATATTTTGCTTGCATGACCAGGTCACCCCGAAGACGCTAGGTCGGCCGGATCACATCAGAACACGCCAAGACACTAGAACACGCCAAGACACTAGAAAACGTCAAGACAATAGAACACGTCAAGACACTAGAACACGTCAGGATAATAGAACACGTCAGGATACTAGAACATGTCAGGACACTAGAACACACCAGGACAGCAGAACACGCCAAGACCCGTGTCTGAATTTCCGCTCTGATGTAAACGTCAGAAACACACCAGACTCGGGCTGGTGGATTTTTCAATAGGGGGTCATTGCTCATGCTTTGCGATTTAAGTGAGGTAAGGCAAAGCGAAAGCCTCCTGCACCATTCATTGCTGAGTATAGCGCCAGATATTGCAGCTACAACGACATATTAGTTTTAAAGCGAGCTGTGCTCATTCACCGGGGCACCGCCACGTTTCTTTGCATCCCTACCGAGCCAGTCACGTGATTTTAAAATCCCTCTCCTAGGTACCGCGGCTAACTTATGCCGCGGTTAGCGCTTCGAGCAAACAGGCCCAGAAGTTTTTGACGAAGCGATGTCAAGTCGAAACGGAGGCTATTGTTTTCTGTCATTAACCAGTTCACATCAGCAGTTACAAAACCCAAACTGACACAAATCTTATCGAAAACACTTGCCGGGGCAGAAGGGATGACGATGGATTCATGGACGTCGTTTTCTAGAGGTCACTCGAATTCTCTCTCGGAATTAGAACCTTGGTATGCATACGGCAAGGTGACTTTCTTTTCGGGTACGATATGGTTTCGCCGGGTGTAGTCGTTCCAATTGAATGCGTTAGAACCATGTGCCATGAATACGTTGTATTGTTCAAGATACACGCTTATGCAGCTGCAATGGAATTTGATCTTGCAGCCTCCAGCACAAGCAAAAAATTGTTGCTTGCCAACTCAGGGAACGGAGCACGTTCCGCACACAACCTTCTTTCGCGGCATCCTGATCGATTATCGATCAGAATGGCACCGATTGCAAAAGGACTACTAACATTACTTAAATTCAACACACATGCATTGCCTTTTGTTCGTGTTTAAAATATGCTTAGGCCAGGTATATAGGCAGACGTGGTTGGATAGGGCTTTACATGGAGGAAATTTCAGAAAATATTCCGTTTTGCTTCCCTCCTCACTTTCCAGCTTCCACACCTAAATATTTGTCTCCACCCACACTATCTCCAAGTTAAAATTGTGGACTGTGACGCATACTTTAACAAGAAAGTATTCAGAGGTTTTTTTCAAGTAGATTTTTATACTGTCCTGCTAGGTGAAGTTAAAATGTGGTCAGATAACGAGACAACGCTTGGTAACGTGCCACATATAAATTTAAAGATCAAGATTTTGGTATCTTTATTAAAGCAAAAATGGCGAATGTATTGAAGCATCTCTTATAACTTTCGTAAGGGGTTTAGAAGTAGGTTTATAAGAATTAAGGTCTTCCAAGTCCGAACTTAATGGCTCTTCAATCTTCGAAGCTTTCAGTTTCCTTTTATTATTTTATTACTTCATTAGTGGTCAGGATGAACCAAATAATAATGCATCGTTATGTAAACCAGAGATGAATAATTTCCTATCCAGCTGAAGCAGGAACTCAGTCTTATGAACGGGACTAGTTGCATCTCCAACAAAGAAAAAAAGGCAACTGATGTCTTCCTTTAACCGATAGAAAAGTATTTCCCTTTGTCTATGATATTCAACAACTGAAGGTATTTTAAGAAAACGCACAGAGAGTCACAAGCTGCAAGTTCAAATGCTTTTTCTTGTTTTAGGTTAAAACAATCCAAGTTCAGAAATTCTGCGTTAGAAAGTTTTTACTCTATACTTTAGTAGGACATAGTTGTCCAGATTGGACCATGTCAATGGTATTTAGCAACATGACTTGCGTTTGCATTCGGATAAATATATTTCAAAAAGAGAGCTGAAAGCTACATTTTGAGTTTGGCTATGTAGATATTGATCATGAGCTATAAGAACCTTACTATAATTATTTAACAGTAAAGGGTTGCCAAGCACAGAGCTTTCGCGTGCACTCGAGAAAAATAGACTCTCAGGAGGCATCAGAATGTCGGCCCATGGTTAACAAAGAAAGTTTTCTTCTTAGGGCTTGTGAAAATGCTTTGAAGAAGTGCACCCCTCTTGTAACCATTGGTTTGACTTGGTGTATATTGATCTAACAAATCATAGTTTTGCAAGTTAGAGCAATCCTATAGACTTTGGTATTACGTATATTACTTTTCTATTTCCAAGGGTTCGTAGAGCAGAATTCACAAAAAACTTATGTAACTTTTGTGAATCATTTTACAACTTAGTTAGATTTATTGCTGTTGACAACGTGCCCCAGTGTATGCAATTTCTGAATAAAGGATTATGAGTGAAGGTGTTAATTTCATTTCGTTTCCTTTCTAAGGACATGCAAAAATCACCGTTTATTTTTTATAATTGTAGTCCCAAGAGTAACAGTCAACTCCTTCGATTGCGGGCATGGCAAGCCAGAGTTTTTAGATATATTTTTGTTTGATCAGAAAAGGAACATTTTATTGACAAAACATACGCCTATTTCAGCCAAACTTCTTAGCCTAAAAAACCAATATGAGAAAGATGTGCGATTTCACAGTAATACTGGTAAATGCGATAAAAATAGAGAATTCGCCATTAGTCGTAAAACTGGTAGTGCTGTAGTAGAAACGCATGTTCTTACTGCATACTGAACCCAAATAACTAATGCCAACATAGCTGTGGTTAATAGTCACTATGTCAATAGACTAAAGTTTCAACTATTTTCTGGTGGTGTTTTTTTAATTCAGTTTAATTGTTAAATCTAATTCAGATGTAATTCGCATTTTTCTAGGATCCGCTTCTTCTATTCGAATTTGTTTTTGAACATAAAGGTGCTGGTCAAAGGTAGTCGTCACATCACAGAGGTTGCTGCCCGTGTTTTGTACAGTTACTATACAATGGAGACCGCAACTTAACAAGGGTAGAGAAGACGCTCATTATAGTGGATACATAATATTTCGTTGAAAAAGTCTGCTGGCTACTTGTGAAAGTGCTTCAAATGCTTAACTGTCAGGTCAGCTTTTTGTATTTCTTGTGTTAGATGCTCCACGGTGGTTACCTCATTAGTCTGATTTTGATCTTTATTAGTATAATATTTAGAATGCTAAGAAATGATTAACTGCTAACAATGTTTTGTCTAGGTTATCTTCAAAATATTTTAAATTTTAGCGAGATTATATTAATAGTTAAGACAACATTTAAAAATTGCCTTGTTCTGGCGTCGAAGCTGGGGATATAATGGCATCCGTTCCGCCTTCCCCCTTTGAGGCCTTTAAAAATGTCTAGTACAAAATTTAGTTAAGCCGGAGTAAAATCGAAGTCCTTTCCCATACTTCCAAAGCCTCAGATTACGTTTTGCATTAATCAGCCTATAACTTCTTTTTAAACTAGCATATCACATGCTAAGACCACCAGTTTTGACTGGAATACTCGCAGATACACATTAGTTTAGGCGATCCAGCAATAACTATTTGGTTTTCATTTTCTCCCATAACAAATTTTAAGCTTGAGATTTGCAAGCCGGTCTCACACTTTTATGAATGTTTCAACCTAAGTGTGGAATAATTGTTTTGTCCTTAAAGGGATACGGAACAGAAATTTGGATCTCACAAAGTAAGGCTGCAGAAGTGTTGAACGGGACTTCACGAACTCTAAAAAATCACTCACACATCGGTATTTCAAACGGATCGCCGTACTTTTGGAAACAAAGGGCGCGATCAAGCGAGTTCTTTGACGTAACTGTCCTCCGGGAGAATTTGAGAATGAGGAGAAGCGGCCTCGCTTCTCTCCTCCTCGATTCGGTTCCCCATCTTGACGGGACGTAGCGAGGAAGAGAGAGAATGGGAATCGTGACGTGCCTTGTGTCGTCGGCCTCGTCGGCTCGGTTCAATCGCGCACTTCTTTCCCAAAAAATACGGCGATCCGTTAGATATATTGCCGTATGACTGGTATATTTTGGTTTTGCAGCTTCACGCCTATCCACCCGGCCTTGTTTAGTGACCTCGAAATTCCCGTTCAGTATCCCAACTTATGCTGAAATTACATTTTTTTAACAACACTACACATTCGTTGCAGGTTGTATTGAAGCCCATGGTATTGCGTGCTCAAAGATCAAGGTTATCGTAGTATTTTTTCAAGCGGCACAGTGTTTTATTAGAGAGAGCCATGATTATATATATATCTGGCTCAGGCCGAAACGTCGACCAACTTTACCAATAATACGTTTTAAAAATTCCAACAACCGTCTCCAGGTGCGTTTTCTTCCGTATATATATATCAGTGATTTCATCGCAAATTCTGCGAGCAAAAAGAGACGAATTTTTAATTTCGCCGAAAAATATATGCGTTATGGCGTCGTCCGTAAAAACGCAGTAGTCGCAAACAGCAAGTTCGACGGATTTTTTGTTCTCGACTTGCGAATTTTTGTTTTTCAAGTGTTTGAAGTGTTTTTCAAATACGTCGTGGGTCGGATGTTTCGCTCGATCTCATGGCGTGGATCAAGCACTATGTGAACATATTTAAAAGGCTCTAATACCATGAAATAATTTAATGGTTTTGGTTTTTTTTGTAAAAATGTGAGAAACGCCCCCTCGAGCGATTGTTGACAAATTTGACAATTAAATTCTGTCGACCTACTTGGGTTACATCAATATTTTCTTATGACTACGGGAAGCCCCAGACGCGCTCTTTATATATATTATGAGATGTCACGGCTATATGAAATAACCTTTGAGGGACGTTTACGTTACTGTTATGCAAAAACCAAAAAAGTATCAATTTTAAAATCAATTTTCTAAAAAAAAAAAACTTATTTTTTTAGTTTGTGTTAAAATGTAAATATGGTAGTTATGTACTCGAAAATTAAGTAGAGAAAGTGTTTATTTTGTTTGTACGTTCTATATTTAAGCATCAATATGGTACAAAAACGTGTTTTTACGGCTCGAAACGGACTTGCGAATTGCGGGTCTTTACAAACTTGGAAGTATTTTTGCCTTTTTTTAACGTTCCCACATAAAAATTCATTCATTCATTCATTCATTCATTTGTTTATTTTTGGTGCTAATGAACAGCTTGAAGCCTTGATAATGATGCACATTTAACATACAGCAAGAAAAAGAAGTATAATTCTACAAATTGACAATAGAAAACTTGAACGCTTCAAAGATGGGTATAGATTTTTAAGAGAAAACTTGAACGCTGAAAAAGATGGGTTAAAAATGTCAATGCAAGAATCATTGAAACTATTATACAAGGTCTGAATACGTGTCATGGGGCAGGATCGGAAGAATTCATTAACATAAAATGGAAGAGAAATTCGCAGAAACCTTCTTGGAACATGAATATTTATCGATGAAGTTAGGTCAGGGCAATCAATCACTCCGTGAAGGCATTTGAACAAAAATATAAGACCTCTGTCGCGTCGTCTGGCACTCAAAGTAGAACAGTAGTATCGCTCTAAAAGTCTTCTATATTCAAAGTTAACAGTGCAACCAACATAGCGGTCGTAAAAAATTCGAAAAAAACCTTTCTGGACATTTTCAATCGACTTTGGTGCGTACGCCCAATAGAATTCCACACAACTGAGGAAAACTCTAGCTTAGACCTAATTAACGAAAAGTATAACTGCATAATACAGGCCGACATGGAAAACTCGCGTGTAATTCTGGATATGACACCTAACGTACGAAAAGACGCGTTGACAATGTTATTGACATGTTTATTAAATTACAGAGAAGAGTCTATATAAGCTCCAAGATCATGAGTGCAATCCACCCTTTGCAATGGGGCATTGCCGAGTTGGTACTAAAATTTAAAAGTCCTTAGCTTCTAAGCAAGTGACATAACAACAGTCTTAGTGGGATTAAGTGTCAACCTGTTGAGGCTACACCAATTGCTACTGATTTTACATCTATTAGTTTCACACAGTCCTCTACAGATACTATGTGCCTAAATAACTTGATGTCATCGGCGTATTGCAGGATTTCTGAATGTAGAACACATGAGCGAAGGTCGTTTATGAATATATGAAAAAGAATCGGTCCAAGAATGGACCCCTGGGGAACACCAGGCAGGGTGACAAAAGGCCGGGAGAGATGACCGAGGATAGGTACAAAATTCTGTCTATCGGGCAAATAATTGTGAAGCAATGTGTATAATGTAGTACTCATACCGTACGATTTCAGCTTTTGATAAAAGTAGCGAGTGGACAACCAAACGAAATGCCTTAGACATGTCAAAATATACAGTGTCAACCTGACCCCACTGACACACAATAGGCGAAACGAAATTAAGAAAAGACACTAAGTTTGATTCCACTGATCTTCCGCGCACAAAACCGTGTTGTGAGGGCAGGATCTTATGTTTAAAAAAGCTCGAAATATGTCCCGAAAGTACTATTTCGTAAACCTTTGCAAATGAACATAATAATGAAATGGGTCTATAGTTTTTTAATCATCTGTTCTTCCTTTCTTATGTATCGGCACGGTTATCGCGTTTTTCCAAATTGAAGGAAAAGTGCAAGTCGATAATGAAAGGTTAAAAATATGCGTTAGAATGGGTGTGAAAATGGAAGAGCATGCTTTTGCAATAAAACTTGGGATACCGTCAAATGCGACCGATAACTTAAGGTTTAGTTTTTGTATTGCAAGTTTAATGTCAGAGATTCCAAATAATGGGATTGATAGGCAATCGCTACCACTGTCACCAACGTCAGACGCGGATAGCCCATTCCGGCTACAAGAATATGCAGAGGAAAAATAGCTCGCAAAAATGTTCTATACATCTTCGGGTTCACTAATCGGAATTCCAAATGAGTCAGCGATGTTTGTTGTCGATGCAGTTGTGGCTGTACGGTTCCTGACGTACCTCCAGAACTGCAATGGGTCACGATATAAACCACGCTCTGCAGACTCATGGTGCACTCTCTTATCGCGCTGCAACAACAACTTTGCTTGCGCACGTGATTCGGAAAACTTAGCGTACCAGAACGCTGAATCAGAAGCCTTATATTTTCTATGATAATGCAATTTGGATCTCAAAGCTGATCTTAGCTCGAAAGAATACCAGTAAGGATACCGTGTTGTTTGAGGACGTTTCTTAGGAACGAAGCGCTCTATTGCAGACACGATATGTTTAGTAAATGCCGCTACCGCACAGTTTACATCAGTCATGTTGTATATGTGTGCCCGGTTTACGTTGTCTAGATATTGAAATAGACCAAAGTAATCGCCTCTTGAACAGGAGAACTAGTCAGGATTTATTTTTTGCATCACGTTCCCCACGAAAAGCTTAAGGGAGACAAGAAATGGGACGTGCCAAACATCGGGTGATACCAATGGGTTAAGGACACGCACAAGGCTGTCGACGGCAAAGTTAGATAGAGAAAGATCTAGGACATTCCCTGCATGGTTTTTAAGACTATTCCATTGGTTCAGTCCCAGAAAGTTAATAAAAGACAAAATAATATTTGCCTTTGGTGAGGCATTACGAGTGGGCAGAGCTGAGTGTTCTGGACTCCAATTTATATCAGGAATGTTGAAGTCACCAAGTATGAGTATACTCTGTCGGTCTACATCTAACTTATCTCCCACTTTATCTAACTGATCAGAGAGCATAGATGCATTGAAGTTAGGAGGAAAATAAAATTTGCTAATGTTATCACGGAGAGTTATTTCAATCCAAACGGATTCGCAGTCTGACTCAAGATCAAACCTGCGAACCGCATGCAAGTGATTTTTAACTGCAATGAGGACTCCGCCACCGAAGTTTACAGTCAAATTTTCATATCCTCTGTACCGGCGGAAGACTGTGTATTCGGGGGGAAAGTAATCATTTGTTGAGAAGGAGCTGTTCAACCAAGTTTCAGTTAGTGAAATAATATCAAAATCACTTAAAACGACGTTGTTAAAAAATATATTAGCTTTTGTGCGCAACCCGCGTACATTTGGAAAAAGAGTGAACACTTCATGCTGTGATCTTAGTTGTCGTAATTGTATCACGATCATCATTACCCTGTACGGCTCCAAAAAATGGTCTGAAAAGAGAGCCCTTTGGCCAGACGTCCGCCACATTAATTGTGTTGAAGTCTTCCTCACTCACAGTTATGTGGAAAGAAGAGTAACTATCACGTTTTGTTTTCAACTTGATGCAGGTAAAAGGTTTTCCTTCCAGAAAGGCAGTAAGAGCTGCTCCTACATCATCGCACGAAGTGTCTGGATTAAGGCGGGAAACAAAAAGTGCCTTAAGCCTTGGTGGTCTAGGGACTGACAACAGCTTACTGCTTGCACAGGTTCCAGATGAGGCTTGACGTGTTTCTTCCGTTGGACGAGCGTAAATCCATCAGCGTATTTCGGTGTTACCTCGCCCGTCAGCTGGACTGGCGGTGCGGAGGAAACCACAGTCACGGCAGGTTTCGACGAAGACTTGTGTGTGGTAGAACGAATACTTACAGGCGTCGCCTTGCCGCCGTCGGTCCGAGAGTCTTGGCCAAGGGCCGACGCGAAGCTCACTGGTTTCGCTGGTTCAGGGCTGGGCACTTGAAGCGGTGTTGTAGTCGGGGGCGGCAGTACGGCTTGGGCGGTGAAGCGACGGGGTAGCTCCGTATTCTGGGCCAGATGCAAGTGAAGAGACGCGTTATCAGCCCTGACAGCGGCCACTTCTTTGATTAGTGAATCAAACTTGTCGTGCAGTGCCTGAAGGAGGTTGTTCACAGAGCCGCACGCGCTGCCGCTTCTTGAGGCGCTCGCCGTTGCTGCGTCGTCATGTTCCGAGGGGCGGTTTCCACCGATAACACTCACTTCGTCGGAGCCATTGCGTTTTGTGCAAGATTTGCGCTTGTACGTACTGGAACCAGTCTTTATATGCAGCCGGCAACGGCCAGGCGGCGCCAGCAGGGTGAGAGCGCACGGTTATACCCTATCTCGTTGTAACTTGGCAAACGGCGAACGATAAGCCCCACATAGCGTGCCGAATGCTTCGAAATGCGCGACGTATACGAGCGCAACGCACACATACTGGAGCATGGCGCAGCGAAAAGCCTGATACTTCTTTGGAGTTGAGGCGCGCTCTAGTGATACGCAGTCACGTTCCGATTGGCCCGCCAGGGCCGTAGCTTTCGCTCTACTGGCACGTTACGCGATTACGGCTTCCTGGGATACCCAGTATTTGTTGCTTCGGATACTAGGCTAAGCGGCGCCACCGGAGTAATAGCTCACGTTTGAACAATGCAGCCGCCACTCCCAGGGGCACCCAATATTTCTTGTTTCAGTCGCTAGATGGTGCCAAACCAAACAGCATTGCAGGTTGCCTATGAAGTACTCATACTCGTCGCCAATGACTCCTATGCACTTGCAGTGAAAGCGAAAACCACAATCCCCAGAGCATCGGAGGAATTGCATTTGGCCGATGAAAGGTTCGGAACGCACACCGCATCCGTCCTTCGAGAACGGCATATCGCTTCGATCTTCGATAGCAAGGGAGCGCGTGAGCTTGCGACTGCCCTCATTCAGTGCGCAGCGCTGAATGAGGGCAATCGCATGCAGTCGAGGAAGTCCTGCAAATGAAATACAGCAGTTCCACCCTGTTATGTTTATTGACTATTTAAATTTTATTATAGGCGGCAAGATACATGGAGCAGTTCAAACAAGAAAGCAACACTTCTTAACAGACCAGCATGCGTCGCAAAGTTTTAATGTGTAGAAATCAGCAGACGTCGTATTGTTTCGGGGCCTTCATTGGCCTCTCTGAAGGTTCTGCCCTTTCGGATCCAGCAGATGACCACGACCTTTCCCGCTCGTTGTGTTAGATAGGACGGACCGTGACAGTAAATCGAAAAACGCACACTGTGTCACGAGGAGTGAAATGGTACGAATGTGTCGTTGACGCGACAATCAGTGACGGCCACCCAGGAGGAGTCAGTCAGTCAGATTATTTCAGAAGGGAAACCAAAGGGACTGTTGCCTGGGAGGATGAGGACACCGCGGCCTTACAATATCGACGGCCAACAACCGTTCTTCAAGCCAAAACAACGCCGCGTGCGCGCTGAAACCGGCGGCGCGGAACGAAAGTCCTGCAAACGCACACACGAGGACGGGCGGGTTTCGTTAGGGATGTGAACAAATTTTGAAGCCTGCCATCCGTGCACGCGTGAAACGATACCGCGTATTTGCCCAAGCTTCGAGCGCCCTATCCCCTCGAAGGGGCCGTGATCTTTCTTTCTCCGCAGAGATCCGATAGCACCGAAAGGTTATCTCTTTTGGAAAAAGAAAAGCCCGGAGACTAACATTAAAAACGAGCCTTTGAACGAGTGTCTGGCAAATAAACCTTCAGCTGTGTTTGAGACATTGTGTTGTGTTCGTCCCCTTCTGTGTTCCTGAGTCTTGGGTTTTATTACCATGGTAAATATACTTGTGTTTATTCCGCCCGGAGACTAGTTGGGTCGAAGTCAGCCTCCTTGTCAACTATAACCGTTTGTGAAGAGTGGGCTTCTCCCGAGATGAAAAGTTAGCATCGGCTGACGTGTTTTTTTTTTTTTTTTAAGAGAAGGGGAAAGAGGAAGTTTGAGTAACTACAGTAACTACCTCGAAAACTCCTCTCCCGATATGAAGCCCGAGGAATGTTACGTCTCGGTTAGCTTCTCGCGCATCGCTGCTCGAATCGATTCTTCACTTTGTTCCGCACAGCCACTGTTCATAACAGCCATCGTGGCTGTGCGGAAGAGAGTGAAGAATAGATTCGGGCATCATCTGGGGACCTATGTTGGACAGATGTTTCGTTTCTCCTAAAAGAAACGGAAGTGACGACATCGCGTCTGATTGGTTGAGGCTCGAATGACGAAAGTTCCCTACGAAAATGCGGGCGGAGACGGCGAACCGCCCCCACCGGAAGTGACAACACTTTGACGTATCGTTTCTTCGGTGTTTCGTCTGAAAAGGGAACGAGTCTGTCGATGGTCTCTTCGCGGTAGCGAAATTGGAAACACGGCGTCTCGGAGGCAGAGCGACAGTCTTTCTATTGTTCAACTTTTTTTTTCCCTCCGGAAAGGCTCCACCGGCAGCACCGCGACACCGCGATGCCTTTGAACTACCGGAGGAAGCTTTTCCGAGGCAGTACCGTTTCACCAAGAATGTGGTCCGTTGATTGTGCGACGAACTGCGCGAGGAGCCAGAGTTGAGGCTGCGAGGTTTGTGGACGGTGATGTCTGTGGGACAGCAAGTGTTGTGCGCACTTCGCTTTTAGCCACGGGGAGCAAACTGTGCGGGGAGCTTTCAGAGCATGGTGGCGAGCGACGAGCACATAGCGAGGAATCAGGCTACAGTCGGCATTGTTGTGCATTGTGTGTCCAGCCTCTGGGGATCCGGCGCGGCTGGATCGACTTTTCCCAGACAACCGGCAAGAGGGAAGACGTCGAGAGGGGCTTCCAACGGCTCGGCAGGATACCCGGCGTAATCGGTTGCGTCGACGGGACGATGATCGCCATCGTCGGTCTATCACAGAACGACCCCACCGTCATGAAGGCGGCGTATTGGTGCCGCAAACAATTCTACGCTCTGAACGCGATGGAGGTACGTATGATCACATATATACTACGTCTCACCTTACCATGAACTAACTAAGAAGACTGTAAGCGGGAACGGCTTGAGTGGAGCACTCGCTGCACGAGCGCTCGTGCAGCCGCCGGTGCTTTATCCAAAGCAGCTAGCTCGCGCTTTTAGTTATAGGTCAATGCCCGTTCTGAATGGGTTTGAAAAAGGGCGTAACGCTATACGGTGTGGATATGCCATTTTAGAGAGTTATGAATTGTTACTACTCGTTCATCCTCCGCACAAGCGTTTGTTCGACGAAGGAAGGGAGGGTTTGTTAGCTGAAAAGCTTTCGATCTCTGTTTGTTTTCATGTCGTGTTAGGCTTTTAATCATTAGTCCCTGTCCTGCATGATAAAGTGTAAACTCTCCTTTGAAGAAAAAAACAAATTTGCCTAAACTATTACGTGGATCAAAGGTAGTGGCTATTTATCATATAATTTTAATCTTTGTAACACAGGCAGCACTCTGTCTGTGTCCTCCTTCATCCAATATTCCGTCGTTTTTTTTTTTGCGCTGCCTTAATATTTTAAGTTCGTAAACCACATAATTTATGGTGGTGTGTTGTTCAACATGTAAATAGTGTTTGACAGGGCTCCATGACAATGAGTGCAATCAACTGTTTGTGGATTCAGTTGAATGAACGTCTACATATGTCTCACTATTGCCAGTGTGTAACGCCGACAACCGGGTGGTGAGCATCGACCCATGGTATCCTGGGTCGGTGCACAACTCCTTCGCGTGGCGCTACTCGTGGCTCCGGAGCAACTTCGAGCAAGGGCGGCTGACAGACGATGGCAGGCTCCTGCTCGGTAAGCATACTCCATTTGTTGGTTGTGTACATGATGGCTCTGCACCACTTATAAGCTACAATATCACACTTATTGTTCCGAACATGGATATCTGGCATGCGCTCTGGCCATACCTGTGACACGTTTCCTTGGAAACACTCCGACGCAGCTGTCAACTACAGGGGGGAAAGGTTGCAAACAGCAGTTTTACCTGCGTAGTTATGAGCAATTTTAAAGGGATACTACAACGAAATTTCGGTGCTTATTTTTTGGTCTATACGTGTTCAAAAGAGCAGTATCACATCGAACTCATCAATATCTTGTTAAAAAAGCCACTAAAAGGCATTTAAATAAATTAGGCAATTAGCAAAGAGCATTTTCTAGATGTCGCTAAAGCTCTAATGCCAGTCTAGGAACCTTGACAGGTAGGGATGATAACGGTCTTACCTAGAACTATACATGCTTTGAACCTGATGCCATCCCGACAGCTCTACGGCCAGCAGAAGAGAAAAGGGGAGGGAGGAATTCCACACTCGACGGGACTCTCTTTTGTGTGTTCCAAGATGATAGAAGATTAACCCGTCACTCAAAATTCACACAAAAGCAACTTTGGGGTTAGTTGCGGTGGCCCGATCGCTGAAGTGCTTCGACCGCTTTGGTAGCTGGAACAGCTAGGGCATCCTGACGACGTCTGCCTCGCCGCAGCTTTGCTCATCCCGAGATAAACTACATCACAATTGCACTGGATGTGATGTGCTCTCAGCTGGCTGCTCTCCGAGCGCTTGTCAGTGTGGGCTGTTTATAACGAAAAATACAGCCATCAAGCCCAAAATACAAATGTGCAATTGTCATTTACGGGTATTGTGGATCATATTCAGCCGATTTCTGAACATGACGGGTATATTTCAACTGTCGTTGAAGTATTTTTTTAAAAAAAAAAACAGCATTAATATCATACATTTCCTTCTCCGACTCCGCAGGTGACAGCGGCTATGCCTTGGAACCTTGGATTATCACCCCTGTCCCTGGGTTCCAAGCGACCTCCACCGCTTGCGGCCGGTTTAATAAAGCACATTCTTCGATAAGGTTCATTGTGGAGCGCTGCATTGGGCTGTTGAAAAGCAGATTCCAGTGTCTGCAAAGACACCGGACTCTGTATTATCATCCAACAACAGCCACCGTCATTATATCGACTTGTGCAGTGCTCCACAATTTGTGCCTTTCATCGAGGGAGGCAGAACCGGACCCTCACGAGCCAGGGTTGGAGTTGGGGCCGAGCTCGGAGGGGTCAGTGGCGGATGACGAGAGGCTAGCTCCTGCCCACCCTCGGGTCAGCCTCTCGGACAGGGGCAGGGCTCTGAGGCAGCGCCTTGTTGCCCAGTTCCGAACCCGCCACAGCCGTGCCTCCCTGGACCCCCACGCAAGCCACGATGGCAGTCGCGCCCACCAGGGACACAGACGAAGGAAACAGGACAAAATGCACTGGAGAAAATTTAACTCCAATGAGAGTGCACCTTGTCCTGTTTCCCTTCGGCGCTTTTTCTGTTTGCAATGAACGAACTGGCCCAAATCTCCACTTTATTTCGATAAAAGAAAAATGGCAAACCCGGAGGCCAGTTTCAGGCGGGTGGCAAGTTGTGGCTAGAGTGCAGACCTCTTGGTTTCAAATAAAGAAAACCCGGGAGCGCCCAGGGCCGAGTCCTCGCCCAACAGCGCCAACATACGCGAGTATGATGACGCCAGCGAGCGCACCCGGGCGCCTCCGCCCCCTGTTTACCTGCGGGTAAAGGAAGTAATTCAATAGCTTGGTCCACACTATGAGTAAACTATGCAAATTACCTCGCCTGTTTCGCCAGCTCCGTAGCCCGCGCCCGCGCCTTCGACACCCGCATGGCCCAGTAGCGTTTCCAACCTTCCGGCTCCTTCCTTGGAGGCTTCCTTGAAGGCCCGAGGTAGTTGAGCCGGGAAGTTAGCTCGTTCCAGAGACGAACTTTGTCGTCTCTGGACAGCGCCGGGCTCAGCTTAGTTGCGCCGCGAACCAGAGAGGCCACATCCTCCTGTTTCTTGAGGAGTCATTAGCGCCAGTAATTTGAACTAGGCGCTCATCCGCGTCCCGCATGTTGTTCTAGCCTTTTATGCTAGTTTACTCTATGTAATATTTTTTGGAACCGCTACAAAATCAGTTGTTTATTTCAATAGAACACGTGTATTTTTTTAGTTTGACAAGTTTCTTTAAAATAGAGCCGATGTGAAGGTCGCCGCCTCAAGGGATTGGCTGCCATCGCTTGACAAAAAGCAGAAAATGCTCCTCCGGTTGCCAGAGAAACGGACGCTTGCGTAGGGACTAGGTTTCAGATAGGTACCGCCGAGAAAGCGTAGGTACGGCAGGGGGACAGCGTAGCTACTTCCGCTCTGCGGAGGTTGGCTCTTGACGCCTCTCAAGTGAGTGACAGACGCCAATCTTGCAATGTCGTCACGGCGTCAAAGAGGGCGGTTTCGCGGTGCGCGCCGTTGCTTGGTTACGCTCCTCCTGCCGGTACGTCACTTCTGTTTCTAGTTTCTCGAAAGTCCAACATACGTCCCCTGCTAAACGGCCGTCATCCTGCCAGTCTTCAGTGTCGTGGGACTGGACTTGGCGGTGGTCATTTAAGATGTTTGTTTTAATGCGTGTACGTTTCTTCACCAATTATGCCCCCGCAGGGGGCACCTGTGAAAGCAGGTGTTTGGAGAGTGGCGTCTCCACGGACCCCGAGCCATGCGGGTTCGCCCGCCCACGTCTGGCTGTGCGTGGCTTTCCCGTGTCCGGGGAAAAGGGCATCCTGGTGGTTGAGCCGAGCCCGGGGTAGGTTTGGACCCTTCGGGGCCCCCCGGGCGAGGCAATACATCACTTCGGCCCCCGCTTCCCGTAGACGGGAGTCCTGGCTTGGCCCGACCAGGATGATTCAGCCTAGTCGCCACTTCTACTATCCCCTCCCTTCTTTCGCCCTTGTCTTCTCATACTTTTCACTCTTCTCATTTCTCTTCTTTCCTTTTTCAACTCCTTTGGCGGCAAGGGCTAACCTTGGGTGGCGACAGACCCCTTGTCCAAAACCACACTTGGTTATAGTACCTGGGCAGTGCTAATAGTCTAACGGTTCCAGCAAAGCCCTTTTTGTTATGGTCCGTTAACTATTCCCTTGTTGGGCTCCGTGGTGGGCGGCACACCACAGGTTCTGAACACTCTCCGCCTTTTATGGCTGCCTTTCCTCCTAAAACCAGCTCACGACAGCCCTGGAAAAGGCGCTGCCTTGAGCACAAAACCATCGAAAAAGACCCTCCCGTGGAAAACTTTACCAAGTTCTTTGTTGTTCATTCTTTAGATGAACAAAAACCCGTTGCAAAGATATCTCCTTTTATTGTGTCGAACGTTCTGGAACACCTTATCGGGTTCTCGTATAAGGCCAAGAAACTGCACTCTGGAGACCTCCTTGTTGAGGTGGATACAAAACTTTATAGCGAAGCTTTATGTAAGCTAACAAACATTTTAGATGTGAAAGTGTCGGTGAGTCCTCACCGCACACTCAACACCATCCGTGGAGTTCTTTCCGAGGACGACCTTCTGGAAACAAGTGAAGAAGAACTCCTTGAAGGACTTAAAGTAACCGGTGTTGTCGCCGCAAAAGGCATAATGTTCCGAGAAGATGGCAGAGAAACCCCATCAAGACACGTCATCCTGACCTTTGAGAAACATGCTCTTCCCGCAACAATCAAAGCAGGCTACCTGAACTGCCGCATTCGTCCCTACATCCCTAACCCGCAACGGTGTTTCCGCTGCCAACGATTTGGCCACAGCTCACGGAGTTGCAGAGGAAAAGAGACTTGTGCGAAGTGCGGAGGGCTGGACCACGTCGCTGACATCTGCGACGCAGTGGCTCGCTGCAGTAACTGCAGTGGACCACACCCAGCCTACTCCCGCACCTGCCCTCTGTGGAAACAAGAAAAATAAATTCTTTCACTAAAAGCCAAGGAAAATATCACATATCCAGAGGCTAAGAAAAGGTTGTCGTTTCTCTCAAAGGGAGGCTATGCCGAGGTGGTGCGCAGGGGCCCTGCACCACGCTCGGAGTCGAGGGCCACCCAGGTCTCGCCAGAGAGGCTGGCAGTGGCCCTCAAGGCCCCAACTCCTGAACGCAGGCAGCTGCCCCCTCAGACACCTCGAGGGAGCACGCAAGCTGCCCTCTCAAAGAGTGGGACGGCGGCAGCCGTGCCCACTGTCCCTCCTGGACCCTCCCTGAGGGAGAAGGAGCGAAGCCCTCGCTCCAACTCGCTTGGTAGGGGCTTTTCTTCTAGGGAGCGGCGCGACTCTCGCACCGCCCCTGGCTCTAATGGAGTGGAACCGATGGAGCAGGATAATTTGCCCAGCTCCTCCTCCACTCCTCCCTGTGGATCGGGCCGAGGGCGGCAACCGCCCTCTCGAACACCCGATCAACCGAAGCCTGCAGGCAGACCTGCCTGCGAAACTAGGGAGATGGAAGTAGCAGCTGAGGCTGCTCATCCATCCACAAACCTGTCTGACTTCGAAGACACGGATTGGCAGACCCCAAAACCCAAGAACAAAGCAAAACGCCTGTTAAGCCTCCGAAATGAACCCTCTACCCAAGGCATTTAATTTCACCCCACGCATTTTTCTTTATGTATATACCCCATATATTTTAATTCTGGAGCTCTCCGATTTCACATTGTCTACTTTTTTATGTGTATTGCATTGTCATAAATATTTTGAGATCAGAATAAACTTGCTTTTTAATATTAATTTTATTATTCAGTTTTAGCGATTTTAAAATTTGGCCCACATTCCTAACGCCCCTTTTAGCTTAGCACATTTTTATGGCAGGAGGCTTTTTACAGTGGAGTTGCAGAGGACTTTTTCACAACCTGGATGACGTTTACTCCTTGCTTCAGGAGTACACACCCTCTGCAGTATGTCTCCAGGAGACATATTTGGGACCGTCGAATAGTAATTTCCTGCGATCATTTCAAGTCTTTCGCAAAAATCGCATAACAACGTCTGGCAGTTCCGGAGGAGTTGCCATTGTTGTGGATGGAACGGTATCAGCTGTTGAAATTTCTTTGAACACTTCTCTGGAGGCTGTCGCAGTATGGTTGATGTTAGATCGCCTTATTAGCATATGCTCCCTCTACATACCCCCTTCAACTTCTCTGACGCTGACCGATCTTGAACGCCTTGCAGACCAGCTTCCAGAACCCTATGTTCTCCTAGGAGATTTTAATGCCCACAATCCACTCTGGATAAGTCAACGGGTCGACAGCCGAGGATCTGTTATAGAAAGGTTTCTCTCCCGAAGAGCTGCCAGTCTCCTAAATACTGGTGAGGCCACATATTTCAGCTCAACTCACCACTCCTGTTCCTGCATTGACCTATCCATTGTTTCTTCATCCATGTTTACAAATTTTACCTGGACTGTCCTGAATAACCCACGTGGCAGTGACCACTTCCCTATCCGTCTCATCCCCACAGAGCCCCCACCTATTCTCCCCTGTTGCCCTCCTCGATGGAAACTTTCTATAGCAAACTGGGAACTTTTCCAGGAATGTGTAACGTCTTCTGTCCTGCCTGTAGCACACTCTATTGAAGAAGAAAAGGAAATCATCACAACTGCCATTGTTGATGCAGCTCTTGCTGCTATTCCACAAACCTCGGGTAAGCTACCCAAGCGCCCAAAGCCTTGGTGGGATAGGGAGTGCCGAAAGTCCAGAAATCGCCAGAATTGCGCTTGGGCAAAGTTTCGGCGGTATCCCACCCCCCCAAACCTTCTCGCATTCAAGCGCCTGCGAGCAGAAGCCCGACGCGTCAGGAGATAAGCGAAACGCCGTTCCTTTCACTTGTATACTTCCTCCATTAATAGTTTTGCTCCAGCCAAAATTGTATGGGACAGGGTAAGGCGAATGGATGGTGATTACGCCCACTTTTCAATCCCCCTGCTATCAGCCGACGATGGAGAGGCGTTTTCATCTTTGCAGGAACAGGCTGATGCACTGGGTAGACATTTTGCGCAGGTCTCCAGCTCTAAGAATTATACGGAAAAGTTTTTACGCTTTCAAACCAAAGCTGAGAAGGTCCCACACCACCGATCTGATAGCTGTGCCGAAGAATATGACAGGCCTTTTACTCTTACTGAGCTGCGTCGAGTCATTGCCACAGCAAAAGCAACATCTCCCGGGGTTGATGACATTCATTACACTATGATTTCCCATCTGCCTGAAGCATTCCTCGTCATTCCCCTCCAGTTTTTCAATAGAGTGTGGGCAGAGGGGAAGCTGCCGAGCGTGTGGAAAAAGGCTATTGTCATCCCTATCTTCAAACCGGGAAAAGACAGAACTAAAGCCTCCAGCTATAGGCCTATAGCCCTTACTAGCTGCCTGGGAAAGACATTCGAGCGGCTGGTTAACAATAGGCTTATCTTCATTCTTGAACGGAACTCGCTTTTAAGCAATTTACAGTGTGGCTTTCGTGCCGCCAGGTCCACTGCCGACCACCTCGTACGATTGGAAACGGCCATCCGAGAGGCCTTTATAAACAAGCAGTTCTGCCTTTCAGTATTTTTTGACCTTGAAAAGGCTTACAATACCACTTGGCGGTACGGTATCCTTCAAGACCTTATCAAGATGAATATTGGCGGAAATATGTTTAATTGCATTGCAGACTTTTTGCAGGATCGCACCTTTCAGGTGCGATTGGGAACAACCATTTCGTCATGTTTCATCCAGGAGAATGGAGTCCCACAAGGATGTGTCCTGAGCGTTACCCTCTTTCTTATTAAAATCAACTCTCTGTCCCGAGCAATACCACCTTCGGTCTCCTACTCGCTTTATATTGATGACGTCCAGGTCTGCTTTTCGTCATGTAATTTAGCTATCTGTGAGCGCCAAATCCAAGTAACCATTAATAAAATGAGTAAATGGGCTGATGAGAACGGTTTCAAGTTTTCTGCTGAGAAGACCGAGGCAGTTTCCTTCTCTCGGAGAAGGGGAATGTTTCCCGAACCATCGCTTCACATAAATGGCACACCCCTTCCTGTCCGACCGGAACATAGGTTCCTCGGTGTGACGTTTGACAGCAAGCTTACTTTCGGCCCCCATATCAAGGCACTGAAACTGAAATGCCAGCAGAAACTAAACATTTTAAAAGTTCTTTCACATCGCACCTGGGGCGCGGACAGGGTATGTCTTTTACGAATTTACAGGGCTGTAGTGCGCTCTACCCTGGATTATGGAAGCCTTGTTTACGGATCTGCGAAACCATACACCCTCAAGATGCTTGATCCTATTCACCACCAGGGGATCCGTTTGGCAACGGGGGCATTCCGTACGTCGCCGGTACTTAGCCTGTACGCTGAATCGCATGAGTGCTCGCTCGAGAGACGTAGACTTTTTCTCGCTGTTCAGTACTTTCTAAGACTCCGTTCTTTTCCGCAAAATCCTGCTTATGAAATAATTAAAAATATAAACTATGAGCGCTTATTTCAGCACAAACCATCTATAAGCCCTCCCTTTGCACTACGTGTAAGAATTGTTACAGAACAATACAATTTTGATACTCTCTTACTCTCTCTCCTGTCCTTGAAATTCAACAAAGAACTGCACCCTGGAAAGTTGCCAATACTTGTAATCTTTCTTTGACCAAGCACAAAAAAGATACAGTTGACCCTAGTGTTCTCAGGCAAGAATTCCTAGAGCTGTGTACCTCGTACAATGGCTACAAGGACTTCTTTACTGATGGATCAAAAACCACAGACTACGTTGGCTGTGCTGCTATCGGCGAGGGCTACAGATCTTTAAAAAGGTTAAACAAAAATGCCTCAATTTTTACTGCTGAGCTTTATGGTCTGATAACTGCAGTTGACCACATTGTCAGACATCGATATAGAAAGTCTGTCATATTCTCGGACTCTCTGAGCTCACTGAAAGCACTCAACTCTCCAACATCTTGAAAGCACCCTCTGCTTGTGCAACTTTGTAATACACCAACACAAGCACTGGCAAAGAAAATACAGATAGAATTCTGCTGGGTCCCTGGCCAAATTGGCATTGAAGGCAACGTGCTAGCTGACCGTGCAGCTTCTGCGTGTGTAGATAGGACAGTTGACCATAACAGCATCCCTGCTACTGATTACCGAGTACCACTAAAAAGGCAAATAAAATATGCCTGGCAGAGGGAATGGGATTCCCAGCTGCAAAACAAACTCCATATGACTAAGCCCATCTTGAGCGAGTGGCGCAGTGCCAGACACCGAGAGCGTTTTTATGAGATAGTTTTATGCCGATTGAGAATAGGACATACCCACCTTACCCATAGCTACCTCTTGCGTAGGGAGAGTGAACCGACCTGTGACTTCTGTTCTGAACCATTAAGTATACTTCACATTTTGATAGTTTGTCCACACTTTGAAGAGAACCGTCGAACCTGTTTTTCTATATTCTATCGGGAACATGTACCATTTCACTTGGCACTTTTACTGAGTGACGAGCCTCTAGTCCCAGTCTCACAAGTTTTCAATTTTTTGGAAGAAACTAATATTCTCCGGAAATTATAAGTCTAGTTCCTAGTAAGGTCTGCTTTAAGGCTTTAGTCAGTCCTTAAAGAATGTAGGCTTCCTTTACACAATGTTTCTGGCGCACTATGGCCCCGATGCTGCTGCGCCAAAAAACCCCAAAACCAACCAACCACCAGTTATGCGTGTATGTTTCTTCGCCAATTATGCTTAAAAAACGTTTAGCAATTATGGTAAACGTTTTTTTTTTGCTGTATGTTTTCTCGTTAACTGTTTATTAGCATTGTTTTGTTGTTGAGTTTATTTCGTCATGGCGTAGCGGCCTGACGGTGCTGTAGAAAGTGTGGTGTTCGCGCGCAGTTGGTTGTCCCGTTTAGGGAATGCCCGGAGCAGTGTGTTTTTGTATTTGCAGTGTGCGGTTGACTTTTCCGTCTTAAATAATTTCTTTTTTGTTTTGCTTTTGCGTGTCGTCGACTTCTTTGTCTGACTCTCCACCAGACGTGCACCTATCACCTTGCCACCGCTCGAACTTACATCTTTTATTTTTTTGGCTCAAATTTCGTTAAGATCGGAGTTGGATAATTGTATTCTCATTTATTTATTTTTCCCTACCCCTCTCCACAACAGTCTCTCTGTGTGTTTTTGACCGCTTCATTGTCATCACTTTTGTGTATTACGGAAGTGAAGTGTGTATTACGGAAGCACATCGCACAGTGATCTTTGCGATGTGCGGTGAGTGAACAAACCCTAGCGTTTGGTTTCGGAAAGAATTGTATATAATATGTCAATGATGTGGTGACTTTCTATGTCTTAGTAATATGCCAACTAATAGCTAGTCATGCTAGTTTACGGTGAAAGTTTTATAAATCCTCTTCGATATTTAATGCCCACTCCTGATTTGGTTAGATATGTTTCTCGTGGTTTCCTGCTCTTATCAAAACATAAATAACTATTCAATACCACAAATTACGTTTATAATTTATTACAAAACGGAAACAAAAATTCAAGAAAACTTTTCCTCAATTCATAGAATGCACGGGTCGCGACTTAGGTCTTGCAAAACGAAGATATCTTTTTCCGATACTGAGGCTTAAATATGAAACATTCGAAGAAGATACACACTTTCATTACTTTATTTTCGAGTAGACAACTATCATATCTACATTTCAGCAAAATTATAAAAAAAAAATGTTTTTTTGGGGGGAAATCGGTTTCAACATTGATACTTTTTGGGTTTCGCATAATATTAACGTAAACGCCCCTCAAAGGACATTTAATAAAGCTCAATGATTTTGTAATATATATAAAGAGCGTGTTTTGGGTCCTACGTAGAAGTAGAAGACATTGATGTAACCCAAGTAGATCCTTAGTAATTAATTGTCAAAGTTCGTAAACAATTAACCGAGGGGCGTATTTGACATTTTTACAGAAAAAAAGCAAAACGCCTAAAATTCTTATATGTTATTAGAGCCTTTTAAATGTGCTCACAGAGTGCTTGAAGAACGTTAATATAATGGGGACTCAAAATCCACGCCAAGAGATTGAGCGAAACATCCGACCCACGACGGATTTGAAAAACACTGCTTTCCGCCGCGGCCTCTTTTAAAATTCGTAAGTCGAGAACAAAAAATTCCGACGAACTTGCGGTTTGTGGCTGCTGCGTTTTATTTTTTTTAAGCAAATTAAAAATTCGAGCCTTTTTGCCGGCACGATTTGAGATGAAAGCACCAATATATATAAAGTAAATATTTTAGATGTGAACACCAGTTTCATTTCATATAGTCTACAGCGAACGTCACTATATTAATTCACAGGAACGTTTGCTTATCTACTATTTTGCATCAATGGACAGTGACAAGATCAAATTTGTAGGGCATCTCTTGTGATTTTCCTACATCTAATGCCATATTCCTTGTGCCTAATCTTGACATAAGCAGCAATAATGAATTTTCTCCCCAACGCACCATCGACAGAACCAATCTTCCGATAGAGGTAGAGCACCAGAAGATGGGCCATGTTGCACCAAACATTTCCTCGGTCGTATTTGAGGTATAAAACACCTCTACAGTTTTCCTTGCCATTTTCAAACGTCGAAAGTTCACAGACAGCAGTTTTCGGCATAGCTATTTTTAAGCTCTTTTTCTGTTCTGTCAGTTTTTTTCCGAGGCACCTCGTCAAATATATTTTAAACGGCAGGCAACCGATAAGAAGCGCAACACATACCATGTCTCAAATTGAGGCGTGTGTTTTGTCCCTTTTTATAATCGCCTTCAATATCAAACATTTCTTCACATTCCCCTCACAGAGCACTGACTGATTGTAAATATCTTTGCATAAAACTTTAACGTTCTTTATGAAGAGCAGTTTTTTTAGGTCCTCAACGAACTCAATAATAGTTGTTTATGGTGAACTGTTTCAATGAAAAACAGCTGATACGTATTTATTCAAGTTGTTAATCAAAAACCGTTCCCACCAAAAAATAACTTCAAATAACCCTCTAACAGTTGTTTCTGAGGAAGTGTTTTTCGAGAAAAAATATCAAAATACATTTTAATGTTGTTTTTTTTACCACTAAATTTTGTATCGAGAAGGGAGTTTAAAAAACACCTATAGGTTCTTCCCGGTAAACCACTTTAGGGTGATGCTTTAATAAAATTTTAGGTCGAAAAATATGGACAAGCTGAAGAACCCATCAGAGTGATTTTATTACAAGGTAATTTTAAAGTGCAGAGCGATAATCGGAGTTTTGTTTATATTCCAGCTTTAAAATAATGAACGAAAGCGTTACCTTTTCGCAAGACACCTGTGTTTAACATAATCTAAGAAAAACTTCAGGGAATTGTTCCCCGAAAAGCATAAAACCTGGAAAGCACAACTTGTTGAAGAAAAAAAATGTTAAGCTGTGTCCAATAAACAGAATTTAGACAACTCATGTAGGTCATATATATCGTGTCTTTTGTACAGATTAATAATTGTTTCTAAAGAAGGTAACTTGTGTTGAATATGTTTAGCCCTGCGGCCACTAAAACACTCAATATATTTTTATTGGTTAATTAACTAAATAGTTTGATATATATTCTTATATTTATAATTTGGGAGCATAAAGGACTTGGAGAGCGTAAGCCATGAAATACCACTCCAAGTCTAAAAAAGTTCCAATATAAACCTTTGTGGCTTATATGTCATTATATATATTTATGGAGCACGCTCGCATTTTTCACTGTGCTTTATATTTTCACTTTACAGCAAGTGTCCAAGACAAAAATTAAAATCCCCGCAGATACGATGACAATGAAATTTTCTTGCTCGTTTTCTCAGTTAGGGATCCCGAATGATATCGTTTTTGGTAGCTTCATATATTATTCTCACTTCACGTGCGCAATAATTCGGGAAACTAAACGCGCCGTTTATTTTTGTGTAACACACTTCGAACATTGCTTTCACCGGCTTTTACAAAAAATAACTAATACGTATTAAAAGTAAACTATAGTTATACTTGAAATACCTTATTCGATGGTAGGTTTAGTATACGTTGTGTATGCTTTAGTATTATGAAAAAAAATTATTGCTTAGAAACAATATTTGAAACCACATTAATTTAATTTACATCAAATATACCTGGCTTAGATTCTATTTACGCCGATTCATTCAACATTTTTCACTACCAAATGCATTTATAAAAAAAAAAACATGCATGATAGTTTTTGCAATGCTTTTAGTGAAAAAACTTGTGTGAAAATAAAATTCGGTATCACCTTATTTATTTCACAAAGTTAAGTTTATTAAAGAACGTTTTACTTTGAATGTTGGTAGCTAACTAAAACCAAAATGATCTAAATCGCTGATCAGACGCCATTTTTATTTCAGTGAGAAGCAGCTTGATTTATTTAGTTAGTAAAAAGTTTTAATCGCTTTAACACACCAAAAAAACTGCTTGAGTTTTTCTTACGTTCTAATATAGAAAAAAAAAGTTTTAAAAACAGGCCCAAACCGTTTCTTTTTTTTTTTTTAAAGCAACCGGTTGTGCTGCATTCTATCAATCACCTTCGGGAAAATGGTGCTGGAACGGTCATAGCCCCCTTGGCCTTCCACGCAGAATATTAGCGTTTTTGAGGACTCACCAAACACGCAAATCAACGAGAAAAAACATTTCAACAACGGTTAAGAATGTGCTCTGAAGTGGAGCACAGTTTGGATGTCGTCATTCGGCAATCTCAATTTTTGTAGTGCGCAATGCTGCTTCATCGTCTTACGGGCGGCAGCAAGGAGATGGAAAGCAAAACATAGCTATACTACCCAATGCAAGGTCCACATTAGACATATACTTCAATTTGTTTATCAGAGCCTACCCATCTGATTGCATCTGTCACTGTGCGTTCGTGTGCACGCCCGCACTTACACTTACTTTTCTTCTTTAGCTTGTAGTATAAGGTCGCATGGGTCATGGTTTTGCTAACAAGACGACTGGTTTTGTTAGTCTTCAATTGGATGCAATTTGTTCCTTCGTGATTGCCTAATTTCGGTAATAGAAATAAATAAATAAATGTACATGGTATTAATAACATGAAATATAAATGGTCATTCAAATATTGCTCGTGGTTATTTTGCGTGGAACTTCAATTAACTCCTTACAGAAAAACCAGTCTTGCTTAAATCACGATTACTGCCCTTATCTAAATTAGGATATAAATTATCTTGATTTATTCTTTGCTCTTTGCTTTCGGTAAACTATTTAGTAACATGTAGTTTTGCCTTAAAGGTTTAAATGCATGCTTCCAATACTATTAGTGTCCTGATTTGTGTCGGACGAACATTCTTTGCTGTCTTGTTCGCAAATACATGTGCCTCAAAAGTCTAAGATACAAAAACAATTTATGATTTACAACTTAATCGTTCGCGATTGCAAAGAACAAATAATGCAACGTTAAAAACAATTTATCGACAAATATTTTAGACTTAAATATTTTGAGTCATGCGCCTCAAAAGGAACACTTTTTTTTGTTGACACAGTTTCAATACAGGCAACAGTATTATTTCAACTTTTTATTATCTTTGGCTGCATGTGTTTATTGTTGTATGCAGTATCCAAACTTATCACCACCCGTGTCACATCCTGGGCAGCTTAGTGGGCAGTCATCGTTCGACCTGCACTGAAAGTTACAAAGACAATAAACGTTTATTTTATGTCCTCAGGTAAATTGTAAATCGCAACCCTGATGCTGTTATAACACATGGTTCCACAAAGATTGAGAGAAACAAAACAAAAAAAAAACACTTCGTCTTCCTTCTTTTTTTACATGAAGAAATGCTCTTGATTAAAACCTTTTAATCCTAAAAAACCTGTCCAACAGTCCATCGTTCCTGTAGTGAATCAATGTTAATGTCACGGAACCAATTCAATTATCATGATCAATATAGGTGCAAAGTTGACTTTACGTGATCAATATATTAATTTAGTCTTTCCGCTAATCCCCAGCTGCCTAAAATCTGCAGTTCTAAGACCTATCTTTTAAAAAAATTGAAAAGGACATGTTGAAATACACTCTCATTTGTGGTTTATCCGTGGCAACTGCAATTATGAAAAATTTTCTTGAAAACAATGACGCCATTCTGTGAGAAGTGTTCTTTTCTGTTTAGTTCCCAGTACGGCGCTCGCCAAAACACAGGCACACAACCATTCCTTGAAGAACTTTCCCATCACATCACAATAATATTGTTCGTAATAGCTTTGTGCAAACCCGTTTTCTAGAACGCAAAACGCTATTCATACAATTTACCATGATTTGTTTCTACACAAATTAGCACTTGGGTTCAGAGGCCCATTCAATGACTTTCTGACTGAGTATCTTTCAGGGTGTCAAAAGCTAGTAAAGATTGGTTATGCTAAGGGTAAGTCAGTGACACTTAGGTAAGGTGTTTCTCAGGGATCTATTTTAGAAGATCTTCTTTTCAATATCTAAGTTAACGAAATTGGGAAGCTTCACTTCGACTCGCGGGCCTTTAATACGCCAAGGATGCCGCTTTAGGTTTATCTGGAAATAACGAATTCGAAGCTACATCAGCGTTTCAAAATTTCATATTCCACCTATGAAGTGGTTCACTACAAACCTTTTTTTTTTTTTTTTTGTAAACGTTGATAAATAAAACTAGCATGTTTTCCTAACCGGAAGTAAATTATAAAAATGCTCGGCCCCCTTAGTCCTACACTTATCCACTTGTAAAACCTGCAGGTGTGCCCTACCAGAATACAGAATACGTCCCTATTGAAAAATCCAGGCAAAAACTTCCAGTAACATTCGGTGGAAACGGGTTCATCTCCACTCATTTTCAACAGAACCCAGCGTAGTTTACCCGTTTTGTGGTGGAAATATTATGGGCCACCAATTTCAGTCACCGGAGTCTGCTGGACGTTTTACCGGAGCCAATTTTGGTTAAATTCCGGCAAAAACTTCAGTGACATTCGGTGGAAACGGGTTAATTTCAACTCATCTTCACCAAAACCAGCGTAGTTTTCCAGGCTTTGGGGAAATATTACCGGCAGTCACTTTCGCTGGAAGTTTTACCAGAGCCACTTTCGATTATCCGTCGTTGGAATCCTACCAGAAGCCACTCTCGCTTGCCGGACACCGAACTTCACTGGAAGCCGACGCAAGGGGAACGGCTAAAGGCAAGGAAGCCAAGACGAGCAGGGGGACGTTTTTTTTTGTTTTTTTTGTAATAGCTGCCGCCAATGCAGCGGCATTCTAGCGAGTGCGTGTTTTAGCTCAAAACGACGTCGCAGTTCTGCAAGATCTGCGTGCAGCGAACTGTTTTGACGATCCAAAAATGTGGGCAGCGATCACCGGCAACTTGCTATTTGCGACAGGCAAAAAAGCCGGAGCAGGTACAAGAGAAATCGGGCTGCATTCTTGTGCCGGCCGACTTGGGGCGGTGTGTAATTATGGTGGGTAGAACGCTCCAAGGAGGAGTCCCAACGCACCCTCTCTCCCTCGCATTGAGTTCATGGGGAAAATGCGAGAAGGCCGTTTTGCTAACTCTTTTGAAGAAAACCGGTTTCTTTGTCCGTCAACGAGCAACGGCCGGCCAGGAACGGACGCCCAGTCTCGGCTTGTCGTTTCATGTGTGCGACCTGTAACTATTAGAGCAGCTGGGTGATGAGGATGAAAAGAAAATATAATTCAGTGACCTGCTTCTTACGGCTTCCGGCTTCAGAAGCATCCAGCAAGCAAAAAAGACGGTGCCCAAGATTTCTCAACAGCGGCGGATGTTCGTTTCGCGCGTTCGTGGTTTTCGCTAAGCGTGCTACTGACAGTGTGTAATTGTCCGCGTGGTGTACCTGCGGCGAAAACATCAGGGACGGCATCGGGATTGTGACGTGATTTCTCAATCGCTGCGAATGTTCGTTCAGCGCGTTCGATGGTTTCTCAATGCGGGCTACTGACAGTGTGTATGAGTCCGCCTGGTGCACCCGTGGCGACGGCATCAGGGACGACATCGTGAGTGTGCCCGTGATTTATCAACAGTGGCGGATTTTCGTTCTGCGCGTACGATGCTTTCGCTAAGCGTGCTGCTGACAGTGTGTGTGTGTCGGTAACTGAACAAAAGCTCACCGGATAAAAGCCCGCCCATTTTTTTTTACTAACACAGACAAATGCTCACTTCATTTTTTTTACGCCGGGAGAAACACGGGCTTGGATAAAGTGTGAACGCGATGGAGATTGCACCATTTTTAGGATGAGTTATATCCCATCCCATGCAAATGTGTCAACAAATGAGCAACATCAGTCAGAGAACAAACTGAGTGCAGCTGTTAAGATCAAGCTTGCCTGACTCACGGTATGCCGGAGCACCCGTGTGCCACGGCCAAGGAACTTCGTGAAACAAAGTTCTTTAACTTGAAAAGGCACCGAAGAGGCGAAGTCACCCTTTGTCAACCTCGCTTTTCCATTGTGCTTATGTCGCGGTAAACGTGCAAATAAAGGTAAGGCAAAATGTCTCTTCATTACTAATGAATTTGTTTTCTTGGGTTCAGGTTAATATTTGAAATGAATGGCTAGGAAAATTTAATTTATTTCGTCATTGCGCGTCGCAAATGTATTTGAAATCAAGAATCATTGGAGGGTGTTATAAAAAGGAAACTGAAGCAAAACTGTAATTAATATACAAACCATTAAGTTGCAAAGTTTTAAGCATATTTTCAAGGAACGGGAGTGTGGCCTTTTGAACAGATGACCAATTTAGAAAGCTGTGCGGGATTTCGAATAGGCTCGCCTTCCTTCCTCCACAGCTTGTGCCCGAAGGACTAACCTACATCGAAGAAAGGTCTGTCGGTGACATCTGCGACCTGCTGGACTATTTGGATTGCACGCATGTCAAGGGCGCCTTCCATTATTCTTCTGCGGCGGCGCCCAGAGCAAATTCTCCCCTTTGACTGTGCGCCGACCACCACTGGAGTTTCCCCCGGAACAGTTAAATAAGTATGACGCCACTCTTCAAGATAAAGACCGCACATACACCTGCGCACAATGGAAAACCGGGTTCCAGGAGTTTGTTGGCCACGCCCATCCAAGCGTCTGGATGCTGATTGAATGCCCACAGGAAAATCAGGCGTTCGTCACCACGGCATTGACACAAGCCAGCACAGGTGAAGCCCAAGAGAAGCGGATGCGAAATACCACACTGCGCCTGCTGAACCGTGTGAAAAATATTCTCGAGGGATTACAGGTACAGCCAGATCTACCAAGAATGCTGGAGGAAGTGGGGGACTGCATTTGCTCCTAACCATTCGATAAACTTGCTTCTACTCTAAACAAAAAACCATGCGCCTCTCAGATTTAATTTATCGTGGCATTTTAGTGTCGCATGAATGCACTCAAGTTGTCCCACTCGTGTTAAGACGCACACGAAATTTACTCCTGGTGAGCTTTTGTCCGGGTATGTGAAAAAATAAGTGAGCTGTTGTCCTGTGAGCTTTTGTCTGGATACCTTCTTTCCGCTGTGCCTCTGTGCGGTGCGCGTTTGTCCGGGATTCGTATGTGTCCACCTCGTGCACCCGCGGCGACGACATCAGGGACGACATCGTGATCTAGGCCCGTGATTTCTCAATGGCGGCGGACGTTCGTTCCGCGCGTTCCTGGCTTTCGCTAAACTTACTACTGACAGTATGTGTGTGTATCTGTGTGGTGTACCTGCTCAGATTTATTAGTTGAACTACCGTGCATATAGGAATTTACCCAGCGGCATTGTGAGCACCTTGAAAGATATTTTTGCGACAAAGAACTCGGTTGTTCCAATTTGGTCTGGTTGCTTTTGTCTACAGCTGTGCAAATTGTTTGACTTGTATCGACCCTGTAAATTAAATGCATGGAACCTTCAGGTGTGTATGAACTAAACACTTTATTTATTACCGAATCGTCCAGCATAAGGTAAACCTATACCACCCACGGTTCACATTCTTCTTCGTAAGTGCCTTCCGTTGACGTCCGTAATAAAAATAAAAGCACGGTAAGTTCCGGTGAATTGCGGCTTTATTGGAAGTGAAAAAAGTCCCATAATCCAGTAAACTAGATTTTTAGTGGAACTACAGTTCCGGTAAAAAGTATTTTTCAATAGGGTTGTCATTTTTAGGATGTCTGGGCGTCCTTTATGATTAACATCACTCAGGGGGAGCGCATGTTGACTACCTGACGAGACGCCTACAAACGGTATCTGTTTATACAGGCCGCCTTCGTTTTACGGCCCATGCGCGTACTAGATATAAAACATATCAGGCGATGGGGAAGTCCGTACTACGATACGATATAACAGATTTGAGCAGAACGTAAGGACGCAAGTGATCTGACGTATATCAAACATTTGAGTGATAAACCCGAGACTGAGTTATTGACAGACGACGGCAAGGACGACAATTACGACAAGGAAGATATCTCGTGTTATAGAACTAGAAAATTAAATACTATTCTGTGAAACATCCCATAAAGCACAGCGTATTTAATAAAATTTGCTAACACGTGACTGACTTAAAGATGCGGTCGCTACGGATCTTACCAGCTATCAAATTGTAAACTTATTTTATCTTTGTACACACTGACAACAAACACACGTTTATGCAGCCACTAGAAAAGCAAACGACCCTGAGCAGAATAGAATGTTTTGTTCTACCAATAATTTTCAGAAAGTACGCTAAACCACAATAAACCACACACTGTCAGATGAACTTATGAAGTTCCTGTCACTTCTAATTGTTAGGAGGGAGGTCAGAGGGTGGGTGCAATAACCTTGATAAATAACCGAATCTGAAAACCCTTGCCTTTTTTTCCAAATTGGATATATTTTAGTGCGCCCTCCTGTGTAAATGTTTCAATCTTGTGACTTAAATTTTTCTAAATATAAAGAGTTTTTAAGTTGTCAGGTTAACTTACATGTTTTTAACGTGTAAGTTAAAGGATATTTTTTCCTATGTTGAAAGCATAGTAGTAGCTTTTTTGGTTTGAGAGTAATAACATACTATTCATTGCGACAGTGCCCCCCCCCCCCCACAAACACACACGTGCATTTGCGGGCCTTCGTATTGTCTATAATCGTTTTTTTACGCAATATACATATGTATGTGTGTATACGTGTAGGCAAATGAAAAAAATGGCAACTCATATTTCCCATTTTATGCGTTATTGGACTCTTGAGATCGAAGGCGCTGCAACTCTTTTCTTTTCTTTTATAAATATTGTACTCGGGAAATTGGTGAATGTTAATTTCATCGCATGAAGAGACCGTTTCAGGAAGTTGCATGCACTCTTTTTATTGGATGATTCATACATTTACTCTTGACTAAATCACGCTCGTGAGCGACGTCTACATTTAGCGTTCACTTTTCTTTAATCTCCACGTTCAAGTTCTTACAAAAACACATACAATTCAAATATTGAATTGTTAACGTCTTTTTTTAAGCGCATTATGCCTCACATTTTTTTAGAGAACTTGAATGGAGGGGAATCAGGCAAAATAACATCGAAATTAATAAAAACAAAAGACATCACTCTTGTGTGGCGCTGCTTAACGGTTCTTAAAAAGTTCACATGTGCAATAATTAGTTGCCGTCCTCGGCTGGGACTCATCAACCTGAATATAAATTTAACCGACATGCTATGCAGCAAAAACATAAAACTGTTTCGGCTTGCATTATAAGATGTTCTCATTTCTCGTATTTGCCAATTTGAATTTTTTGAAGAAAAAGCGATAACAAGACTATAGTTTATGTGATACCGGTATTCCAATTAGTAGACCTGGGTATGCAAATATTAACCTCAGAGAATATATTAAAGAAAATAATGCACACAACCTCTCATTCCTGCTTTGAACTATTTGCCCTCAAATTTTAAATAAATAAATATTTCTATTTTAGTATTATGTTGTATATTTTTAATTTTATCTGCCTCAAAAAGAAAGATGAATTCAAAACGTTGATCTACCGCTTCAATTATTTTTATTTAGTGCTCAATTTACAATTAGAAATAATTGCATTTAGTATAGTCGCTTACCATTTTTGTAAAAGGGCAGCTGTTCGCTCCCACGTTCTCGAACAAAAACACCCTGCACGAGTTGTACATATATTTGTTAACAACGCTGAAGAGTAAAGTAAGAGCACACTGTCGTTTGATGAAATAGCTTTCCCATGCCCATAAAATATAATATACAAAAGCATACACATTCAATAGGGTTGCGCCAATAATAAAATTTAAGCTCAAATACCCCATGAATTTAATTGTGCCACTCAGTTGCAAAAAGGTGCAAGGGGGAATTGTATATCGGATCCCAAATATTTTATTTGCAATAAGCAGAAACTATACCAAAAGCTCATAGTTAAAAAATAGTGTGCAAGCTTGATCATACTCACAAACCTGCCAAACACATAATGTGTGATAGACCTTGCAGGGAAGAAGAGAAGTTCGGGCGCCGGGCCCTGGATAGCTCAGTGGGCAAAGAACTCGGCTCATGATCTCGAGATTTTGAGTTCAATGCCTGCAGGGGGACTCAAGTATTTTTATGTGGTTTGCTCTTGGCGTAATGCGTTTCCTTCTTAGAATATTTACATTCCTGATACTTCACAACGTCAAAAGCATGCGTAAACGAAACAAACCAATATGTTAGAAATTTATCAGTAGTAACTGCTAACCGATCTTAAATTCGAGAAGACAAATGTCTCTTTCGAATTTAACTTGTTTAAATAAATTTAGCTTTAACTTCCTTGATTGCATTACAAAGCGCATAATAGGAAAAAAGCGCCACTCTTACCCCGACAGCAGGACCATAATGATAAAAACTGATGCTGCGACGGAAGCTCGGCCAGCCATTATCAAAGTTGAGATTCTTGTATTCGAATGGATGAAAATTTACTTCTTCGCGCACGCTTCGCTGAGAAGTCAGAGGTTGTTCTCTAGAAAATAAAAGCTCAGTTGTTAAAAATGAATCACGTAAGCCATGGGCTAAAATAAGGAACGTGAAGAGCTAAGTATACGACACGGCCGCAAGTTTTGGGTCTCACACCATTTACGGGCCGAGGCCAGTAAAAAAAAAAAAAAAAAAAAGTATGTATCAAAGGTAACGAAAATAATTTTATTGTAACGGAATTTATAGAAAGAAGCAGAAGTATAAAATATACCACATTTATTTGCTACTCGCAGATTCAGTTGAACGAAACGAATTTTTGAAACTGATGTGCACTGATACTCCGAAACAATACACAACTAAACGAACAAGAAAAATGTCAAGACACAAAATAAGCGCATACAGTTAGAGGCCACAGAGGTCATCAATACAAGTTCTGATAAAAAAGAGAGTTATGTTTGATCTTCGGAGACGAAACTCATCGTGGGTCACAAGCAATTCGTTATAGGACGATGTTAGTAGAAAAGGAAATTACGTCGTAGCGTTTCAGCAGTGATGTGTCCTCCTGCCTCCTCTACACTGTTAGAAAAAAATAGCGTTAAAGGACGGGACATATCTCTGGGAACTTTGTTGCCACATGTCTCGTATCACTGAATTACGAAACTTGTACAAAGCGTGACACTGCTAGCGCGAACTAGCGATCGCCAGTTTTTTCAATTTTTCTTTTGGTAACCAAAGGATGTTATCAACGTTAGGGTTCCTATGGCAAGATTTAATTCAGGTCAATAATGCAGGCGATAAAAGTTCGTGCTCGCTAATACTCTTTACAAGTTAAATTGGAAAATGCGCCGATGTCGTGTTGGCGCTAACACTGTCGCATTGTCCACAATAATTCCTTAGTACGGTACATGTTGTAGCAACAAGGTTAGCATGCACGTGTCCCGTACTCGACTGGGATGGTAAAATTACTGTTTGCTGCTAGCTAGGGGAAGTGTACCAACATGCTCCAAAACACAGCACGCGTCAAGTTGAAAACGATGTCAGCACATGTTCCATTTCTACACGTGCCTGCGCACTCGCCATTTAGTACGGTCTGTCCTCCAGAAAATGTTTTTTTTTTTTTTTTTTTTTTACTGCAGATAAACTGTGCATTGCCGAAAGCTCAGCTTGCACCCGAATATAGCGCAGTCAGTTTGTATAAAATTAAAAATTTCCAGAGGTTCTCGTTATTCGATTCAAGCGTTGTAATGGCTTTCGGAAATGTCTATATAAGGAAATTGATGCCCGAGAATATATACAGATGAAAGGCATGAGCGTACCTGAACGGGCCATACTTTCCTATTGAAACTTTTTACGAATCATTTATGACTTTCGAATAATAAGGCTAGTTATGAAAGATTGGCATCTCATCCGCACTCCTAGCGCTACATTTCGGCGGAGACAGCAGTTGGCAGTATATATCTTGTTTTTGCAGTAAAAAAACAACAATTCTGTACATGTTTTCAGGGACACGCTGTATCACTGGACAGGTTAGTAAGTTTAGTTCCGCAAGTTGCACCGTTTCGTGAAGGTATTTATATGCAGCTGTTTTGTCACATACGCATGCACATATAGCGGATGAGGCCACAGTTCCTCATGATGCGGATGCCGCATCGTAATAGCAAGGAAATTCAGCGGTTGCTTTTAATATGAGCACGTACCTGGGAAAATACACTTTTAATTTATAAAAAATCGAAGGAAGGCGAAATAAACATTTTTGGGTCCTGGTGGTGTTGAATCATTGCAGTGTACGCATTGTAAGGGAAGGGCGAGTGTTTATTGCCTAAAACGTTTCAACAATAATACCGGCTCACTAGATAGGATAAGCTGTTAGCAACTTACCCCTTGCCGTGTAAAATAAATTGTGAAATGAAATGTGTTAAAATTAATGAACAAACAAAGCCTCTTTGCTAAATATTAAAATCTACATATGGGGATTTGTAAAGGTTATACACCGGAGGAAGCCGAACTAAAAGGCCGGTCGGAATTTCAAAGTCTCAAGAAGACGTGGAGAGGTCTTAAAGGGGCCCTGCAATCACATTTAAGCGTCTGCCTCTTTTGCGGTTTCCACGTCTCTTGAAGTTTGGGCAAGCCAGCGGGCACGGAGAGAGTAACTAAATATCAGTGCGTCATATTTTAACCAGACGACGCGGAAACCACCTCCACCGACGAGGGCGACCCACGGTACCGAAAGCGCGCAAAATGTGACGTCTTTGGTCCTAGGCTAACTACTGGTCAGAGCCGCTAAAAGTTTTTTCGTAGTCGAAATCCAAACTATAAGTGGCGCGAACCGTTTCAATTATTTATAAAAGAAGTTTTTGTTCAGTATTTTAGATCAGAAAAGAAACAAATACAGTTTATAAAATACGGAAACAAGAAAAGACCCGTCGACATACCCGCCACCATGCGGCGGAAAAAACGGCGCACACTAGAAAGAATTAGTGGGATGAGGCTACGACGAAGGGCCAGCGCAGAAAAGTCCCGGATGTACGCGGCGGCGCTGCGGTCGTATACCGGCTCGACGATCCGACCGGTTCCGAGCGTTCCGAAGGCCTTCGGCGCGGGCCCTGCTGGCGATTTGGCCATTTGGCGGCATGGCAGCGCGAAGAGGCGCCCGTTCTGAACTGATCTTTACCCCGTGTTTGCTGTCGTTTGTGGCCAATGAAATGTTATGCCGAAATAGTCTTTAATCGCGCACCAAATGCAATGCGAGCCGACCCGGCCGCCCGCTTCATAGAGCCTATCCAACACATGCTTTAGTGGCGCCCTCTCGAGCCGTCGACCCGGAGTGCGGCAACCGTGAACGCTCGATGAGCTCACTATCCCTCCTCTAGTTCACGGCCACTCAAGCCAGGACCCTAGACGTCATGAAGGAGGTTATTTTTTGCTTGTTTTTGTAATTCTAATTCGCTTATAACTTTTGAAATAAAGCGAAATTTGAGAAAAGAAAAGTGTCACTAGGTTACTACGTTCAATGCGCTCAGGTTCGGTGCAAATTAAAACCAGTCAAAAAGTCATTGCAGGGCCCCTTTAAGCTAGTGTAGGTGATGCTACATGCACCACTTTGATTGAGGCGGGTAAAAACGTAAAAACGCTATTCACAGCCACCTTGTGGTAACCCTGTAAAAAAACTTCCACTTCGTTATTTTTGGAGTATACTGATTTATTTATTGCAGTAGATGAAAACCGACAATGTTTGAGCCATCACATTTTTTACGAGGAAGCCTGCATGGCCGTGAGGCATTTTAGGAGCGGGGGGGGGGGGGGGTTCAGTTTTGCAAATACTTCATCAGCGATTTATAGTTTATTTATATAATTTGTAATTAGCTTGCGTTACCTGATTTAATATTGTGATAGCGAAAATGTATAGCAATTTTGTTATTGTTGCGATGCAATAGCCATATTGCGAGTGCTGTAAATTGTTTTATATACTATTCTGAATTAGTAAAATTAGTAATGCGCACCAATTTTTGTTCACTTCAAAGAATTTTCTCCCGACTAATGAAATAGACTATAACTATCAAGCCCTAAACAACAATGAGAGCGTCACTAAAACTGAAAATTTCTTTGACTATGCTTTTCTTGAGTGTCTTCGAGTATAAAGAATGCGGCCTACCTAATACTTCAGACCAAGATCTAACAACCTTACTAGAACCACTCAGGAAACTGCCATAGAGCCTGCTCTGAAAACGTGGCACAGATGCGTACTAAAGAGCCGAACTAATGGCGATCGCAACGCCGCCATTTCTCCCGCAGCGGCCACTCGGAGAACTGCACGGCTGACTTTATTGGTTCGGGAGTACCGCATTCGATGGCGATCGCTGTGACTGTTCTATTATTTCTTTAATCGGCCATATTGGCGCCGAAACCTATACGGCGGAAGGGGTTTCAGGGACGCCAACCCCCGTCTCCCAAGCGTACGAGCCTCAATCAATCACCGATGTTAGGATGCGCCGAGGTTGGGGCGCGCTACCTTACGTAACTGGTGAAACATGACTGTATAAAAACAATATTTTTTCTACCGTAACACCCTGTAGACAAAATGTTATGCAAACATCACGCTTCCGTTTTTTTGAGGTAATCTCTAGTAAAAATTCCAACAAAAAAGCTCTTTTCCTTTCGTTTTTATGCAAAAACACGCTTTATAAAAGCTCAAAATGACCACAACAAAAAAAAAAATCAGCCGCCATCTTGGCTTTTCGAACCTGGCAGTTTCGGTACTCCGGGAGCATTCATTTGCACTAATAGTAGCCCTGCAGAGCAGCTTCATTGTTTCAACTTTCAACTCGTCGCTAAAGGGTGGCGCTGTTATCGTATTTACCTCTTCCTCGGTCAACCGTCGCGGTTCAGGTTTCAAAAGTGACATTCCCAACTGAGTGTTTTAGTAACGTCGAGTCCTATAGTTTTTTCGCACATGCTACGAGCTGTCGAAGGCTCGAGGTGTTGGGGGCTTTTATGCCGTCTGAGTACCAATTAACCTTCGGTACGATCGCGCCACGCGGAAGTACCGTAGACACGCATTACCTAGAAGAAATGATAGATGAGCGAGTTCGAACGAATGTATATTATAATGCCAAAAATGATAAATAATATCCCAGATAAGAAATAATATTAAATATAATAATGATAATTATACTTTATTTTATTTTAGTGTCTTAGACAACAATAAAGGATATATTATTGGTACACTACGAAAAAAATAACTTTCACGTTAACATGCAGCCAACTCAAATTTTACAATAAATAGACGGCATTTTAAAGGCGAACGGCTAAAAACAAACAATATATATACATACAAAAAACTAGTAATTTAAGCAATGATAAATACTTGTATGGAAATATGTCCACACCGGAATCATAAAGATTATAATCCAAAAACTTAATTCTAGAAATGGGTAAAACTTGATATGGGGTATTCATATAGAATTGTAAGATCATCTACTACTTGGCATCGGTACGTAAGAGTGCACAGATGACAAAAATTATATGCTATCAATCTGACCAGAGATTGCCTATTCATTGAAATTTCTGTACTATCAAGTTGAGTGATTATTACATTAATGCGTTATATAAAGCAAAATAATGTAATAATAATCTACTTAATACAATTACATCCCTGGATTAGTCTAATTCTGAGATCTTTAAAGTGTCCGCTCCAGTCCATCGTAAAGCGAAATACTGCGTTGAAAGCTGCTCGTTTGTATGAGGCTGTCGTGCGGAAAGTATCTGGTGAACAATACTATGTCACAGCTTTTATGATTAATACAAATTAGTATTGATTAATAGGGCGATGCTAAATACTGTAATAGCCGGTTTTGAGTTGATATAAAGAACGTCAGATTGACGCGGTCCGCATGGGGAACGCAACAACGCGTAAAGGTATATTGGCATAGCTTACATAATATAAGGGACGGGGTGTACGATACAGTTCTCTTTGTTTTGAATGCAAAATAAATGAACAATCTAAAACTACAGGAGCGGTAGTAGAAACGCTGCTAAACTAATCGTTCCAAGTTTCAGCCGTAATTCTATAGCCGGTTTTCTGTGACATTTATTCATGTGTGACGCCGATTTGTTTGAGGACTTTTCGCTGTACAGGCGCACAACGGAGTTGCTCGGACTTTGATGTGACTTGGTCAGCACCCTGTTGAAGACAGATAAGGAAAAGAGATTGGCGGGCGGCCCCGTATCCACCTTCAGCGACATGACGTTCTCCTCTGGCTGTGAATTTACAATCCAATCCCGTCATTCCCAAGTGTATCAAACACTCACGTCCATCATATCAAAATTCTAGTCGATATGCTGCAGCGTGCTGACACACTAGTTCCTTTGTTGTGTTGCGAGCACATTGCAAAGTGATTTCGCCCATGACAGGTATGACAAGGTTTCCCAAATACAGGACATTTCTTTGGTTTGTGCACCTGGTTGCCCTTCAAGCATTGGTACGTGGGGCTTGTTTTCTGCGAACGACGCTGGTGGGTTCTTTTATTAGTGTACCGTTTCTTCGGCTGCGTGCCATGTTTTACTTTGTTTGGCGGTGGTATCCGTGGATTCACAGAGTTATTTTGCTTTCTGGAACGTCAGGTCCTTCTCCCTCAGCATTTTAGGAAAATTATTGCAGGTAGTCCCGAACGGTACTTGGGGGCGAATCATTACCTTGGACAGTTCTCCAAATTTGCAGTATCTAGCCTGATTTTTATTATCCCGGATGAACTGCTCCACTGATTAAGCTTTTTGCGGCGTTCTTGTTCGAAACATTTAGCATTTAAAAACCTTGTTTTGTTATCGAGCGCAGCATTCTTAGCGTTTTGCTCCTTGCAGCTGTTAGTCCTCGTTAGCTTCACCATCTGCTAGCGTAAAGCTGTTGAATATTTTTAAAGCGTCGTCCCCGGCAATGGTCAGGAGCATGGCAACTTTGACGGCTTAATATCCTGGTTTCCCTGGAGAATTAGCACGGAGATACAATTCTTACTTTTGTTTCAACTGCCTCAAATTCGTTTCCGCATTTCCAGACAGGCGCAAAGAATCAAGCTGCTTCTATGGTTCCGTCAGTTCCTCTAGAAAACTACCTTTTGAATCCACTGATACTGATTCCCGCCGCTCGCACTCAGCTTTTCCACAACGACTACGCAATAATCTCACTAATGCAGTGCAAATGGCACGAGAGAATATCGAAAACTTTCCATCGCAAGAGCAGCTACAACGTAACAAAGGCCGAAGGGACACGCAATTCTCTATCGGAGATCTGGTACTTAGCCCAACCCACCAACTCAGTAACTTCGGTAAAGAGTTCTTGGCTACCCTAGCCCAGCGATGGAAGGACTTCCCGTGGTTGCGGCACACGTTTAGCGTTTAGCTTACCGACTCCGATGCCGATATACAGGTTCTATTACCAAGCCTATTAGTATAAACTAGGGTGCCTACATGTTTCCGCTCCGCTTTAGGGTGGCGCCAACTTCTTGTTACCCTCTCCCAGATCCTCTCCCACCGCCATTTTTTTTTCACTTTTATTTAGCTAAACGTAAACAACATTGAGTTTCTGCACTCTTGAGACACCGTCAACACTGTGAGGCCACTTCGGTTTCCGTTCATAAGAGGAATCGGAGGCTCAGCGGGATGGCGGTCGTCGTGACTGTCGCTCTCTTTCTTCGGGTGTTTCATATTTTCAGGTTGCGAGCAGGAAGTGTGCGTTGCTTTTATCGCAACGCGAGTTCCCGCGACAAAATGGAACGCAACAGACCTGCATTGAACGCCGAAACCTCGCCGTCGGAATGAGAGCGGTGAGCGCTCCTTAGCCCTAAGGAGGATTAGCGGCGTAGTCCGAGCGCGCTACCGGCGAGTGTGACAAAATGGTCGACGAAAACAGCGGAGGTTGCCATGGTAACGAGGTAGGCAACGCTGGTTTGTCGGCAACAGGTATTACAAACGTTGTCGCCACCCTAAATAGCGGAGCGCCGGAAACATCTAGCCACCCTCGTATAAACCACTTGCGACCCATTTTTGAACGCGATGCGCGTGACAGCTGCTCAATAACAGTCATACCTCCTCTAGTTAACAATGATTTACACCTCTGGTCATCCGAAGATATGCCAGAAGCCGTACATGGGAGACGGTCTCGCCGATCCCCTTCCCCACAGCCCCCACTCCACATCGGTCCGAATTCCCCCATGGCTGCATCAACACAAAGCCACCCCCGGACCTCCGAAGGCTGGCGTTCCACCGGACACCCCGGCGACGCACCCAAACCACTGAGGTGGCCACCTAGTGTATAATGGATCAGAATAGGCTTGTGGGGTTTTCTTTCCGGGCGGACTAAGACCATCAGCCCCAGGTGCATCAAGGACTTGATTTGGCCGCCGTCCCGGCGCCGTTACAGGGCCACAGTCTATAGGAGTGGCGCGCCCAAAATACGCACTGTGTCTGCACGGACGAGGAGAAAGCAACACAATGCCTCCTCTGCAGAGTAACCCTATATCTGAGCACCGGCACTCACGAGGGGACCTAAACATCGAGGGTCAGCAACACCATGATCACAACCTGACGGCATCTACCCGGTTTTGACGTCGGCCGATGTGGTGGCCGCATTCACCCCTAGCTGTTTTTCGATCCTGCCTGGAAAGGCTGCGCACCCCTCCTTCGGACAGTATTAACATCGACGACTAGTCACACCTGCCTCCCCGACCATATTTCCACCCACGCCCTGACCATGTAGCCACGAGCGAAAGCCAGGGGTGGTGGTCTCCCCACCACCTGAGCCCGAGTCACGCCTTCACACCTTTCCTTTGTCCTCCGGCCTTCTCCGCCGTGCGAACTCGGGTTCCCCGATCAGGTGTGCCGAAAGGTAAGCCATGGGTGATCTGAGGACAACAATTAGTGCGTCGGTAGTCTGTTTTTTTTTCACGACCGGACACGTCCTATGCAAGGCTGAACACTGAAGCGGGAGCAGTCCTCGATGGACCCAGCGCACGGCTGTGATCGTTCTGAGGACTTGTGCAGCCGTTTGTGCGTGAGATTGCTACAGTGCGTGGGATTGACTTCAGACGAAGAACAGTTGGTCTTCTTGTCGTCTGGGTTGGAAGTGGTGGATCCTCCGAGAAGAAAGCAGTTAGTGTAAAAATCGGGATGTGTAAGGCGATCGCGCACAGTTCTTTCAAAGGAGAGGACGCAAGATGCCCTGATGAACTACTTCAGCCGTTTCGACCGAGCGGTGAACACCTCGGTGATGTGCAGCGAGCTTTAGACACACGCTCCCCCTCCCTCGAGGGGTGGGTTGATGTGGGCATATGAAAAAATAAAGATCATCGTGGGGCGCGCGGGGCTAGCCGGTGCTCGGGGACGAGCGCGTGCGCGGAACGATCCTGGACGCCAACGAAGGCAGTTGTCGCCTCTTGGATACCCACAATACATATATATTACATTTTATATATAACCCTAAGATATGTCATGCTCCTAGCGGGTCATTTGCTCATGACTCTAGCTATTACGCTGGTGCTTGATAATTCGCTCATAAAAAACGACCCGCAAACAACATTTTGTATAAAAAAACTAACTACACTTAAGCCCTTACTTCTTTACATTAGAATAAAATCGTGCGTGACAATCTCATTACTCTTATTTTCCTACAAAGTTTGGCTTAGAATTTTATCACTGATCAGTACAAGGAGCAGTGATTTGGCGGAATTAAATAAAAGTTTATTCTAGGTACTATATCAAGGTTGTACTTGATCAAGATTTATTCAAGGGTCCTTATGGGGAGAAAAAAAAAAATTGCAGTCCGCCTACGCAGTTGGCAGCATCGGAGCCTCGTGTTATTTTTTTTATTTGACTGGCGCGGGGGCAGGGTTCGTCTGCAATTGTGCCTTACTCGACTTCCGGGTGAAGTATATGACAGAAGGTATTTTTAGGCCAAAACCGTGCCTGTACCTTACAGCCCTTACATAACCGCATGGGCATCCTGGGGTTTACAGCGACTGCTCTTTCGTTTAATTTGGGCGTGTTGCTAGTGGTGTGGCCTAAAGGACAAAGGCAAAGAACAAAATTTTAACAGCCTGTTTAGTTAAATGAAGTCATGAAAGAAATTTATAACGAAAAAGACATTTTTAGAGCTATATTTACGTCGCAATAAAAATTTGCAGCGGGTGCCGCGGAAAAGTGGCCGCTATATATCACGTGACTGGCCGCTGTTTGTCACGTGGTGCTTCTGCTCTTTCAGAAATTTCACATTGTCTCCAAAAGTTTCTTTATCATCTTCGTTTTAAGTGACACGAAAATGAAGATTAGGAAGTAACTTTTAGAGCCCAAAGGAAGCTCTTGAAAAAACGTAAGCAAACGTCATAGACTGGTCCGCCGCTAATATGACGGCGGCGGTGCCATAAAGCAGACGAACTTGCGCGGCGATGGCGGCATGGAGAAATGCATTGAACCGGCGCCGCACAAGGCTCAGCGTGCGGCGGCAGCGTGACTTTGATGCGGCGGCGACTCCGCGCGTTTTCTGTTGTAATTTTCGTTTAATAACGTTCTTTTTGCACCTAGCCTGTTTAAAAAAAAATTGTTTGTTTTTCCTTTGCATATGTCCTTTAAAGGGCCCATGAAATACATTTTGGGCTGGAGTAAATCATTTATATTGGGATTTTACTAATAGCACATCGGTTCAGTTGCCCAAAAGAAAAAATGTAGAAAGTGAAAAATCTGATTTACGGTGCGAAAATTTCGCAAACATAGGGTACTCTTTCGTACCTCCTTCCTTCGTACGCTCTCTGCCTTTCCACTGTGATACATCCGCGGACCCCGCAGCGCGTCACCGGGTACCCGCAGCGCGTCATCGCGCCCAAACGCACGTCATTCGGCACCGGACCTCACTTAATCCCTTCACCTCTAAGCCGACATTGTGGTGGACGCTAAGCGCTTGCCGGGCCAATCACCCACCTCCCTCTCATCACCTGACCTCATTCTCTGCGCCTCTGTGGCGCGAGAGAGCGTCTTCACGTGGCAAAAATCTGGCTCGCCCAACGAGCACGTAGCTTCTACAGCGCTGTCAGTTTCGGGGCGAACGGGGTGGGGAAAGCAACTTGTCTGAATATCGTGCGACGGGCTAATCTTATAGGGGGGCAATGGCTGTGTCCGGCTACACAAGCGAGATTACAAGCAAGAGGGGACGCCCCCTTTCCGTCTTCTTGAACTGTTCAGTAGAATGCGCGATTTATGAGTTGAGGAGGGAAGCTAATGACTCATTTAAGACTCCTTTAAGGCTGTCATGACTCCTTTAAGGCTGTCACTGCAAGAAAAAGCAGACGTGCTCACAAATTCCTAAAAAGGAATGTCTGCTGTATCCACTGAAATTTCTGACGCTAATTCTTTGCTTTTCCGTTTAAGACTCCGAAAATTAAGAGTACGCTGGATGTTCGACACTTGATAGAAAGGCAACCGGAGGCCTGCGATGAAACCGTTCGCGCTAAATAATTTTAATTTGTTGCCATTAACGCCAAAAATATAATAAACATCGAGCAATATTATCACTTAGCATGGCGTTCTTTTGCGGCAAAGTACAAGGACTTCACCAGAGATAACAATGCACTAGAAGGACAAAATATGTTTTTTTTTCTGTTAGAATACCTGGCTTTTGACTCAGAGTTCCCTATGATTACACTTCAAATTCAATGGACATTAATTGTGGAAGTTCTACTTATGCTGCCACAGTTCATCGAATTCTTGAAAAGGTGGAAACTAACTACCCTCACAAATCCTTATATACGCACCAGCTCGAACCACTAGACCTGCAGCCTGGAAGGGTAGTAAAGAATCATCGATTCCACCATTGCGCAGTCTTGAAGACAGACACCGAGACGACTACTCAGGCTGACAAACTTTACACCGAACAAACAACGACACAACAGAATTAAAGAAACTTTTGCGGTTGTATGACGTGCACAGAATATTACCATAACCCGTAAGTCAGACATAAATGAAAAAATGAACAATATACAATATTTTCATAACAGTTTAACTTTCTTCTTTAACGTCTAAATACACCTTTAGCGGGTTATACAGTCATGCTTTCTGGATTGCTCTCCTAAGAGTGTGGATATACTACCTTTCTAAAAGTAGAAAATATGGTAAATGCACGGAATGGTTGATACACTATTTGAACGTACCTTCAGAAGTGCTCCCTCGCAAGGCTATATAACATGCCAAGTACCGCATCGAAAAGCTTTTTATACAGAAAGTCCTGCCTTAAGGCGTGGTAGGCTTGATATTTCTTTTAATATTGTTAATGCTGACAAGTGTAAGTGTCTTGAAATACGTTTGAATGTTACCTCACTCAGGTTCGGTAACCTTTGTTTAAAGAACGATGAAAGTTGCGAGGGCGCATTGTCCTAAGACATAAGCCACGCCTACAGCTCTTCAGGATTATCCTAAAACCTCGCTAATAGTGCGCGGCGATTTTCTTATTGCCGGTAAATGTGAAAACTGAACGTTAGCAAAACAACAACGGCAGAGAGAACAACGCATCAGTGTCCGGCAAGGGCGTCCAGATATAATTTATTTACCTCATTTGTAGCAGTCACCGGCGCTGATTGGGCTCTTTCCTAGTAGCAGTGTGAAAAAAGGCCTATTGGAGATATTTTATTTTTTATAAACAAATACAGGCAGACCGTTTCCGCTTTTGTACACATTAAGTTGTACAATCTTGCAACCATACAAAGCTTTCCGATATTTAGAGGGAAGAATATTTAAGAAATTGAAATATAAAGAATTTCTTACTACTCTTTATGTTTTGAACTCCTGAAACCTAATAATTTAGAGAACAGCAGAGCTTTGACAACTGCAGTTAGAGTGTGTATAAGACGTCAATGAGCTTGCCACGGTTCTGCAAACCTTAAATATAAAGCGGGTTGTTAACGCTGTCGCGTTACTAAGAAAAAGAATAAGACTCCGTTTCAAACGGTCGCGCTTTTGTGTTCTCCGAACAAAATCAATAATTGTCCAAGCGGACGAAACCTTTAAACATCTGGTTCTTAAACCGGTAACCAAAACAAGAGAATGTACTCGGCGAACGCTCCAGCGGCACCCGAGGAGTTTATGCGTCGAATGAAGTGAACACCAGACTTTTTGTTTATCGCATGCTACGTCATTTATTTTGTGATAGAATAGTACTTCTTGGAGATCTAATATGTGTTTCTGACGCAGCAGACAGCGCCATGTGAACAGCAAATTAACGAAAGTAAGCGACAACTGCAGGACGCAGTGGACCAGTCTTGATTTTTCAATGTTGCCTCATTTAAGCTAAGTAAAACTACTTACCATATATATATCTTCAAAACACATCGTACACAAGACTTAACAGAATCTAGTTTTCTATAGAGCGTATTCCCATTTTAAACGACTATGCAGTAGAAACAAGTATTTTTCACAGACAAATGCATGATATCAATACCGATGGGAAGGAAAAGGGAAAAAACAGTGCATAAACTGGAAAGTACGGAAACACTTAATAATTAGCTGCTCAAAGATGAACATGCTGTCGCCGATGCGACTGATCCTATTGAGCAAATATGAATAACTGTGCATATATTGATTAAGCGGAATATTTTAAGCAAGAACTGAAACTGATTGCAATTGAGAAAGCCTGCATAATAAAACTTTAAAATTCGGCGAGAGAAAGGCGTTGATTAGTAATTTGCGTGAGTTAGCTGGACTTGAATGTGAAAACTATGAAGAGGGTTTGGAATATATCATTGGGATGAAAGCGGAGCTTCATATATTTCATCATGAGCTTTCCTAAGGCGCGGTCATACGTTCTCCTGCTGAATAATATTTATCGAGTAAACAGCCAACAATGAACCTTATGGAAGAGGAGAGAAGGTCTGAGATGATCGCAAGAAATTCAAGAAATTGGGTAAAACAAATGAATCATTAGAAATAAAACCGAACATGTTATTTGAAGTTTTTTTTCTTTTTATATTGCCAAATTACTATTATTTTGCTACAAGGTCGCCTTATATCTAAAAAAGGGTACACGAACTAATTGTAGGAATTAATCAATTTAGTTCTGGTAGAATACGCTGTGATGCCATTTCAACAAACATGACACCAGGACCGAATGTTGTTACTGATTAATATTATAAATTTCGACGGAAGCACTTTATGTCCGAGTTTGCACAATATTTTCAAAAACCTACAGAAACAAGTCGCCCGTCCTCCCTGCTGCGTAAAATACTATGCTTTTTCCAAATGCAGATGACAAAATATTTACAAGTTACTGACTATCGACCAGTCACAATATTTTCAAAAAGTCTGACGAACAGATTACAGCGCATAATTCGCAAGTTGTAAGGGGATCACCAGACGTGTGGAATTCGTGGAAGGTTTATTCAGACAAATATTTATGTTGCGCGACGTGTGTTAGTGTGTGTAGACAACAGAAGCTCTCGGGTTGCGATGCTGCAAGTTGGCATCCCAATGTATTCAACAGCGTTAGTGATAATGTTGTTTTAAGCTTTTTTCGGGCACTGGTGTTGATGATAACTTTCATGGCACTAAAACGTCGCACACCACATGTTGTATAAACCTAAATATAATTAGCAGAGTTCCGGAGAGCATTCCGATTTGTTGTACAGTTCGAAAGGGCGATTTCTTATACTCATTTATTTTTACTTCATATCTGAAGCCCATGTGCAAAAGCATAGTTTGAAGTAGAAAAATAAAAGGTTTTTCGTTGCGCAATATTGAAGTTAAGATTTGAGCAAATGAGGACTGTTTCGCATACTTTTGTACAAACAATAAATGTGCGACCAATACAATGAAGTTCAATCACGGATTTCGCTAGGCCACTGGAACTTCAGACAATCTAAATAAGCGTCGAGGATTCGGGCAAGACCCCCGGGCAATATGATAGTATAGAGTGTAGTTTCAGTCCATAAGATTATGTACGAGTTACCTTGAATCACTACCGGAACAGCACATCCTAGCGGCCCGGAGTTGCGAGTGACTTGGAACAAGGGACCAAAAGCTGGTCTCACAGAAATTTGCTTCGTGCTTGCACGTTCGACAGTATGCAACGTAATTTTAAAGTCAAAGTTGCGGTCGTCTTGTAGGTACTGCACTGCAATGCGAACGATTATTCAAAATGGCGCAAAGCGTTTGCCTTTTTATTATGGAAGTCCACTTGGGAACAAATACACCATGACTGTCGTGATTATCGTGATAATTATATTTGACCACAAGGAGGGGGAGGGAAGAAACCGAACGCCAGCGAGCTCGGTCATGTATGCGCGCCCAACCAGCTGCCCCTTCTGGGGGTTTTACTGAAGCACATCAACGTGAATATTACAACAGTCACAACTTGTTCTGTAGTGTACTAGATGGTGAACTCTGACTTCACCATTTATTTTATGCCAGTAGGTTTCACGCTTTCTTCTCCTAAGAGATAAATATTATCCATTTCTGCTTGAAAAGATTCAGTATAAAGTGGCAAGCACTCCAACTGGTTCGATAGTAACCTCCGCACGGTACCAACCGGTGAGTTAGTAGTATATCTAAAAAAAATACTCAATTCATTTCATTTTTTACGATTAAGGTTTCCAAAATAATGTTGTTATGTTTGTTCCACGAAAAACGTTGACACATAATCTTGAACGCATCCTTTTTCCAGTATGAATTTACCACTCAGAGTTCAGCAAAATTTTCTCTTACCATACACTCTACCGGTTAAACAATATTTAAATTTCACAGCCTCGAAAACCTTCTTTCTCCAAATTATATTGTCTAGTTTTTCGCACCAACGTTTGACTACAATTTAAAAGAGTATTCGTCACATTGTAGACAAGCTGTATGTTATGTAAAACATATGAAAATATCGAGAATAAATTTATTCACTGAGGAGATGCCATTTTCTTTGATGTTTTGTACCGCACTCTAAAAACGAATAGGAATGTTACAGGTTATTCACTTGTTCCAGCATGCATCATCTGGCGATAGCTTCCGGTACGTCATGGCAATGCTTCTAGCATTAAATAGCATACGTAATCCCCGTTTTGATATAAAAAACAAGAATTTGGACCAAGAAATGTACGATTTGCCCAGTTGTATGACATTCAAACAATAGTTCATGTCTGGCTGCATTTGTTTAACAGACTTGAAAATATCAAACACTTTTAGAAAAACAAATTAGATTGTGTCGAGAGTGAAGCTTGAATGACCACGTTGTGAACAAAACGTATCATATTCCATGTAATAAATATGCACAAGAACAGCTCTGGTTTATGTCTGCGGTACAGCCACCACTTCCAACGCAGCGGATCCAGGTTCGAAGCCCGTGGGTGGCGAGTGATCTTTTCGAAGATTTTTGAACGTCGACAACTGGCACCCTATGGCTTAATTCGTAAAATACAACATAAACAACCCAGCTCCTTTAAGGTTTTTTTCTTTCTTGTGATGACGCCAGTAGGCGAAGGCAGTCTTCCTAAATTAAAAAGAAGGTCGCGAGTTTTTGATGTTTAGTATAAAGAAATTTACGCATGAAATTTGTTGTAACGACCATCACAAACGCACTACGCCGTCATTCGTGTTGTATGTATGCTTTCTCATGGGAAGGGTAGCCAGCATTAGGTGTTGGTTAGACCCTTCCCTTAGCGAAAAACCGGGGCTCTTAGAGTATACTTTATTTGCACTTCCAGAAGTATGCTTGTTGCTCTAAATTGGCCGGTTTTTAGTATACTTCTGACGCACATCAAAGTAGCATTTCGCCATACTTTTAGTATACTTCTAAGCATACATGTAAGAGGCATTTTAGTATACTTCTTACGCACTTCAAAAGTAACATTTCGCTATACTTTTAGGATACTTCTAAGCATGCCCGTAAGAGGCATTTTAGTACACTTCTTACGCACTTCAGAAGTAACATTTCGCCATCCTTTTAGGATGCTTCTTCTAGTACACTTCTGAGCAGAATTTTAGTATGCTTTTATGCAGGCCTTTAGTACTATAAATTGTACCCCGGATTAAATTTGGAAGCAGGCTTTCAAATATAATCGGGGGTACACTTAATAGAACTTTTAAAGCATTTCACCAATTTATTCCTGACCAATTCCAGATAAGAAAAGTAGAAAATTATATTGATTTAGCAATTGCAGTGGTTTGCAGTTATCGAAACTGAAATGCATTATGTTACAGGCTTTAATGTAGACGAGTTCAAAGTGATGACAAATTAAAGTAAGAACTTTTTATTAAACAAATATTTTTTTTCAATATAATGAACACATGTTGCCTAAAACAAACACTTACGATGGAACAAAAAACGTAATACTTTTAGTGGCTTACAAATATCACAGATGCACTTAAAGCTTTATAAACAAGCTCTTATTAGAAGAAAAAAATAATTACAAACTATCATGATGAAGAAAAACGAGCAAAAATAGTATTGCACCTGTTAATATAAAACCTACAATATTTATCACCTACCATGACTGAAGTAACATCACCTACATGACTGAAGTAAAATGAATGAAAAAAGTTAATGCACTTGTTAAATAAAATCTATATTAATCGCTAATCAGATTTAAGAGAAAAAAAAAGCCAATGCGCAAAATAAATGAAAATGAAAGCTAATTTTTTTTTTTTTTTCATTCTGCAGTTTTTTTTTGTGTGTTGGAGGCTTTGTTTTGAGTGTAGGAAGCATTGCTGCACTTCCTTTACAGGTATTCTTTCACGGACTTCCGAGTTTCTCCAGGGAATTGGCAGTAACAAAAGCTGAAAAGAGAAAACAATAGACAATTAAGGAACTTGCCTTAAGACTCCATATTTACTTAATACTACTTAAAATTATACTTCAGGTCCACATAATTTTAGAAAATTTCACAAAAAGAAACCAACAACAAAAAGTTAATCATCTAAATACATTGAGCACGGGGACCAATGACTATGTTTATTGGCAACTGTGAAATATTGCTGCTGTGAAATAATGTAAAACAAGGCATTTCGTCAATTTGCAATGCATTAAAGGGATCATGAAACAAGTTTACTGTGGAAACAGTCTGGAGCTCGTTACTTTTATTTATTTTACCTTATCACAAGTACGAGAAAACACACCGTGATCCCTCAAAATGTCGCGAGTGCACTGCGTAATCAGAAAGGAAAAAAGGGTCCATTTTTCATCATGCAGCTTATGGTGGCCACAGGAACTACTGGCTTGGCGCCAATAGTGGTTGAGTTTGCGGGTTGAGCAGGTATCTGCCCAATTTGAAGATAAGGTTTTTATAAAAGTTGTCATTCACTCATTTGGCCCCCAATTCATGTCACACGCACGTGACCTGGAAAGGACTCTAAAGGTTGAGGGGCCCCCCAAGTTTAAGTCTATTTAATTTTTTTAATAAAACTAGTGCACCTTGGAAAAAATTGTTTTCTGATCTTCACTGCACATGCGATGGTGAGATACTGCCACACTTACTTGGCCGAAGTCTGAGGACTATTTCATAACCCCTTTAAAAGCCTGCAAACATAACATTCTTTGTGACAGGGACTCTCAAACTTTCTGACATCAGCGAACAAAAATTTACTAATGTTATTGTTAGCCGAGGAGCCCCTTCCACACTTGGCATTGTTGCAATTGAGTGTATGACAATGGTATAGGAACGATTGAGGAAGTTCAGGTGCTGAAAGAACCCTCAGTATACTGTACTAGGAACCCTGTTCGAGAACCAGTGCCTCAGGATATTTGGCTAGAAAGTCGGAGATAGCGTAGCTAGACAATAATTTTAAACACACAGATGACCACATTTTTTTAATTTTGATTCTGACATCTATTTTATATTATAATTCAGGGTTTACTGATATAAAACCAACTGAGGCCATACTGTACCAAACAATTACTTTAAAAACAACTGAACAAGCTGAAAGTTTTTGAAAGATTCAGCAGCCTAAAGCTGGGGTAAACAGTCAGCTATCTTCAGAAAATTGTACACAAAAGTAAACAATACTGAAGTTTCGTTAAGTTTAATCGCTGATATAAATCGACGATCAAAATTAAGCAGAAGGAACATCAGAGTGAATTATAATCTAGGCAAAAATTAAAGTATGCTAGAACTGGGGCACATTATTGCAAACCAGAGGTGTAGCACAAGACGTAATGACACAAAAAGACAAATACCTCCCCCAACATAAGCCAAAAAGAAACAACCATCCATGAGTACCGAGACACAAGTCCAATGGTGACCAGACAAAAGCTCACCGGACAGAAGCTCACCCGTTTTTTTCTTAGACCCACACAATAGCTCACCCCCTTTTTTTTGGCTACCCGGTGAGTCACGAGCTGGGCCAAAGTGCGGACGCAATGGACATTGCACTATTTTTAGAAGAAGTGGTACCCCATCTCATGCAACGGTGTCGACAGGTAGGCCATAACAGGCACAGAAGCAACGATTTGGGACAAAAATTTAGGTCACCAAAATGAGTGGAGCTGAAGCTGATAAGATCAATCTGGGTTGACTCAAGGTATGCCACAACCGTCTGGAAAATATTTGCAAGGGGCTCCAGGTACACCGAGATCTACCAAGACTGCTGGAAACAGCCTGTACGGGACTGCATTTCCTTCTAACCAATCGAAAAACTTGTTTCCAGTCTAATCAACAAACCATGTGCCTATCAGATTTAATTCATTGTTGTGTTTTAGTGTCGCACGCATGCACCTAAGTTGTCTGCACTCGTGTTAAGACCAACATGAAATTTTCACGTGGTGAGCTTTTGACCGGTGAGCTTCTGTCTGGTGAGCTTTTGTCCAAGATTTAAGTCCAATATATGTCAAGAGTAAACTTAGTATTTGTTCCTGTTAAGTTTGATTGCAATAGTGCCTTGCCATTTCCTCTTTATGGCAATTTACTAACCTATCAAGTCCTTAACACCCTTTTTAGTAAGCTTTCCCTTCATTGCCGACCCCGTAAGGCAGCAGTTTGTCAGGGCCTCAGTTTCAAATACCATGACCGCGAGTTCCTGAACGTAAATGGATGGCTGCTTCGTGTCGACATGCTTCAACTGCGCTTCAGGAAGCGCAATGTCTCCAAACGTTATCTGAAACATAAAAATAGAACCAAATACGGTCATTACATCCATATGAATGCCTTTTAGATGAGCGCATGTGCACGAGTGGCCGTGACATGCTGGTGGTAAGGAAGTGTTTGATGAAGAGAGCTAGCTAATAGTAAAGAGGGTAATAAGGCTAGTTTGAACATTTACTATATAAAGTCCACTGGTCAGGCTAGTCACCATCACATTGGCGCAAAGCATTTTTGTTTAATAGGGCGATTGATGCCTCACTCACACGCTTTTTTCCTTTTTCCCAAATTTCATATGCTTCATGCAGTTCTCTGCTTGCTCTGTCATTGTATTTGCGAGAATCTTAACATAATGCAATACCGGGGAACAGAGGCATCTGCTGCAGTGAATGGCGAGGTGGCCAGACAGGCTGGCTGGCGTGGCAGCCACATGCTCACGGGCAGGGTCATTCCCACATCTGGCCCATATACACTGCCCCTCATAATATTGGTATCTGATACACAACGCCCAAAACACACCCAGCAATTTTATCCTTGTGTTTTATGCTGCAAGGCTAAGACGGCGGGGCTTGGGCCTGTTGATTCTGTGGCAGAGCCAAGCCATCCTATTGTGTGCCGAAGACATCACAGTAGTGCGGTACCGCTGACCGACTTCCTTGAATTGTGTGACACTGAGTGTACATACCTGCCAACCTGTGGATATTCAAATTCATAAAAGTCGCGCGGCTGCGGCCGGGGGGGGGGGGGGGGGTTACGCGAAGCGATGTGCAGCTTAATGTCAGCCTGGCCAGCGTGCGAAACGCTTACATCACACGTGTACGTGCTACACAATCCAAACTTCTCTTGCTTTTTGGGCGGCATGAAGCACGGAAATTTCGACGTGTAGGACTTCAGGAACACCTGAAAGTACCTCTTTTGAGGTTTCGAGTTCGGCATTGCGCCGCGAAGCCACAGTGACAAGGAGAATGCTACAGTTACACGCGCAACAAACACAGACGCCATACTTTTTGCCTCGAAACTGGCCGAAACAACGAGGCCCCAGCAACGTCTGAACACGCCGAACCAACTTGCACCTCTGCACCGCCGAACACACGAACAAAGGCTTTGAGCTTTGGATTGGTTTTCGATTCGTGGCCACCGGATAGACGGATAGTAAAAACTACGACGCTGCTGTGGACGGTACCTATCGCCCTCTTGTGGCAATACAAGATACCACCAACAACGGAGTTACAAAAACAACAACAATAAAAATAAAAAAAACTTTTTGTAAGATTTGATGCAAGATTCGTAAAATCGTAAAATTAGTCCCAATTTGTACATTTTACGAAAAATTCGGAAGAGTTGGCAGGTATGAGTGTAAGTATGGTACCACATCTGGTCTCACATTGGGCCTCTCACGAGCAGGCTTGTTTATGCCTCAACTTTATTTAACAAGCTTTTGGCGACCTGAATTATACACATCTGCAGGTAGCTTGCTTCTGGATAAACAAACCCACTCGTGAGAGGTCCAATGTAAGACCAGCTGTGATACCATACCCTCAGTTTCACACAATTAAGGAAAGTCGGTCAGCGCCACCGCATTCCCGTGGTGTCCTTGGCATCCAATAAGATGGCTCGGCTCTGCCACAGAATCAACATCATAGAGCAGCCGTCTGAGCCTTGCAGCATAAAACACAATAATAAATTTGTGGATGCATGAATGAACGTGCCCATGAGCACGTGGCTGCCACGTGAGCTAGCCTGTCTGGCCACCTCGCCATTCACTGCAGCAAATGCCCCTGTTCCTTGGTGTTGCACGATGTTAAGATTCTTGCCAGATACAATGCCAAAACAAGCAGAGAACTGCATGAGGAATATGATATTTAGGAAAAAGGAAAAGAGTGTGTAAGTGGGGCATCAATTGCACTATTAAACAAAAATGCTTCGCGCGAAGTGATGATGACTAGGCTGGCCGAAGAGGCCTACATAGTAAATTGTCTTTCCAAATAAACAACAGTTGCGAGTGTGCCAAGGCTAATAGTAATCAATATTATTGATTATTATTAGCTATATTCCTAACAGCCATGCAAGTGTCCCTTTAAGAGAACATGCACATGGACTGTAGTAAGTGCCTCCAACTATAATTACGCTTCACTCTGTGATTGCAGCCTCCGGAAGTTCTGAATTGGCAATCTTGCAGCATGCAGCAGTCGACTGGGGAAGTGTTATCGAAGCTGAAGAAAACATCCGCTGTCGAGCACATTCCAGGCTTGATCTGCGTCGTTTATTAAAGCAGTTTTCTGATTGTTTTTTTTTATTTTGAAAATGCTAGTCCTTAAAGGCAACGCCCAGAAATTTTTAAGAAACTTCTACACATTATGCGATCGAGAATGAAATGTGTCCCACAGTGGATACAGTAAAACCCCAATTATGCGTCCCCGGTTTATGCACAACTGGACGAGTCAGCAGAAACTCACTGATTTCTTTTGAAGTTCCAATGTGATAATAAAGATTGATTGGCACCTCTATTACACAATTTCTAGGTTACATTCATAATTGCATGAGGGTTCTAGCTTCTTCAGATTCCAGCAGATTATCAGCTTAAAGGCTGTTTGGAAGTTCTGTATGTCTTTGACCCGTAACTGTTGTTTTTTGGATTATCCAATGTTGTCGCGCAGTCTCCTGAAAGTCACATAATCGAGGCACCACTATATCCTCCAGCTTTGAAAACGCCTCAACCGATTGAATGCTGCGCGCCCTACAGTGGCTGAATGAGAACTTCCGCTGGCCGCATTCGTGGAGTGTGGCAGCATCACTCGGAAAATCATCGAAAGATAGTGGTGAACCTAATACACTATTTCCATCCAGTTCCCAGAATTTAGAAGGCGTGCGTAGAGGCAATGAGGGATATATCTGTTGCAAAAATTGTTCCCTGGGTTCTAACTGAATTATATTTAGGTTATGAAAATGATCAGCAGAAAGCAGTCCTGACATTGTTGGGATGGCCTAAGCCTGCATGAACAGACACCCCATATACAGCATCTAATTAAAAAAAAGAACCTTTTAAAAAAGAGGACGGGTCTGCTGAAACCTTGCAAACCACGAACAAAGCAAATCACTGAGATTTAAGGACACGACAGAAACAGAGACAACACAAAACAATTCAGAAATGAAACCAACAATACGGTTAGCACTGTTTGAAGAACCATTAACTTTCTATGCCTCAACATTGCTAAGCTTCTTCCATAGATTCCAATGCTTACCTCTTCGCACATCCTGGTGGAATGTGGAAACTTAGGCCTCACATTAAAAGGTCAGTAAGTATAGCTATGGTTCTAATAGTTGAACCTCTCTAATAGGCACATTTTTTGCTAGAACATATGGTTCGTTCACACTTTTAAAAAGCAGTCTTGCTGCCGACCGAATTTGGTCACCAAAAAAAGACCGAACTGTTCAGGCTTAGCAGAATGGACAATTGGGCGAGTTTACGGTAGAGATCATTATAACTTACAGTGCGACTAGGACAAAGAGAGACAGAGGAGAAAACACAGGCCAAGCACTTAACGAGCAACTGATTCGATTGAAAAGGAAATACATATGATGATGCTGCTGCTCGTCCAGGCATGCCCCTCCGTGGTCCTGGCGCTTTTTCTTTCACTTAACACGATACCAGCCGAATTATCCGAGATACAAAAAGCCGATCTCGCTCTTTATCAAAGTCACTGTGGGCTGGCTCACACACAAGGATCCGTTTTGTGTTATGTAGTACGTCTGCATCATTTCTCGGGGTAGTTTCTGGTTGTGTCGGAACATCACTGTCGTGTTGTTCAAAAGGGGTTGGCATCCGCAATCCCGGCAATGCATTGTGAGATGTGTGTGAGCGGTTCCTTTCATAGAACTGTGGTGTTTTCGTAGTCTTATGTTGCGGCAACTCCCAGTTTGTCCTATGTAGGCACGCCCGCAGGAAAACGGGATCTTGTAGACCACACCTTTTATGCAGGCGACAAACTGCATTCCGTGTTTGATGCTGCAGCGGCTGTGAGATGTAGGATCATCATTTCTCGCACGTTTGTTGACTGTGGAGCACACAGATCTAAGCTTGTGGCGGGCGGAAAAAACAACATTCACATTGTATCTCGTGGCAGCTTTCTTGAGTCCGTGGGAAAGACGGTGGATGTACGGTATGACTGAAGTTTTCCTTTTCTCTTTCTGCTCGAGGTCACATTGCTCGATCTCTGGATCTGTTTTAAGGTATTTCATGATTTTTTCGCAAGCTGAAGTAATGACCGAATTAGGATACCCCGAATCCTTGAACCGTTGAATTTGGGACATGAAGCTGGAACTCAATTTGTGGATGCATGTGCTTGTTAAATCTGTCCTCAGACAGGAAAATGCGATGCCTTGTGTGACGAGTTTGGAGTGGGCTGAAGTTCACATTCATCGGATGGCAGGACAAGGTGTACCTACAGAAGTCCGGAGTATGCATAGGGTGGAGGGTAGCCTCTGTGCTCAGTAACATCTTCCTAGGCAAGATCCATCGGGATCTGGAACCTTGCTTGGAGAAAAACACCAAAAAAGTGTTTAGGTACAGAGACAATTATTTGGTCTTCGTTGAGAGGGCTAATTTCCATCAGAAGCTTGACGATGTGCTGAGGATCTTCACGAAAAAAAGGCAAGGACTTCGATTCACCTATGAAGCCCCAAAAAAGAACCTTATTGAGTTCCTGGATCTCCGCATCAAAGAGGGGGATGATCATGTTTGCTGGTGTTACAGTCCCAGAACAGCAAAGGCTCTTCTAAACTTTCAGTCAGCCCACTCTAAACTCGTCAAACAAGGCATCGCATTTCCCTGTCTGAGGACAGCTTTAACAAGCACATGCATCCACAAATTGAGTTCCCACTTCATTTCCAAAATTCAACGGCTCAAGGATTTGGGGTATCTTAATTCGGTCATTACTTCAACTTGCGAAAAAATCGTGAAATACCTTAAAACAGATCCAGAGATCGAGCAATGTGACCTCGAGCAGAAAGAGAAAAGGAAAACTTCAGTCATACCATACATCCACCGCCTTTCCCACGGACTCAAGAAAGCTGCCTCGAGATACAATGTGAATGTTGATTTTTCCGCCTGTCACAATCTCGGTGCTGTGTGCTCCACAGTCAACAAACGTGAGAGAAATGACGATCCGACATCTCAGCCGCAGCAGCATCAAACACGGAATGCAGTTTGTCGCCTGCATAAAAGGTGTGGTCTATAAGATCCCGTTTTCCTGCGGGCGTGCCTACATAGGACAAACTGGGCGTTGCCTCAACATAAGACTACGAAAACACCACAGTTCTATGAAAGGAACTGCTCACACACATCTCACAATGCATTGCCGGGATTGCGGATGCCAACCCTTTTTTAACAACACGACAGTGATGTTCCGACACAACCAAAAACTACCCCGAGAAATGATGGAGACATACTACATAACACAAAACGGATCTCTGTGTGTGAGCCAGCCCACAGTGACTTTGATGAAGAGCGAGATCGGCTTTTCGGATCTCGGATAACTCGGCTGGTATCGTGTTGAGTAAAAGAAGAAGCGCCAGGGCCACGGAGGGGCATGCCTGCCTGAGCAGCAGCAGCATCATATGTATTTTCTTTTCAATAGAATCATTTGCCAGTTCAGCGCTTGTCCTGTGTTTTCTCCTCTGTCTGTCTTTGTCCTAGTCGCACTGTAAGTTATAATGTTGAGGCTTACTACTCCCTGCCGTTCCCATATGATGTATCTGGGAAATCAGTTTCCTTAGTACAACCCTGCCGTGCCAGTGTGCGTCGGCGGAGGAAGTTAGGAGGTCAACTTTTGACAAACACCATGCATTACTTTGAGTAGGTTACCTATGCTCATTGCTCAGTGACAACCAAGAAATATGCGAGCACCGAACGAAAGCTGTCCACAGCAAGGGGTCTGATTTTCGTCTTGGCGAGAGTGAAGGAGCTAAAAGACTGTTTGCAAATATGTTGCCTGTCAGTGCGAGAAAAAGAAGAGTTTGGGAAGTCAACGCACTGGATTTTCTGTGACCAAAAGGGGGACCGAGCAGAGCACAGATTTAAGATTAATAATTAGTGAAGCATCATCAATCAGGTGCGACTCGTGTTCTCACCGAATGGGCAGTCAAGGCTGACATGACACTCGTGTTCAATCCGCGCTTCACACTGACTCCTTTTAGGTAACATGGAAAATCGGTGCTAAAACCTCAAGTTCGTCTAAATTGTGTTGGTTTCGCCTGCCATGAAGTGTCAATCACCGACGAAAACAGAACAAAAAAGACATTGATGTATCGTCTGCTAAACGAGATTTAAAATGATTTGTGAACGTCTGCTATATCACAAAGGATGCAATAGACCTTTTTTAAAAGCTACATCTACCTACCCTGGCACCAAAAGGCAGTGTGCTGTCGCAAACCAACTGTAGCTGAGGACAGAAAAGGCCGAGCAAGACAAGGAAGGCAAGCGGCAAGGCCATTGCAAGCTGAGGAGGCATGTGACAGAGCCTTGCACGAGACATCCTCGCGCCGCCGAAATTCATTTTCTTGCTGCACATAAGCTGACATTCCCTGGTGTGACATATGGCAATAGAATTCCTGCCTTTTGTTCTAATTAAAAAGTTTTCTCCAGCAAAAAAGAAAAAAAAAGATCAAAAAGGTCTTTGATCGATCCGCTTGCCACAGGATATTCCACAGAGTTCCGACACCCAGCGTCAAAAGTCTGCGATTGTGGTTCGAGCATCAAAATAATCTGATCAAATTTTGACGCCCAGCGTCAAAATTTCGTGTGAATGAGCCATTACGGTTAGGAAAAAGACAAGATAAAAGATTCACACCTTTAACTGCGATGTGAAGAAAAAAAATTGTTACATACCATATTCTACACAATATCCTCTTGAACCACAGGGCCTGCCACTCCACGAGTCTCCATAGCCGCAACAAGGGGTGGCACACCTGCCGGTAGGAAGCATCAAATTATAAGAAAATTACTGGTTCAACAGTCAACACTGAAATCACAGGCGCTTTGAAGTTACACACATGTGACACCTGGTTTAACATTAAGGAAAATTAAAAGTGCACATGATTAAAGCAAACACTGCACCAAACTTGCTCCTAGACTTCAAACTTTTAATATGAATGGTGGGAAAGCATGAAGCTGTGAAATCCAAGCCTGAAATCCCATGCTGGACATGTGTATACTCACCATAAAGAAACCATTTGTGAAATTATCCGAGCCCTTTAACTTGCACTAGAAATATTGCTCTCCCTTCAGACTGCTTCGCCACCCCAATACCCCTCAAATCTCATTCCCTGATCTTAGTCAGCTCAGTTCAGTGGCTGTCACTTTTATTTTCAAAATTTCGCTCCCAGTGCACATTCAGTATTTTTGTGCATATTTCACTGCTTTCGACACGGGCACTCACTGTCAACACGCCGCTTCACAAACCGCTCCCAAATCGAGTAAGAATGCTGCTGCCACTCTATATCATACTATGAGTGGCCCCATTTCACCTATGTACAGCTGCAACTTTAAAGAGAAATGCACAAGCTATTCCTGTAAGGAGAACAGCAAATTGAGGCATGAAAATTGACACTGTGTGTAAACATAGAGACAGTCAAACTCCAAACCCAAGCAGGGTCAGCTCTCGCATCACGATTCAGTGCTTTACCATCACAGATATTGCCTACCCTGATTTTGAAAAAGTCTCTCCTGTATCAGCATTCAGTTTAACGAAAAAAACTTACAGAATCACAAAGAATGGTAGCAGCAGTAGTACTCATTTTGGGATATGAAGAAGCTTGTTGACCATTTAACGCAGGGAATTAAAGCAAAGTGTAGATAAGAAAAATGTTTTAAACTTTATTTTTTTGCTTTGTATACATCTTTGTAAGTATGGCCTATGGGCGCCGCAATCTTGCTTACTGGGGGGTACTTAGGTACACTGTGGGCCGCGCCATAATCTGACTACGTCTTCTTCTCAAGGCATCGTAATTAGGTTATGGCGCAGCTCACGCGCTCTCCAGCTAGGAAGATGGCGGCGCCCAGGGGACGTACCTGCAAATGTGTATATGTAATCGATCACTAAAGTTATTTTTGGTGCAAATGAACTTCTAAGCAAAAAATCTTTTAGGTTGCAAATTTGCGACATCGAGCAGTTAGGCCTGGACAAATAGGTTATACTGTTTCACCTTACATCCGGATGCAGAGGACGCTACGTTACAACCTCGACCTCCTGTGCTCTGGCCTCGGCCGCCCTAGCCTCAGCGTCCCCCAGTCAGGTCGGTCCTGGTCTCAACCTGCTCCATGCTGGCTTCAGCCTCGGTGGCCCTGCCCTGGTTTCGGCCTCGTTGGCCCAGGCTTTGACCTTATTAGCCCTGGCTTCGGCCCCGGTCTGAGGCTCACTGGCTCTGGTCTCGACATTGTTGGCCCAGGTCTCGCCCTCCTTTATCCGGGACTCCTTGGACCTAGCAGAGGCCTCTTCAGCAGAGGCCAGGGCAGGTACAGCGAAGACAGGTCCTCGAGCTTGTGATGCAACGTCCTCAGGATCCCCAGAAGACGCACGGAGCTATAAACAGAAAATATAAGCAGTAATGATAGATTATCAGAGTTGTACAACAAAGTATAACATTGGAAGTCCTAAGCAACTGCTTCCCAGAAGTGACCTCTGACTGACCCGCAAAGCTGCATTCCCGTTGCCACCAACTTTTTCTAATGCTGAGGAAAATAACATCATATGTCATCTGCCCTCACAGTGCAAAGGTTACTGAAACAGTATATCTAGTCTCCAATTACTTCAGCATTCTGAACAGCTTGCAGTTTGCATGAATGAATAATTGATAAGTACACTTGAAAAAGCAATAATGACATTGATTAAAATATATCTAACCAAGCACCAAAATGGCAACATTATATAAATCTGATGCGCTCTCCATAAAGCTAACACTTTCTAACAAAAATGTTGTTATACATACCCTGTGACCTTTCAGCTCCTGGCGAAGCTTTTTGAGAAGCTTGTCCTCCACAGTGTCTTTTTTTTTTTTCTTGTGGGCTGCTTGTTCTGCAACGAGTGATTTCAAGAAAAAAAAATCAGCAAGTTTTTGCAAAATTTCGAAAGACGTTGCGAACGTCGCTGTTGAAGCCGCAGGATCACAGCGTGGTTCATGTTCCGAAGTTCCGCGATTATAAGCTGCGCCATTGTAAACTCATTTCCTTGACGTCACACTTCGAGCAGAAGAAGCTCTTGTCGAAAAAATAATCAGCGACGGACTCACCCGGTCTGTGTCCGCCGGAGCATCATCTCGTAGAGTGCGAATCGTCATCATCGGGGAACACCATCTGTAGTTCTTCAGCCCATTTCGACCAAGTTTCCAGTCGCTTCCCGGTCGTTGGATGCCACTCAAGCCGTCCCGCTCACCTTCGATGAAGCAACAGCGAGCGTTATTTCATCGCTCCACCCGGACTGCGTTGCGCCGCCACCGTGTTGATATGCGCCTCCCAGTCCCGCGCACTTCATGGCGCTCGCTGCCGACGACGAGTCAGAGAAGGCGGGAATGGACGCCGTCAAGTCTGGCATCGCGGTCACCGATGCGAAGCCCGGTTGCGACGCCAGGATCCGTACGAGCTCACGGTCCGCGGCCATGGCTGTGCTTTCTCGTCGAGTCAACGGGAACACTGAACGGCCTCTCGTCGGTGGCGGAAACAATGGACGCGCACCACCGCCCGCGAAGAAGACACGTTCGTCGGCGTGAACGTGGCTGTCGCAGCCACCACTGTTCCGGGGAGGCTCAGCGGTAATCCCACTTCGGAATGCTAAAGTTTTCGAAGTAACATCATCGAACGTTCATAAAAAAAACTGGTTTATTTAAAGACAACAAAACTGACGGCTGATCAATCCGGCACCATCTGGATGATTGTATGGGTATGGATACTACTGCGGCACCTTGCAACGCACTTTGTAACGGGCGGTAGCTTGCGCCACCTAGCTTAAGTCTAAAAAGCGACGTATTTGCAAACGTGGTCGGTCACGCTCGCGACTGATAGAAATACCAAGAACTCAAACGCGTCACGACAGCAACAGACCCCAAATCATTCGAATTTTAACACTGCAATGAAACCACGCGGAGCTCTCAGACGCAGACACGATGAAGCTTGTTTTTTCTGCGTCGACGAAACTCAGGAGCATCGATTTCGCGACCCGGTGCACCACTACACAAACTGCACTGCTTTATAATCCGACTGAGAACTATCGACGACAGAAGATTGCTCGTCGATGTTGGTGGGGCAAATAACACGTAGCACTGATGATTAAACGATGGAATCACAGACGTAGTCGGTCATGCTCGCATATTTGTTGATTGTCACCAAGCAATCACTTTCTTTGTACGCGGTGTTCGGATTCATCCGCCAAGCGCCTGACTTTTGCGGGTTGCGATGTGATATCAGCCTCCCGAAGCTGGTGGATCAAACGGTAATAGCGTATCTCACTCGCTGTTGCAGGCTGCTCACCGCGTCCGTGTAACCAGAACGAACTGGAAACGACAACTACGCTGAGACTGCAGCGGTTACCTTTCATATTCCTGAAGATATCAACTAAACGTACCTTTCACAGTTTTTCTTGCGCTCTTGTGAGGGGTAACCACTGCGTCAACGCAACTATTGTTGTCGTTTCCAGGCGGCTCATTTCTTGATCGCCACGCCGGGAAGCTACGCGTCCACAGCGTGTGCGCAACTTATAATGGTCACTACACTGATTCTGCGACGGTGCAATCGCAGACGTAGTCGGTCACGCCTGCCACCGGAACGCTGAGAACTTGATCAGGGGGCTCACGTACAGCACTGAAACGCCACAGCGCTCGAAACAACGCGAGCTGCTGACGCCATTTCATGACACAGACACAGCGACGAAGCACAATGTTGTCCTCATTTCATGGTGAGCGCAGCTAAGCATACTCGGTGCATGCTCTGATTATCCTTTCAGCGCACTTCCATAGTAAACTTTTCGTTCACTAAAAGAAACCTTAGAGAGGCAACTGATAAGTCACTGCACGAATACTTACAAGATCCTTCCAGCTTACTTCCATAACGTTCTTCTAGTGCACTAAAAGATACCCAGGACAGGCTACTAGTAAGACGCTTCGCATGAACTTAGAAGCTACTTAGGTCTTAGCTAGTTTACTAAAAGTATACTATTACAGTACTTACTTCAAGCATACTAAGAAAGGACACTAATAGTACAAGCCTACTTCTGGCTAGCATCCTTTAAGGACAATTTTAGTATACTTCTTGAGAATGAGTATCTTAAAAGACCGTAAAGTATACTTAAAGTAACCTAGTTTTCGCTAAGGGTTGCGTCGCTTTCTAAAAAAAAGCAAAGTCGTGTTTTAGAAAGGCTATTGTTACGCTATTTTCCGACCTTATTCCACTAGGAAGTTGTATCACGTTTCTTTCTAGCGATTCCTATTTAGCGGGTGTGTGGTTAGGTAAACATTGGACGACGTCAGGTGACACGATTCTATCTTTGAGCTTAGTTCCAGTAACTTGCGTACCACAGTTCATATCAAGCCTTTTCGAACTTACAAAATGGTTTTCTTGCTAGAAGTCCGCTCTTGGTTACCTCTTGTCAAGGGAAACCAAGCCATGTGGTTTGCGCGGGCTTCGCAAAGAGTAGGGACCGCAGTTATCTGCCTACGGAACTTCCGACGCGGTCTTTGTCACAGCCACACTGAACGTTTATTACTCCTCGCTAAGCCTATGCAGTCCTTTACAGCGCTTGAGGTCCGTGTCTGTATGGTGGCATTAAGCTGGTAAAATAAAATTGTGTTGGAAGCAGCAAACATATTACAAACGAGGATTAATTAACGATCAGCAAAAGCGCTCGGTAACATTTTTAGGGTTGTGTGTTTGCGCACGCGGTGATCGTTTCCATATTTCTTCTGGCGCACAAAACGACAGTGATTATGCTAATTCCTGATCATCACTTTATCAAAACCGATTGTTAGTGAAGTTGTGCCTACGTTATTACAGAGTATGTGTTCTTCCAAGACACGCAGATGAAAGGGTGCCGTGCAAGCGGACGTATTGAAGAATAACGTTCGAAATTCGAGCGGGTTGCAAGCAGCTCGGCCCGCTCAGGTCAGTTTGCAATATATAAAATACGCTACCCGTTTGATACAGCTACCCCTTTGATTAGGCACCCGTTTGATACGCGTTATTGTTTAATAAGTGAACTGGTTGAAAACGGGTACCCGTTTGATATGGCACACAGTTATACAAGTGACCTGGCGAGTTAGGTAAATTCCTAGTGAGACCCAAATGGAAGCGTCTGAAATGTGTTGACAAAGCACTTTCAACCAGGGAATCTCGCTGATTTTTGGCTGAAACATTTATGCTATTCGTTAACTTAGGAAGATGCATTGCAGGAGTTTATTCTATTACGATGGCAGTTAGTGGGACATTTCGCGAGTTTATGCTGTCGACTGCACTCCATTAGGACGTGGGCTACTTACGGCTCTCCGCGAAAATCTTCCACAATGACGTCACGCTGCTCGACACGGATTTGACATCACACCGGGAAGTACGTTACAGGTTACCTGCCGTCACCTGACACCATGACGTTACATTGTCATGACAATCAGGTTGCACAGTGATGCCAGTTGACTTAATGACGTCAGATGACACCGTGAGTCGCGTGATTTCATGACGCCACGTGACAATCCGAAGTCACTTGCCATTGAGACGTCCAGTGACAATGCGTCCTTACGTATACACATGAGCATAAGATGCCGACAGGGATGGGCGATATTTCAAGTACAAGTATTTGAAATACGTATTTTGATTACTTTGTGTATTTTGCACTTATATTTAATTACAAATTGGGTAATGTATTCGACGTGCGTATTTAAATACTAAAACGAGGGTATTTCAAATACAATTTTAATTAAATACAATTTTGTGGGTGAAAATACATCCCTCAAATTTATTGTCACTGTCCAGAGCAGGAAGAAAACTATGTTCTTCACCGAATGCAGCGTCTCTCAATCAAGCACAAGTGTTTAGTGATTACGGTGCTAATCCAGGGCAATAATAGTGACGAAATCGACGTTCACAGGCACTCTGGCTAAATAAGTGCCTGTGACAACTCGTAATGCTTTCCAGCCTGATTTCCATTCATATTTAGGCTTGAAATATTTTAAATGCGCGGGTTGTCCAGATTTTCGTAACTGGTGCGAGTTGCAACAATAAAAAAATCTCTAGCTAGTGCTGCGCGTCTTGGTCGTCTCGGTTCTTTGTTGGTCTATATTAAAATGTAATCGACAAGAAAAGCTGCTTGAAGCTCTGCACTTTTTTCACCTATTACGTCCAAAGTGATTACATTTTTTTTTAAATTATATTTCAACTACGTTACTAGAGCCTCGCACACTAACTCCCGAGTGTGCAATGCAAAATTAAAATGAGATACCGAAAAACACGCTGCAGGTGCCCTGAAGTCGCTGACGCAAATTTTGAGAATGGTATTCGGGAAAGTATTTGGAGGGACACCAAATACATTTGGTTGTATTTGTATCTTGTTCTGAATTTTTTTTAGAACTGTAATTAGATTTGTAGTTAAATACAATTTTGACGAAGTTTTTGTATCTGTATTTCCATACATATTTGCATGTATTTTGCCCATCCCTGGATGCAGACAAAGGAAACAATAAAAAAATTATTAAAACAATGCGTCTTCGCTAAGTATGGAAGAAATATTCCCCTGCAACAAAACCAGTAAAACAAGATGGGCGTTAAGCGGGCGAAACCACGGGCGTGATTATAGGTGGAGCTGGACGCTTGAAACTTGAGTGCGTGATTTCGTAAGTGTTCCTCTGTGTTCCACAGCGACAGGGAACGGTTTATGCATACATATGAAGTTTCGTCATTTCTTGGAATTTAAACGGGAGCGCGCGATGTTCGAGGTGCTCTTCAATTACCACATTGTGGTGCTAGTTTCTGTCGTATAAACGATGTTGAGCAGATTCATGAAATGCTCTCTGTGTCATACATCCTCTTTGATTCCAAAATGCCCTGGAATTTTAGTCAAGTCTGTTACTCCGTTTAATACGAAACGCGTAGGCGGGCTCTATAGTGCGCGCTCGCAAATATTCCGCTCATTCAGTCCATTTGCTCTGAAATGACACTTTGACGGCTCCCACGTAACGTTTTAGCTATCGCAATGTTTCCTCTAACGCGTACCGCAACTGATTAACTTTTGAAGCGTGAGCTACACTGGCCGAGGTTAAGCAGTTTCGCGTGGCTCGCATAATGAGCCGAGCTCCGTTCTGCGAAAGCGCGAGGAGCAGTGACGTCAAACGGCGCACAGCTGGCGGGGCGAAGGCCCCGTCGCCGCGAGCTCCGCCGCCACAGCGCGCGCCTCGCCGATCTGCGCAAGCGCGAAGAGCAGTGACGTCACACGAAGCACAGCTGGCGTGCCGGAGCCGTCGCCGCCGTGGCCTCCTCCGCCATCGCGCTCGCCTCGAGGGTCTTTACTTTCCAGAGGAGTGACTTCATAGCCGCGGCAGACGCACTGGGTCCGCCGCGTGCCCAGCTGTGTGCCTGTGTTGTGCAGTAGCCAAGTCTGACGCTGCACCGGAGCTGCTTGATATCGCCTCATTTTGTGCGCATAAGCTCACGCTACGTATATCCTGGCATAGTCGAGCTAAGCCACCGCAATTTTTTTCTCTTAACTTGACGCCCTTGGGTGAGCACAATCATACAAAAAGTCAAAATAAAAAGCAATTAATCTTTCTATGAGCTACATGCTCAAGTTTCAATTTAGAATCCAGTACGCGATTTCGAGACTGGCGTTGTTCAACTTCGAATTTTGGAGGTCTGAATGGGATAGGGGGATCCGGGCGTGGAGACTGACACAGGAAGCGCCACAACGCAGCAGGTCACGCTAACCACTAGGGGGGGGGGGGGGGGGGGGGGGGGTTCGAATGCTTGCTGCACCCGCTGTACACCACTCTCAGGACTTAACACCTTGACACCAACAGGTGGAGGTACACCAGAGGCGCTTATTGCTCCGATAACGTTCAATAACTAAAACACTATACTGCGATACATGTTACGTAGGCGCGCTTCGAATGCTACTAGGCATCGGAGCCAATCTAAGAGACCATGCCCGTCTCGCGTACGATCTCCGTAAGCTATAATGGCTCGTAGCCATTGTAGCTTACGAAGTATAACGGAGCATAGTGCCAAGGGGAATATGGATGACCTTATAGCACTTTTATAAGAGCGTAGTCGGTGGCGGTCTGCAACGCGCATCCGAACCGCGTCCGAACAGTTCCAAGTCCTAAGAAAAAGTCCCCAAGACCGAGCCCGCTTTCTCTCTCTCTATCTTCGCTGGTGGCGAAGCAGCCGTACAATCAAACTGCTAAGCGGTTTAATCAAACTGCCCAACGTGTTGAGCGAAGTGTGAACAGTTCTGACAAAACCAATGCACAGTTTAAGCCGCGTCGTGACGACGCTGTGCGGTGTGAACAGTTCTGGATACCGTGAAGTTTAAAAAGTAGAGCAGTTTGATCGAACATGTGAGCTGTTTCACCTAACCGGTAAGCAAATGTTTTTACATCTAAGCGATTGAAGGGTGGATTCGGTTACCGATATAGTTGAACGAATGACGGTTTGTACCTCTTCGAATATTATTATTTTTTTTCTTTTTTCAGTGGATAAGCGCAGTTATATATTTTAATACGGGTGCAATACTGTAACTATAAGTTTACTGACTTCTAGACTTTCAATATTGTGCCAGCCTTCTAGCTCACTTGATTTCTCACAGGGCACTTAAACATCAAAAGAGAACTTTAAAATAACCTTAGTTAATGCAATAAGCCCACTATAAACCCGATGGCCACAGAAACTGGTGGAAAGAAGCGAGTGCGGCGTCCGTAAATGGTGACCTATCATAGCGTACGTTGGACCCTCATGGAATCATATTTTGATATATTCAGTCAAGAGATATGGATATACTCCTACTGGAGATGCGAGAAGACGATACCCAACGTTCCTGTATACAATTTCTCCGTGCGCCGAAATAAACAGTCATGTTCGTGGCTTACGCTGGTAATGATCTTCCAAACATCCTTGTAGAAAAACCAAAATGTCTTACATATAGGACGCCCAAGAGTGCCCATTAAACAAATTCGTCATCTTTATGCTTCGCTTCACGTATAATCTCGACTCGCCACAAGCTCTCCCCCCAAAGACGCGATCGAGAACAAAATCACATGTTACACTTTCCCGTGGCCGACTAGGTTCAGAACGCAACCAAAACAATGCTAAGTTCATAAATTAAAACAAGAAATATATATATATAACTGAGAAGAAAAAACCCTCAGTGAAAACATCAACAACGAACGATTTAAGTAACGTTGTTGATGTTTTCACTCGATGCATTAAGTAACGTCAGGCTTGAATCAGTTTACTTTTCAAGCGAACTTTTTTTTCGAATGTGGTACTTATTAAGTAAAACCTATGTCCTTTTCTGGTCATTGTCTTCTAAATGTTCTTATCTGAGCAGGCGTACGCAGTAAGTCAAGCCCAGAATGAAAATTATGGAAATTGAACACAAGGCTTCTTCGTAATGATGATTTTCAAGAAAAAAAAAAAAAAAAAAAAAAAACGTGTTCGGGATTGTTTTGACAATATGTCAACGAATGAAAGATTTGGTATTTTCGCCAAATGGGACTCATTTGAAGAAGAGGTCAGAACTAAAGTGAATAAATTTAGTTGTTTTGCGTCCTTTCAAGCAAGAAAGACGAAACTGCCCTTTTTGCGAAACTCAAGAGTCTTTAGGAACTACATTGTTAAAACCTGGTGCGTTTCAGGAACAAATTATTCTGTTCAAAAGTCTGCTGCAGAGCTATGAGCAAAATCGCTACAATGGTGCTCTGGCACGCTCTAAATGTAGGCGTTTCTTGTCATCTGAAACACTCTCGCGGCGTGCCATTGACGATGAAAGGCGCCATGGGCTTTCCAAGCAAACGTAACGTTTGAACTGAAATGAAACCAGCTCAGCCAACGATTTTGATATTATGCGCATATTCAAATCCCAAACACAAAACCTACACCGGAAAAAACGCAATCTTCTAACAGCCAAGTGGCAGAGCCTTTGGTTTCCATTTTCACTAAAGTAAGTAAAATTCAACGCGAACTACTTAGTGGACAAGTAACTCTGACTCGGTGTGCGATTGATCAGTTGCCTAACTCTAAAACACTAAGACCGGATGGACTCCCAGCCGAGTTTTACGAAGAGTATAATGAATTACCGTGCCCTTTTGTCCACAAGGTATTTCTGGAAGCTTAAGATTGTGAACGCTTACCACCAACATTTTGCAGCAGCCATACAGTATTGATCCCCAAAACTATGGATCCAGATAAATTTATGCACGTAGAAGGTTACCTCCCTATTACTCTCAGCATTGTGGACTATAAGTTATTAACAGCGCCACACGTATCCCTTGACGCCCAGACTGTACACCCGTCTAGCAGGCCTATATCCGATACCTGGTGTCCCGTGTCTTTGTACTGAAAATCGGTATATGTTTGGGGTTGTCCAGTACGTTTTTACGTGTAGCGCACATGATCCTGCATCTAGCAGAATACGGTATAGTACACGTTTTCCAAGAGGTACTTGCACTATATTGCTAATTACGGAGAAAGCGAAGATACTAAGTTCCATTAAACACATACAGAAAGCGTGAGTTATTGTGAAAAAGAAAATATCAATCTCAGCATCAAATTTTTACGGTAATGAAAACAGTTTATTTTGTTTGGTCTCACCGCTACTCTGGACTACCTTCACTAGTTAACATTAGGGAGTTTTCGTAAATCGTTTCCGCCGTCCCGAAACGCGCCCACAAGCCGCTACGATACCCGGAACTCTACAGCCAACGCCATCGGCCCGCAGGCGCAGCAGCTGATTCTCCGTTGTGGAGGAATTAGCGGAGGGGCAAACATGCTGTCATAAAACTACCCATTACGCGAGGTACCGCAATACCTCCTAACTAACAAAACCGTTGTGCTTATAGAGATGTCGTCATCAGCGAAGATTAATGCTGGTCACAGATTGGACACTACGATAGCGTCAATGTTCGCCTCCATCTTGAGTCGCAGCCGAGCGCGGACATTGCACTCGTTTCCAATACGTTTCCAGTGGCGGTCTACTCTGATGACGCAAAAAATGTCAGCACTACGGCTTTGTATTCTGGGCTGTGTTCGGTAGCGACAAGCCCTCCTCCCCAGCTCTCGTCCCCTCGCACCTCTCGTCTGCTACCGCACGGTCCACCATGTCCTTCCTAACACGCGTAGCATGGCTGTGTTCGAAACCTTCCTAGGTACTACGGCCGGTCATGTCAGGTGACAATCCAGACGGTACAGCGCTGAACGCCGTTAGGTTTCCGAACGTCAACGTATTAAAGCGTTACTCGAAATTGAGCTCGAATCCAATCCGCCATGTTCCTCCTTACCGGAAACTGAACGCTGGCAAAACTCGTTTGGAGAGCGGGTCGAGTCTGATTCGAAAATCCAAAGAACTTCAATAAAGAAAAGCGTGAAGTGGCTGTCAATTAAAGAAATACCGTTGAACCTATATATTTTGTTTAGCAGTCTTTATTTCAATGAAAATAAAACAATATTTTTTTTATTTTCCCCTGTGCCATGGCGTGACAAATGGTAATAGAATAAAATTATGTACTTGAAAAATATATACCCAAACAACAAAAAAAAATTTGTTTCGGGGGATGGTATTACAAACGGTGAAAAACGTTACTAGGAATGCTGGGAGTATGTCAAGTCTTTCCCTCTTGCAAGCACAGAAAAATAATACGTTAATCTAAAGTGCCTAATTTAAACTCTACTTGGTGTTGGGGCCAGTATTTGTAGTCCAAGATGCCGCAACTTGCGTTGACAGGAAAAATACAAAGAAATTGCAGAAAAGGGTATTGTCGTCTTCCAAGTCTCATCTCAGATCTTGGGCGGAAAATGCTTGTTCACGCGCGAGAGAGCTAGGAATAAGCATTCCCGCAGGGATTGGCCTGCGCCCAACAGAGTATGGGCGACGCGCAAGCACTAAAGTGCCTTAAGAGGTTAAATTTCAACCACTCCAGTAATACAATTTCGTGTACAAATAAAATATATTACAAACCCAATATAATCAAAAGATTTCACAGCCATTTTGTTTTCATGTGTACCGGCAACAAGCACGTTGCGATTTCATTGTTGTGATGCAATGAATACGCCATATGTGTGACGCCCACATATTATTCACGTGATCAAAATACACAGCGAGTGTATTTAAGGGCTTATGCTTTTTTAATTAAAACCTTGACAGCCTCACTAATGCGGTTTGTGCAGTTAAGTAATAGGACCATATCGGACACAATATGGGGGATTTTCACGCCGTTTATGAACAGATTATCTTCTACAGTGCGACTGTTATATTGAACATTTTAGCGTTCGTAACGCAGTTCGTACGCTACTGTACATAGGCAGAAAAATAATATAACTTTAATTAGCCAGGATATATTTTTTACTAGGTAATAAATTGCAAACAAAACTTTCCTGGAAACATATGCTGGCATACACTCTTGTCATTAAATTTAATTTGGAGCAGGGAAATTATGATTCGTGGTTCTTCTGGAATCGCTGAGATTTCTTGCTAGTTATGGTCAGAGCAGGTGCCAGAGATTTTTGACAAGGTAAAAGAAAACATTCATGCAGTACTAAAAAAAATAAAAAAATTTTCTTCAGGCTTCATTTTCACATTTCGTCGGGTCAACCCACCAAACGAATTGAACACGTTTGTGTCTAAATAAAGTGGCATAGGTTATGCAGTTTTTTTTTTTTGCGAGATTTTTTTACTAAAGTGCATACATATCCACAGTCAGCAAGACAACGCTTGCGCGTGCCGCAGCCGGTTCAAAGATCTTTGGTTTTTCGTCTATTCTAGATTGTTTCAAAGTCATGAACAATAGGCATTGTTTAGCTTGACGAGCTGCCGAAGCGGCAGCGAATTTTCCTTCGATGCTACATAACTCTAATCTTAAAGTAAACACGTCGTTAAGAGCAACTGGTATCTGAGGGATTGGCCCGGGGAGATTGCTTTTCCGCAATCAATGATAAACAATTTACATTGCTAAGAGTGACGAAGCTGAGCAAATGGCAGCGAATTCTGTTTGGAGGCTCTATAATTCTCAACTCCTTGCAAAGATCCGGTTAAGGAACAATGATATCGTAGGAGTGTGGTCGGTTACTTTCCTTTAGCGTCATCAACTGACGATCATTTGTGGTTTCAAAAGTGGCAAATTAACTTGCACATGAAGACATATGTGCAAATGACAATCCGCTGAAGAAGGTACTGGTTTTTTACACGACACCATAACGGCCAATGCTTTAGCAATAATAAAAAATGCCAGTATCTATGTGTATCTATCTGTTAGTTATATTTACCTACAATTTAATCTGGAGTTTTCCCATTCGGCAGTTTATTGCCAAAGAGTCTAGAGGGCTGTGGTCGCTGCGATGCATTATGGTGAACTATACACCTGTATCGAAGCCAAGGTCGCATAAGTCTCAAATCCGCCTTTACTAGAATATGATCACATCCTGTGGACCCTCTCACAGTTGTATGTAGATATGTTGGAGACAGTTCACAATATCTCATAGGTTAATTTATAATTCAAATGACACAGAATCACATGTTTTACCGTTTTATTCTTCGTTGGGCTCGCCTGAGTTGTCAGGTCGATTTGGAAGTAAAGCTCCTTAAGTTTTAACGGTGTTTTATACATAACAAAAACTTGCCTAACGTTTGACATCTATCTTCAGTATAAGAGGAGCCGTGGCCCAAGAAGGCAACATAAGAAACGTCTTAGTGAGATACGTTACATGGAAGACGATTTATTATATTATTTTCCTCCGCGCACATTGTTTTTAGTTAAACGATTTTACCCGTAGCGTCACGGGTTTTGTCTCATTTCCTGCATTTTCTGGTGTCATTGAGGAACATTTCATCGTTAGAATGTGCTTCAAGAACTGAACTGCTTATTCTGTTGCTGACTTTTTTGTGAAAGTTATATCCTTTATAAAACAATATTCTGCCTAGACCATGCCTTGGCCTCAAAGAGTTAGCCTGCAGTATCTACAAAAAATAAAATGAATGTATATATATTTTTGAACTGTCTCTTATAGGGCTCCAAAAGCATAAAAGGCGCAGAATAAAAAATAGACTGGTAAAAACAGTCCTCAGGGAAACCGATAATATATTTCGATTGACTTTTGCATATTTAGTACACTATTTTGTAATTGTGGGTCAGAAATCAACTCTCCCACATTGCTACGTTAGGTCTGTTTAGAAAAGCAAATTGTATGTGTAGGAAATCTTCATGAAACAAACTGTCGTTAAACATAACTCCTCGAGCAGTATGTGAACTGGCAGTTCAAAATGTAGTTAGACTAATTAAACCAGGTTCCATTTACTAAAATTGCTCACAATCTCGCAGTTTTTAATTGCGGTCGGGCATAAACGTTTTATGTAAAAATGTGAATCAGAGTTCTCTCCATTTCCTCTTGCAACATGGAATGGCTAGCGTATTTACAAATTTACCTGATGGTCAGGTCTTTCAGAAACAATGATTTGAGTGAAAGGAGCAATAGGTGTAAATTATTTTTTCGCGAGTCTAATTTTGCTCTCAATAACAAAACAAGCGCCGCTAACAAAAGCGAATACTGGAGCAAGGCCTGGCCAGTGGCGCTGGACTCTAAGTTTGAGAGTCAGCATTCGATTTATGGCGGCTATCGCATTTTTCTTCCCTTTAAATGCCAACGTCCACTTTGCGCTTTTCACTTTTGCCCGCCTCTTCCTTTCCTACATCCTCGGCATGTTTTCCAGTGTTCCAACTTGGATCTCCTCCCATTAGGAGGCCTGAGTGCCAAGAGCATTGCCTTCCCTGCAGAAAAGCGAGCTCGCACGTCGCCCTTTATGGAACGCTTTATGCTTTTTGTCTTGCTTTTAAATTTTTTCTTTTATTCAATATTTATGTTCTCTGGGGCTCACGAACTGAGGCATGATTACCGTTATCTGCTTGGGCTCTCCACCCTGCCGTCATAGGGTATTTGATGATTACATTTGTTGGCAAATACAATTTTGTGTATAGAGTTAACATGAAGTTTCTTATTATAAAAAGGAGCCGGTTTCATATCTGAACATGAATAGACCCATTTTAACGCGGATCCTCACAATCATAAAATCTTGCATTCAATACAAGATAAAAAATTAAAAGAATCGTAATTAGAAACATTTTCCGAGTTCAAATTGTAGCAACGGCCCCGAGAATTGACCTTCTGAAGTTCAGCAGTGTTTTCAGCAACTATATTAAAATAAATCTTTTATTCCCGACATTTTGTGGCCAAATGAGTTGATGAAACAAATTTTCTGTATGAAGTGCACATTGCATTCGAAAACGATACTATGAGTTGAAGGGAACCTGCGTACACATTTAATGGGAGTTTTGTGCAATACATAGCTGCTCTGCATTTTGTTATAATGAGCATTGCAAATAAATATGGAGAACTTGTGAACCAAATTCATACTTGTCTTGAATTTCGGCTACTCTTTGAAGCATCCAATTTATCTGCGGGAGGTCATATGGAAAACACTCAGCAATTGCAGGAAATGATTTCACTCTCTGCATAGGACAAGTCTAAGATCTTGAGCGCAAGGTGATCGTTCACGCAATCACAGGTAAAAATTAGGCGTCGCCACTGGAAATTACATTTGAACAACGTCGTAAGGAAACTTTTGTTCCTATGAGGAACAAAGTTTGAAGACTCCAACGACACGCCTGACGTAAGTACCATATTTCACAAGTTGTTCTTTCACATTTAGGTCGTCCAATTACCCGTGAACAAATGAATAATTGCGCTGTATCTAACAAAATATGAGGTGTATTAGGAGTGCTGTTTTTTTTAAAGGATCGTAAACTTCCTGAGAAAGCTGATACACACACGTGGTGAAGCCGGGTTCCCCGTAGTACGCCACCAAAAAAAGAAACTGGGGACCACTCGTTGACGATGTGTTCAAAAGACAAATTTACATATATACAAATGAATGCGCGGAACAATCAAAAAGAGAGTTCCGCTCCTGTTTACTGAACATTGCACAAACGCAAGGCCAGCTATTGCTAAAAATAACGCATGGGCCATCTCCGGCAGCGAAACAGTTGCCCCGCGACAGGCTTACCACAAAAAGCTAGGTCTGACGCACGAGTACATATGTATCTAAAGCGCGATCCAAACCAACGCTTCTTTTTGCGCCTGTAGGTCGTGCGGCTGCGGATGTGACGTATTTTCGTGACGTAGCGCCGCTTCTTCGCTCCTTCCGGGCGCGCACAAGAAAGTTGGTTGATTTCAACTTCTTTCTCAACGCGCACAAAAACGCGCGGTGACGTAGTAGGGCGCTCCTGTGTCCCGGCCAATCGTTGGAGGGCAAGCTAGTTCCGGCTCCGCGTTTCTCGCCGTCTGGCTGCCCTCTCCTCCCCCCCTTTTATTCTCTTCCAACATGACAACGCGATTTCCCTCTCTCTCTTTCTCTCGCCGTCTGGCCGGCCAGTCTGTCGCAGTTGTACTTTGCTTGTGCGCTCGTGCCTGCGTGCGCGCGTGCGCGCTCACCCGAAGTTTCGCCCGTCCAAACCAAAGCGCACGGTTCTGACTCAGAAAGCGCGCCCGGAAACAGCAAAAACGCCACGAAATGCGTCACATCCGCAGCCGCACGACCTACAGGCGCAAAAAGAAGCGTTGGTTTGGATCGCGCCTTACCCTTGTCGATCGCCACTAAAGCACAAACCTCTGAGACCTTGCGATTGCCGAAGTCAAACGCTCACCTCCAGTGGAGAGAGGGGAGCTGCACCCCCCTTTGTGTCGTCTATTAATACCGATCGTGAAGAAGTATTCTCCCAGCCACCGCCAGAGGGTGCCGAAGCCCAATCTTCTGCTCAGAAGCTCTAACAGAGTTCAGGAGGCTACATTTATCTCCATAGTCGTCCCGGGGACACAAAATCGCGTGGTACCCCACTGTCCCCTCATGAATATTCGAGTTACGCTAGAAATGTTGCAGACAGCACTTCTTAAACAGTGTCAACATGGACCTTCAATCCTTCCACTACGACAAACCTGGCCCTTTCTACTTTTGGTGCTTGGAATACGTCTACGGTCTCGGAGGTTCAGTCAGTGATGCTCCTGAGCGTCAAAATCAACACAGATTCCGGCACGTTCAGATGAAACGGGATTTTAACTGGCAGCTTGCTTCTGGCGATGACCACGAGCCTTCAACATCCTGTCAAGTCTGGAGTTGTTCTGAAACGCAGCCTCTGAGAGTCAGGAGCTGTACTGAAGAACCATGCTTTAAGAACCGAGGCGTATTGAAGAAAGTTTTGCTTCTGAAAGAGCAGAGTTGCGACTTTTGGATTTTAATAATGCCACTGTTCCTCTTGAAATCATTCGACCTTAATAAACCTATGAGAACTTTCTCATTTAAAAGATCAAGCCTTTGAGCTCTGTATGTATGTCCCCAGTGGTCCATTAAGTTTGATTACGAATATGGAAGTAGAAAAAAAATAATTATCACTGTGTAGTTTTGAAGATAACTCCCCCATAGGGTCTCAGACTTACTTCATACTCTATGAACCCGTGCGTAATGTGGTAGGGTCAAGACAAGTGGTGTTTTTTCAATTTCTAAATTATTCAAACTCTGCATCTGAAACACCAAGCACTCGTCACGCTGTTTCATTTGTGAATAATAGCGTCGGTCAACGCACAGAGTCCCTATGCCGAACGCCCGTATTAAAACGCAATTGATCCTTTGCCACACAGAGCCGGGAGGCCAGAATTTCATCAGCGTTGAAGCGGGCAAGTGTTCCAAGAGATTCCCACGATAGAACGGACACAGCAGCTTGAAAAACGCGACCGCTGTGAGTGAAACTCTAAACCGTATTTTTTTTATTTACATGAAAGCCGTACTTTATAACTCAGCGTCTGCTGCATTCACACATTTGTAATAAGCAACATCGGTTGTCTGTAAAGATATTTAGGAATTAAAGGAGACTTCGAAACCGGCAAAGAAAAAAGGCTACACGAGCAACGAATTCGAGCCACCAACTGGGTCGGTGGCTCGAATTCGTTGCTCTTATGGTCTTTTTCACGCTAAGAAAAGTTACCGAATACGATAAGCATATTCACGCTAAGAGGAGTTACCGAATGCCAAGATAGCTCCCTTCCGATCGGGCTTACTACATGTATTCTCTATGTTTGTTCCAAAAAAGTTTGTGCATTCGCGCGGCAACTTTCTCCCTATAAATAGTGACAACACTCGCTTGACGGATTTCCGTGCCAGCACATCGAGGACTGCTCAACCAGCATCGTGTTCTACCTCCACAAACACGTACCTTCGCAAGCAAGCAAACACCCCAACACACACACACACACACACACACACACACACACACACACACACACACACACACACACACACACACACACACACACACACACACACACACACACACACACACACGCGCGCGCACACGCGCGCACACACACACACACACACAGACTCACACACGCACTAAAAATGTATATTTACAAAAATATATGTCAAGGTATTAACTTTGGCTTCAACGAGACTTTGTGGTTTTGCACCACGGGACTTGCTTTGTCATCAACCGCATGAACCACAGAATGCACCGACAAATCTGCCCCTCTGCGCCCTAAAGCTTGAGGAACGCAGGATTGAAAAGGAGAGGAAAAAGTGAGTCACTTCAGACATGAATATCTGAAGTTACTCACTTTTCTCCGTGATTAAGCAAAACGAGGATGTCTTAAAATATCAAAGGGACACCTTTACTAGCCTGCTACTACCGCCCTTCCGGAGGTAACAGAACACAGAAGCACATCGTCCTAAACCATGCGGATTCATGGGTTCACTCGATCTATGCACAAAAATCCTACCCAGTGTTTCTCAACTGCAGGGGCGTCTATTAAGCGAACATGACCATCCGCTTTGGATACAGCTTCGTACCACGAACGCATGCCCTTAATACGAACACGTTGGTTTCACAAGATGCGTGACGTATTTCAGGGTACATGTTTTGTGCATTCATTGCCATAGCCCTTGCTACGACTTGAGCGGACCTAATTTTTTTTAATGATTGATCTTTTGTGACCAGTGAGGTGCACTTGCGCTGGTCACAAAAGATAAATCATTTAAAAAAAATTTCATTACGATTGGCTGACGCTAAACCAAATCTAAAAAAAAGAACATAGAAGAAAACGAAAAGCAGTGGTATCGTTTATTCTGAAAAGTAAACTGGATTAGAACCGCAATTACGGAAGCTAACGGCGCTACGTTGTTGCGCGAAGAGCGTGGTAAATTCAATGTGCACTTACCTGCCAGCCAACTTCAATATGGTCCACTAACAAGCACAACGGACCTGTCCTGTTCGTTCTGAGCGAAAGAAATACATTAAAGGGAACACCCGACGAGCGGAGTTCTGCTCCTGTTCCTTGCACGTACAACAAACCAAAAGCCAGCTATCTCTGTCAATAACGCATGGCCTAATTCGCATAACACCTTTATTCGGGCGACTGAAATAAACAAATTTACTAACAGTTGGCTGGGTATGTCACAAGAGGCAATCATATGCATGACGAGGCCGCAGTCACCCCCCCATCCCCCCTCACGTCTTTCTTCACATCACACAGCGTGGCAAGAACAAAAATAAAACATGCTTGGTTATGTCCCTTTTCTCAAAAGAGAGGATTACTAGGGAGCATTTATACTGAACAGAATTGTACATTAAAAGATGGCTCCTGATAATGGAAAATGTGCAGTTATTAAAGCACGTGCTCATACTGTACCTACGATTGTAACCATCAAACCCGGATGGGCATTTAAAAGTACATTTATTTGGTTGGAAATTTAGAGCATGCCATGGTTGGTACGTATTGGTTGTTCAGGGAACCTGGTAGCTATAAGTTTATATTTGTGTTCCTTCGGGAGATACCGTTCGAAAGGAGCAGTTGGATTATTTTTGATTTCATGATACATCAGTAAATATTTTGTTAACATTTTGCAAAGTTAATATATTAAGTTCCCTGAAAAACGTAGCTGAATGGTATCGGTATATGATGAATTGGATATTAAAGGAGTAAATTTGTTCTACAGCAAGTTCAGGACGTCTATAATTTTTGCTGTAAAATGCCAGTAGTGTGAGCGTGAGTGGATTATTCTACCATATAATTGTTTCTTTACTCGACCGGGCTGTAGTAATTTATATATAAGACTAATGGTGCGCGAGATATCCATTCTACCTCTGGGTATGTGAAAAAAAAAAAACCTATCGTTTCGTGCAACAAATTGCGAAACCACTCGTACGAAACAACAGTTTGATTAAAGTCGCCATGATATTGTATTATGATTTCCTCTTGAACATAATTATTCAGCGGTCTAAAATTTAAAACAAAAAGTATTACTTTAAATTATTTTATGCCTGTTTCCTTGAGCCATAATGAGAAATTCGTGAGATGTGTTTTCTTTGGTACAGAATCATTTTTGGGTTCCTTTCCGAAAAAAAAAATATTACATATCAGTGTCGTCGGCGTCTAACATTCCATCATCTGCAAGGGGTGTGTTGATAACGTCATTTATGTATATTACGAAAAAAAGCGTGTCGAAATAAACCTTTTCCCGACACCGTATTTAGTTTTGCCTTTTATTTGATCTTGCTTGATTAAAATCTGAATATTGCATCCAATTTAACAAATATTTATTTAATTAAGTTGGCTCCATACCTTCCAATGCCATGCTTAAAAATTTCCCAGCATAATAAAAATAATTTCAAATATTATTTTTTTATATATTAAACACTTTATACGCGAATAAACGGTTAAAGTGCAGACGAGCTGCTGTAAGGTATGCATGATGATTGAAACATGAGACTGTAATTTCTTCATAATTCTGTAGCGAGACCCGGAGTCAACAATTATTGAGTATGATGAACGGATGTACGTCCATCAGGAGGGTGTCTGTATAGGCTCGCCGGTCGCGCCGCTTTTGGCCAAGTTTTATCTCAACACCCTAGACAGAGTTGTGGTTGAGAAGATGAGATTTGCCCCCAGATGTAGGTTTTATTTGAAGATATGTAGACGATATAAATGTGTGCATCTTTCAATATACCCTTTCAAATTCCCTACAAAATGTAATAAGTTCTGCAGCCTATAAGAGCTGCAGATCACAGTGGAAAAGCCGGAGGAGAATATCATTCATTCTTTTTTTATTTACGCATTCATGTGGGCAGTGGGCTGTGTTGGAAATATCGGAAGCAGGCGCCAAATCCCGTCCTATCGAAGCAGAGTTGTCATTCTAAAATTGTAAAGGCAGGCGTAGTGAAGTCCCTAACTCAGAACGCTCTACGAAGGTCAAACACCCATTGCATGGAGCAGTCTTTAAAAGGTCAGTGGGCAAGACTGGAGAAGGCCGGCTATCAAGAGTCTTTCATGAAACGGCAGCTTGCTTTGCAGATCAAAGATAAGCAGTGTGTCAAGAACCGACGGACTGCCATTCCATATTTTCACGCCATTTCGCGTAACAAGGCGTGTGCAGAAAGATTTGGGGTTAACACTGTTTTCACATGTGATTTCAAATTAGCTGAGCTGACTCCTTGGAGGCAGGACAAAAAGAATGTGAAAAAATGCGTCGCGACAGATCTGCTCCATGTCCGAGTGGAGTTGTGCACGAAATTTGCGTGGAATGCGGCTTTAAATATCTTGGCCAAACATCAATGTGTATTAACGATAGGTGGACAGAACATAAACGGAATGTGCGGATTAACGCTTCAAACTCTGAACCAGTACATTGAATGCGCGTCACCACTTGTTTACGAACTACACATGACAGCGTGAAAGGCCAGGATCGAGTGGCTTTCCACGGGTATTTTCGTGTGTCCCAAACCAGAGAATATATGGGAATTCTAAAAACCTGTAATGGATAAAATACGGCAATTTCGGAGCATGAGATGTGCCTACAAGATGTTACCTAAATCTCGCTATCCAACTTATTATGCCATAAACACTTCTTGGTTTCACCACCAGTCTTGCAAGAAAAACACAGCAGCGTGCTACTATTAAGTCTACATCTTGCAGATTAACGCACATCTCAACAATTTCTCTGGATAAAGAATAGTGAACTGACTACTTCAGCTAGAGGACTACAAGGATCAATCGATTACTCTGTTGCAACTTGCCACTTACAAACTTTAAAAAGCACACTGTCGCTCCAGCAATCATCCATGAAGAATTGCAAGAAGTAAAGACAGAGTGTGCTCATTATTTCCAGTTTTTATATAATGGTGATAGGGTCGAGCATGAGATGCTGATAATGGAAACAATAAAAAAGTTGTAATAACAATGTGTTTTCGCTATTATGGCAGAAATATTCTCCTGCAACAAAACCAATGAAACAAGGTGGACGTTAACCCGGCAAAACCACGTGCATAAATATAGGTGGAGCTAAATGCTTAAAACTGGAATGCGCGATTTCGAAAGTCTTCTTCAATTACGATATTGAACAGCTATGTTTTGTCGTATAATTTTTTAACAGGTTCATGAAACGCGTTTTACTTCATACACCCTCATTTTGATTCCAAAACCCCATGAAATGTCCATCAGGTATTTTACTGGGGTGAATAGGAAAGGTGTTCGTGGGCTCTATGGTACGCGCTCGCAAATGTACCTATCGATCAGTCCATCTGCTCTTAAATGACACGTAAGCGGCTCCGACGTCACACTTCAGCTCTCGCAGTGTTTCTCCTTGCGGGTAGCGTAAGTGTTTAACTTTTTATTTTAACTTGACGCCTCTGCATAAGCACAAATATAAAGAAAATTTAAATGAAGAGTAATTATTCTCTCTATGCGCTACATTGCTCAAGTTTCAATTTAGAAATCAGTGCGCTTGTTTGAGACTGGCGTTGTTCCACATCAAATTGTGGAGGTCTGAATGGCATAGAGTAAACCGGGTGTGGAGACTGACACAGGAAGCGCCACACCGCAGGGAAGGGCACAGAGACCCGTAGTTGCATCATACGTTTACAGTGCTGGATAAGCTACAGCGGCTCGTAGCCATTATAGCTTACGTAGTATAACGAATTTTAGTGCCCAGGGGAATGTGAATAACCTTATAGCACTTTTCCGAGAGCCTGGTCGGTGGTGGTCGGCAACGTGCATCCGAACCACGTCCGAACGGTTCCAAGTTCTAGAAAAAGTCCGCAATACCGAGCCCGCTTTCTCTCTCTCTCTTCCATGGTGGCGTAGCAGCAGTACAGTCAAACTGCTAAGCTGTTTGATCAGACTGCCTAACGTTTTGACCGATGTGTTAACCGGTCTGACAAAGCCGGTGCGCAGTTTTAGCCACCTCATGACGACGCTGTGCGGTGTAAAACGGTCCGCATACCGTTACGCATAAACACTAGAGGGGTTTGATTGAACCTGTGAGCGTTTGACCAGACCGGTAAGCAATTTGTTTTTACATCTAAGCGATGGAATGTTGGGTTCGGTAACCGATATGGATGAACGAATGCCGGTTCTTACGTCTTCGAATATTAAACTTTTTTTTTATTTTTTTCAATGACTGAACGCAGTTTTTTTCTTTTTTTTATGCAGGTGCAATACTGTAACAATAAATTTACTAACTTCTAGCTTTTCAATGAACTGCCAGCCTTCTAGCTCACGTGATTTCTCACAGATAAAAAAAAATCAAAAGGAAATTATTTAATTACCTTAGTTAATGCAATAAACCCACTAGGCATCTGATGACCGCAAAAACGGGTGAAAAGAAGCGAGTGCGGCGTTCGTAGATGGTGATTATCACAGCATGTGTTCAACCCTACTTGTATCATACTTTGATTTAGTCACTCAAAACTATCGAGATACTCATTGAGGAGGTACCAGAAGACGGTACCCAACGCTCCTGTATACAATTTCGCAATTTGCCGATAGAAACAATCACGCGCGCGGTTTACGCCGGCTCTGATATGCAACCCTCTATGCAAAAAAGAGTGAACTTTACACAACGTGTTTTAGTATAATTTAGCAAAGCGAATGTTTGCTAGCACCACGAAAATAACCTATGTAATTATGCATACAGTTTGAACAGTTCATTTTATGTAATAATAAGGCATACAGTACTCGTAATGAAACTGGCTTACCCGTATGCATGTCACACCTGTATGCATCGGGTTTTTGTGTACACGTAGAAGCCTATACGCGAATGGGCTCGCTTTTTTAAATGACGGTACACAATGTAACTAGATAAGACCGCTTAGACGAAAAAAAAGGAGCCGTCAACAATATTATGTAAAATAACGGAAAATTAAAATATTGGAGTTTGCATCATAAAATATGCATCATAAAAGATCGCCGGGTTAAATTTGACATAGATCTAATATTTTATATATTTATCAAGTCGTGAAGTCTGGAAACAGATCCATATATTTTTTTTCTCTTTTTGTGTTGGCTGCAAGACATCAAAACCATCCATCAATACCTCGAGAGCCTTTCAAAACTGTGCGACACCTCTAACACAAACTGCACCCTGCCAGAGCATCTAAGTTTAGGGCTTTATTGGTGAATTCGTTCTTAAATTTGTAAATGCTATTTGGCTTTTGCACTGCAATAAAAGTCATACGCATAAATATGTACGCGAGTCTTTTTTTTTTTTTCTTCAAATCAAAACTTTTTTCTTTTTGTGGTTGGGAGAATCGAAGAGCTTATTACTACAGTCGATTTTACTTTAACATGGGGCTCGAAACGGTCGTGCTTTCAATGCTCTCCAGTGAAAACAAACTGGCCACAGGCCTGGCAGCTGCTGAGGCTTCGGCCAGTACCACCGTAATGACGACTGAAGAGTACCGGAACGTACTTCCTCCTCTACCGACCGGTACTTTTAGCCCTAATTCAGTCTTTCTACGTGGAGATTTCACCGCGCGGCCATACCAAGCAACACACTTCCGAGACGCTTTGCGGGACGTGGGTGACAGCCAGGATATCACCGGAATCGGCCAATTTCAGATGATCCACGCCTTTATAGTGGCCTGCGGAAACGCATTGGTCAAGGTTAACCTTGTGAACAAAGACCGATGCCTAACCATCAACCTGGACACAAGGGAGGTCAAGCAGAAGCTTCTGTGGCTACAAGTTCACTTGGAAAGCCAGCGTATCGAAGAAGCACTGTCGCCTTTTGGAATGGTGTTTTCGTTTCTTAGAGAAAGATGGGGTTGCGCCAGAGTGAAAGAGGTGGAGACGCTCAACAGATAAGTGGCGTTGACCCTTCACGAGGGAATGAACGCGAGCCAGATACCGCACCAGGTCATGGTGTTCGACTGTTGAAGCTTGGTGCTCGTGCCTGGCCGCTCTCCACTATGTTTATGATGCTACCGAATTTGTCACATTCGTTGCGAGTGTACGACCCTACGATGCGGCGAGTGCCGAAGCTATGGTCATGCAAAAAATAAGTTTGTCACCGCCTGAGTGGACAAGCTCCGACAAACGAGCAGCCCAGCTGAAGATATTGTTCTAGAACACTTAATGGACGTAAGCGAAGTGGTCGATGCACCCAAGATATGTCATCCCTTCCAGAACCACTAAACGGTACAGCTGGTGGCCCCGCTGCACCCCCCAACTAACGTCGACCCTGAGTTAGCGACGGTCACCGCTGAATCTGAAAAATCTGAATTGTTTGTGCAGGACGACTCTCGCACATCTCCCATAGAGTTTTTGTCAGACAGCGACATCCCCCCTCTAAGTACAATGTCAGCGCTTGTTTCACGGGAATCATTACCCCGACGAAAGCGCTCCACCACGTCCGGTCGAAGATCCGCCCGAACGTCTGAAAAATCGTCTTAGTCGTCTACCAAGGATGTCGCAATCGGCCACAACAGCGACGAGAGAGACGACGTAAAACGCAGACTAGCAGAGTTAAAGTGGCGAAACGGGCAAGTTGGTTCGCTATATAACATCTAAAAGCGCTAACAAAGACGAGGACAACAAAGAAAGGCGAACAGAAAGAGCGGAGGTGTGTGAGCACGCTTAGAATACGGCCAGACGGCCTGCTGATGCAGAGAAGAACCGTGATCAACTACCGTCTTAACTAACACCTTCTTAGAATTTCCTCCCCTGAGCTTCAATACCATCTACGTCAGAGGTATGTGCTCAGTGCACATCAATTCCGACTGTATAGGGTCCTCTCAAAATAACAAATTGACTTTATTGCCTCTAGGAGAAAAATATATCGTCCGAAAGGAGGACACAGCTTTGGACCCTCTCCTCTTAAGTTATGAGGTATGTGTGAGCTATGTGGATGGCTTGTCGGTAGGGTTTCTTTTGTTCTTAAAGAAGAGACTAAAATACTCGTGAATTTTACATGCTGTAGATAATAAGGGGAGGTTCATATGCTGTGAATATTTTCTTAAAGGGTAAGTCCTGGCCATTAATTTGCCTTTATGCCTACAACGTTGTTTGAAAAAGACGTTCCCTTTTTTTTAATATCGCCCCTTTCCTTGACACCGAAAGGCAAGTCATTCTGTTTGGTGATTTCAATTGTGTTTGTAATATCCAAGATTGATCAGTACCTATTACAAAATCTGACAGCAGTGGTGACATACTGAATAACCTCACATATGACTTCCACCTATTCCACGTCGGTGATTGTCAGGTTACTGCTGGCCAATTCACTCACATTGATGCATTAAATAGCGCGAGGCTTGACCGAGTTCACTTTTCAACCGACCTTTTTTTCCGAATGTGGCTCCTTAATTGTTCAGTAAAACCTATGTCCTTTTCTGATCATTGTCTCGTAAATGTTCTTATCGGAGCAGGCGTACGTAATAAGGTAAGTCCAGAATGGGAATTATGGAAATTGAACACAAGACTTCTTGGTAGTGACGATTAAAAAAAAACTCGTTTGGGAATGTTTTAAGAAAATGTCAACGAATGAAACATTTGGTATTTTCGCCAAATAGGACTCATTTAAACAAGGGGTCACAAATGAGGTGATGGACATTCGGTGTGCCATAGACGAGTTGCCTAACTTTAAAACACCAGTACCGGACGGACTGGTGGACATGGGGTGTGCGGTAGATGAGTTGCCTAACTCTAAAACACCAGAACCGTATGGACTTCCGGCAAAGTTTTACGAAGAGTATAAGGAATTGCCGTGCCCTTTCTTCCACTAAGTATATCTGGATCTCACGATTCTGAACGTTTACCACCAACATTTAGCAACACTATTAATCCCAAAAGTAAGGATACAGATAAGCTTATGCACATAGGAGGATACCACCCTATTACTCTCTGCAATTTGGACTATAAGATATTAACGGCGTTACACGTATTTCTTGACGGCCAGACTGTAAGCCCGTCTAGAAGGCCTATATCCGATATCTGGTGACCCGTGTCTTCGTTTTGTAAAGCGGTATATGTTGGAGGTTGCATAGTACATTTATACCGGTGTCGGATATGATCCTGCATCTAGCAGAATACGGGAGTATACGTTTTTTTAAAGGTACGTGCACTATATTTCTAATTATGGAGGAAGCGAAAATTCCAAGTTCCACTAAACATATACAGAAAGGTGAGTAATTCTGAAAAAAAATATATTCATATATCAATCTGAACAATCTTTCACGATCTTGAAAAGAGGTTTATTTTGTTTGGTCTGACCGCTAGTCCGGACTACCTTCACTAGATAACATAAGGGAGTTATCATAGATCGCTGCCCCTTCCCAGAACGCTCTCCACAAGCCGCTACGATACCCGAAACTCTACGGTCAACGCCATCGGCCTACAAGCGCAGCAGTTGCTTCTTCGTTCTGGAGGAATTAGCGGATGGGCAAGAGCGCTCTCATAAAACTCCCTATTATGCGTGGTACCGCAACACCTCCTAGATAAGAGAACCGTTGTGCGATAGAGATGTCGTCATCAGCGAAGTTTAACGCTGGTCACAGATTGGACACGACGATTGCGTCAATGTTCGGCTCAATCTTGACTCGCAGCCGAGCGCAGACATTCCACTCGTTCCCAATCTGCGTCCAGTGGTGGCCTTGTCTGATGACGCAAAAAAGGTCAGCACTACGGCCTTGTCTTCTAGGCTGTGTTGGGTGGCGGCAAGTCCTCCTTCCCGGCTCTCCTCTCCTCGCTTCTCTCGTCTGCTAGCGTATGGTCCACATTGTCCTTCCTAACACGCCTAGCATGACTGTGTTCGAAACCTTCCCAGTTACTAGGGCCGGTCAAGTCAGGTGACGATCCGGACCGAGCAACGCTGCACGCGGAAGGTTTCAGAACGTCAAGGTACCAAAGTGTTACTTGAAATTGAGCTCGAGTTGAATCCGCCATGTTCCTCCTAATCGGAAATGGAACGCGCAAAAAACCAATTGGAGAGCGCGTCGGCTCTGATTCCAAAACACCAAAGAGAACTGCACTAAAGAAAAAGCGTGAAGTGGTTGCCAACTAGAGAAGTACCGTTGAACCTCTGTATTTCGTTTTCCAGTGTTTATCACAAAAAAAAAACAGTGTGTGTTTTTTTTTTGTTTCCGCTTGTGTCATAACGTAACAAATGACAATAAAATAAAATTATGGACTTGAAAAATATATACCCAACAAACAAACAAAACGAGATTTGGAGGGTTTTATTACAAACGGCGAACAAAGTTACCAGCGGGGGTTAGAGTTGTGAGGTCTTTGCATGTTGGTAGCACAGAAAATTAATGCTTTTTCTAAACTGCCTAATTGAAATTTTACTTGGTGTTGCACTTCCTTCCTCCACGACTCGGGAATTTCTCATCCAGGAAGCCCCATGTCGGCTAGCCTAGAGGGCATACAAAGACCTCTTGGATTTGTTTAGTGAGACTGGTTTGGCAGACCGTCTTTGACAAAATACCGCACACCGCGAACAGCATGTTGTTATATTGAAACCCACAGTTGTGCCAAAGCCGAATTACATTTTTGGACAGGTTTCAAAATTTCCACACTATCTCATTTAGCCACCTACGGCTCCTCCCTCTTCCCCAAGCCGGGCAGCGACACGCCCCGTAGAGGAGGCCAACATCTCTTCCGGCTTTCCCTTTCGTTCTCTGGACCTCACAACAAGAAGAATAAGAAGAGGAATGGAGCCAGTATGTGTAGTACCAGATGCCGCAAGTTGCGTTGACACGGAAAACGCAAAGATATTTCAGAAAAAGGTATTGTCGTCCTGCAAGTCTCATCTCAAATCTTGGGCGGAAAATGCTTGTTTGCGCGCGCGAGAGCTAAGAATAAACATTGCCGCAGGAATTGGCCTATGCCCAACAGAGTAAGCGCGACGCGCAAACATTAAAGTGACTTATGAGGATGAACTTTCAAGTACTCCAATAAAACAATGTCGTGTACAAATAGAATGTATTACTAACCCAATATAACCAAAAGATTTCACAACCATTTTTTTTTGTGTGTAACGGAAACAAACTTGTTGTCGGTCACAACAGCAAAATTAAAGTTTTCGTTGTTTCGAAGCACTGAATACTCCTTATGTGTAACGCCCATATATTATTGACGCGATTAAAATACACAAGGTGTTTATTTAAGGGCTTATACTTTTTTAATTAAAACCTTATAGCCTCACTATTGCGGGTTGTGCAGTTGAGTAAAAAGACCGTAGGGACAAAATTGGGGGGATTTTTACACCATTTATGAGCAGATTATCGTCTACGGTGCGGATGTTATATTGAACAATTTAGCGTTCGTAACGCAAAGTAGGTACGCTACGGTACGTAGGCATAACAGTAATATAACTTTAGTTATCCAGGATATATATTATTCTAGGTAATACATTGCAAAAAAGGATATCCTGGAAACACATACTAGCATGCACTCTTGAGATTAAATTTAATTTGGAGCAGGGAAATCAGGAGTCATGGTTCCAATGGAATCTGAGTTTTCTCGTATGTTATGGTCAAGGCAGGTGCCAGATATTTTTTGTCAAGGTAAAAAAATAAACACTCGTGCAGTATGTGAAAAAAAAATTCATTATACTTCACTTTTATATTTCGTTTATTCAGCCCACCACACAAATTGGACACGTTTGTTTCTAAATAAGGCGTCATAGCTTATGCAGTTTTTTTCGCGAGGTTTTCTTACTAAAGTGCATGCATATCCACAGTCAGCAAGAAAACGCTTGCGCGTGCCGCAGTCGGTTCAGAGATCTTTAGTGTTTCGTCCAGTCTAGGTTGTTTCAAAGTCATGAACAATAGGCAGTGTTTAGCTTGAAGAGCTGTCAAAACGGCAGTGAACTTTGCTTCGATGCTACATAACTCTAATATTAATGGAAACACGTCTGTAAGAGGAACTGGTATCTGAGGGATGGGCCTGGGGAAATTTCTTTTCCGTAATCAATATTAAACAATTCACATTTTTAAGAGACACGAAACTGAGCAAACGGCAGCGAAGTTTGTTCGGAGTCTGGATAATTTTCACCTCCCTGTAAAGATGCGTTTAGGAACAATGACATCGTAGAAATGTGGTCGGTTACTTTCCTTTAGCGTCATCAACCGACGATCATTCGTGGTGTCGAAAGTGACAAATGAACTTGGACATTGAAACATATGTGCAAAGGTTAATCCGCTGAAGAAGGTGCTGCTTGTTTTACACGACACTCTAACCGCCAATGCTTTAGCAATAATCAATGAATGCCAGTATCTATTTGGATCGATGTCTTAGTTATATTCACTTAGAAGCTAATCCGGAGTTTTCGCATTCGGCAGGTTATTGTTAAAGTATAGAAAGCTGTGGTCGCTACGCAGGACTCGGGTGAACTACACACCTTTATCGAAGCTACGGTCGTAAAACTCTTTAGTCCTCCCTTTACTAGAATATGATCACATCCTGTATGACTCTCTGGCAGTTGTATGTACATATTTTGGCGGGTGCTCACAACATCTCATAGGTTAATTTATAATTCATATGGCACCGAATCACATGTTTTACCGTTTTATTATAAGCGGGACGGCCTGAGTTGTTATGTCGATTGAAAGTAAAGCGCCTTAAGTTTTAACAGAGCTTAATACATAAAACAACTTGCCTAACGTTTAATATTTATCGTCAGTATAACATGAGCTGTGACCAAAGACAGAAGCATAAGAAAATGATTTGGGAGATTCGTTGCATGAAAGGCGAGTTTATATATTAATTTCTTCAGCGCAGATTGTTTTGAGTGAAACGATTTTACCCGTAGCGCCGCAGGTATTGTCTCTTTTCCTTCCTTTTCTACTGACATTGAGGAACATTTCTTCGTTAGAATTGGCTCCAAGGACTAGACTGCTTATTTTGCTCCTGATTTTTTGTGAAATTTATTTGCTTTGCGGAATATTATTCTGTCTACACCATGCCATGTCTCTGAAGCGTTGGCCGGCAGTATCTACAAAATATATAAAATAAATGCATAGAAATTATTTGAATTTTCTCTTATGACCCCAAAAAACATGAAAGGTGCACAATAAAAGATACACATGCAAAAGCAGTCCCCAGAAAAAGCGCTTATTTCTTTCGATTGACTTTTGCATATTTCGTGCCTCTATTTTGTAATCGTCGGTCAGAAATCAACTCTCCCGCATTGCCACACTACGTCTGTTTGGAAAGGCAAATTGTATGTGGAGGACATCTTCAAGAAACAGAATGTCTTTACACATAACTCCTCGAGCAGTATATTATCTTGCAGTTGAAAATGTAGCCTAGACTAATTACACGAGGTTCCATTTGCTACGATTGCACGAGATCTGTCAGTTTTAATGGCGGTCGGGCGCAAACGTTTTAGGTAAACATGTGAATCACGGTTCTTTTCATTTTCTATTGCAACTTGGAAGTGCTAGCATAGTTACAAATTCACCTGGTAGTCAGGTTTCTTAGAATCACCTTGAGGTACTCCATTTCGCCGCAAAAATTTTCTAGAAAAAGTTGTCCCAACCTTTACGCGGAAAGTCCGGTATCGGAGATAACTCTGAATGGCACTTAACATTCGGCCCTGCACACCAAGGCTAAACAGATCCTGCAGTATGCCAATGCGCCAGGCTGTATCAAATTCCTTTTCCAGGTCAAAAAGGATAGACACACAATGCTGCTTATTTGCAAATGCCTCTCGCACAACAGTCTCAAAGCGAACTAGGTGGTCGACCGTGGATCGTCCTGAACGAAAGCCACATTGATACCTGTCAAGAAGATTATTACTCTCCAAATAAAACATCAGCCTTCTGTTAATCATTTTTTCTAATGTCTTCGAAAGACAGCTAGTTAGCTCTATAAGCCTGAATCTGGAGGCTCAGGCAGGATCTTTTCCTGGCTTTAAAAGGGGGATAATGACGGCAGCTTTCCAGGACAATAGGAAAAGACCCTCGACCCAAACTCGGTTGAAAAGATACAAGATGAGGTCCAGAGTAGATGGATGAAGGTGCTGAAGCATTTGGCAGTGGATGCCGTCCGGTCCACGGGCAGTCTGTCCGGACGAAATGAGAGCCATCAGGGGTTCGTGCAGCATGAAAAGAGAGATATAGGGCTCTTGCAAACCACCAGTAGTAGGGAAAATCTTTTTTTTTTCTGCATGTAGGTTATGCCGCCTAAATGATTGCGTATAGTGTTCGGCACTAGAAACAAATTCGAAGTGCTCACCAAGAACGTCAGCCTGTTCGTCAAGGCTTGCAGGACATATTCCATTCCGGCACAAGAGTGGGACAGAGAAAGCGCCGTAGCAACCCTCAATTTTATGCACGCGGTCCAAACTTTCCTCTATAGATGCACTGCTATTAATTGTAGAGGCATATCGTCTAAAGCTTTGCCGCTTGGCTTGCCTTCGAATAAACCTTGCCTGTGCCAGTTTTTTTTTAAAACCAATCAGATTACTTGGAGTAGGGTAACGCCTAAAGATACCCCATCCACGATTCTGATCCTTTTTTGCTTGGCGGCAGTCTTTATTCCACCACGCCTTTGGCCTTTTTGGAAGATGCGAGGACGTCATGGGGGGAATGGCAAGCATAGCGGCCTGCAAGATGTGCTGAGTGATGTGCTCGGTGACATCGTCGATGGAAAGATCATCAAGGGATGACCATGTTATAAGTGACGCTTCTGTAAAGATTGACCAGTCAGCCTTTTCAAGCTTCCAACGAGGAGTAGTTTTTAAAAGACCAGCAGGAGTATGGTTGAACTCTAAAATGAATGGAAAGTGGTCACTCCCATATGGATATTGGATGACCTTCCATAAAAGCAACGAGTACAACGAAGGATGACAAGAGGAAAGATCAATGGAAGTAAAACTACAAGTTGCTGAACTAAAATAAGTGGCTTCTGTGTTGAGGAGACACAATCCAGTCGGAAGAAGAAATCGTTCAACGAGTGTCCCTCGAGAATCTCTTCTGCAGTTTCCCTACAAAGAATTGTGTGCATTAAAATCACCTAATATAATGTAAGGCACCGGAAGCTGGATAATTAGATTATATAGCTCCTCGTACTGCAGCTGATATCCGGGGGAGATGTACACTGAGCAGACGGCGATCACGCGGTCAAGCAGCATACGGACAGCGACGACCTCGAGAGAGGTCATTTCGAAGCCATTTCAGTGGACGGGACCATGCGTTGGACATCCACTGCAACACCACCGGAAGCCACAGAGGCGTTTAACCTATCTTTCCTGAACACTTTGAAGTGGCTAAGCACATCTGAGTGACTTTCCTTAAGGTGCGTCTCCTGCAAACAAAAGGCAGCAGGGCGGTGTTCATTTAATAAAAAGGTGATGTCGTCATAATTGGAAAAAAGTCCACGACAGTTCCATTGTAAAAAAACAGACATGATTAATGTTAGGCAGTTAGCTTTTCACCAGAAAGTCACAAGCTTCGTGTAATGGTAGCTAGAGCAAAACTAAGCCAGTCGCAGGAGATAAATTTAGTAAAATGTGAAAAGGATATGTATGATGATTTAATGAGTCTGCAAGAAGGCAGCTCCGACACACCCTATAGGGAAAACACCTAAAAAATAAAGCCCCAGGCGAGGAAGTCGCCAGTAGTCCTCTGGTTGGTCTATATGGAACTGACCCCCCCCCCCGACCTCCAAGGGTGTCGAGACTTCGGGCCGAGGCCACTGGCGAGGGAGTCGCCGTTACTCCTCTGTCTCGGCTGGTCCCTAGGAGTAGGTGGAGCAATGGGAATGAGCAAGATATCTTGGTGTGGTGAGGTTAGTGCAGTGACTGAGGATGTAGGATGATGTTCCTGTTTAAAGAGCATACCAGCCTTGTAGAGTAGAATTGTCACTTTGGTGGAACAATTGGTTTTTTACTCTTGTGCTTGCCCTTGGGTACCTGCCACTCCATGTCGTGTGGGTCAGACGCAGGAGTGGATGGTTCGGCACCCTCCTCCATAGGTTCTGCCTCCTGGGCGGAGGCCGTTCTAGCCGGTTTAGGGAGGCTCTGGGCACGAGGTGGAAAACCCCGCCCCAACCTCCACTAACCGGAAGAGCAGAGGTATTGGGCAGGCAGTCGCCCAAGCCCACCTGCTCCTGCCCTTTGGGTGCTGGAGGAGTGGCACAAGAGTCGTGCCGCTCCATGGATGAGGACGCTTCCTCCGAAGAATTCGGTCGGGAGCGTGGTTTCCTCTCCTTGGAAGGAGACCACGAAGCACTGATAGGTGCGGACACAGCCGACCCATCTTGGGTAGGAGAAACAGCCTGTGAGCCCTCTACATAAGAGCGGACAGGCTGCTACCCCGTGGAAGGGGTACAACTCTCGCTGGAGGAGGATGTAGGACTACCAGACGAGAGTGAACGCCTAGGAAGCTGAAGCTTCAGCTGGGGTGTTAGGGACTGCAGTGGCTTCCTAGCATCCGGGTAGGACGTCTGGGTTGCGACCGCAACCTTCAGTGGTGCAGGTCCCCGCTGCACCAGCTGTGCAAAGCCGCCCTTGCGCATAAACGCGAACCGGCGACGCGCCTCTGTGTATGAGAGGTTTTCTTTCACTTTAAGTGGAAGGTTTTCCTTCCCATCTTTCCACGTCTTACATGATCTGGAGTAAGCAGGGAGGGGCTCTTGACAGTTTACAAAGAGTGTGTCGTTGGAACAAGAGTCTGCTGCATGGTCAGTTTTGCCACGCTTGGCACATGTCTCTTTGCCGCGGCAGTTCTGTGAGCCGTGTCCAAATCTTCGGCAGTTGAAGCACTTTCTGGGGTTAGGAACCGAACGACGAACTCTGCAGTAGAGGTATCCAGCTTTCACAGACTCGGGAAGTGTGATGGACTCAATGGTAAGCACGATGTGCCTAGTCTTCAGCTCTTGGCCGTCACGGCGCAAGGAGATGCGCCTTGCAGCTACAACCCCCTGGTCAGAAAGGCCCTCCACTACTTCGCTCTCAGACGCGTCCAGAAGGTCGTCCTCCGAGATGACTCCTTAGATGGTGTTCAATGTCTTGTGGGGTGTCACTGTAACTTTGTAGTCCGACACAGAGTTGACTGCAAGAAGCACAGTACTCTGGTGGCTGGTCTCAATCTCAACAAGCAAATCGCCAGATGCTAGCTTCTTAGCCTTAAAGTTCTTTCCAATCACACCCTCTAGGACCTTTGCAACAAGAAATGGTGACAATTTTGAGAGTTGCTTGTCGGTTTCAGAGTGCACTACCAAGAATTTTGGAAAACTGGGTGGACTAGAGTGTGTCTCGTGCGAGTTAGAAACTTCGGTGCGACCCCTTTTTGGGGGCCGATCAAGAAAAGATTTGTTACGCAGACCCATAAGAGGTGAGAGGAAAGTTCAGTGCCCGGGTGCACCGCCCACCACGGAGCCCAACAAGGGGGTAGGTAATGTGCCATAGCAGGATGGGCTTGGCTGACACAATTACTCTACCAGCGCTGCACGGGCACTATACCCTAGTGTGGTTGCAGGGACAGGACCCGTTTCCACTCAAGATTGGCCCTTGCCGTCTAAGAAGGTGAAAAAGGAAGGAAGAGAGTGTACAAGGGAAGAAAAAGAGCTGGGAGGAAAAGTGAAAGAAAGAAGAAGAGGGTAGAAGAGGCGACTGACTGAATTATCCTGGTCGGGCCAGGCCAGGACATCCGTCTACGAGAAGCGGGGGCCGAAACGGTGTATTGCCTCGCCCGGGGGGCCCCGAAGGGTCCAAACATACCCCGGGATCAGCTCAACCACCAGGGTCCCCTTTTCCCCGGACACGGGTTAAGCCACGCACAGCCAGACGTGGGTGGGCGAACGCACATGGCTCGGGGATCGTAGTGACGCCACTCACCAAGCGCCTACTCTAAAGTAGGTGCCCCCTGCTTGCGCGTATGATGGCCCAAGTGGCTGGGGTCCGTGGTGACGCTCGACGCGACGCGTGAAGCAAAAAACGAATTATTTGCCGTCAACAAAATCAGCCCCTCTCCGCTGCTACACTCGCCGCCAGCCCCGTGGCGAACGGTCCTTTGTGTCAATCGGTCGACGCGACCTTCGACGAGGCTAAACCTTTGAAAGTCGATAATCGCGGGGGAAGCGGTTGGGTTCTATGAAGAGAGGACCCAAGGGGAAACTACGTGAACCCCCAGAGTACGTCACACCTTCGACCTTCTATTTGTTTCATTTTTTTTCAAAAATTAACTAGTGCTCGCAAGAAAATACGGTTTTATGCTTTTCGTTTCATAGGCGACACTGATTAATATCCGCAGTTAGATGCCCAAAATCTGAAAATCGTTGCACCGCCCTTTTAAGGTTATAATTATAATGTTCTTTCTTATGTACGGTTATAAATATAACTTTAAATTGCAAGCTTCACCCCTCTTGCTGTTAGACTGGTGGCAGCTGATAAAACCCGTTTGCTCTAATGACGTCTAACCCCTGGTTAGCTCAGTTGGAAGAGCGCTCCTCCTGTAATGGAGGGGTCCCCGGTTCTATACCCTGACCAAGCGGAGTTTTTCGGTCGCTCACCAGTCACCTAGCTGTGTTTAGATATTTGTGTTTGTCCTTTGCCCCCTTGTACCCCTCTCCAGGGATTATTTTCGTCATTCTTGTCCAGCTCGTTTGCCCCTTTGCTTAATAGCAAAGGGGCAAGCGAGCCCCTTTGCTATTAAAATGCTATTATAAAAATGCTATTAAAATGCTATTATAAAAATATAAGTATATATAATTATATATTTAATATAAAATTATAATTAAAACAAGATTACAACAAAAGGACAACAATATTGAGCAGTATGCTTGGTGAAACAACCTCGGAATGAATTGAATTCTAGTTACGGAACGTAGGCACCTGATAATAAAACTCTGGCATGTTGCTCAAAAACGACAAAAACACATAAAAGAACACAAAGCAGTCCATCACCGAAGAAACAGAAAAAAACGCCCCCAATGAAAAGCAAGAAAAAAAAATTAACAAGCTTCGCCTCAGGCAGTAAAAGTTAGAACATCTATCTGATCAAAAATTCTATACGCTCAATGTCATGTCTTCGGAAGCCATCGAAAACACTGTGTCACAGGGTCGTGAATCTACATGCCACAGAATTCATAACTGCTACGTAAGGAAAGGGAACGGCGGTAGAAAACTATACGGATGGCCAACTAAAGCCCACTTTTACAAAAAAAAATAGATAGAAACCGCATTAGGTTTTTTTGACACATGTTGGAAAAGCGCAAGCTCTACGCTATACATGTATTGTTTTGCGCTGCTTCGCACTAGTATTTACAGTAAACAAGCACACTCATTTTAGTATAATATAGAATTTAGTGAACTTCTAAATTTAAATATTATGGGATTGTACTCTGAATCGTAATTCCGATGCAATTGAACTTTCTAAAGGAAGTATAGAACCTTGCAAAGAATTAAGTTTTTCTTGGTAATCTCGAAGGATGTTTGCTTAATACAGGAGGTTGGAGATTAATTATCTGATTATGGTAGAAAAACAAAAAAAAAAGAAACGATTATACATGCATTTACATTAGAAGAAATATCCGCAAGGAAAGTGGCACACACCTGTATAAATTACATTCGTACGCGAACAAATAAAAACTAAAAGCAGATTATCCCGCGACATCAAGAGAGCGTGGAATATTTACTATGCAATGGAATTTGGATACAATTATATTTCCAAAAGACTCCGAGAGTCTTTAAGGAAATCTATGCCAATACGCAACTAAACCGGTGTTACTTAGGTTGTACATGAGGGTACGTGTTTCAATGTAATTACGCTTGCTGACAAGTGTACTGAGCATTCTTTGGAGGCTGGCGCCTGCACTGCGCACACTGCAAATAGTGCTAACTACAAAATTTTATTTCATCGAGCACACAAACGGATACTTAAAGCCAGTTACAAAAACTACAGAAGAATCGTGCATGCGGTTACTGTGGACTGAAAGAAAGCTCAAGCTATGAAATGAGTTTCCGAATTTATTAACGAATCACTCTCGGGCGTGCCACCTAGTCGACGGTCCCAGATAGATTAGAAACTCCAAGAATAAGAGCAATACATAAGGGAGGAATCCAAAGTATATAAAGAGTATTGGCTGATTTCACTTATGCCTATTTTAATATAAATGATAAAGCGGGTAATCAATAAACAATTGTCTAAATTATTTTTTTCTAATTATTGCGCAGCAACAGCGCGAGTTTCAAGAGCAAAATCAACGGAAATGGCATTATTAGCTATAAAATCTAAAATAAGTGGTAACTTTGAGCAGCAACTTATAAAGTGCTTTTTGAATAATATAAAAAAGCATCAGAAAAAAAATTATTGTACTGGGAAATTTTAAATGTGGTATTACAAGCAATGAAGTCAACTTAAATAATAAATATTTATTAAATCGGATGCAATATGCAGATATTTATAAATCAAGATGAAATAGGGGCAAAACTAAATACGGTGTCGGGCAAGGTTTTATTCTCGACACGATTTTATTCCTACTATGCATCAATGACGTTATCAACGCACCCCTTGTAGATGATAGAGTGTTAGACGCTGCCCGCACTAACATGTACAAATATTTTTTCCGGAAATAAACCTAAAAACGACTTAGTACCAAGCAATACACATGTCACAAATTTCTTATTATGACTCACAACAAATAGGGCCAAAATGTATGCAGCGAACAAAACGTTTTTGTATTTTATTTTAGTCCACGGAATAATTGTATTCAAGAGCAAATCCCAGATACACTTTCATGGCGACATCATTCAAACTGTAGTTTTGTTCAATTTCCTTGGCAATTTGTTGCACTGTAGGTAACTTAATTTTTCTATATACCCAGACCAAGAATTGTCATCTCAAGTATTATATATAAAGTGCTATAGCACAGTCGAATAAGGAAACAATTATATGACGTAATAATCCCCTAACGCTCACATTACCTCCTTTTTTTACAGCAAAAATTAGTACTTGCTGCAGTACAGATTTGAACCTTTAATATAAAATGCACCACGTACCGAAGACATTCAGCTTCATTTTTAAGCGAGCATAAAATATTAATCTTACAAAAATGTAAACTAAAGCTTTACTGATGTACCATGAATTCAGCAGTAATCCAACTGCCTTTTTCGAAAAGTCCCTCTCGAAGGAAACTACACATAATCTTATAGCCACCAGGTGCACGGCCGAAACAATACGTACTAACCACGGCATGCTTAAACTTAAAAAAAAAAAAAAAAAAAAAAAATCGGTGTACTTTTAGATGTCCATCCGGATTTGATGGCTACAATCGTAGATGCAGTATCAGCACATAAGTTAATTACTGCACATTATACATAATCAGGAGATATTTAATGTGCGAGTGTGTTCAACATATAGGCTTCCTCATAATCCTGTATTTTCAGGAAAGCGATTTAGCCACGCATGTTTATCTTTGCTTTTGCCACGCTGGGCGACGCGAAGGAAGACATGAGGGGAAGGGGGCTGCGGCCATGTCAGGCATTTCATTTCCTCTTTCGACAGCCCCAGCCAACTGTAAGTACATTTGTTTGTTTCTGTCGCCTAAATAAAAAATGTTATGTGAGTTAGCCCATGCGTTATCGATAGACTTAGCTGGCTTTGGGTTTCTTGAATGTTCTATACACAGGTGCGGAACTCCGCTCGTCGGTTGTTCCGTTAATGTATATATTTCTTTTGCGCAGAACGAACGAAACAGGTCTGTTCTACTTGGTAGTGGACCTTATTGTTGCTGGCTGGCAGGTGGGTACCCATTGAATTGACCACACTCCCCGCGGATAAGCGTACCGCACTTAGCTTCCGTAATTGCGGTTCAAGTGCAGTTGACTTTCAAGCATAAAAGACACCACTACGTTTTCGTTTCCTTCAATGTTTCTTTTTTTTTCAGCCAATCGTAATAAGCACGAGAATTTTTAAATGATTGATCTTTTTTAACCAGAGCACATTGGTCACCTCGGCCCGTGGCAAGTGCCATGGTAATGAATGCATAAAGCTTGTCCCCTATAAGACGTGGGGAATCTTGTGAATCCAATGTGTTCTTATTAAGGACAAGCGATTGTGGTACGAAGCAGTTGGTAGCGAATTGGGAAAGCTCTTCCGGATGGTCATGTGGGCCTAATAGACACCCCTGCAGTCGAGCAACACTGGGTGGGATGTCTGTGCATGGCTCTAGTGATTTCGGTCGAGTGACTCCATTGGTCGTGACGGTCTAGGATGATGTGCGTCTGCGATCTGTTACCTCCGGGAGGACCGTAGTGGCAGGTTAGTAAAGGCGTCCCTTTGATATTTGAAGACATCCTCGTTTGACGGAATCACGGAGAAAAGTGAGTCACTTGTGTCATTCATGTCCATGATAGCTCTTTTCTTTTTCAAATTGGTCGGTTTCAACCATGTCTTCCTCAAGCTTTAGGACGCAGAGGGACACATTTGGCGGTGCATTCTCTGGCGCATGCGGGTGATGACAATGCAAGTCCCGCGGTGCAAAACCACAAAGTCTCTTTGAACCCAAAGTTAATACGTTGAATTATGTCTTGCGAATATACGTTTTCAGTGTATGTGCGATTGTGTGTCTGTGTGTGTGTTTGATTGCGTTTGTACGTATTGTGGAGGTAGGCCAAAATGCTGGTTGACCCGTCCTTGATGTGCTTACTCGGAAATTCCCCAAGCGAGTGTTGTCACTATTTATGACGGAGAGGTTGTCGCTCGAATGCACAAAGCTTTTGGCAACAAAAATCGAGAACAGATGTAGTAAGCCTTATCGGAGGGGAGCTATCTTGGCGTTCGGTAACCTCACTTAGTTTGAATGTGGGAAGAAAGAGACCTGTTTGGGGTGGCTCGAATTCGCTGCTCGCGTGGCAATTTATTTTTAGCGTTTGTAAAGTCTCGTTTAATTTCTAAATAGCTTTACACACAACCGATGATGCTTATTAGAAATGTGTGAATGCGGCAGACGCTGAATCATAAAATACAACCTTCGCGTAAAAAAAAAATACGGTTTTAGAGTTTCACTCACAGCGATCGCGTTTTTCAAGCTGCTGTGTCCGGTCTACCCGATAACTTCTTGGAACACGCGCCCGCTTCAGCGCTGGTGAAATTCCGACCTCCTGACAGTGTGCAACGAAGGATCAAGTGGTTTTCAATACGGACGTTCGGCAAAGGGACACTGTGCGTTGACAGATGCGATTATCGACAAATGCAACAGCGCGACGAGTGCTTTCTGTTTCGAACGCAGAATTTGAAGAATTTAGAAATCGAAGGAACGCGCGTGTCTTGACCCTACCACAGTACGCACTGCGTTATGGATTTCGAAGTACGTTTAAGACCCTGTGGCAGTGTTATATTTAAAACTGCACAGTGAGAATTATTTTGTTTCTGATTCTATATTTGGAATCGAGTTTAATTGACCACTGTGGACACACATACAAAGCTCAAAGGCTAGATCTTTTAAATAAGGAAGTTCTTATATGTTTACTAAGGTCGAATGACTTCAAGAGGGTCACTGTTGCAATATTAAATTCCAAATAGTCGAACTTTGCTCTTGCAGACGGCAACATTTCTTGACTATGGCTCGGTTCTTCAAGCACGGTTCTTCACTACAGCTGCTGACTCTCAGAGGCCGCGTTTCTTAAAGAGTCCAGAATTGACTGGATGCCGAAGCCTCCGGGTCATTGCCAGAACCAAGCGGCCAGTTAAAATGCCATTCCACCCTGGACCTGGTGGAATCTGTTGTGATTTTGAAGCTCCGGAGCATCATTGACTGGGGCCTCTGAGACCGTAGACTTATGCGAAGCACCAAGAGTAGAAAGGGCCTCGGGATTCGTTGTCGAAGCATTGAAGGTCCATGTTGGCTTTGTTTGAAAAAGTACTGTCTGCCACATTTCTAGTGCAACCCGAATATTTACGAGGGAGCAGAGGGGCACCACGTGATTTCGTGCTCTCGGGACGACTAGGGAGAGATATGTTGCCTCCTTAACTTTGTCAGCACGTCTGCCCACAAGATGGCGCTTCAGCGCCTCGTGGCGGTAACCGTAGAGGTCCAGCCAGGGAAGTGTATGGTGGATGCTATGACCGCTGCACGTGAGGGGGTGTGGGATAACCGGGAGGGAAGGAACCTAGTAATAGTTCATGTGGGGCTTAATGATGTGCTGAAGGGTAGGAGCCAGAACCTCGGAAAGCAGCTAAACGTGGGAATACGTAAGCTGAGGGACGTGTCTGAAAATGTGCATGTGGTTGTGTGCACCATTCCAGAAGTTCGGGGGCAGTCCGGGTCAACGGAGAGGAGGGTTGTCGAAGCCAACGGAGTAATTAAGAGTATGAGTCGACAGCTTCGGTACGACGTAATGGAAGTAAACAGAGAAGTGTACGAGGCTGGTTCCCGCCCTTTTGCAGATGGCATTCACTAGAGTGAGGCCACGGGTTACAGGGTGGGCGATAGGATGGGCCGCACGGTGACTGCTTTTTTGGGGGGACCGAGGGCCCTGGGGGCACTGAAGTAATTGAAAACCCAACGAAGTCAGGAGAGGCACCCAGGGTTAAAAAGAGGAGAAAACGTAAGAACAGGTATAAAAAAAACAGCACAATCAGACATTGGATATATTAACACGCAGGGTGGTAGAAATAGGTTAAAATGGGAAGAGGTAGAGGAGCAACTAAGAAAGGAGAATTTAATGGTGTATGGGTTTGTGGAAACGCATCTCAAAGACATGAAGCAGCCACCTTGCAACCCTGACTATGTGTGGGAAGAATGCAACAGAATGGAGGGAACGAGGAAGGGAGGTGGAATTGGAGCATTTATTAAGAAGAATATGAACTTTCAAAGGATCAGAAAGGAGTGTGCCGAACATTTGTGGCTGAAAGGAAAAGTCGCTGGGGAATCAACAGTCCTTGGAGTGGTATACTTATGGACAGGAACAGGTGCCAAAGAGGAAAACAGAAAAATGATTGATTGCACATCAAGAGACATTAGTGAACTAGGGGAAGGCTCCGAAATAATTATTATGGGAGACATGAATGCCCATATTGAGGGTCTGGATGGGTATACGGACTCAACTGGAAGCATATTACTAGAACTGGTGGAAAAACATGACTTAGTTTTATGTAATACCAGTCAGAATTGTGACGGGCACATAACTTGGGAAACTGGCCATCTGCATTCAACTATAGATTACGTACTCATGTCACACAAAATATATGGTAAGTTACAAGTAATGAAAATAGATAAAGAAGTTCCAAAAGCCTTGGTAGTGATCACAAACGTATTAAGCTGAATTTTGCCAGAGAAGTAAATGCTGAAACTAGACAACATAATTCAAAGCAAACTTTATGCAGCGACAAAGAGTTGGAAATAGTTGTTGAAAGAATAGAGGCAGCAGTTTCAGGGCAACGGCATACAGATTGGACCTATGAGAGCCTAACTAGGCTTTTTGCTCTAGAACTAGACAAAGTTAAGAGTAAACGAAAGGGGAAGCAAGGACATAGACCAAAAAGTTGGTGGGACAAAGAAGTGAAGCAAGCGATACAAAAACGTCAGGAAGCCTCTAGAGAACACAGGTATTCCAAGCGTAGTGGGGAGTCCGAAACGGAAGTAAAAAGAAAATGGGACAATTTTATAGCATGTCGCCGAGAGGCATCCAGTTTGATCAATGCGAAAATTCAGAGAAAGGGTGAGGAATGGATGCGTAATGTAAGTAAGAAAGATAGAAACGCTGCCAAGAAGTTTTGGGACCACTTGAACTCACTCGGTGAAACAACGCAAGCTAGACAGAGGTTCATACTCTCGCATCAGGGAGATCAATTAGAGGGAGATGATGCGATACAATATATAGGAGCAGTGATGGAGGAGAAATTTCGGGAACGGGTACATGTGGAAGATAGGAGAACCGAAGGAAGTAGCAGTCCAGTTTGTGACATCGCGGATTTTGGACAAAGAGAATGGGAAGAGGCGGAACGAAGAGTCCCTAGTGGCACGTCGACAGGCACAGATGGTATCCCCATCAAGCTGGTGAAGAATTTGGGTCCTAAATCTAAGGCAAAACTAAGGGAGGTAGTGAGTACCATGATAACAAAGGGAAATATTCCAGATGAATGGAGGAGGCTTGGTAGGATGAACATGATACATAAGGGAAAGGGAGATAAGTCTGATATTAGGAATTATCGTCCTATAACCGTGACACCGGTTATTTACAGGTTGGTAATGCAGATTATAAAGAACAGACTGTAGGAATGGGTAGATTGCGAGGGCATACTGGGCGAGTTACAGAACGGGTTTCGAAAACAAAGAAGGTTGGAGGACAATTTATTTGCTCTAACACAGTGTATAGAAATAGCGCAAAAAGAAAACAGACAGCTCTGGCTGGCATTTCTGGATATCAAGGGTGCCTATGACAATGTGAACCAAAGAAACCTGTGGGACATAATGGAGAACTTAAACCTAGATGAAGGACTAACAGCACTATTAAGGAACATTTACAAAGATAACAAGGTGATTATAACATGGGAAGGAAAGGCGACAGGGAAAATAGAGATAAGACGAAGCCTTAGACAGGGGTGCCCGTTATCGCCTTTGCTGTTTATGTTGTATCTGAGAGGATTGGAGGATAGACTAGAGAAGAGTGGGCTTGGGTTCAACCTTTCTTACAGTAAGCTAGGCCAAAAAATTCAGCAATCCTTACCGGGATTGATGTATGCGGATGATATTGTACTAATGGCTAACAACAGGACAGAGTTGCAGGAATTAATGAGCATCTGTGGTAGGGAAGGAGAGGAATCAGGTTTAGAATTCAGTAGCGAAAAATCGGCAATGATAATTTTTAACGAGGATGAAGTTGAGAGGCTGAAGATACAGAATATTACAGTTGAGAGAGCTAGTAAATACAAGTATCTAGGAGTATGGATATGTGAATGTGCAGAATATGTCAGAGACCATGAAAGTATATAATAGGTAAGGGCAACAGAAATGCAGCTGTAATGAAAAATAGAGCACTTTTGAATTACATCAGGTATGAGGTGGTGAGACAGATTTGGAAAGGGGTCATGGTGCCTGGTTTGACTTTTGGAAACACAGTGCTATGCATGAAATCCGAAGTGCATGCGAGACTAGAAATAAAACAGCGCGGAGTAGGTAGACTGGCTTTGGGGGCACATTGCCCAACGCCAAACCAGGGAGTACATGGAGACATGGGATGGGCATCATTTGAGAGCAGGGAAGCGGTGAGCAAGGTAGAATTTGAGGATAGGTTGAGGCAAATGGACGGGGAGCAATGGGCACGAAAGGTTTTCAGCTTTTTATACATGAGGTGTGTAGACACAAAGTGGAGACAGCGCACTAGGAAATTAAGAGGAAAGGTTTTGGGCTATAGCGAAGATACGGAAGAGCAAGTCTCAGTTAAGAAGAAAGTTAAGGCCACAGAAAGAGATCGGTGGCTAGAGGGAATGCAGACAAAGACGGCTCTGGAAAGCTATAGATTAAATAAAAGAGTTATTGTCAAAGAAAGCATTTATGACAATTCTAGGGGAAGCTCATTGCTGTTTGAGGCAAGAACGGGTGTTCTGCGAGCCAGAACATACAGAGTGAAGTACCAGGAAAATGATACAGTGTGCACTGCTTGTGGAGAGGAGGACGAGACGGCTGAGAACTTGATACTCTACTGTAAAGGGCTTCACCCTATGCCTACCGAAGACAACGTAGATTTAATAAAGTCATTGGGTTTTAGAGACAGCGAAGGGAGAGTGGATTTCAAGACTGTAGAGATTACCAAGCAAAGATTAAGTGAATGGTGGCAGAAATCGAGAGAAAACTAGGTATTTTCTTATTCACTGACGGCAAGGGGGTTTCATAGCCTCACTTTCTTTGCACTGCGGGGTGAATATAGATTTCACATTTAAATATTCTAAGCTTAAATGGTAAAACAAAATGGCTAGGTGGCGTAAGCTACCGCCCGATCCAAAGGGCTCAGCCGTATTCATCCATCCATCCATCCATCCAACGGTGGCTGGGAGAATCTTTCTTGACGATCGGTATTAATAGATGACACATAGGTAGTGCGGCTCCCCTCTTTCTATGGACCAGAGGGTTTGACTTCGGCAAATGCAAGGTCCCGGAGGTGTGGTGCTTTAGTGGAAATTGAAAAGGGTTGGATACATGTTTACTCGTTCGTCAGACCTAGCATTTTGTGATAAGCCCGGCGCTTGAGAATTGTTTCGCTGCCGCAAATGGCCAAAGCGTTATTTGAAGTTAAAGCTGCCCTTGCGTTCGTGGAATGTTCAATAAACAGGAGCGGAACTCTCACTTCGATTGTTCCGTGCATTTATATATATATTTTTTTTATTTTGTCTTTTGAACGCATCGTCAACGTGTGGTTCCGGTTTTCTTTCTTCGTGGCGTACCACGTGAAAGCCAGCTTGACAGCATGTGCACATCAGCTTTCTCAGAAAGTCAACGAGCCTTAAAAAAAAGGACTCTCAATACGACTTTATATTTTATTCGTTACAGTGCATTTGTTCATTTGTTCGCGCACATTATGCACAATATTATAGAGCTTGGTATGTGGCAATGCAAATTGAAAAAAAAATTATGGTTGTGAAATCTGGTACCTACATCAGGCGTGTTGTGGAGTCTTTAAACATTTGTTCCTCATGGATTACTTTAATATGGGCGCATTGGCCTTAGGGTGTTGGTCAAAGATCATTTCTTGTGGCGACGCCTAATTTTTACTTCTGATTGCTTGAATGATCACCTTGCGCTGAAGATCTTAGATTTCTCCTGTGTAGAGAGTGAAATCATTTTTTGCAATTGCTGAGTGTTTTTTATGTTACCTCCCGCAGCCATATCGGATACCTCAAAGAGGCAGCCGCAATTCAAGAAGAATATGGATTCGGTTGACCAGTTTTTCATATTGATATACAATGCTTATTATAAGAAAATGCAGAGCAGTTACGTATTACACAAAACTCCCAGTTAATGTGTACGCATTTTCAAGTACCATCCCATAAACTCATAGTATCATTTTGGAATTTAAGTGCACTCCATACTCACAATTTGTTTCATCAACTCATTTGGCCACAACAATGTCGGGAATAAAAGATTTATTTCAATATAATGGCAGTAAACACTGCTGAGCTTGAGAAGGTCAATTCTCGAGGCCGTTGCTGCAATTTGAACTCGGAAAATGTTTCTGATTACGATTCTTTTAATTTTTTTTCTTGTAATGAATGCAAGATTTTATGATTGTGAGGATTCGCGTTAAAATGGTTCCATTCATGTTGAGATATGAAACCGGCTCCTTGTTATAATAATAAACTTCATGTTAACTCTATACACAAAATTGCATTTGCCAACAAATTTAATCATCAAATACCCTATGACGGCAGGGTGGAGAGCCCAAGCAGAAAACGGTAATCATGCCTCAGTTCGTGAGCCCCAGAAAAAATGAATATTGAATTACAGAAAAATTTAAAAATAAGGCAAAAAGCATAAAGCGTTCCATAAAGGGCGACGTGCGAACTCGTTTTTCTGCAGGGAAGGTAATGCTCTTGGCACTCAGGCCTCCTAATGCGAGGAGATCCAAGTTGGAACACTAGAAAACATGCCGAGGATGTAGGAAATAAAGAGGCGGGCAAAAGTGAAATGCGCGAAGTGGACGTCGGCATTTAAAGGGAAGAAAAATGCGACAGCCGCCATAAATCGAATGCTGACTCCCAAACTTAGAGTCCAGCGCTACTGGCGAGGCCTTGCTCCAGTATTCGCTTTTGTTAGCGGCGCTTGTTTTGTTATTGAGAGCAAAATTAGACTCGCGAATAAATAATTTACACCTATTGCTCCTTTCACTCAAATCATTGTTTCTGAAAGACCTGACCATCAGGTAAATTTGTAAATACGCTAGCCATTCCATGTTGCAAGAGGAAATGGAGAGAACTCTGATTCATATTTTTACATAAAACGTTTATGCCCGACCGCAATTAAAAACTGCGAGATTGTGAAGAATTTTAGTAAATGGAACCTGGTTTAATTAGTCTAACTACATTTTGAACTGCAAGTTCACTTACTGCTCGAGGAGTTATGTGTAACGACAGTCTGTTTCTTGAAGGTTTCCTACACATACGATTTGCTTTTCTAAACAGACATAACGTAGCAATGTGGGAGAGTTGATTTCTGACCGACGATTACAAAATAGAGCACTAAATATGCAAAAGTCATTCGAAAGATATTATCGGTTTCCCTGAGGACTGTTTTTGCCAGTCTATTTTTTATTCTGTGCCTTTTATGCTTTTGGAGCCTTATAAGAGACAATTCAAAAATATATATGCATTCATCTTATTTTTTGTAGATACTGCAGGCTAACTCTTTGAGGCCAAGGCATGGTGTAGGCAGAATATTGTTCTATAAAGGATATAACTTTCGCAAAAAACTCAGGAACAGAATAAGCAGCTTAGTTCTTGAAGCCCATTCTAACGATGAAATGTTCCTCAATTACACCAGAAAATGCAGGAAATGAGAAAAAATCCGTGACGCTACGGGTAAAATCGTTTAAATCAAAACAATGTGCACGGAGGAAAATAATGTATTAAATCGTCTTCCATGTAACGTATCTCACTAATGAGTTTCTTATCTTGCCTTCTTGGGCCACGGCTCCTCTTATACTAAAGATGGATGTCAAACGTTAGGCAAGTTTTGTTATGTATAAAACACTGTTAAAACTTAAGGAGCTTTACTTCCAAATCGAAATGACAACTCAAGCGGGCCCAACGAAGAATAAAACGGTAAAACATGTGATTCCGTGTCATATGAATTATAAATTAACCTATGAGATATTGTGAACCGTCTCCAACATATCTACATACAACTGTGAGAGGGTCCGACAGGATGGGATCATATTCTAGTAAAGGGCAGATTAGAAACTTATGCGACCTTAGCTTCGATACAGGTGTATAGTTCACCATAATGCTTCGCAGCGACCACAGCCCTGTAGACTCTTCGGCAATAAACTGCCGAATGGGAAAACTCCAGATTAAATTGTAGGTAAATATAACTAACAGATAGATACACATAGATACTGGCATTTTTTATTATTGCTAAAGCATTGGCCGTTATGGTGTCGTGTAAAAAAGCAGTACCTTCTTCAGCGGATTGTCATTTGCACATATGCCTTAATGTCCAAGTTAATTTGCCACTTTTGAAACCACAAATGATCGTCAGTTGATGAAGCTAAAGGAAAGTAACCGACCACACTCCTACGACATCATTGTTCCTTAACCGGATCTTTGCAAGGAAATGTGAATTATAGAGCCTCCAAACAGAATTCGCTGCCGTTTGCTCAGTTTCGTCACTCTTAGCAATGTAAAATGTTTATTATTGTTTGCGGAAAAGCAATCTCCCCGGGCCCATCCCTCAGATACCAGTTGCTTTTAACGACGCGTTTACTTTAAGATTAGAGTTATGTAGCATCGAAGCAAAATTCACTGCCGCTTCGGCAGCTCTTCAAGCTAAACAATACCTATTGTTCATAACTTTGAAACAACGTAGGCTTGGCGAAAAACCAAAGGGGTCTGAACCGACTGCGACACGCGCAAGCGTTGTCTTGCTGACTGTGGATATGTATGCACTGTAGTAAAAAAAAACTCGCGAAAAAAAGAACTGCATAACCTACGCCACTTTATTTGGACACAAACGTGTTCAATTCGTTTGGTGGGTTGACCCAACGAAATATGAAAGTGAAGCCTAAAGAAACATTTTTTTTATAGCTGCATGAATGTATTTTTTTACCTTTTCAAAAAATATCTGATACCTGCTCTGACCATAACATGCGAGAAATCTCAGCGATTCCATTAGAACCACCAATTATAATTTCCCTGCTCCAAATTAAATTTAATGACAAGAGTGCATGCCAGTATATGTTTGCAGGAAATTTTTGTTGACAATTTATTACGTAGTAAGAAATATATCCTGGCTAATTAAAGTTATATTGTTTTTCTGCCTATGTACACTAGCGTACAAACTGAGTTACGAACGCTAAAATGTTCAATATAACAGTCGCACTGTAGAAGGTAATCTGTTCATAAACGGCGCGAAAATCCCCCATATTGTGTCCGATATGGTCCTATTACTTAACTGCACAAACCGTATTAGTGAGGCTGTCAAGGTTTTAATTAAAAAAGGTATAAGCCCTTAAATACACTCCCTGTGTATTTTAATCACGTGAACAATATATGAGCGCCACACAGATGGCGTATTCATTGCTTCACAACAAAGAAATCGCTACGTGTTTGTTGCCGGTACACAGGAAAACAAAATGGCTGTGAAATCTTTTGATTATATTGGGTTTGTAATACATTTTATTTGTACACAAAATTGTATTACTGGAGCGGTTGAAATTTCATCCTCATAAGGCACTTTAGTGTTTGCGCGTCGCCCATACTCTGTTGGGCACAGGCCAATCCCTGCGGTAATGCTTATTCCTAGCTCTCGCGCGCGCCAACAAGCATTTTCCGCCCAAGATCTGAGATGAGACTAAAAGGACGACAATACCTTTTAGAGCGCAGCTCTTAGGGGCCCGTTCCCGGCTTGAGCGGCGTCGGCGTCGGCGTCGGCGTCGGCGTCGGCGTCGGCGTAACCAAGGTCATCCCAAGGTCACGTGACCCCCAAGGTCACGTGACCCCTCCCAAGGTCATCTCAAGGTCACGTGACCCCACGTGACCCCCTGAAGGTCACGTGACCCCTCGAGGTCACGTGACCCCTTCCAAGGTCATCTCAAGGTCACGTGACCCCAAGATGACCCCACGTGACCCTTTGAAGGTCACGTGACCCCAAGTCACGTGACCCCTCTGAGGTCACGTGACCCCCGAGGTCACGTGGTCGCCTCCCCAAGGTCACGTGACCCCCGAGGTCACGTGACCCCCAAGGTCACGTGACCCCTTCCAAGGTCATCTCAAGGTCACGTGACCCCACGTGACCCCCAGGTCACGTGACCCCTCTGAGGTCACGTGACCCCCCGAGGTCACGTGACCCCTCCAGGTCACGTGACCCCCAAGGTCACGTGGGGGTCACCTTTGGGGTCACGTGGCCTTGAGGTCACCCCCAGGTCACGCCTCCCCGAGGTCACGTGACCCCCTCCCCGAAGTCACGTGACACCCCCCCCCCCGGAGCATATTAAAGAATGAGGGGAGGAGGAGGAGAAGGGGGAGGGGTCTACCCTCCCCTCAGTACCCTTCACTCCTCCTCCTCAAGAGCTGCGCTCCAATTCGGCGTTACAGGGATTTGTAAACGGCTTTCACTTTTTTCTCCAATTTCTTTGTATTTTCCCTGTCAACGCAAGTTGCGGCATCTGGGACTACAGATACTGGCCCCAACACCAAGTAGAGTTTAAAATAGGCACTTTAGATTAACGTATTATTTTTCTGTGCTTGCAAGATGGAAAGACTTGACATACTCCCACCATTCCTAGTAACTTGTTTCACCATATGTAATACCATCCCCCAAAACCCGTTTTTTGTTTTGATGTTTGGGTATATATTTTTCAAGTAAATAATTTTATTCAATTACCATTTGTCACTCCATGGCACAGGCGAAAATCAAAAAAATATTGCTTGATTTTTATTGTAATAAACACTGGAAAACAATATATATAGGTTCAACGGTATTTCCTTAATTGACAGCCAATTCACGTTTTTCTTTATTGCAGTTCTTTGGAGTTTTGGAATCAGAGTCGACGCGCTCTCCAAACGATTTTTGCCAGCGTTTCGTTTCGGGTAAGGAGGAACATGGCGGATTGGACTCGAGCTCAATTTCGAGTAACGCTTTGGTACCTTGAGTTTGGGAAACCTACCTGCGTGCAGCGTTATACCGTCTGGATTGTCAGCTGACATGACCGGCCGTAGTACCTAGGAAGGTTTCGAACACAGCCATGCTACGCGTGTTAGGAAGGACATGGTAGACCGTGCGGTAGCAAACGAGAGGAGCGAGGGGACGAGAGCGGAAGAGGAGGAGGGCTTGTCGCTACCTTACAGAGCCTAGAATACAAGGCCGTAGTGCTGACATTCTTTGCGTCATCTGAGTAGGCCACCACTGGAAACAGATTGGAAACGAGTGCAATGCCCGCGCGCGGCTGCGAGTCAAAATTGAGGCGAACATTGACGCAATCGTAGTGTCTAATCTGTGATCAGGGTTGGCCTTTGCTTATGAAGACATCTCTGTCAGCACAGCGGTTTTGTTAAGTAGGAGGTATTTCAGTGCCTCGCATGATAGAGAGTTTTCTGAGAGCGCGTTTGCCCCTCGGCTAATTCCTCTTCAACGAAGAATCAACTGGAGTGCCTGCAGGCCGATGGCGTTGGCCGTAGAGTTCCGGGTATCGTAGCGGCCTACATCCCGCAACGGGCGTAGGGGCGCCCGTTGCGGGAAGGGGGAAACGATCTACGAGAACTCCCTAATGTTATCTAGTGAAGGTAGTCCAGAGTAGTGGTCAGACCAAACAAAATAAACTTTTTTCATTACCGCGAATAATTGTTGCTGAGATTGATATTTTCTTCTTCGGAATAACTCATGCTTTCTGTATGTGCTTAATGAAACTTAGTATCTTCGCTTCCTCCGTAATTAGTAATATAGTGCAAGTATCTATTGGGAAACGTGTAGTGTACCGTATTCTGGTAGATTCAGGATCATATCCGCCACAGGTATAAACGTACTGGACAACCCTAAACATATACCGATTTTCAGTGCAAAGACACGGGTCACCAGGTATTGGATGTAGGCCTGCTAGACTGGTTTACAGTCTGGGCGTGAAGGGATATGTGTAGCGTCGTTAATATATGATAATCCACATTGCTGAGTGTAATAGGGAGGTACCCTTCTGCGTGCATACGTTTATCTGTATCCTTAGTTTTGGGGATTAATACTGTATGGCTGCTGCAAAATGTTGGTGGTAAGCGTGCACAATCGTAAACTTCCAGAAATAGTTTGTGGAAGAAAGGGCACCCCAATTGCTTATACTCTTCGTAATACTCGGCTGGGAGTCCATCCGGTCCTGGTGTTTTAGAGTTAGGCAACTGATCAATCGCATACCGAGTGTCCACCAGAGTTCCTCGTCCACTAAGTAGTTCGCGATGAGTTTTACTTACCAAAGACCAAAGACTCTGCCATTTGACTGTTAGAAGATTGCGTTTGCCGGTGTCGGTTTGTGTGTATGGGATTAGAATATGCGCATATTACCAAATTGTTGGTTTAGTGGATTCCATTTCAGTTCAAAGGTTACATTTGCTTGAAAGCCAATGGCGCCTTTCATCGAGAATGGCACGCCGCGAGGGTTTTTCAGATAACAAGAAACGCCTAAATCTAGAGCGTGCCAATGCACCATTCTAGAAATTTTGCTCATAGCTCTGCATCTGAATTTTGAACAAAATAAATTGTTCCTGAAACACACCAGGTTTTAACATTCTAGTTCCTAAAGACTATTGAGTTTCGCATAAGGGCAGTTTCGTCTCTTTTGCGTGAAAGGCCGCAAAACAAGTAAATTTAATCACTTCATTTTTGACCTCTTGTTTAAATGAGTCCCATATGGCGAAAATACCTAATGTTTCATTCGTTGACATATCGTTAAAACATTCCCGAACACGTTATTTGAAAATCATGACTACCAAGAAGCCTTGTGTTTAATTTCCATAATTCCCATTCTGTACTTATTACGTACGCCTGCTCCGATAAGAACATTTACAAGACAATGATCAAAAAACGACCGGTTTTACTTAAAAAGAGTCACATTCGAAACAAAATTTCGCTTGAATAGTAATCTAGGTCAATCCTCGCGTTACTTATTGCATCAATGTAAGTGATTCGGCCAGCAGTAACCTGACAATTACCGATATGGAATAGGTGTAAGTTATATGTCAGGTTGTTTAGTATGTCACCACTGCTGTCTGATTTTGTACGAGGCACTGATCTATCATTGATATTACAGACAGAATTGAAATCACCACGCAGAAACTTGCCTTTCAGCGTAAAGGAAAGAGTCGATATTTAAACAAAAAAAAATGTTTTTCGAACGACGTTGTAGGTATAAAGGCAAATGAATGGCCAGGATATACCATTTAAGAAAATATTCACAGCAAATAACCCTGACCTTATTACCCACAACATTTAAGAGTGACGAGACCTCTTGTCTCTTTTTTTAAGAAAAAAAAGGCACCCTCCCGTCAAGCCATCCCCATAGCTCAGATATACCTCATAACTTGAGAGCAAAGTGTCCAAACCACGAGCTGTGTCCTCGTCGGACGATATCTTTGTCTCCTAGAGGCAATAAAGTCAATTTGTTAATTTGAGACGACACTATACCGTTGGAATTGACGTGCACGTGAACAAAGACCTCTCACGTAGATGGTAGTGAAGCTCAAGGGAGGAAATTCTGAGGAGGTGTTGAAAGGGTAGTTCATCACCGTCCTTCTCTACGTCTGCAGGCCGTCTGGCTATATTGTAAGGGTGCCGTCTGGCCATGTTGTAAGGAACTCCAAGAATAAGAGCAATACACAAGGGAGGAATCCACATATTTAAAGAGTAATAGACTGATTTCAGTAATGCCTATTTTAATATAAATGATAAAGTGGTTAATCAATAAACATTCCTCTAAATTATTTTTAAAAAAAATTATTGCGCAGCAACAGCGCGAGTTTCAAAAGCAAAATCAACGGAAATGGCATTATTAGCTATAATATCTAAAATAAGTGATAACTTTGAGCAGCAACTTATAAAGTGCTTATTGAATAATAAAAAAAAGCATCAGAAAAAAATGTATTGTACTGGGAAATTTTTAAATATGGCATTACAAGGAATGAAGTGAACTTAAATAACACATATTTATTAACTCGGATACAATATGCAGATATTAATAAATCACGATCAAATAGGGGCAAAACTAAATACGGTGTCGGGCAAGGTTTTATTCTCGACACGATTTTATTCCTACTATGCGTCAATGACGTTACCAACGAACCCCTTGCAGATGATAGAATGTTATACGCTGCCCAAACTAATTTGTATATATATTTTTCCGGAAATAAACCTAAAAACGCCTGAGTACCAAGCAATACACATCTCACAAATTGCGTATTATGGCGCACAAGAAATAGGCCCAAAATCTATGCAACGAACGCAATGATTTGTATTTTATTTTAGGCTACGGTATAATTGTATTCAAGAGCAAGTTCCAATACAGTATCATGGGGACATCATTCAAACTGTAGCTTCGATCAATTTCCTTGTGGATTTGTTGCACAAATGGTAAGTTATTTTATTTATATACCTAGACCAAGAATTGTCATCTCAAGTATTATATATAAAGTGCTATAGCACAGTCGAATAAGGGAACAATTATATGACATAATAATTCACTAACGCTCACACTACCTCTTTTTTTACAGCAAAAATTAGTACTTGCTGCAGAACAGATTAGAACCTTTAATATAAAATGCACAGTGTACCGAAGACATTCAGCTTCATTTTTAAGCAAGCATAAAATATTAATCCTACAAACATGTAAACTAAAGCTTTACTGATGTATCATGAAGTCAGGAGTAATCCAACTGCCTTTTTCCGAACAGTCCCTCTCGAAGGAACATACACATAATCTTATAGCCACCAGGTGCACGGCCGAGACAATACGTACTAAACGCGGCATGTTTAAACTGAAAAAAAACAAACAAATAGGTGTACTTTTAAATGTCCTACCGGATTTGTTGGCCACAATCGTAGATACAGTATCAGCAAAATCGTTAATTACTGCACATTATATATAATCATGAGATATTTAATGTGCGAGTGTGTTCAACATATATGCTTCCTCATAATCCTCTATTTTCTGGAAAGCGATTTAACCATGCATGTTTTATCGTTGCTTTTGCCACGCTGGGCGACGCGAAGGAAGACATGAGGGGAAGAGGGTTGCGGCCTTGTCAGGCATTTCATTTTCTCTTTGGACAGGCCCAGCCAACTGTAAGTACATTTGTTTGTTTCTGTCGCCTAAATAAAAATGTTATGTGAGTTAGCCCATGCGTTATCGATAGACTTAGCTGGCTTTGGGTTTCTTGAACGTTCTATACATAGGTGCGGAACTCCGCTCGTCGGTTGTTCCGTTGATGTATATAATTATTTTGCGCAGAACGAACCAGACAGGTCCGTTCTGCTTCGTAGTGAACCTAATTGTTGTTTGCTGGCAGGTGGGTGCCCATTGATTGACCACACTCCCTGCGGAAAAACGTACCGCACTTAGCTTCCGTAATTGCGGTTCAAGTGCAGTTGACTTTTCGAGCATAAAAGACACCATTATGTTTTCGTTTCCTTCAATGTTTCTTTTTATTTAAATTGGGTTTAGCGTCAGCCAATTGTAATAAGCACAACGATTTCTAAATGATGGATCTTTTGTAACCAGAGCACATTGGTCACCTCGGCCCGTGGCAAGTGCCATGGTAATGAATTAAGGACAAGCGTTTGTGGTACGAACATGTTGGTAGCGAATTGGGAAAGCTCTTCCGGATGGTCATGTTGGCCTAATGGACGCCCCTGCAGTTGAGCAACACTGGGTGGGATGTCTGTGCATGGCTCTAGTGATTTCGGTCGAGTGACCCCATGGATCGTGACGGTTTAGGGACAATGTGCGTCTGCGATCTGTTACCCCCGGGAGGACGGTAGTGGCAGGCTAGTAAAGGCGTCTCTTTGATATTTGAAGACATCCTCGTTTTACGGAATCTCGAAGAAAAGTGAGTCACTTGAGACATTCATGTCCATGTTAGCTCTTTTATTTTTCAAATCGGTCTGTTTCAACCGTGACTTTTTCAAGCTTTAGGACGCAGAGGGACACATTTGTCGGAGCATTCTCTGGCGCATGCGGGTGATGACAATGCAAGTCCCGCGGTGCAAAACCACAAAGTCTCTTTGAACCCAAAGTTAATACGTTGAAATATGTCTTGCGAATATACGTTTTAGTGTGTGTGCGATTGTGTGTCTGTGTGTGTGTTTGATTGTGTTTGTACGTATTGTGGAGGTAGGCCACAATGCTGGTTAACCCGTCCTTGATGTGCTTACTCGGAAATTCCTCATGACGGACAGGTTGTCGCTCGAACGCACAAAGCTTTTGGCAACAAAAATCGAGAACAGATGTAGTAAGCCTTATCGGAGGGGAGCTATCTTGGCGTTCGGTAACCTCACTTAGTGTGAATGTGGGAAGAACGAGACCTGTTTGGGGTGGCTCGAATTCGCTGCTCGCGTGGCATTTTATTTTTGGCGTTTGTAAAGTCTCTTTTAATTTCTAAATAGCTTTACACACAACCGATGTTGCTTATCAGAAATGTGTGAACGCGGCAGACGCTGAGTTGCAAAATACAACCTTCGTGTAAAAAAAATAGGGTTTTAGAGTTTCACTCACAGCGATCGCGTTTTTCAAGCTGCTGTGTTCGGTCTTAGAACACGTGCCCGCTTCAGCGCTGTTAAAATTCTGACCTCCTGATTGTGTGCAACGAATGATCAAGTGGTTTTTAATACGGGCGTTCGGCAAAGGGACACTGTGCGTTGACAGATGCGATTATCGACAAATGCAACAGCGCGACGAGTGCTTTCTGTTTCGAACGCAGAATTTGAAGAATTTAGAAATCGAAGGAACGCGCGTGTCTTGACCCTACCACAGTACGCACTGCCTTATGGAGTTCGAAGTACGTTTAAGACCTTGTGGCAGAGTTATATTAAAAACTGCACAGTGAGAATCTTTTTGTTGCTGCTTCTATATTTGGAATCGAGTTTAATTGACCACTGTGGACACACATACAAAGCTCAAAGGCTAGATCTTTTAAATAAGGAAGCTTTTACATGTTTATTAAGGTCGAATGACTTCAAGAGGGTCACTGTTGCAATATTAAATGCTAAATAGTCGCAACTTTGATCTTGCAGGCGGCAACCTTTCTTGACTATGGCTCGGTTCTTCAAGCACGGTTCTTCACTACAGCTCCTCACTCTCAGAGGCCGCGTTTCTGAACAACTCCAGACTGGACTGGATGCCGAAGGCTCCTGGTCATTGCCAGAACCAAGCGGCCATTTAAAATGCCATTCCACCCTGGACCTGGCGGAATCTGTTGTGATTTTGAAGATCCGGAGCATCATTGACTGGGGTCTCCGAGACCGTAGACTTATGCAAAGCACCAAGAGTAGAAAGGGCCTCGGGATTCGTTGTGGAAGCATTGAAGGCCCATGTTGGCTTTGTTTGAAAAAGTGTTGTCTGCCACATTTCTAGTGCAACCGAAATATTTACGAGGGGGCAGCGGGGTACCACCCGATTTCGTGCTCTCGGGACGACTAGGGGAAGATATGTTGCCTCCTTAACATCGTCAGCACGTCTGCCCACAAGATGGCGCTTCAGCGCCCTGTGGCGGTGGCTGGGAGAATCCTTCTTGACGATCGGTATTTATAGACGACACATAGGTAGTGCGGCTCCCCCCTTTCTATGGACCTGAGGGTTTGACTTCGGCAAATGCAAGGTCCCGGAGGTGTGGTGCTTTAGTGGAAATCGAAAAGAGTTGGATCCATGTATACTCGTGTGCCAGACCTATCGTTTTGTGATAAGCCTGGCGCTTGAGAATTGTGTCGCTGCCGCAGATGGCCAATGCGTTATTTGAAGTTAAAGCTGCCCTTGCGTTCGTGGAATGTGCAATAAACAGGAGCGGAACTCTCACTTTGATGGTTCCGTGCATTTATATATATATATATATATATTTTTATTTTGTCTTTTGAACGCATCGTCAACGTATGGTTCCGGTTTTCTTTCTTCGTGGCGTACCAAGTGGAAGCCGGCTTGACAGCATGTGTACATCAGCTTTCTCAGGAAGTCAACGAGCCTTAAAAAATAAGCACTCTCAATACGACTTTATATATTATTCGATACAGTGCATTTGTTCATTTGTTCGCGCACATTATGACTCCAACGACATCAGGCATGTCGTTGGAGTCTTTAAGCATTTGTTCCTCATGGGTTACTTAAATCTGGGCGATTTGCCCTGAGGATGTTGGTCAAAGATCATTTCTTGTGGCTCCGCCTAATTTTTACTTGTGATTGCGTGAATGATCACCTTGCGCTCAAGATCTTAGATTTGTCCTGTGTAGAGAGTGAAATCATTTTTTCCATTTCAGATACCTTAAAGAGGCAGCCGAAATCCAAGAGGAATATGGATTCGGTTGACCAGTTCTCCATATTGATATACAATGCCTATTGTAAGAAAATGCAGAGCAGTTACGTATTGCACAAAGCTCCCAGTTAATGTGTACGCACTTTGAAGTACCTTCCCTTAAACTCATAGTATCACTTTGGAATTTAAGTGCACTCCATACTCACAATTTATTTCATCAACTCATTTTGTCACAACAAATGTCGGGAATAAAAGATTTATTTTATTATAGTGGTGGTAAACACTGCTGAGCTTGAGAAGATCAATTCTCGATGCCGTTGCTACAATTTAAACTCGGAAAATGTTTCTGATTACGATTTTTTAATATTTTTTTAAATTGTATTTAATGCAACATTTTATGATTGTGAGGATCCGCGTTAAAATGGTTCTATTCATGTTCAGATATGAAACCGGCTCCATGTTATAATAATGAACTTCATGTTAACTCTATACGCAAAATTGTATTTGCCAACAACTTTAATCATCGAATACCCTATGACGGCAGGGTGGAGAGCCCAAGCAGATAACGGTAATCATGCCTCAGTTCGTGAGCCCCAAAAAACATAAATATTGATTTACAGAAAAATTTAAAAGCAAGGCAAAAAGCATAAAGCGTTCCATAAAGGGAGACGTGCGAACTAGCCTTTCTGCAGGGAAGGTAATGCTCTTGGCACTCAGGCTTCCTAATGGGAGGAGATCCAAGTTGGAACACTGGAAAACATGCCGAGGATGTAGGAAAGGAAGAGGCGGGCAAAAGTGAAAAGCGCAAAGTGGACGTTGGCATTTAAAGGGAACAAAAATGCGACAGCCGGCCATAAATCGAATGCTGACTCTCAAACTTAGAGTCCAGCGCTACTGGCCAGGCCTTGCTCCAGTATTCGCTTTTGTTAGCGGCGCTTGTTTTGTTATTGAGAACAAAATTAGACTCGCGAATAAATAATTTACACTTATTGCTCCTTTCACTCAAATCAGTGTTTTATTATCTCTGAAAGACCTGACCATCAGGTTAATTTGTAACTTTGCTAGCACTTCCAAGTTGCAAGAGGAAATAGAAAGAACCCTGATTCACATTTTTACTTAAAACGTTTATGCCCGACCGCATTATAAACTGCGAGATTGTGAGCAATTTTAGTAAATGGAATCTGGTTTAATTAGTCTAGACTACATTTTGAACTGCCAGTTCACATACTGCTCGAGGAGTTATGTTAAACGACAGTTTGTTTCTTGAAGATTTCCTACACATACAATTTGCCTTTCTAAACAGACATAACGTAGCAATGTGGGAGAGTTGATTTCTGACTGATGATTACAAAATAGAGCACTATGCAAAAGTCAATCGAAAGATATTATCGGTTTCCCTGAGGACTGTTTTTAACAGTCTATTTTTTATTCTGCGCCTTTAATGCTTTTGGAGCCTTATAAGAAACAGTTCAAAAATAGATATGCATTCATTTTATTTTTTGTAGATACTGCAGGCTAACTTTTTGAGGCCAAGGCATGGTGTAGGCAGAATATTGTTCTATAAAGGATATAACATTCACAAAAAACTCAGGAACAGAATAAGCAGTTTAGTTCTTGAAGCCCATTCTAACGATGAAATGTTCCTCAATTACAGCAGAAAATGCAGGAAATGAGAAAAAAACCCGTGACGCTACGGGTAAAATCGTTGAACTCAAAACAATGTGCGCGGAGGAAAATAATATATTAAATCTTCTTACATGTAACGAATCTCACTAATGAGTTTCTTATGTTGCCTTCTTGGGCCACGGCTCCTCTTAAACTAAAGATGGATGTCAAACGTTAGGCAAGTTTTGTTATGTATAAAACACTGTTAAAACTTAAGGAGCTTTACTTCCAAATCGACATGACAACTCAAGCGGGCCCAACGAAGAATAAAACGGTAAAACATGTGATTCTGTGTCATATGAAATATAAATTAACCTATGAGATATTGTGAACCGTCTCCAACATATCTACATACAACTGTGAGAGGGTCCCACAGGATGTGATCATATTCTAGTAAAGGGCGGATTAGAAACTTATGCGACCTTAGCTTCGATACAGGTGTATAGTTCGCCATAATGCTTCGCAGCGACCACAGCCCTCTAGACTTTTTGGCAATAAACTGCCGAATGGGAAAACTCCAGATTAAATTGTAGGTAAATATAACTAACAGATAGATACACATAGATACTGGCATTTTTTTTTATTATTGCTAAAGCATTGGCCGCTATGGTGTCGTGTAAAAAAGCAGTACCTTCTTCAGCGGATTGTCATTTGCACATATGTCTTAATGTCCAAGTTAATTTGCCACTTTTGAAACCACAAATAATCGTCAGTTGATGAAGCTAAAGGAAAGTAACCGACCACATTCCTACGATATCATTGTTCCTTAACCGGATCTTTGCAAGGAGTTGAGAATTATACAGCCTCCAAACAGAATTCGCTGCCGTTTGCTAAGTTTCGTTACTCTTAGCAATGTAAATTGGTTATTATTGATTGCGAAAAAGCCATCTCCCCGGGCCCATCCCTCAGATACCAGTTGCTCTTGACGACGTGTTTACTTTAAGATTAGAGTTATGTAGCATCGAAGCAAAATTCACTGCCGCTTCGGCAGCTCTTCAAGCTAAACAATACCTATTGTTCATAACTTTGAAACAACCTAGGCCGGGCGAAAAACCAAAGGTCTCTGAACCGACTGCGGCACGCGCGAGCGTTGTCTTGCTGACTGTGGATATGTATGCACTTTAGTAAAAAAACCTCGCGAAAAAAAACTGCATAACCTATGCCAGTTTATTTAGACACAAACGTGTCAATTCGTTTGGTGGGTTGACCAAACGAAATATAAAAGTGAGGCCTGATAAAGTTGTTTTTTTTTTTAATTACTTCATGAATGTATTTTTTCACCTTGTCAGAAAATCTCCGGCACCTGCTTTGAGCATATTATGCGAGAAATCTCAGCGATTTCATTAGAACCACGAATCATAATTTCCCTCCTCGAAATTAAATTTAATGACAAGAGTTATGCCAGTATATGTTTCCAGGAAATTTTTGTTTGCAGTTTATTACCTAGTAAAAAACATATCCTGGCTAATTAAAGATAATCTGCTCATAAACGGCGTGAAAATCTCCTATATTGTGTCCTATATGGTATTATTACTTAACTGCACAAACCACATTAGTATGGCTGTCAAGGTTTAATTAAAAAAAGTATAAGCCCTTAAATACACTCCCTGTGTATTTTAATCACGTGAATAATATATGGGCGTCACACATATGGCATATTCATTGCTTCACAACAAGGAAATCGCAACATGTTTGTTGCCAGTACACAGGAAAACAAAATGGCTGTGAAATCTTTTGATTATATAGGGTTAGTAATACATTTTATTTGTACACGAAATTGTATTGCTGGAGTGGGTGAAAAGTCATCGTTATAAGGCACTTTAGTGTTTGCGCGTCGCCCGTACTCTGTTGGGCTCAGGCTAATCCCTGCGGCAATGCTTATTCCTAGCTCTCGCGCGCGCGAACAAGCATTTTCCGCCCTAGATCTGTGATGAGACTTGGAGGACGACAATACCTTTTTCTGCAATTTCTTTGTGTTTTCCCTGTCAACGCAAGTTGCGGCATCTGGGACTACAGATACCTGCCCCAACACCAAGTAGAGTTTAAATTAGGCACTTTAGATTTACGTATTATTTTTCTGTGCTTGCAAGATGCAAAGCCCTGACATACTCCCACCATTCCTAGTAACTTTTTTCACCGTTTGTAATACCATCCCCCAAAACCCGTTTTTTGTTTTGATGTGTGGGTATATATTTTTCAAGTACATAATTTTATTCAATTACCATTTGTCACTCCATGGCACAGGCGAAAAAAAATATTGCTTGATTTTTATTGTAATAAACACTGGAAAACAATATATATAGGTTCAACGGTATTTCCTTAATTGACAGCCACTTCACGTTTTTCTTTATTGCAGTTCTTTGGAGTTTTCGAATCAGGGCCGACGCGCTCTCCAAACGATTTTTGCCAGCGTTCCGTTTCCGGTAAGAAGGAACATGGCGGATTGGACTCGAGCTCAATTTCGAGTAACGCTTTGGTACCTTGAGTTTGGGAAACCTACCTGCGTGCAGCGTTATACCGTCTGGATTGTCAGCTGACATGACCGGCCGTAGTACCTAGGAAGGTTTCGAACACAGCCATGCTACGCGTGTTAGGAAGGACATGGTGGACCGTGCGGTAGCAGACGAGAGGAGCGAGGGGACGAGAGCTGGGGAGGAGGGCTTGTCGCTACCGAACACAGCCTAGAATGCAAGGCCGTAGTGCTGACACTTTTTGCGTCATCAGTGTAGGCCACCACTGGAAACATAATGGAAACGAGTGCAATGTCCGCGCTCGGCTGCGAGTCAAGATTGTGCCGAACATTGACGCAATCGTCGTGTCCAATCTCTGACCAGCATTAATCTTCGCTGATGATATCTCTATCAGCACAACGGTTTTGTTACTTAGGAGGAATTGCGGTACCTCGCATAATGGGTAGCTTTATGACAGCATGTTTGCCCCTCCGCTAATTCCTCCACAACGGAGAAGCAGCTGCTGCGCCTGCGGGCCGATGGCCTCGACTGTAGAGTTCCGGGTACCGTAGCCGGTTGCGGAGCGCGTTCTGGGAAGGGGGAAACGATCTACGAAAACTCCCTAATGTTGTCTAGTGAAGGTACTCCAGACTAGCGGTCACACCAAACAAAATAAACTTTTTTCATTACCGTAAAAAATTGTTGCTGACATTGATATTTTCTTTTTCAGAATAACTCACGCTTCCCAAGTACCTCTTGGAAAACGTGTACTATACCGTATTCTGCTAGATGCAGGATCATATCCGCCACAGGTATAAATGTACTGGACAACCCGAAAGATATACCGATTTTCAGTAAGAAGACACAAGTCACCAGGTATTGGATGTAGGCCTACTAGACGGGTTTACAGTCTGGGGGTCAAGGGATACGTGTAGCGCCGTTAATATGTGATAGTCCACATTGCTGAGTGTAATAGGGAGGTATACTTCCACGTGCAGAATTTTATCTGTATCCTTAGTTTTGGGGATTAATACTGCATGGCTGCTGCCAAATGTTGGTGGTAAACGTTCACAATCGTAAGCTTCCAGAAATACTTTGTGGAAGAAAGGGCACGGCAATTCCTTCTTCTCTTCGTAATACTCGGCTGGGAGTCCATCCGGTCCTGGTGTTTTAGAGTTAGGCAACTGATCAATCGCTTTCCGGTGTCGGTTTTGTGTTTAGGATTTGAATATGCGCATATTATCAAAATTGTTGGTTGAGCGGATTCCATTTCAGTGCAAAGGTAACATTTGCTTGAAAGCCCATGGCGCCTTTCATCGACAATGGCACGCCGCGAGGGTGTTTCAGATTACAAGAAACGCCTATATCTAGATCGTGCCAGTAAACCATTGTAGCAATTTTGCTCATAGATCTGCAGCTGACTTTTGAACAGAATAAATTTTTCCTGAAACACGCCAGGTTTTAACATTCTAGTTCCTAAAGACTATTGGGTTTCACAGAAGGGCGGTTTCGTCTCTTTTGCGTGAAAGGACGCAATACGAGTAAATTTAATCACTTCATTTTTGACCTCTTCTTTAATTGAGTCCCATGTGGCGAAAATACTAAATGTTTCATTCACTGACATATTGCTAAAACATTCCTCAACACGTTTTTTGAAAATCACCACTACCAAGAAGCCTTGTGTTCAATTGTCATAATTCCCATTCTGGACTTATGACGTACGCCTGCTCCGATAAGAATATTTACAAGACAATGATCAGAAAAGGACAGGTTTTGCTTAACAAAGAGCCAGATTCGAAAAAAAATTTCGCTTGAATAGTAAACTAGGTCAACCCTCGCGTTACTTAATGCATCAGTGTGAGTGATTCGGACAGCAGTAACCTGACAATCACCGATATGGAATAGGTGAAAATTATATGTGAGGTTGTTTGGTATGTCAGCACTGCTGTCCGATTTTGTAAGAGGCACTGATCTATCATTGATATTACAGACAGAATTGAAATCACCACCACACAGACCAACTTGCCTTTCAGTGTAAAGGAAAAAGTCGATATTTAAAAAAAAAAAAAAACGTTTGGTCGAACAAGGTAGTAGGCATAAAGGCAAATTAATGTCCAGGAGATACCATTTAAGAAAATATTCACAGCATATGATTTTGACCTTATTATCCACAACATTTAAGAGTTACGAGACCTCTTGTATCTTCTTTAAGAACAAAAGGCACCCTCCCGTCAAGCCATCCGCATAGCTCACACATACCTCATAACTTGAGAGCAAAGTGTCCAAAGCACGAGTTGTGTCCTCGTTGCACGATATCTTTGTCTCCTAGATGCAATAAAGTCAATTTGTTACATTGAGAAGACCCTATACAGTTGGAATTGACGTGCATGTGAAGACAGACCTCTGACGCAGGTGGTAGTCAAGCTAAGGGGAGGACATTCTAAGGAGGTGTTGAAAGGGTAGTTCATCACCGTCCTTCTCTACGTCAGCAGGCCGTCTGGCCATATTGTAAGGGTGCTCGCAACCTCCGCTGGTCTGCATTTTAAGTCGCCCCTCTCGTCGCTGTTGGGGCCGATTACAACACCCTTTGTAGACGACTCAAGCGATTTTTCAGGTGTTGAGGCGGGTTGTTTTATAGATGTTCCACAGGACGTGGTCGAGCGCTTTCGTCGAATTAATAATTCCTGTGAAGCAACCGCTGACGTTGTACTTAAAGGGGGGAAGTCGCCTTCTGACAAAAACTCCATGGGAGATGTGCGAGAGTCGTCTTACACGAACAGTTAAGATTTTTCAGATTCAGCGGTGACCGTCGCTACCTCAGGGTGTACGTCAGGAGGGGGTGCAGCGGGGCTACCAGCTCTACTCTTTCAGTGGTGATGCAACGGATGACATATCTTGGTGCATGGACCACTTCGCTTATGTCCCATTCGGTTTTCCTGAACCACATCTTCAGCGTGGCTTTTCGCTCGTCGGAGCTTGCCCGCAAAGGCGGTGACACACTTACTTTTTGCATGACCATAGCCTCGGCATTCATCGCATCGTGGGTCCCTGCAACTCGCGACAAATGAGACCAGTCCGGTAGCATCGTAAACATAGTGTAGGGTGGCCAGGTACGAGCACCAGCTTGGAGAGTCGAGCACCATGACCTGGTGCGGTATCTGGCTCGCGTTCATTCCCTCATGAAGCGCCAAGGCCACTTTCTGTTGAGCGTCTCCACCTCTTTCACTCCGGCGCAGCGCCCTTTTTCTCTAACAAACGAACACACCATGCCAAAAAGCGACAGAGCTTCTTCGATACGCTGGTACTCCAAGTGAACTTGTAGCCACAGAAGCTTCTATTTTACCTCCCTTGTGTCCGGGTCGGTGGTTATGCATCGGACTTTGGTCACAAGCTTGGCCTTGACCAATGCGTTTCCGGAGGCCACCATCCATTCGTGGCTAATCTGAAATTGGCCGATTACGATGATATCCTGGCTGTCACCCTCTTCCTGCAAAGCGTTTAGTAAGTATGTTGCTCGGTATGGCCGCGCGGCGAGATCTCCACGTGGAAAGACAGAATTAGGGCTAAAAGTACCGGTCGGTAGACGGGGAAGTTCGGTCCGGTACTCTTTAGTCGTCATTACGGTGGTACTGGTCGAAGTCTCAGCACCTCCCCGGCCTGTGGCCAGCTCGATTTCAACCAGGTTAAATTGAAAACGACTCTAGTAATAAGCTTTTCCACTCTCCCAACCAAACAAAAAAGACTTGAATAAAAAAAAAAAAAAAAAACACACCCGTAGATATTTATGCGAAAGGCTCTGTACAACCTTTGCCGTGCCGATGACTTCTTCAGGGGTTGAATATATATGACGAGAAGATCTGATTACAGTGCAAAGGCGTAATAGAATTTGAAATTTAAAAACTAATTCACCTACAAAGCCTTTGACTTAGACGCTCTAAGAGGATGCAGTCTCTGTTAGAAGGTGTAGCACCGTTTTGAAAGGTTCGCGAGGTATTGATGGATGGTTTTGATGTCTTGCAGGCAAACACAAAGTGATAAAAAAATTATGGATCTATTTCCAGGCTTCACGACTTGAAAACATATCAAATATTAGATCTATATCAAATTTGACCGGACGATTCTGTATGATGCATTGCTTGAGATAAAATAAACTCTGATATATTTTATTTTATTTTACATAACATTGTTGACAGCTCCTCCTTTTTTATTTTTTATTTGTAAATTCGTTTTCTACGTGGTATCATCCAGTTCCATTGTGTACCATCATTTAAAAAACCGAGCACATTTGCATATAGGTTTCTGCGTATACACATGAAAACCTGATGCATACAGGTCATGTCTGTATACAGGAATACTTGTGTGAATACAGGTGTGGCAAGCGTACGGGTAAACCAGTTTTAAAGCGGTTACTGTATGCCATATTGTTATATAAATTGAACTTTTCAAACTGTATCCATATTCACACACGTCATTTTCGTGGTGCTAGCAAACATTCGCTTTGCTAAATTATACTGAACCACGTTGTGTAAAGTTTACTGTTTTCTCGCTCAGAGGGTTGCATATTTCTTGCTCTGTGGCTTCCCCCGGAATGCCGAAGGAACCGAATCAGGAAGGAGGCCTTGATGCTACAGTAAGTCGGCCAAAGTGAAGCCCCCCCCCCCCCCTCCAACCCTACCTAACTCCAACTAGGGCGGCACCCATTGCGCGGTTTTTGCTCACGCAGCACGTGACATTTCTGACTGAAAATATTGTGATGGCCCAGGCAATAAAATAAAGATGTAATTAAAAGTGCGACACAAATCTAGAGTCGCTCATAGGGGGTTGAAGTCGATGACCGCAGTTATGACAGTTTTCTTGAGAAGCATAGTTCACTGAACCGCGATAGTATGCGTCATAGTCATGAGAAGCCTTGGGACTCATAATTTCAAGTAAGCAGGGTAAAGGTTAGGAAGCTTAGGAGTCCCACAAATCCTTGCTAGAGAATGTGCAAGGTTGGGAACATTAGAGAGGCGATTTGATTTCTACAGATGTTTTGTGTATTGCTGTATAAGCCATTTAAGAGGCAGTATTGATTTTGAATGTTTTTAGGCAGTATTGACTTTTAACCGACGTTCAAATTTTTATGGGCTATGTTTAAAACAAAGCACATAGTCTAAATTTCTGCGCTATCTAGTCTCAAGAAGTCGTGAGTGTGTGACCATGAGACTGCCTCAGTCGAGGAGCTTTCTATATGAGTGTCGACACTTTCTCGAAACAAAATATGACATTTTCTACGGCCGAGACTAAGAATTCGTCCGAATAACAGGCTCAAATCTTGAGACGCCTGCGGAAATGACTAACTGGAACTCTCAGAGCAAACAAAATTGTAAGGCGTAGCCCCTACGCGCCTAGTCTAGCCTCTCTATGCTTTTGGGCTATTTTATGTTTCGCTAAGATAAACCAACTTGCCCAACAACGTACCCTACTAAACTATGCGTTTTAAGTGCTCCCGTGTTTCCGATTTCACATTCATTTTCATCCCTTGACAACTTGAACATATAGAAATGGTGAGAAAAAAAAAAAACACCAAAAGAAAGCAAGGACCTGAAAATGAGAATACTGCGCATGTCTTGTATTCTCCTTTCATTAGACAGAGCCGTTTGCTCTCTGTGTCGTTTAATATGTGTAACAAGGTACCTTCCGCGTTGGTTTTAATCGTTTTTGACAGTCTTGATCTTGGTTTGGCCTCGATTGCATAATGTATATATCCGCCATGCGGTAGTAACCATAAGAGACCTTCGTATTTCACTCATTTGTGTATATAGAAAATGTGCTTACATTGAAACCCTCAAAGTAAAACATGTCAATTTTTAGTTTTACTCAAAATCGAGAATACGAGAGCACGCGATTGTTTCCGGGAAACCTTTCAACTTCAGCGAATTCGAGTGCCCGCAGTGACGAGCGTAGGAGACGATATCATGACCTCGAACGGAAGAACTACTAATTGGAAAACGACCGTCACCTAATTACTGTTTGCGTAACATATATATATATATATATATATATATATATATATATATATATATATATATATATATATATATATATATATATATATATATATATATATATGTATATATATATATATATATATTTAGAATCTCCTGACGGAGGCGGAGCCTCTCGGCGAAACTATCGTAATACATACAATGAAATCTTTGCATAGAACCTCTGAAAATAAGGATCTTTGACTTATTACATTTATATCTATATATATTTTTTTTTAATTTATGAACTTAGCATTGTTAGGTTGCGTTCTGAACCTAGTCGGCCACGGGAAAGTGTAACATATCATTTTGTTCTCGATCGCGTCTGTGGGGGGAGAGCTTGTGGCGAGTCGAGATTATACATGAAGCGAAGCATAAGGATGATGAATTTGTTTTATGGGCACTCTTGGGAGTCCTATATGTATGACATTTTGGTTTTTCTACAAGGTTGTTTGGAAGATCATTACCAGCGTAAGCCGCGCACGTGTGTGTTCATCTCGGCGCACGGAGAAATTGTATACAGGAGCGTTGGGTATCGTCTTCTCGTATCTCCGGTAGGAGTATATCCATATTTTTTGACTGATTATATCAAAATATGATTTCATGAGCGTCCAAGGTACGCTGTGATAGGTGACCATTTATGGACGCCGCACTCGCTTTTTTCCACCAGTTTGTGTGGCCATCGGGTTTATAGTGGGCTCATTGCATTAACTAAGGTTATTTTATAGTTCTCTTTTGAAGTTTTAAGTGCCCTGTGAGAAATGAAGTGAGCTAGAAGGGTGGTGTCGTGTTATTTTCTATGTTTTTGCTTCCTTCGGGGGTTCCGGCATCTTTACGGCACGGCGCGTGTCCCCTCCCGGGGTCAGTGGGCCCCAAGTGGAGGCGCAAACGTGAACGTTGTAACCTTACACCCGTGTACGGGTGCCTCGTCTTCTCCGTGTACGGAGGTGCTTTTTGTTATTTTAGCTGCTCTTGACAGCTTCGTTCGGAATGTGTACTGATTTGTGTGCGCGATTTATGCCGTTGATGGCACGTCCCTTTCGTGTTGCCGACCTTTCGGGGTTGTACCGGGAATCGGCTAATGTGCTTTTGTACGGGTCGATGATTTTAATGTTTACAGAGTCGGCGGCGGAGGGCCGTTTCGTTTTGGATAGCGTCAACTGCACTCATTTATTATTTTGCTTGTCGGGGTTTGTGTAGCCGTACCACGAAGACGAGAATGTGTTTCAGAGAGAGAGAGTGAAAGAGAGAGAGAAACGAGGGTAGCTATGTTGGGAGCAGGAGAGTTGAGAAAGGGGAGTCAACTAAGATTTCAAGGGAGACGCATCGAGAGCGATGCAGGAGGAGTTGAGATAAAAGTCCCATCGAGAGCGATGCGGAAAATTAAGTAGATAAAGTGCAGAGCTGTCACTTAGAGAGTTAAACGGCAGAGGCCATCGAGTTTTGAGAACTAGCGAACTTTCACTATGTTGTAATTTTTGTGTATAATACCTGCATATTAAACCAAGTTATTCAACCCTAAAATTGTCTACGATCCCGACATCACTAAAACCCAAGAGAAGAGACCCTTGACTGGCAATCGGCGACCACGACGTCAGCACAGACCCGAAGACAACGAGAGACTTCACGTCACGAGACGAGACGGATGTAAAACCCTTCTTTACATGGTGGCAGCGGTGGGATACGTGAAGTCCCTGCACGGGGAGAGCGGCTTCGGGACAGTGCGGCGTGACCAGCCGACAACGCGGGACCTGAGCATCGAAGTCCGGCCAGACGAGTGAGAACCTTTGTGAACAAACAAAAGCCCGAAAAGTGCGAACGAACTACACCGGTGGACCTCATCAACGCAAGGCATTTTGGGTGAGCGACAACCATGGACGAAATTTCGCATGCCGCGTTGTCCGCTCTCAGCAAAGCGCAGCTGAGAGAAAAGTGTGCCGAGCTCAATATTGTACATGTAGCATCGCTTCGAAAAGATGAACTTATTCAGCGCATTTTGGAGAGTGAGATGAGTCGAGATTCAAATGTCGCGAGAGATGAAGTGCGAGATATGTCGCGGGAGGCTATTGACGTGCATGGGGGAGTTGACAGTAGTGAGGGGCGCTCCAACGATAGTGATCTCCAGCTGAGGATCCGATGCCATGAACTAGAGCTGGAGATCCTTAAGATGAAGGCGGACCAGAGACATTACGAGAGCGGACCCGAGGGGCACCTGGGGCGTGGCGGAAGACAGAGCGGGCGCGGTGATGTGCGTCACTATGTCAAACTACTACCTCCGTTCCGAGACGACGCCGACATAGAGACGTACCTCACAGCTTTCGAGAAACTCTGCCATGTCCACAAGGTGCCCACCGAGCTGCAAGCTAGCCTCTTGGCGTCTGTTTTAACGGGGATCGCTCTCGAGGCATACTCCGAGTTGTCCGTGGTAGAGGCGGAAAACTACGCGTCCGTGAAAACCGCGCTTTTCTCCCGCTACCACCTAAACGCCGACGCTTACCGAGACAAGTTCCGAAACACCAAGCGAACAGGCACAGACCTGTGCACGGAGTGGACGGCGAAGATCTGTCGATTCTTCGATCGTTGGATGAAGGCGGAACACGTTGATAACATGACGAGAATGAAGAGCTTGCTCGTCATGGAGCAAATGGAGCGAGCTCTGCCGCGGGAGCTGGTGACCTGGGTCCGAGACCGGCGACCAGAAACTCACGAAGAGTTTGCGAAGCTCGTCGACCGATACGAGGAGAACCGGAAGTCGGGGGGCAATCCGAATGTTTTGCCTAGATCGAGTCGCACCTCCCCGGACAAGCGGGCCGAGACTACCTCGCGGTCGTCAGCTGTCAGCTGTTTCAATTGTGGCAGAGTCGGCCACTTGAAGACGGATTGTAGATCCGCGCCGACCTGTTTCAACTGTGGGCGACAGGGACACGAAAAGAAAGACTGTAAGGCTGCTCCATTGCCTAGAGATGCGACGGGCAACGCACGACCGTCGGGAGGGAATCACCCTAACAAGGCAAACCTGCCGTCTCGGACGATGCAAATGCATCAGGCCGGCAATGACACCGTCGGAACAGATGCGTTCACGCAGTTTTGTTGGCCAGTTGTGGTGAACGGAACGGTAGTGATGGGCTTTCGCGACACGGGGAGCACGATTACGCTTGTTGATGAGCGCCTCGTGGGCACCGGGCAGAGACTGGAGTTGCGAACGAGCATCCACATGCTCGAGGGTACAGCGGAGTGTCCACTTGCAAAGGTGCATATGTCTGGTCAAGCCTTGGGGAGGGGACCCGACGAGGCGCCCGAAGAGTGTGTGGTGGCTCTCTGCAAGGGTGGATTGCCCAACGGAGCAGGCGTTCTGCTGGGAAACGACCTGTTCACAAAGGGAAGGGGTTTTACCGACCCGATCATGACTGCTGGCGGATCGAAGCAGAAGAGCACATCAGATCGCGGTCAAGCGGTGGCTAACGACCACGGCACCTCGACGTCAGAGCACTCAGTCGTTAAATGTATTGAAAACGGAAAGCCGGAGACAACATTGGTGACAACCCGCGAGCAAGAAAGAAAGCGAGAACAAGCAGCGCGTGTCGAGAACGAAGAACGAGAGACAGAAGGAACGCTTACCGCGCTGGAAGACAGCGTCAGCGACAGCCACGACGTGATTGAAGGAAACGGGGATGATCGGTTTCGGGACAGCGGTCAGAACGACCTGATCGCTGGTCTGGAGTTAAGCGAATCGTTTCGGACAGAGCAAGTCAATGACGCTGAACTGCGAGAGTGGTGGGAGCGAGCAAAGAAGGCGAGTGGCGGATTCTTTGTATCGCAGGGGCTGCTCTACAAGCGGTTTATGAAAAATCAAGACACCAATGTTGAACGAGAGGTTGAGGTGCTGGCACTTCCGGTAGCCTTCCGGCCAATTGCCTTGAAGTTTGCCCATGATGCGACGACAGCGGGACACCTTGGAGTGAAGAAAACGATGGCGAGGCTGGAGGAGCGTTTCACGTGGCCAAATTTGGCGCGTGACGTGCGTGAATACGTGCGGTCATGCGATGTTTGTCAGCGCCACGCGAGGGTTCTGACATCTGATCGAGCCGAGCTTCACCCCGTGCCCGTTCTGGGCGTACCTTTCGAAGAGATCTCGATGGACCTTATAGGCCCCATCGAACCAAGATCGAACAGGGTCAATAAGGTTGTCCTTGTTTTAATGGACAATGCGACAAGATTCCCAGAGGCTATCCCTTTGAAAAACGCAGATGCGGCCACCGTTGCACGAGCGCTTTTCGAGTTCTTCGCTCGGGTGGGCATCCCGAAAACCGTGCGGAGCGACCAAGGCACCAACTTCACGTCAGCATTGCTCCGTGAGCTGTGGGAAAGGTTGGGAGTAAAAACTCAGTTTACAAGCGTCTACCACCCGCAAGGAAATGGACAAGTGGAAAGATTTAACGGGACCCTAAAGGGCATGCTGGCGAAGTACATCCAGAAGCAACCTACTGACTGGGATGATCTTCTCCCGTTTTTCCTATTTGCGTACCGGGAGACACCCAACGAGACCACTGGCTTCAGTCCATTTGAGTTATTGTACGGACGGCATCTAAGGGGACCACTAGACGTACTGAGAGAAAGCTGGGAGGGAGCAGGAGTGACGGGGACGCAGTCGACATCGATCGTAGAGTACCTGACGAAGTTCCGTCAAAGAATGGACGACGCTTTCGCGGTGGTGAAAGCAACCTCATCAAAGGTCCAGCACAAGCAGAAGAAGTGGTATGACGAGAAGTCAAGAAACCGAGAGTTTCAACGCGGGGACAAGGTGCTGGTCCTACTTCCCTCGTCAGAAAAGAAGCTCTACGCGGAATGGAGGGGGCCGTTTGCAGTTCTCGCGAAGCTGTCCCCTGTGGATTATTTAATCGATGTCGGAGGCAAGCGCAAGAAGGAGGAGAGGTACCACGTGAATGTGCTAAAGAAGTATGTTGAACGTACCGAAAACGTTACCCGAGAGATGTCCTTTGTAATGGAAGCACCCGACGAAATCGGTGACGAAATGGCGTGTTTCGATGTACGGACCCGAGAGAGCGGGTCAGGCGGAAGGCTGAACGTGGACGCGGAAGTTCAGGCTCACGAGGTTCAAGAACTGGACGAGTTGATCCGCTCCTACGGTGATGTCTTCGACGATAGGCCAGGTAGAACCACGAGAATACTGCACGAGATCCCAACGAGCGCCAACCCGATTGCGTCGAAAGCTTACAGAGTTCCGGACAGTATCAAGGTGGGGGTACAGGAACAACTGAAGGAAATGCTGGAAATGGGCATTATACGGACATCGAAAAGTCCGTGGGCATCCCCCATGGTGTGCGTAAAGAAGAAAGACAACAGCATGAGGATCTGTGTCGACTTCAGGAAGCTGAACGCGACAACACGGGATGATGCCTACCGCATGCCTTCACTCCCTGAGATGATTGAGACTGTGGGGAGAGCCAGGGTAATCAGCACCCTGGACATGTCCCAGGGTTACTGGCAAATCGGTCTATCAGAGGAGGCGATTCCCAAGACAGCATTCCGAACGGACACCGGCTTGTACGAATTTACGGTCATGCCGTTCGGACTGAAGGGAGCACCGGCGACATTCCAAAGGCTGGTGGATGACCTCCTGAGAGAGCACCGCGACTTCGCTCGGGCCTACCTGGATGAGATAGCGGTGTTCAGCAACACGTGGGAAGAGCACCTGCTTCATTTGCGCACCATCCTGGAGAAGTTGCGTCAGGAAGGCCTAACTCTAAAAATAAACAAGTGCCAGTTTGGGAAGCGTGAAGTGCACTACCTGGGGCACGTGATTGGGAACGGGCAAGCACAACCTGATCCTGAAAAGATCGAGACCATCCAGGCGATCGAGAGGCCCTACACGAAGACAGAGGTCCGTTCCTTCTTGGGACTAGTTAACTTCTACCGGAATTTCATTGAAAACTTCGCGGAGCTGGCAGCGCCGCTTACAGACCTCACACGCAAGGCGGAACCTAAGCATGTAGTGTGGACGCCGTCATGCGAGAGCGCATTCCGCGCACTGAAGCAGAGAATATGCAGCAGTCCAGTGCTGCGGAGCCCCGACCCGAGTCGACCCTATATACTCCAAGTAGACGCTAGCAACAGGGCGATCGGGGCAATCCTAGCTCAAACTAGCGAGGGCGTCGAGCACCCCGTTGCGTACGCCAGCCGTAAGCTACTTCTTCGTGAGACGAAGTACGCAACAATTGAGAAGGAGTGTCTGGCAATTGTGTGGGCCATGAAACATTTCCATGTGTATGTTTATGGGCAAAATGTCACAGTCCAGTCGGACCACAACGCGCTCCGATGGCTAAATAACAGCAGGCAGAACAATGACCGTCTGCAAAGGTGGAGCCTGTTGCTGCAGGCCTACCAGATTAAGATAGACTACAAACAGGGTCGCTTGCATTCGAATGCGGACGCCTTGTCGCGTATTTAAGGGCACTAGGATCAGAATGTAGTGACCCGCCAAGGCTTACTATCTGCTTCCTCACTGAACATGTAGTCGCAGAGTATTTCTTTTTTGTTAATTTTTATGAACCTGAGCGTTGAGGATGTGAAAAAAAAAGTGTTTATTGTATTCGTAGTATTTCACTTGTGCGTGTCTGTTTTATATGGTTAGTTTTATAAAGCTGTATTACAGGATGGAGTTGCACCATATGTAATGAAAACAATGGGCGTTTCGCGAGCAAAGGCCCGCAAATCTTGTTTTTATATGTTTTCATTTCGGTTAGAGGGGGCGTGTCGTGTTATTTTCTATGTTTTTGCTTCCTTCGGGGGTTCCGGCATCTTTACGGCACGGCGCGTGTCCCCTCCCGGGGTCAATGGGCCCCAAGTGGAGGCGCAAACGTGAACGTTGTAACCTTACACCCGTGTACGGGTGCCTCGTCTTCTCCGTGTACGGAGGTGCTTTTTGTTATTTTAGCTGCTCTTGACAGCTTCGTTCGGAATGTGTACTGATTTGTGTGCGCGATTTATGCCGTTGATGACACGTCCCTTTCGTGTTGCCGACGTTTCGGGGTTGTACCGGGAATCGGCTAATGTGCTTTTGTACGGGTCGATGATTTTAATGTTTACAGAGTCGGCGGCGGAGGGCCGTTTCGTTTTGGATAGCGTCAACTGCACTCATTTATTATTTTGCTTGTCGGGGTTTGTGTAGCCGTACCACGAAGACGAGAATGTGTTTCAGAGAGAGAGAGTGAAAGAGAGAGAGAAACGAGGGTAGCTATGTTGGGAGCAGGAGAGTTGAGAAAGGGGAGTCAACTAAGATTTCAAGGGAGACGCATCGAGAGCGATGCAGGAGGAGTTGAGATAAAAGTCCCATCGAGAGCGATGCGGAAAATTAAGTAGATAAAGTGCAGAGCTGTCACTTAGAGAGTTAAACGGCAGAGGCCATCGAGTTTTGAGAACTAGCGAACTTTCACTATGTTGTAATTTTTGTGTATAATACCTGCATATTAAACCAAGTTATTCAACCCTAAAATTGTCTACGATCCCGACATCACTAAAACCCAAGAGAAGAGACCCTTGACTGGCAATCGGCGACCACGACGTCAGCACAGACCCGAAGACAACGAGAGACTTCACGTCACGAGACGAGACGGATGTAAAACCCTTCTTTACAGGTGGCACAATATTGAAAGTCTGGAAGCAAATTTACAGTTACAGATTTGCACCCGTATTAAAAGACATAACTGCGCTCATTCATTGAAATAAGAAAAAAAAATATTCGAAGAGGTACAAACCGGCATTCGTTCAACCATATTGGTAACCGAATCCAAACTTCAATCGCTTAGATGTAAAAGAAAATTGCTTACCGGTTTGCTCAAACGGCTCACAGGTTCGATCAAACCGCTCTACTTTTTAAACGTCACGGTATGCGTATCTATTCACACCGCACAGCGCCGTCACGACGCGGCTTGAGCTGCGCATTGGATTTATCAGACCTGCTAACACCTCGGTCAAGACGTTGGGCAGTTTGATCAAACCGCTTACCAGTTTGATTATAGGGCTGCTTCGCCAACAGGGAAAAGAGAGAGAGAGAGAGAAAGCGGGCTCGGTCTTGTGGATTTTTTCTAGGACTTAGAACTGTTCGGACGTGGTTCGGATGCGGGTTGCCGACCACCAGCGACCACGGTCTCGTAAAAGTGCTATAAGGTCATTCATATCCCCCTTGGCACTATACTCCGTTATACTTCGTAAGCTACAATGGCTACGAGCCATTGTAGCTTACGGAGATCATAAGCGAGACTGACAGGGTCTCTTAGATTGGCTCCGATGCCTAGTAGCGTACGATGCGCGCCTACTTAACATAAATCGCACCACAGTGTTTTTGTTATTGAATGTTATCGGAGCAATAAGCTCTTCTGTTGTACCTCCACCTTTTGGTGCCAAGGTGTTAAGTCCTTAGAGTGGAATGCAGCGGGTGCAGCAAGCATTCGAACCCCCCCTAGCGGTTAGCGTGACCTGCTGCGGTGTTGCGCTTCCTGTGTCAGTCTCCATTCCCGGTTCCCCCTATCCCCTTCAGACCTCCACAATTCGAAGTGGAAGAACGCCATTCTCGAAATCGCGAACTTGATTCTAAATTTATACTTAAGCAATGTAGCCCATAGAAAGATTAATTGCTTTTTACTTTGACTTTCTGTATGATTGTGCTTATCCAAGGGCGTCAAATAAAAGGAAAACTTAATCACTAGCGGTACCCGGTAGAGGAAACATTCCGATAGCTAAAATGTTACGTGGGAGCCGTTAGAGTGTCATTTCAAAGCAAATGGACTGAATGAGCGGTATATTTGCGAGCGCGCACTATAGAGCCCGCATACGGGTTTCGTATTAAACGGAGTAACAGACTTGATTAAAATTTCATCGCATTTTGGATTCAAAAGAGGATGTATGAAGCAGAGAGCGTTTCATGAATCTGCTAACCAACGTTTATACGACAGAAACTAGCAACGCAATGTGGTACATGCAAAACACCTCGAACATCGCAAGCTCCCGTTTGAATTCCAAGGAACGACGAAACTTCATATGTGTGCACAAACCGTTCCTTGTCGTTGGAGTGAAACACAAAGGAACACTTACAAATTCGCGCACTCAAGTTTCAAGCGTCTAGCTCCACCTATATTCACGCCCGTGGTTTCGCCGGCTTAACGCCCACCTTGCTTTACTGGTTTTGTTGCAGGAGAATATTTCTTCCATACTTAGCGAAGACGCATTGTTTTAATAATGTTTTTATTGTTCCCCTTATGAGCATCTTACGCTCATGTTTATACGTAACGAGGCATTGTCACCGGACGTCTCAATGGCAAGTGACTTCGGATTGTCACGTGGCGTCATGACATCACGCGACTCACGGTGTCATCTGACGTCATTAAGTCAACTGGCATCACTGTGCAACGTGATTGTCATGACAATGTAACGTCATGGTGTCACGTCACGCGAGGTAACATGTAATGTACTTCCCGGTGTGACGTCAAATTCGTGTCGAGCAGCGTGAGGTCATTGTGGAAGATTTCCGCGGAGAGCCGTAAATAGCCCACGTCCTAATGGAGTGCGGTCGACAGCATAAAACCCGCGAAATGTTCCACTAACTGCCATCGTAATAAAATAAACTCCTGCAATGCATCTTCGTAAGTTAACGAATCGCACAAAATGTTTCAGCCAAAAAGCAGCAGAGATTCCCTGTTTGGAAGTGCTTTGTCAACACATTTCAGACGTTTCCATTTGGGTCTCACAAGGGATTTACCTAACTCGCCAGGTCGCCTGTATAACTGTGTGCCATATCAAACGGGTACCCGGTTTCAATCAGTTCACTTATTAAACAATAACGCGTATCAAACGGGTGCCTAATCAAAGGGGTAGCAGTATCAAACGGGTAGCGTATGTTATATATTGCAAACTGACCTGAACGGGCCGAGCTGCTTGCAACCCGCTCGAATTTCGAACGTTATTTTTCAATACGTCCGCTTGCACGGGACCCTTTCATCTGCGTGTCTTGGAAGCACACATACTCTGTAATAACGTAGGCACAACTTCAGTAACAATCGGTTTTGATAAAGCGATGATCAGGAATTAGCGTAATGACTGCCGTTTTGTGCGCCAGAACAAATATGGAAACGAACACTGCGTGCGCAAACACACAACCCTAAAAAACGTTACCGAGCGCTTTTGCTGATCGTTAATTAATGCTCGTTTGTAATATGTTTGCTGCTTCCAACACGATTTTATTTTAACAGCTTAAAGCCGCCATACAGACACGAACCTCCAGCGCTGTAAAGGACTGCCTAGGCTTAGCGAGGAATACTAAACGTTAAGTTTGGCAGCGACAAAGACCGCGTCGGAAGTTCCGTAGGCAGATAACTGCGGTCCCCTACTCTTTGCGAAGCCCGGGCAAACCACGTGACTTGCTTTCCCTTGACAAGAAGTAACCAAAAGTTGACTTCTGGCAAGGGCTTGATATGAAAGGGCTTGATATGAACTGTGGTACGCAAGTTACTGGAACTAAGCTCAAAGGTGGAATCGTGTAACCTTACGTCGTCCTAAGTTCACCTAACCACACACCCCGCTAAGTAAGGTTCCCTAGGAAGAAACGTGGCACAATTTCCTAGTGGAATAGGGCGGAAAATAGCCTAACAATAGCCTTTCTAAAACACGACACCGTGTTTTTTTAGAAAGCCACGCAAGGGTCAAGACAACACCTAATGCTTGTTAGCTTTCCCATGTGAAAGCATACGTACAACACGATTGGCGGCGTAGTGCGTTTGTGATGGGCATGACAACAAATTTTATGCGTGGATTTATTAATACTAAACATCACAAACTCGCGACCTTTTTTTTTTAATCCGTGAAGACTGCCTTCACCTACTGCGTCATTACAAGAAAAAAAAGCTAAAAATAGCTGGCTTGTTTATGTTGTATTTGACGAAGTAAGCCATAGGGTATCAGTTGTCGCCGTTCAAAAATCTTCGAAAAGATCACGCGCCGCCCACGGGCTTCGAACCTGGATCCGCTGAGTTGGAAGTGGTGGCTGTACCGCAGACATACACCAGAGCTCTTCTTGTGCATATTTATTACATGGAATATGATACGTTTTGTTCACAACATGGTCGTTCAAGCTTCACTCGACGCAATCTAATTTGTTTTTCTAAAAGTGTTTGATATTTTCAAGTCTGTTAAACAAATGCAGCCAGACATGAACTATTGTTTGAATGTCATACAACTGGGCAAATCGTACATTTCTTGGTCCAAATTCTTGTTTTTTATATCAAAACGGGGATTACGTATGCTATTTAATGCTAGAAGCATTGCCATGACGTACCGGAAGCTATCGCCAGATGATGCATGCCGGAACAAGTGAATAACCTGTAACATTCCTATTCGTTTTTAGAGTGCGGTACAAAGCATCAAAGAAAATGGCATCTGCTCAGTGAATAAATTTATTCTCGATATTTTCATATGTTTCACATAACATACAGCTTGTCTACAACGTGACGAATCCGCTTTTAAATTGTAGTCAAACGTTGGTGCGAAAAACTGGACACTATAAATTGGAAATTAATGTTTTCGCTGCTGTGAAATTTAAATATTGTTTAACTGGTAGAGTGTATCGTAAGAGTAAATTTTGCTGAACTCTGAGTGGTAAATTCATACTGGAAAAAGGATACGTTCAAGATTATGTGTCAACGTTTTACGTGGAACAAACATAAAAACATTATTTTGAAAACTTTAATCGTAAAAAATGAAATTCATTGAGTATTTTTTTAGATATCCTACTAACTCACAAGGTTGGTACCGTGCGGAGGATACTATCAAACCAGTTGGACTGCATGCCACTCTATACTGAATAATTTCACGCAGAAATGAATAATATTGGTCTCTGAGGAGAAGAAAGCGTGAAACATACAGGCATAAAATAAATGGTGAAGTCAGAGTTCACCATCTAGTACACTACAGAACAAGTTGTGACTCTTATAATATTCACGTTGATGTGTTTCAGTAAAACCCCGAGAGGGGGCAGCTGGTTGGGCTCGCATACATGACCGAGCTCGCTGGCGTTGTTCGGTCTCTTCCCTCGCCCTGTGTGAGGTCAAACATAATTATCACCGTAGCTATGACAGTCACAGTGTATTTGTTCCCAAGTGGACTTCCATAATAAAAAGGCAAACGCTTTGCGCCGTTTTGAATAATCGTTCGCATTGCAGTGCATACCTACAAGACCGACCCCAACTTTGACTTCAAAATTACGTTGCATACTGCCCAACGTGCAAGCACGAGCAAATTTCTGTGAGACCAGCTATTGGTTCCTTGTTCCAAGTCACTCGCAACTCCGGGCCACTAGGGTGTGCAGTTCCGGTAGTGATTCAAGGGAACTCGTACATAATCTTTGGGAATGAAACTACACTCTATGCTATCATATTGCCCGGGGGTCTTGCCTGAATCCTCAACGCTTATTTAGATTGTCTCAAATTCCAGTGGCCTAGCCAAATCCGCGACTGAACTTCATTGTATTGGTCGCACATTTGTTGTTTGTACAAAAGTATGCAAACCGTCCACATTTGCTCAAATCTTAACTTCAATGTTGCGCAACGAAAAACCTTTTATTTTTCTACTTCTAACTATGCTTTTGCACATGAGCTTCAGATATAAAGTAAAGATAATTGAGTATAAGAAATCGTCCTTTCGAACTGCACAAAAAATCGGAATGCTCTCCGGAACTCTGCTATTTATATTTAAGTTTATACAACATGTGGTGTGTGACGTTTTAGTGCCGTGAAAGTTATCATCAACACCAGGGCCCGAAAAAAGCTTAAAGCAACATTATCACTAACGCTATTGAATACATTGGGAGGTTAACTTGCAGCATCGCAACCCGAGAGCTTCTGTTGTCTACACACACTAACACACGTCACGCAACATGAACATTTGTCCGAATAAACCTTCCACGAATTCCACACGTCTGGTGATCCCCTTACAACTTGCGAATTATGCGCTGTAATCTGTTCGTCAGACTTTTGGAAAATATTGTGACTGGTCGATAGTCAGTAACTTGTAAATATTTTTTCATCTGTAGTTGGAACAAGCATAGTATTTTACGCAGGAGGGAGGACGGGCGACATGTTTCTGTAGGCTTTTGAAAATATTGTGCAAACTCGAACATAAAGTGCTTCCGTCGAAATTTATAATATTAATCAGTAACAACATTCGGTCCTGGGGTCATGTTTTTTGAAACGGCATCACAGCGTATTCTACCAGAACTAAATTGATTAATTCCTACAATTTGTTCGTGTACCCTTTCTTTGGATATAAGGTGATCTTGTAGCAAAATAATAGTAATTTTGCAATATATAAAGAAAAAAAAACTTCAAATAACACGTTCGATTTTATTTCTAATGATTCTTTTGTTTTACCCAATCTCTTGAATTTCATGCGATCATCTCAGACCTTCTATCCTCTTCCATAAGGTTCATTGTTGGCTGTTTACTCGATAAATAGTATTCAGCAGGAGAACGTATGACCGCGCCTTAGGAAAGCTCATGATGAAATATAGGAAGCTCCGCTTTGATCCAGATGATATATTCTAAACCCTCTTCATAGTTTTCACATTCAAGTCCAGCTAACTCACGCAAATTACTAATCAACGCCTTTCTCTCTCCGAATTTTAAAGTTTTATTATGCAGGCTTTCTCAATTGCAATCAGTTTCAGTTCTTGTTTAAAATATTCCGCTTAATCAATATATGCACAGTTCTTCATATTTGCTCAAAAGGATCAGTCCCATCGGCGACAAAATGTTCCTCTTTGAGCAGCTAATTATTAAGTGTTTCCGTACTTTCCAGTTTATGCTCTGTTTTTCTCTTTTCCTTCCCATCGGTATTGATATCATGCATTTGTCTGTAAAAAATATTTGTTTCTACTGCATAGCCATTTAAAATGGGAATACGCTCTATAGAAAACAAGATTCTGTTAAGTCTTGTGTGCGATGTGTCTTGAAGATGTGCGATATGTTTTGAAGTAGTTTTGCTTAGCTTAAATGAGGCAACATTGAAAAATCAAGACTGGTCCACTGCGTCCTGCAGTTATCGCTTACTTTCGTTAATGTGCTGTTCATATGGCGCTATCTGCTGCGGCAGAAACACATTTAAAATATCTAAGATCTACTATTTTATCACAAAGTAGATAAGGTAGCATGTGATAGAAAAATAGTCTGGTGTTTACTTCATTCGGCGCATAAACGCCTCGGGCGCCGCTGGAGCGTTCGCCGAGTACATTCTCTTGTTTTAGTTACCGGTTTAAGAACCAGATGTTTAAAGGTTTCGTCCGCCTTGGACAATTATTGATTTTGTTCGGAGTACACAAAAGCGCGACCGTTCGAAACGGAGTCTAATTCTTTTTTTTAGTAACGCGACAGCGTTAACAACCCGCTTTATATTTAAGGTTTGCAGAACCGTGGCAAGCTCATTGACGTCTTATACACACTCTAACTGCAGTTGTCAAGGCTCTGCTGTTCTCTAAAATATTATGTTTCAGGAGTTCAAAACATAAAGAGTTGTAAGAAATTCTTTCTATCTCAATTTCTTAAATATTCTTCCCTCTAAATATCGGAAAGCTTTGTATGGTTGCGAGATTGTACAACTTAATGTATACAAAAGCGCAAACGATCTGCCTGTATTTTTTATAAAAAAAATAAAATATCTTTAATAGGCCTTTTTTCACACTGCTGCTAAGACAAAGCCAAATCAGCGCCGATGACTGCTACAAATGAGGTAAATAAATTATATCTGGACGCCCTTGCCGGACACTGATGCGTTGTTCTCTCTGCCGTTGTTGTTTTGCTAACGTTCAGTTTTCACAATTACCGGCAATAAGAAAATCGCGGCGCACTATTAGCGAGGTTTTAGGATAATCTTAAAGAGCAGTAGGCGTGGCTTATGTCTTAGGACACTGCACCCTCGCAACTTTCATCGTTCTTCAAACAAAGGTTACCGAACCGGAGTGAGGTAACATTCAAAAGTATTTCAAGACACCTACACTTGTCACCATTAAGAATATAAAAAGAAATATCAAGCCTACCACGCCTTAAGGCAGCACTTTCTGTATAAAAAGCGTTTCGATGCGGTACTTGGCATGTTATATAGCCTTGCGAGGGAGCACTTCTGAAGGTACGTTCAAATAGTCTATCAACCATTCCGTGCAGTTACCATATTTTCTACTTTTAGAAAGGTAAGAAATCCACACTCTTGTGTGAGAAAACCAGAAAGCATGACTGCGCAAACCGCTAAATGTGTATTTAGATGTTAAAGAAGAACGTGAAACTGTCCTTAAATTATTGTATATTGTCTATTTTTTTCATTTATGTTTGACTTACTTGTTATGGTAATATTTTGTGCTCGTCATACAACCGCAAACGTTCCTCCAATTCTGTTGTGTCGTTGTTTCTTCGGCGTAAAGTGTGTCGGCCTGAGTAGTTGCCTCGGTGTCTGTCTTCAAGACTGCACCATGGTGGAATTGAAACTTCTTTGCTACCCTTACAGGCTGCAGGTCTAGTGGTTCGAGCTGGTGTGTATAAAAGGATTTGACAGGGTAGTTAGTTTCCACCTTCTCAAGAATTCGATGCACTGTGGCAGCTTAAGTAGAGCTTCCACAATCAATGTCCATTGAATTTGACAGTGCCGTCATAAGCACGGCATAGGGAACTCTCATTAAAAAGCCAGGTATTCCAACATAAAAAACACATATTTCGTCTTACCAGTGCGTTGTTTTCTCTAGTGAAGTCCTTGTACTTTGCCGCAAAAGAACCCCATGCTAAGTGATAATATCCCTCGATGTTTATTATATTTTGGCGTTAAGGCCAATAAATTAGAAGTAATTTGCACGAACGGATTCATTGCCCAGCTGCCTTTCTATCAAGTGTCGAAAAATCGACCGTACTCTTAATTTTCGGATTCTTAAACCAGGAAAGAAAGGTATTAGCGTCAGAAATTTCAGTGGATACAGCAGACATTCCTTTTTAGGAATTTGTGAGCACGTCTGCTTTTTCTTGCAGTGACAGCCTTAAAGGAGTCATGACAGCCTTAAAGGAGTCTTAAATGAGTCATTAGCTTCCCTCCTCAACTCATAAATCGCGCATTCTACTGAACAGTTCAAGAAGACGGAAAGGGGGCGTCCCCTCTTGCTCGTAATATCCCTTGTGTAGCCGGACAGAGCCATTGTTCCCCTAAAAGATTAGCGCGTCGCCCAAAATTCAGACAATTGCTTTCCCCACCCCGTTCGCCCCGAATCTGACAGCGCTGTGGAAGCTATGTGCTCGTTGGGCAAGCCACACTTCTCCACCTGTAATGGAGAGGTCCTGGGTTCGATACCCAGACCAGGCGGATTTTTTCGGTTGCGCACCAGTCACCTAGCAGTGTTTGGAGATTTGTGTTTGTCCTTTGTCCCTCTTGTTCCCCTTCTCTAGGGATTATTTTCATCATTACTGTCCAGCTCGCTTGCACCTTTGCATTTATTTGCATTATAATCATAACCTTAAATTGCAAGCTTCACCCTTGTTGGTGTTAGACTGGTGGCGGCTGATAAAAACCGTTTGCTCTACTGACGTCTAACCCCTGGTTGGCTCAGTTGGTAGAGCGCTCCACCTGTAATGGAGAGGTCCTGGGTTCGATACCCAGACCAGGCGGATTTTTTCGGTCGCGCACCAGTCACCTAGCTGTGTTTGGAGATTTGTGTTTGTCCTTTGTCCCTCTTGTTCCGCTTCTCTAGGGATTATTAAAAAAAAAATCGATTGTATCAGACCTACCTCTCGTCAAGAGATAACGATGATAATACTGCGTTCAAGAAATATCGCAATCAACTTACATCTACACTAAAAAAGGCAAAGTGAGATTATCACAAACGTATCTTTCATGCCGCGCACAAAAAGAGCCCCGCCATTGTATGGCAGTCCATAAACACAGTACTTCAACGTAACAATAAAAAACAATCAATAGATACGCTTTCGATTTCTGGTGAAAGTGTATCGGGAATACCGCTCTCTGATTAATTTAATCGCCATTTTACAAACTTACCTACCCGCACTCACAATGCGTGTGCTTCCTCGTCTATCTCGAGTCGAGTAGACGAATCTGTTTTCCTGGCCCCTACTGACGAGTCAGAAGTGTTTAATGTATTTATGAAACTTAATAATAGCAGAAGTCACGACATTGATGACATACAAATAAAGCCCGTCAAATTTGTGATTGATATAATTGCCCCAATGTTAGTATATATATTTAACTTGGCCTTGTCAACTGGCAAGTTCCCAGATAACATAAAACTCGCGAAAGTTTCCGTTTTGCATAAGGGAGGCGATAAAAATGTAATTACAAATTATAGGCCAATATCTATTTAACCCATATTTTGCAAAGGGCTAGAAAAAAATATTTTGCGTCGTTTAGATAACTTTTTTGATAAACATTCAGTGCTGACTGACTTCCAGTTTGGGTTCCGTAAGGGAAAGTCTACGGAATGCGCCTTGTTAACGCAAAAGGAACTAATATTAAAAAATATAGAGCAACGACAGATGACACTGGGAATTTTTATTGACTTTAGCAAAGCTTTCGACTCTCTTAACCATGCAACGCTTCTTGACAAACTTTCCTGTTATGGTGTACGGGGCACGTCTTTGGCACTCATTCAGTCATATCTACAACATCGCAAACAGTGTGTCTCAATAAATCGTTATACCTCATCTTTGCAACTATTGAAGTCTGGTGTTCCGCAGGGCAGCATACTTGGCCCACTTCTGTTCAATGTGTACATAAATGACATCGTCAACATTTGTCAACACTCACGTTTTATAATGTATGCAGATGATTCTAGTATTTTTATTTCTGCGACGAATATCGATGAACTGATTATTAAAGGTAATGTTATCTTAGAAAAGTTTCTCTTATGGTCAGAAAAAAATGGCCTCGAAATAAATACTACCAAAACAAAAGCGATTGTTTTTAGACCTGTAAATAAACATATTGATGCTAGCTATGCTCTTAAGATTGGAAACAAGGAACTTGAAATAGTAAGTCATCATAAAACGCTAGGCATAATTTTTTCAGAGTTTATGCAATGGGATCATCATATAGAATTTCTAACTCACAAACTGGCAAAGGTAGCTGGCATCATCGGCCACTGTAGCTCTCTTTTGCCTACAAAAGTTAAGATTCAAATTTATCATGCTCTGTTCGGCTCACAAATCAACTACTGCCATTTAGTTTGGGGCACAACGACCAAAAGTAACATCAACAAACTAATAACTCTTCAGAAAAAAATTATTCGTTTCATTGCTGATGTTCCGTACGACACACATGCTGAACCATTATATTTGAGCTACAATATCATGAAAGTTTCTTGTATTTATGACTATCGTTTGCTATTTTCTTACGCCTTTTCAACTTTGGAGTTTATCGCTTTTTTGTCACAGCTAGCAAACCTGACCGAGCGTGAATCAGTCTTCGATGTTCGTCGTAGAGAATTCTGGAAGGTTCCCCATTTCCGTACAAATTATGCACTGCAGTCTCTTGCTCATAATCTACCTATATTGCTTAACAACATTGTAATGAACCGCATCGATATTCATTGTATAACTAAGAAAACATTGCGTACTTTTTTGTGTTGTTAAATTAAGAAAAAAAAGGTTCTCTAATGTCGGTGATTTTAAAATTTTTATTGGAACATTTTAAATTGTTTGATATGAATATTGTAAGAAATATCTAGGATTGTTTAAATATGATTGTGTTCCCTGTACATGCAAGGGCACCGGACCCAGTCAAGCTAGCTTCTGTTAGCTTTTTGTCCGGTGTCGTCGGCATAATGTTGCTGAAATAAAGTTCAAATAAATAAAAAATAAATCCTATTTTCATCATTACTGTCCAGCTCGCTTGCACCTTTGCATTTAATTGCATTATAATAATTACTAATCTTCATTTTTGTTTCACTTAAAACGAAGATGAACAAGAAACTTTTGGAGACAATGTGAAATTTCTGAAAGAGCAGAAGCACCACGTGACAAACAGCGGCCAGTCACGTGATATATAGCGGCCACTTTTCCGCGGCGCCCGCTGCAAATTTTTATTGCGCTTTAAATATAGCTCTAAAAAATTTCTTTTTCGTTATATATTTTTTTCATGACTTCATTTTACTAAACAGGCTGTTAAAATTTTGTTACTTTGCCTTTGTCCTTTAGGCCACACCACTAGCAACACGCCCAAATTAAACGAAAGAGCAGTCGCTGTAAAGCCCAGCATGCCCATGCGGTTATGTAAGGGCTGTAAGGCACAGGCACGGTTTTGGCCTAAAAATACTTTCTGTCATATACTTCACCCGGAAGTCGAATAAGGCACAATTGCAGACGAACCTTGCCACCGCGCTAGTCAAATAAAAAAAAAAAATATAACAAGAGGGTGCGATGCTGCCAACTACATAGGCGGATTGCAATTTTTTATTATCCCCACAAAAACCTTTGAATAAATCTTGATCAAGTACATTCTTGATATACTACCTAGAATAAACTTTTATTTAATCCCGCCAAATCGCTTGTCCTTGTACTGATCAGTGATAAAATTCTAAGCCAAACTTTGTAGGAAAATAAACGGAATGAGATTGTCACGCACGATTTTATACTAGAGAAAAGAAGTTAGGGCTCAGGTGTAGTTTTTTTTATACAAAATGTTGTTTGCGGGTCGTTTTTTATGAGCGAATTATCAAGCACCAGCGTAATAGCTAGAGTCATGAGCGAATGACCCGCTAGGAGCATGACATATCTTAGGGTTATATATAAAATGTAATATATATGTATTGTGGGTATCCAAGAAGCGACAACTGCCTTCGATGGCGTCCAGGATCGTTCCGCGCACGCGCTCGTCCCCGAGCACCGGCTAGCCCCGCGCGCCCCACGATGATCTTTATTCTTTCATATGCCCACATCAACCCACCCGTCGGGGGAGGGGGAGCGTGTGTCTAAAGCTCGCTGCACATAACCAAGGTGTCCACCGCTCGGTCCAAACGGCTGAACTAGTTAATCAGGGCATCTTGCGTCCTCTCCTTTGAAAGAACTGTGCGCGATCGCCTTACACATCCCGATTTTTACACTAACTGCTTTCTTCTCGGAGGATCCACCACTTCCAACCCAGACGACAAGAAGACCAACTGTTCTTCGTCTGAAGTCAATCCCACGCACTGTAGCAATCTCACGCACAAACGGCTGCACAAGTCCTCAAAACGATCACAGCAGTGCGCTGGGTCCATCGAGGACTGCTCCCGCTTCAGTGTTCAGCCTTGCATAGGACGTGTCCGGTCGTGAAAAAAAACAGACTACCGACGCACTAATTGTTGTCCTCGGATCACCCTTGGCTTACGTTTCGGCACACCCGATCGGGGAACCCGAGTTCGCACGGCGGAGAAGGCCGGAGGACAAAGGAAAGGTGTGAAGGCGTGACTCGGGCTCAGGTGGTGGGGAGACCACCGCCCCTGGCTTTCGATCGTGGCTACATGGTCAGGGCGTGGGTGGAGATATGGTCAGGGAGGCGGGTGTGACTAGTCGTCGATGTTAATACTGTCCGAAGGAGGGGTGCGCAGTTTTTCGAGGCAGGGTCGAAAAACAGCTAGGGGTAAATGCGGCCACCACATCGGCCGACGTCAAAACCGGGTAGATGCCGTCAGGTTGTGATCATGGTGCTGCTGACCCTCGATGTGTGGGTCCCCTCGTGAGTGCCGGTTCTCAGATATAGGTTTACTCTGCAGAGGACGCATTGTGTCGCTTTCTCCTCGTCCGTGCAGACACAGGGCGTACCTTGGGCGCGCCACTCTTATAGACTGCGGCCCTGTAACAGCGCCGGGACGGCGGCCAAATCAAGTCCTTGATGCACCTGGGGCTGATGGTCTTAGTCCGCCCGGAAAGAAAACCTCACAAGCCTATTCTGATCCATTATACACTAGGTGGCCACCTCAGTTGTTTGGGTGCGTCGACGGGGTGTCCGGTGGAACGCCAGCCTTTGGAGGTCCGGGGGTGGCTTTGTGTTGATGCAGCCATAAGGCAATTCGGACCGATGTGGAGTGGGAGCTGTCGGGAAGGGGATCGGCGAGACCGTCTCCCATGTACGGCTTCTGGCATATCTTCGGATGACCAGAGGTGTAAATCATAGTTAAGTAGAAGAGTTATGAATGTTACTGAGCAGCTGTCACGCACATCGCGTTCAAAAATGGGTCGCAAGTGGTTTATACTAATAGGCTTGGTAATAGAGCCTGTATATCGGCATCGGAGTCGGTATGCTAAACGCTAAACGTGTGCCGCAGCCACGGGAAGTGCTTGCATCGCTGGGCTAGGGTAGCCAAGAACTCTTTACCGAAGTTACTGAGTTGGTGGGTTGGGCTAAGTACCAGATCTCCGATAGAGAATTGCGTGTCCCTTCGGCCTTTGTTACGTTGTAGCTGCTCTTGCGATGGAAAGTTTTCGATAATCTCTCGTGCCATTTGCACTGCATTAGTGAGATTATTGCGTAGTAGTTGTGGAAAAGCTGAGTGCGAGCGGTGGCAATCAGTATCAGTGGATTCAAAAGGTAGTTTTCTAGAGGAACTGACGGAACCATAGAAGCAGCTTGATTCTTTGCGCCTGTCTGGAAATGCGGAAACGAATTTGAGGCAGTTCAAACAAAAGTAAGAATTGTATCTCCGTGCTAAGGCTCCAGGGAAACCAGGATATTAAGCCGTCAAAGTTACCATGCTCCTGACCATTGCCGGGGACGACGCTTTAAAAATATTCAACAGCTTTACGCTAGCAGATGGTGAAGCTAACGAGGGCTAACAGCTGCAAGGAGTAAAACTCTAAGAATGCTGCGCTCGATAACAAAAGGAGGTTTTTAAATGCTAAATGTTTCGAACAAGAACGCCGCAAAAAGCTGAATCAGTGGAGCAGTTCATCCGGGATAATAAAAATCAGGCTAGATACTGCAAATTTGGAGAACTGTCTAAGGTAATGATTCGCCCCCAAGTACTGTTCGGGACCACCTGCAATAATTTTCCTAAAATGCTGAGGGAAAAGGACCTGACGTTCCAGAAGGCAAAAGAACTCTGCGAGGCCACGGAGACCACCGCGAAATAATGTAAAACATGGCACGCAGCCGAAGAAACGGTACTCTAATAAAAGAACCCACCAGCGTCGTTCGCAGAAAACAAGCCCTACGTACCAACGCTTGAAGGGCAACCAGGTGCACAAACCAAAAACATGTCCTGCATTTGGGAAACCTTGTCATGCCTGTCATGGGCGAAATCACTTTGCAATGTGCTGGCAACACAACAAAGGAACTAGTGTGTCAGCACGCTCCAGCATATCGACTAGAATTTTGATATGATTGACGTGAGTGTTTGATACACTTGGGAATGACGGGATTGGATTGTAAATTCACAGCTAGAGGAGAACGTCATGTGGCAGATGGTGGATACGGGGCCGCCCGCCAATCTCTTTCCCTTATCTGTCTACAACAGGGTGCTGACCAAGTCACATCAAAGTCCGAGCAACTCCGTTGTGCGCCTATACAGCGAAAAGTCCTCAAACAAATCGGCGTCACACAAATAAATGTCACAGAAAACCGGCTATAGAATTACGGCTGAAACTTGGAATGATTAGTTTAGTAGCTTTTCTACTACCGCTCCTGTAGTTTTAGATTGTTCATTTATTTTGCATTCACAACAAAGAGAACTGTATCGTACCGCCCCGTCCCTTATATTATGTAAGCTATGCCAATATACCTTTACGCGTTGTTGTGTTCCCCATGCCGACCGCGTCAATCTGACGTTCTTTATATCAACTCAAAACCGGCTATTACAGTATTTAGCATAGCCCTGTTAATCAATACTAACTTGTATTAATCAGAAAAGCTGTGACATAGTATTGTTCACCAGATACTTTCCGCACGACAGCCTCACACAAACGAGCAGACTTCAATACAGTATTTCACTTTACGATGGACTGGAGCGGACACTTTAAAGATTTCAGAATTCAACTAATCCAGTGATGTAATTGTATTAAGTAGATTTATTATTACATTATTTTGCTATATATAAAACATTAATGTAATAATCACTCAACTTGATAGCACAGAAATTTCAATGAATAGGCAAGCTCTGGTCAGATTGATAGCATATAATTTTTGTCATCTGTGCACTCTTATGTACCGATGCCAAGTAGTAGATGATCTTACAATTCTATATGAATACCCCATATCAAGTTTTACCCATTTCTAGAATTAAGTTTTTGGATTATAATCTTTATGATTCCGGTGTGGACATATTTCCATACAACTATTTATCATTGCTGAAATTACTAGTTTTTTGTATGTATATATATTGTTTGTTTTTAGCCGTTCGCGTTTAGAATGCCGTCTATTCATTGTAAAATGTGAGTTGGCTGCATGTTAACGTGAAAGTTATTTTTTTTCGTAGTGTACCAATAAGATATCCTTTACTGTTGTCCAAGAGACTAAAATAAAGTATTATTATCATTATTATACTTAATAGTATTTCTTATATGGGATATTATTTATCATTTATGGCATTATTATATACATTCGCACGAACTCGCTCATCTATCATTTCTTCTCGGTAATGCGTGTCTACGGTACTTCCGCGTGGCGCGATCGTACCTAAGGTTAATTGGTACTCAGACGGCATAAAAGCCCCCAACACCTCGAGCCTTCGATAGCTCGTAGCATGTGCGAAAAAACTATAGGACTCGACGTTACTAAAACACTCAGTTGGGAAAGTCACCCTTGAAACCTGAACCGCGACGGTTGCCCCAGGAAGAGGTAAATACGATAACAGCGCCACCCTTTAGCGACGAGTTGAAAGTTGAAACAATGAAGCTTCTCTGCAGGGCTACTATTAGAGCAAATGAATGCTCCCGGAGTACCGAAACTGCCAGCTTCGAAAAGCCAAAATGGCGGCTGAGTTTTTTTTTATTTTTTATTGTGGTCATTTTGACGTGTTTTTGCATAAAAACGAAAGGAAAAGAGCTTTTTTGTTGGCAGTTTTACTAGAGATTACCTCAAAAAAACGGAAGCGTGATGTTTGCATAGCACTTTGTCTACAGGGTGTTACAGTACAAAAAATATTGTTTTTATACAGTCATGTTTCACCAGTTACGTAAGGTAGCGCGCCCCAACCTCGGCGCATCCTAACATCGGTGATTGATTGAGGCTCGTACGCTTGGGAGACGGGGGTTGGCGTCCCTGAAACCCCTTCCGCCGTATAGGTTTCGGCGCCAATATGGCCGATTAAAGAAATAATAGAACAGTCACAGCGATCGCCATCCAATGCGGTACTCCCGAACCAATAAAGTCAGCCGTGCAGTTCTCCGAGTGGCCGCTGCGGGAGAAATGGCGGCGTTGCGATCGCCATTAGTTCGGTTCTTTAGTACGCATCGGTGCCACGTTTTCAGAGCAGGCTCTATGGCAGCTTCCTAACTGAGTGGTTCTCGTAAGGTAGATAGATCTTGGTCTGAAGTATTAGGTAGGCCGCATTCTTTATACTCGAAGATACTCAAGAAAAGCATAGTCAAAGAGATTTTCAGTTTTAGTGACACTCTCATTTTTGTTTAGGGCTTGATCTATTTCATTTCATTAGTCGGGAGAAAATTCTTTGAAGTGAACAAAAATTGGTGCGCATTACTAATTTTACTAATTCAGCATAGTATATGAAACAATTCACAGCACTCGCAATATGGCTATTGCATTGCAACAATAAAAAATTGCTATACAATTTCGCTATCACAATATTAAATCAGGTAACGCAAGTTAATTACAAATTCTATAAATAAACTATAAATCGCTGATGAAGTACTTGCATAACTGAACCCCTCCCCCCCCCTCCTAATATGCCTCACGGCCATGCAGGCTTCCTCGTAAAAAATGTGATGGCTCAAACATTGTCAGTTTTCAACTACTGCAATAAATAAATCAGTATATTCCAAAAATAACGAAGTGGAAGTTTTTTTACAGGGTTACCACAAGGTGGCTGTGAATAGCGTTTTTGCGTTTTTACCCGCCTCAATTAAAGGGGTGCATGTAGCATCACCTATACTGGCTTAAGACCTCTCCACGTCTTTTTGACACTTTAAAACTCCGACCGCCCTTTTAGTTCAGCTTCCTCCGGTGTATAACCTTTACAAATCCCCATATGTAGATTTTAATATTTAGCAAAGAGGCTTTGTTTGTTCATTAATTTTAACACATTTCATTTCACAATTTATATTCCACGGCAAGTTGTAAGTTGCTAACAGCTTATCCTATCTAGTGAGCCGGTACTATTGTTGAAACGTTTTAGGCAATAAACACTCGGGCTTCCCTTACAATGCGTACACTGCAGTGATTCAACACCACCAGGACCCAAAAATGTTTATTTCGCCTTCCTTCAAATTTTTATAAATTAAAAGTGTATTTTCCCAGGTACGTGCTCATATTAAAAGCAACCGCTGAATGTCCTTGCTATTACGATGCGGCATCCGCATCATGAGGAACTGCGGCCTTATCCGCAATATGTGCATGCGTATGTGACAAAACAGCTGCATATAAATACCTTCACGAAACGGTGCAACTTGCGAAACTAAACTTACAAACCTTTCCAGTGATACAGCGTGTCCCTGAAAACATGTACAGAATTGTTGTTGTTTTTTACTGCAAAAGTAAGATATAAATTGCCAACTGCTGTCTCCACCGAAATGTAGCGCTAGCAGTGCGGATGAGATGCCAATGTTTCATAACTAGCCTTATTATTCGAAAGTCATAAATTATTCGTAAAAAGTTTCAATAGGAAAGTATGGCCCGTTCAGGTACGCTCATGCCTTTCATCTGTATATATTTTTGGGCATCAATTTCCTTATATAGACATTTCCGAAAGCCATATACAACGCTTGAATCGAATAACGAGAACCTCTGGAAATTTTTAATTTTGTACAAACTGACTGCGTTATATTTGGGTGCAAGCTGGGCGTTCGGCAATGCACAGTGTATTTGCAGTAAAAAAAAAAAAAACATTTTCTGGAGGACAGATCGTACAATATGGCGAGTACGCAGGCACGTGTAGAAATGGAACATGTGCTGACATCGTTTCCAACTTAACGCGTGCTATGTTTTGGAGCATGTTGGTACACTTCCCCTAGCTAGCAGCAAACAGTAATTTTACCATCCCAGTCGAGTACGGGACACATGCATGCTAACCTTGTTGCTACAACATGTACCGTAGTAAGGAATTATTGTGGACAATGCGACAGTGTTAGCGCCAACACGACATCGGCGCATTTTCCAATTTATCTTGTAAAGAGTATTAGCGAGCACGAACTTTTATCGCCTGCATTATTGACCTGAATTAAATCTTGCCGTAGTAACCCTAACGTTGATAACATGCTTTGGTTCCAAAAAGAAAAATTGGAAAAACTGGCGATCGCTAGTTCGCGCTAGCAGTGTCACGCTTTGTACATGGTTCGTAATTCAGTGATACGAGACATGTGGCAACAAAGTTCCCAGAGATATGTCTCGTCCTTTAACGCTATTTCTTTTCTAACAGTGTAGAGGAGGCAGGAGGACACATCACTGCTGAAACGCTACGACGTAATTTCCTTTTCTACTAACATCGTCCTATAACGAATTGCTTGTGACCCTCGATGAGTTTCGTCTCCGAAGACCAAACATAACTCTCTTTTTAATCGGAACTTGTATTGATGACCTTTGTGGCCTCTAACTGTATGCGCTTATTTTGTGTCTTGATATTTTTCTTGTTCGTTTAGTTGTGTATTGTTTAGGAGTATCAGTGCACATCAGCTTCAAAAATTTGTTTCGTTCAACTGAATCTGCGAGTAGCAAATAAATGTGGTATATTTTACACTTCTGCTTCTTTCTATAAATTTCGTTTCAATAAAATTATTTTCGTTACCTTAGATACATACTTTTTTTTTTTTTACTGGCTTCGGCCCGTAAATGGTGTGAGGCCCAAAACTCGCGGCCGTGTCGTATACTTAGCCCTTCACGTTCCTTATTTTAGCCCATGGCTTACGCCATTCATTTTTAACAACTGAGCTTTTATTTTCTAGAGAACAACCTCTGACTTCTCAGCGAAGTGTGCGCGAAGAAGTAAATTTTCATCCATTCGAATACAAGAATCTCAACTTTGATAATGGCTGGCCGAGCTTCCGTCGCAGCATCAGTTTTTATCATTATGGTCCTGCTTTCGGGGTAAGAGTGGCACTTTTTTCCTATTATGCGCTTTGTAATGCAATCAAGGAAGTTAAAGCTAAATTTATTTAAACAAGTTAAATTCGAAAGAGAGATTTGTCTTCTCGAATTTAAGATAGCTTAGCAGTTACTACTGATAAATTTTTAACATATTGGTTTCTTTCGTTTACGCATGCTTTTGACGTTGTGAAGTATCAGGAATGTAAATATTCTAAAAACGAAACGCATTACGCCAAGAGGAAACCACATAAAAATACTTGAGTCCCCCTGCATTCATTAAACTCAAAATCTCGAGATCATTAACCGAGTTCTTTGCCGACTGAGCTATCCAGGGCCAGGCGCTCGAACTTCTCTTCTTCCCTGTAAGGTCTATCACACATTATCTGTATGGCAGGTTTGTCAGTAGGATCAAGCTTGTACATATTTTTAACTTTGTGCTTTTGGTTTAGTTTCTGCGTATTGCAAATAAAATATTTGGGATCCGATATACAATTCCCCCTTGCACCTTTTTGCAAGTGAGTGGCACAATTAAATTCAGGGGGTATTTTAGCTTAAATTTTATTATTGGCGCAACCCTATTGAATGTGTATTCTTTTGTATATTATATTTTATGGACATGGGAAAGCCATTTCATCAAACGACAGTGTGCTCTTACTTTACTCTTCAGCGTTCTTAACAAATATATGTACAACTCGTGCAGGGTGTTTTTGTTCGAGAACGTGGGAGCGAACAACTGCCCTTTTACAAAAATGGTAAGCGACTATACTAAATGCCATTATTTCTAATTGTAAATTGCGCACTAAATAAAAATAATTGAAGCGGTAGATCAACATTTTGGATTCATCTTTCTTTTTGAGGCAGATAAAATTAAAAATATACAACATAAAACTAAAATAGAAATATTTATTTATTTAAAATTTGAGGGCAAATAGTTCAAAGCAGGAATGAGAGGCTGTGTGCATTAGTTTCTTTAATATATTCTCTGAGGTTAATATTTGCATACCCAGGTCTACTAATTGGAATACCGGTATCACATAACTTAAAGTTTTGTTATCGCGTTTTCTTCAAAATTTGCAAATTGGCAATTACGAGAAGTGAAAACATTGTTATAATATAACCCAAAGCAGTTTTACGTTTCTGCTGTATAGCCTGCTGGTTAAATTTATATTCAGGTTGATGAGTCCCAGCCGAGGACGGCAACTAAGCATAGCACAAATGAACTTTTGAAGAACCGTTAAGCAGCGCCATACAAGAGTGATGTCTTTTGTTTGTATTAATTTCAATGTGATTTTGCCTGATTCCCCTCCATTCAAGTTCTCTAAAAATGTGAGGCATAATACGCTTAAAAAAAGACGTTAACATTCAATATTTGAATTGTATGTGTTTTTGTAAGAACTTGAACGTGGAGATCAAAGAACATTGAACGCTAAATGTAGATGTCGCTCACGAGCGCGATTTAGTCAAGAGTAAATGTATGAATCATCCAATAAAAAGAGTGCATGCAACTTCCTGAAACGGTCTCTTCATACGATGAAATTAACATACACCAATTTCCCGAATAAAATACTTAGAAAAAAAAAATTGCAACGCCTTCTATCTCAAGAGTTCAATAACGCATAAAATGCGAAATATGAAATGCCATTTTTTTCATTCGCCTACACGCATACACACATACATATGCATATTGCATAAAAGAACGACTGTATACAATACGCAGGCCCGCAACTGCACGTGTGTGCTTGTGGGTGGGACACTGTCGCAATGGATAGTATGTTATTACTCTCAAACCAAAAAGCTACTAGTATGCTTTCAACATAGAAAACAATATTCTTTAACTTACACGTTGAAAACATGTAAGTTAACCCGACAACTTAAAAACTCTTTATATTTAGAAAAATTTTAGTCACAAGATTGAAACATTTACACAGAAGGACGCACTAAAATATATCCAATTTGGAAAAAAAAGGCAAGAGTTTTCAGATTCGGTTATTTATCAAAGTTATTGCACCCACCCTCTGACCTCCCTCATAACAATTAGAAGTGACTGGAAATCCATAAGTTCATCTGACAGTGTGGGGTTTATTGTGGTTTATAAAAAAGCCGTTTAGCGTACTTTCCGAAAATTATTGGTAGAACAAAACATTCTATTTTACTCAGGGTCGTTTGCTTTTCTAGTGGCTGCCTAGACATGTGTTTTTTGTCAGTGTGTACAAAGATAAAATAGGTTTACAATTTGATAACTCGTAAGATCCGTAGCGACCGCATCTTTAAGTCAATCTCGTGTTAGCGAATTTTGTTCAATACGCTGTGCTTTATGGGATGTTTCACAGAATAGTATTTAATTTTCTAGTTCTATAACACGGGATATCTTCCTTGTCGTCCTTGACGTCCTTGCCGTCGTCGGTCAATACCTCAGTCTCGGGTTTCTCACTAAAATGTTTGATATACGTCAGATCACTTGCGTCCTTACGTTCTGCTCACAAGCCGTTATATCGTAACGTAGTATAGACTCCCCCATCGCCTGATATGTTTTATATCTAGTACGCGCAGGGGCCGTGAAACGAAGGCAGTATGTATAAACAAATACCGTTTGTAGGCGTCTCGTCAGGTAGTCGACATGCGCTCCCCCTGCGTGATGTCAATCGCAAAGGACGCCCATACATCCAATAAATGACACCCATATCGAAAAATACTTTTTACCGGAACTGTAGTTCCACTAAAAATCTAGTTTACTGGATTCTGGGACTTTTTTCACTTCCAATAAAGCCGCAATTCACCGGAACTTACCGTGTTTTTATTTTTATTTCGGACGTCAACGGAAGGCACTTACGAAGAAGACTGTGAACCGTGGGTGGTATAGGTTTACCGTATGCTGGACGATTCGGTAACAATTAAAGTGGTTATTCCATACAGACCTGAAGGTTCCATGTATTTAATTTACAGGGTCGATACAAGTCAAACAATTTGCACAGCTGTAGACAAAAGCAACCAGACCAAATTGGAACAACCGAGTTCTTTGTCGCAAAAATATCTTTCAAGGTTCTCACAATGCCGCTGGGTAAATTCCTAGATGCACGGTAGTTCAACTAATATATCTGAGCAGGTGCACCCTACTGAAAAAAACCATTTGGCGCCTATATGAAAATAAACGGGTTCATACCGGTAACAGTTTAACCTTACTGGTCACCAGTTTGTCAAAGGGGTCGCCCGTATGGCTCAAAGGGGTCACCCGTATGAGCCATAACGGTCACCTATTTGGACAAACAGGTCACTCCTTTGGCAAACGGGTTGCTCGTTTGGGCAAATGGGTCGCTCGTTTGGGCAAATGGGTGACTCGTTTGGGCAAAGTTGTCGCACGTTTGCTCAAACCGGTGACCACGTTGCAAACTGCACCGGTTTAATCAAACGGCTCTCCGGAGCCCGTTTGATACTGAACGTACAGATCGGCGGCGTGGGCACGCCTAGCGTTTCAGCCGTGGCAGCCAATGTTTCCGGAAGGTTGGGAGCGCCGGTTCATCGATTTCAGATCGTCCGCGTAATGCAAGTAATTATATTTATATTTCAATTGCGCTGATGTTCGCTTATACTGCAACTAAAACTAACATCTTTTTTTGTTGCTGTTGTTTTACGTAAACACGCGACGTTGGTAAGCCGATATTTTTGACAGAACTTTAAAACTTTGTCCATCTTTGTTGCCTCAATTTACTTATTCAGCTCGAATCTCTCTCGCAGACGACGCGACCGCGTGAAAGAATGTACGTCTAGACTCCGTTTCAATTTAATTCAGGACGCAGCGAAGGTAGCACGCGTACACGCGGCTGCAAGAACATCGAGCATTGCGAGAGCACGCCCGCCGTTGCAGCTGTCAAACTACGAGATCGCGCTGAGTACTTCGCTCGGGCGCAAGCCGAGCTTCTGGCCGGCCCGCCGCCATTTCCAAGGTTCAAGCGTGCTAAAATGCGCGCGCGCACGCGCGCGTGTTTATTTTATTTTTTTTTTTTTTTGAGGTTACAAAAACACATCTTTCTGGAATGCCTGGGGAGAGGGAGACGGGCTATCCCTGTGGTCCTCGCCCCCTCCCTCCTCTCTTGTCACCCGTCACGTGACCCGCACCCGCGCGCGAGCTACACGCTGATAAGCATCGAGATCCGGAAGGGTGCGCCTAGCAGCCGCTTTTTTCTTTGCCTACTTGTTGTCAGTTCCAGCTCGAACTTCGCGCGTCCACCTGCTTCGATCTGTCGCCTAACCCTGCGGTCTTATTAGGATGTCTCTCGACAACGTATTGGATGTGCACCAAAGCTATCAGTGTTCGAAAAGTCCTACGTCTATATCGGCAACAAGCGATTCTTCGAAAAAGTCAAGAATTTCTGCGGTTTGGTTGGGTTCGGCAACTGACACTTGTGCGCCACATCGTGTTGAAACTTCCAAGAAGCCGTTCCCTCTCATTTGTGTTTGTGTGGTTGTCCTGCTTTGACCGTGTCGACAACTATCACGGATTACATCTTTCAAGTCCGCTATTTTTATGGTAAGTGCACTGCAACCTACTTCTTGGCAACGATTGACCGTTCTTCTACTCGTACTCTTCCAGATTATTTATGTAATTATGCAGCCACTATTCTCGCGGCAGCCGGGCGAGTAATTTCCCGAAAGTCTACCTTCATAGTCTAGAATTACCACGGTTCTTGTTTGGTTTGCTATCTTCTCAGTCGTATAGAAGCTTAGAGTGCCTCTCACGTTTCACAGATCGCTTGCACGTTTGTTCTTGTCTACAGAAGACGTAATAAACTTTGAGGAGAATTGAAAACAATCTTTTGTGTCTGTTTTCCTGTCCATTTGCAAGCACCTACGTGAGCACATTTGTTCTGCGTGTTTCCTCCATGTTTAAATTGGTTTATGAGTTTCGGAACGTCTTAAAAATGTTTAAGATAACCAACCTACCAGACGATCCCCGTTTAGGGCTAGCGCATAATTTACCGATTCGAGTGACACGTTCAAACGTGTGGTCACGTGCAAGGTCGAACGGGCACCTGTATCAAACGGGCACCCGTATCAAACGGCTACCTGTATCAAATGGGTACCGTTTCGAGCGGGTACCGTTTCAAACGGCTACCCGTATCCCATAATCACGTTTGATCCAAACGGGTCGACAAGTTTGAACCCGTTTGATTTACCAGTTTGCCACCCGTTTGAATTTCAAATGGTTTTTTTCAGTAGGGCACATCACAGATACACACGCATACTGTCAGTAGTAAGTTTAGCGAAAGCCAGGAACGCGCGGAACGAACATCCGCCGCCATTGAGAAATCACGCTCCTAGATCACGTTGTCGTCCCTGATGTCGTCGCCGCGGGTGCACCAGGTGGACATATATGAATCCCGGACAAACGCTCACCGGACAGAGGCTCACCGGAAAGAAGCTATCCAGACAAAAGCTCACCGGACAACAGCTCACTTATTTTTTCACAGACCCGGACAAAAGCTCACCAGGAGTAAATTTCGTGTGTGTCTTAACACGAGTGGGACAGCTTGAGTGCATTCATGCGATACTAAAATGCCACGATAAATTAAATCTGACAGGCGCATGGTTTGTTGCTTAGAGTAGAAACAAGTTTATCGAATGGTTAGAAGCGAATGCAGTCCCCCACTTGCTCCAGCAGTCTTGGTAGATCTGGGTGTACCTGTAATCCCTCGAGAATATTTTTCACACGATTCTGCAGGCACAGGGTGTTTTTTCGCACCCGCTTCTCTTGAGGTTCACCTCTGCGGGCTTGTGTCAATGCCGTGGCAGCGAACGCCTAATTTTCCTGTGGATATTCAATCAGCATCCAGACGCTTGAATGGGCGCGGCCAACAAAATTCTGGAACCCGGTATTCCATCCTGCGCAGGTGTATGTCCGTTCTTTATCTTGAAGAGTGGCGTCGTACGTATTCCACTGTTCCGTGGGGAACTCCAGTGGCCGTCAGCGCAGAGTCAGGCAAAGAGAAGAATTTTCTCTGGGCGCCGCCGCAGAAGAATAATGGAAGGCGCCCTTGACATGCGTGCAATCAAAATAGTCCAGCAGGTCGCAGATGTCACCGGCAGACCTTTCTTCGATGTAGGTTAGTCTTTCGGGCACAAGCTGTGGAGGAAGGAACGCGAGCCTATTCGAAATCCCGCACAGAAATCCCGCACAGCTTTCTAAATTGGTCATCTGTTCAAAAGGCCACACTCCCGTTCCTTGAAAATATTTTTAAAACTTTGCAACTCAATGGTTTGTATATTAATTACAGTTTTGCTTCAGTTTCTTTTTCATAACACCCTCAGATGATTCTTGATTTCAAACACATTTGCGACGCGCAATGACGAAATAAATTAAATTTTCCAAGCCATTCATTTCAAATATTAACCTGAACCCAAGAAAACAAATTCATTAGTAATGAAGAGACATTTTGCCTTACCTTTATTTGCTCGTTTAGCGCGACATAAGCACAATGGAAAAGCGAGGTTGACAAAGGGTGACTTCGCCTCTTCGGTGACTCTTCAAGTTAAAGAACTTTGTTTCACGAAGTTCCTTGGCCGTGGCACACGGGTGCTCCGGCATACCGTGAATCAAGCAAGCTTGATCTTATCAGCTGCACTCAGTTTCATCTCTGCCTTATGTTGCTCATTTGTTGACACCTTTGCATGGGATGAGATATAACTCATCCTAAAAATGGTGCAATCTCCATCGCGTCCACACTTTATCGAAGCCCGTGTTCTCCCGGCGTAAAAATAAATGAGGTGAGCATTTGTCTGTGTTAGTAAAAAAAAATGGTGGGCTTTTGTCCGGTGAGCTTTTGTTCAGTTACCGACATACACACACTGTCAGCAGCACGCTTAGCGAAAGCATTGAACGCGCAGAACGAAAATCCGCCACTGTTGATAAATCACGGGCACACTCACGATGTCGTCCCTGATGCCGTCGCCACGGGTGCACCAGGCGGACACATACACACTGTCAGTAGCACGCTTAGCGAAAACATCGAACGCGCGGAACGAACATTCGCAGCGATTGAGAAATCACGTCACAATCACGATGCTGTCCCTGATGTTTTCGCCGCGGGTACACCACGCGGACAATTACACACTGTCAGTAGCACGCTTAGCGAAAACCACGAACGCACGAAACGAACATCCGCCGCCGTTGAGAAATCTTGGGCACCGTCTTTTTTGCTCGCTGGATGCTTCTGAAGCCGGACAGACAAAGAGGCGTAAGAAGCAGGTCACTGAATTATATTTTCTTTTCATCCTCATCACGCAGCTGCTCTAATAGTTACAGGTCGCACACATAAAACGACAAGCCGAGACTGGGCGTCCCTTCCTGGCCGGCCGTTGCTCGTTGACGGTCAAAGAAACCGGTTTTCTTCAAGAGAGTCAGCAAAACGGCCTTCTCGCATTTTCTCCATGAACTCAATGCGAGGGAGAGAGGGTGCGTGGGGACTCGTCTTTGGTGCGTTCTACGCACCATAATTACACACTGCCCCCCGCTCGTCTCGGCTTCCCCCTCCCCTCGCGTCGGCTTCGAGTGAAGTTCTGTAAACAGGGAAGGGAGTCACCCGTTTCGGGTAATTTCTAGCAAAACCGGGTCGTCGGGTAAACGAAAGTGGCTGCCGGTGACATTCCAGCGAAATCTCGAAACCCGCTGCCGGTTAAATTCCAGCGAAATCTGTTTGCCGGGAAATAATCTAGCAAAGACTGCTAAACTACGCTGGATTCGGATGAAAGCGGGTGAAACTGCCCGCCTTTTTGATCGTCAAAACAGTTCGCTGCACGCACTTCTTGCAGGATTGCAACCTCGTCCCGAGCTAAAACTCGCACTCACGAGAATGCCGCCCAACTTCTCTTGTACCTGCTCTGGCTTTTTTGCCTGTCGCAAATAGCAAGTTGCCGGTGATCGCTGCCCACATTTTTGGATCGTCAAAACAGTTAGCTGCACGCACCTCTTGCAGAACTGCGACGTCGTCTCGAGCTAAAACACGCACTCGCTAGAATGCCGCTGCATTGGCTACAGCCATTGCAAAAAAAAAAAAAACGTCCCCCTGCTCGTCTTGGCTTCCTTGCCTTTAGCCGTTCCCCTTGAGTCGGCTTCCAGTGAAGTTCGGTGTCCGGCATCGAGAGTGGCTTTCGGTAGGATTCCAACGACGGGTAATCGAAAGTGGCTCTGGTAAAACTTCCAGCGAAAGTGACTGCCGGTAATATTTCCCCAAAGCCTGGAAAACTACGCCGGTTTTGGTGAAAATGAGTTGAAATTAACCCGTTTCCACCGAATGTCACTGAAGTTTTTGCCGGAATTTAACCAAAATTGGCTCCGCTAAAACGTCTAGCAAACTCCGGTGACTGAAATTGGTGGCCCGTAATATTTCCACCAAAAAACGGGTAAACTACGCTGGGTTCTGTTGAAAATGAGTGGAGATGAACCCGTTTCCACCGAATGTTACTGGAAGTTTTTGCCTGGATCTTTCAATAGGGACGTATTCTGGTGGGGCGCACCTGCAGGTTTTACAAGTGGATAAGTGTAGGACTAAGAGGGCCGAGCATTTTTATAATTTTCTTCCGGTTAGGAAAACATCCTAGTTTTATTTATCAACGTTTACAAACAAATGGTTTGTAGTGAACCACGTCAATAGGTGGAATATGAAATTTCGAAACGCTGATGTAGCTTCGAAGTCGTCATTTCCAGATAAAACTAAAGCCGTATCCTTGGCGTATTAAAGGCCCGCGAGTGGAAGTGAAGCTTCCCAATTTCATTAACTTAGATATTGAAAAGAAGATGTTCTAAAATAGATCCCTGGGAAACACCTTACCTAAGTGTCACTGACTTAACCTTAGCATAACCATTCTTTACTAGCTTTTGACACCCTGAAAGATACTCAGTCAGAAAGTCATTGAATGGGCCTCTGAACCCAAGTGATAATTTGTGTAGAAACAAATCATGGTAAATTGTATCAATAGCCTTTTGCGCTCTAGAAAACGGGTTAGCACAAAGCTGTTACGAACAATATTATTGTGATATGATCGGAAAGTTCTTCAAGGAATGATTGTGTGCCTGTGTTTTGGCGAGCGCCGTACTGGGAACTAAACAGAAAAGAACACTTCTCACAGAATGGCGTCATTGTTTTCAAGAAAATTTTTCATAATTGCAGTAGCCACGGATAAACCACAAATGAGAGTGTATTTCAACATGTCCTTTTGAGTTTTTTTTTTTTAAAGATAGGTCTTAGAACTGCAATTTTTAGGCAGCTGGGGATTAGCGGGGAGACTAAATTAATATATTTATCACGTAAAGTCAACTTTGCACCTATATTGATCATGATAATTGAATTGGTTCCGTGACATTAACATTGATTCACTACAGGAACGATGGACTGGTGTACAGGTTTTTTAGGATTAAAAGGTTTTAATCAAGAGCATTTCTTCATGTTAAAGACGAAGGAAGTCGAAGTGTTTTTTTTTTCTCAATCTTTGTGGAACCATGTATTATAACAGCATCAGGGTCGCGTTTTACAATTTACCTGAGGACATAAAATAAATGTTTATTGTCTTTGTAACTTTCAGTGCAGGTCGAACGATGACTGCCCGCCAAGCTGCCCAGGATGTGACACGGGTGGTGATAAGTTTGGATACTGCATACAACAATAACCACGTGCAGCCAAAGATAATAAAATGTTGAAATAATACTGTTGCCTGTATTGAAACTGCGTCAACAAAAAAAAAGTGTTCCTTTCGAGGCGTATGACTCAAAATATTTGAGTCTAAAATATTTGTCGATAAATTTTTCCGAACGTTGCATTATTTCTTCTCCGCAATCGCAAACGATTAAGTTATTAATAATAGATTGTTTTTGTATCTTAGACTTTTGAGGCACATGTATTTGCGAACAATACAGCAAAGAATGTTCGTCCGACACAAATCAGGACACTAATAGTATTGGAAGCATGTATTTAAACCTTTAAGGCGAAACTACATGTTACAAAATAGTTTACCGAAAGCTAGAGCAAAGGGCAGTAATCGTAATTTAAGCAAGACTGGTTTTCCTGTAAGGAGTTAATTGAAGTTCCACGCAAAATAGCCACGAGCAACATTTGAATGACCATTTATATTTCATGTTATTAATACCATGTACATTTATTTATTTATTTCTATTACCGAAATTAGACAATCACGAAGGAACAATTTACATCCAATTGAAGACTAACAAAACCAGTCGTCTTGTTAGCAAAACCATGACCCATGCGACCTTATACTAAAGCTAAAGAAGAAAAGTAAGTGTAAGTGCGCACGTGCACACGACCGCACAGTGAGAGATGCACTCAGATGGGTCGGCTCTGATAAACAAATTGAAGGATATATCTAATGTGGACCTTGCATTGGCTAGTATAGCGGTTTTTTGCTTTCCATCTCCTTGCTGCCGCCCGTAAGACGATGAAACAGCATTGCGCACTTCAAAAATTGAGATTGCTAAATGACGACTTCGAAACTGTGCTCCACTTCAGAGCACATTCTCCGTTGTTGAAATGTTTTTTTCTCGTTGATCTGCGCGTTCGGTGAGTCCTCAAAAACGCTAACATTCTGCGTTGAAGGCCAAGGTGGCTATGACCGTTCCAGCACCGTTTTCCCGAAGGTGATAGAATGCAGCACAACCGGTTGCTTTAAAAAAAAAACGGTTTGGGCCTGTTTTTAAAACTTTTTTTTCTATATTAGAGCATAACAAAAGCTGAAGCTGTTTTTTTTTTTGTGTGTGTTAAAGCGATTAAAACTTTTTACTAACTAAATAAATCAAGCTGCTTCTCACTGAAAATAAGAATGGCATCTGATCAGCGGTTTAATCATTTTGGTTTTAGTTAGCTACCAACATTCGAAGTAAAACGTTTTTTAATAAACTTAACTTTCGTGAAATAAATAAGTTGATACCGAATTTTATTCTCACACAGGTTTTTTTCTCTAAAAGCATTGCAAAAACAATCATGGATGTTTTTTCATAAATACATTTGGTAGTGAAAAGATGTTGAATGAATCGGCGTACATATAATCTAAGCCAGGTATATTTGATTTAAATTAAATTAATCAGGTTTCAAATATTGTTTCTAAGCAATAATTTTTTTCATCATACTAAAGCATACACAACGTATACTAAACGTACCATTCAATGAGGCATTTCAAGTATAACTATAGTTTACTTTTAATACGTATTAGTTATTTTTTGTAAAAGCCGGTGAAAGCAATGTTCGAAGCAGGGATGGGCAAAATAATGCAAATATGTATCAAAATACAAATACAAAATACTTTGTCAAAAATGTATTTAATTACAAATCTAATTACATTTCCAAAAAAGCATTTAAGTACAAGATACAAATACAACAAATGTATTTGGTGTCCTCCAAATACTTTTCCAAATACATTCCTCAAAATTTGCGTCAGCGACTTCAGGGCACCTACGACGGGTTTCCAGGTATCTCATTTTAATTTTGCATCGCACACTTGGGAGTTAGTGTCCCAGGCTCTAGTAACGTAATAGAAATATAGTCACAAAAAAAATGTAATCAGCTTGGACGTAATAGGTGAAAAAAGTACAGAGCTTCAAGCAGCTTTTTTTTTTTGTCGATTACATTTTGGTATAGATCAGTGTCCGCGCATATTCCAGGGCGCCGCCATGTTTATCTACGCTCGCGCCACCACGCGGAGAGAACTGGCAGGCAGGAAAGGGGGTGGGGGGGGGGGGGGGGGCTGCGTTGGCGGCGTTGCTTTGGGGAGTTGGATGCGGCAGGCTGTCCAAATGCAACCGACACATCGTGAAAGATGTCTTCACCAGAAGCGTCCGCGGCCCGTTCTTCAACAGATAAGATGTCGTGAACATTCGAGAACCCATCTAGATCTAGAAAACAAGAAAAAACCTTTCTTGTCTTAAATGTTCTCGGTGTCTGCAGACCCTTGACATCCGCGTTTCAGTCCGGGTTCATTGCGTAGTAAATATTTCGCTACCGCTTTCTTGTAGCTTTCAAATGCTTGATTTTAGGCTTCTTGTATACATTACATTCGTGGCACGTTTGAGACCGATTTTCGCGATCTGCTTGCCTTTCTGCGGCAGTGCGGCTCTGCTGAGCCGAAATAAGTGGGAGGCGTTCACTTGATCGAACGCCGTTTTAGCGAATGAAAACGAGACCACGACGTTTCATCGAATGACTAGCGAATGGGTCTAGTTACATAGACAGCTCGGATTAGCTTTCTTTTGTAATGTGCCGCCTTGCCTGCCGCCCGCGAAGCGGCGTAGAAGAGGGCTCCGAGTATGTTAGCACACCCCCCCCCTACACACACACACACACAAACACACACACGCTGCGAGCGTCTGGGTTGGAAACTATTAATTGCCAGTTCTAAAGGATGGTACTTGCTTGAAGTGGGAGCTGGAATTCTACGAGGTACCAGGAGACACTTACTATCGGGCAACGAAGCAGGGTGCCTCAGGGGGCGGAGTTTAGGAACGCTACTGATTAATAATGTGACAGGTGATCAGTTATGATAACAGACGAAACTTCGACTCGTTTGCTCAGAACCTCGCGGTGATATTTTATTAGCCCTCGTTACAGCACACCACTGAAATTCACATCACGCAGGCTCGTCCGTTGTAGTCAAATGAGCGCAGTCGACGACGAGGTGTAAGGAGCTACTAAGCTTCACAAGGAAAATGCGCGTGAGAAAGAGTTTTTAGGCAGTCCAAAACACCGATCCAGCAGACTCACGTACGTACGTTTACTCCAGACTCCATGAACCCGACGGCGCAAGATCGAAGCGATCAAGGAGTAACGCCGCCAGGGCGTCCCGGTTTTGTCTGCACTTTGCGCGACAACGGCACTGCGACGGAGGGCACTCGCCTCGGCGTTAAGAATCCGCAAAATAGATTAATTTCCGACTCTTGAAGCTATTCCAAATGATAAATGACGATACCTCGGCGTTGTAGAACATCTGACGACACATCTGTGCCGAGCGCCTGCTCGGCATCGTTGTTGCTCGTGAAGGCCTGCTTATTTGTAGTTGAGACGATGATTCCACATCTTTCGTGCCACTCATGCTGCTTGCAATAACTTCGAATGGCAGGGGAATCTTCTCACGAGGACGTTGAAGACACTCAACATCGGAGCCACCAAAGCAATCGCACAAACCGTCGCCATGTTTGCTTCTTCTTCGTCACTCGCGACGCGGTCAACTCGTCGCTAGATATTTTCTGGCTCGCCTAGATGGAAACCAACAGCGGCAAAGTGGCGTATGGACACACGGCTCTCACATTACGGGCACTATACTCACATACCGCGGTAAACAGGACCGATGCCTGCGAAACGGCAGTCGGCACACCAGCGAAGAAGCCCTCAACGGGAAGCGGCGGCGCAGGCCGACGCAGCCCCCCTCCCCGTGAGCGTCTGGGTTCGAGATTATTGTTCGCTTTTGCTCCTTGCGGTCGAGGTTAAAAAGAGTACTTCCGGACACTGGTCTATAGACCAACAAAGAACCGAGACGACCAATACGCGCAGCACTAGCTAGAGAATATTTTATTGTTGCAACTCGCACAAGTCACGAAAATCTGGACGACCCGCGCATTTAGAATGTTCCAGGCAAAAATATGGATGGAAATCATGCTGGAAAGCCTGATTTCACAGGATTTCACCTGCACTTATTTAGCCAGTCTGCCTCTGAACGTCGATTTCGCCACTATTTCTGCCCTGGACTAGCACCGTGATCACAAAGTCACCGAACGCTTGTGCTTGATTGAGAGACACGGCATTCGGTGCAGAACGTAGTTTTCTTCCTGCTCTGGAAACGTTTTAGGATGAGCAAAATGAATCGTGACAATAAATTTGAGGGATGTATTTTCGCCCACAAAATTGTACTTAATTACAATTGTATTTGAAATACCCAAGTTTTAGTATTTAAATACACACGTCAAATACATTACCCAATTTGTAATTAAAAACAAATTCAAAATACAAAAAGTATTTGAAATACGTATTTCAAATACTTGTATTTGAAATACTGCCCATCCCTGGTTTGAAGTATGTTACACAAAAATAAACGGCGTGTTTAGTTTTCCGAATTATTGGGCACCTGAAGTGAGAATAATATATGAAGCTACCAAAAACGATATCATTCGGGATCCCTAACTGAGAAAACGAGCAAGAAAATTTCATTGTCATCGTTTGTGCGGGGATTTTAATTTTTGTCTTTGACACTTGCTGTAAAGTAAAAATATAAAGCATAGTGAAAAATGCGAGCGTGCTCAACAAATATATATAATGACATATAAGCCACAAAAGTTTATATTAGAACTTTTTCAGACTTGGAGTGCTATTTCATGGCTTACGCTCTCCAAGTCTTTTATGCTCCCAAATTATAAATATAAGAATATACATAAAACCATTTAGTTAATTATCCAATAAAAATATATTTAGTGTTTTAGTGGCCGCAGGCTAAACATATTCAACACAAGTTACCTTCTTTAGAAACAATTATTAAGCTACTACAAAGACACGATGCATGCGACCTACATGAGTTGTGTAAATTCTGTTTATTGGACAGAGCATAAATTTTTTTTTCTTCAACAAGTTGTGCTTTCCAGTTTTTATGCTTTTCGGGGAAGAATTCCCTAAAGTTTTTTTTTAGATTATGTTAAACACAGGTGTCTTGCGAAAAGGTAACGCTTTCGTTCATTATTTTAAAGATGGAATATAAACAAAACTCCGATTATCGCTCTGCACTTTAAAATTATCTTGTCGTAAAATCACTCTGATGGGTTCTTCAGCTTGTCCATATTTTTCGACCTACAATTTTATTAAAGCATCACTCTAAAGTGGTTTACCGGGAAGAACCTATATGTGTTATTTAAGCTCCCTTCTCGATACAGAATTTATTGGTAAAAAAAACATTAAAATGTATTTTGATATTTTTTCTCGAAAAACTCTTCCTCAGAAACAATTGTTAGAGGTTTATTTGAAGTTGTTTTTTGGTGGGAACGGTTTTTGATTTACAACTTGAATAAATACGTATCAGCTGTTTTTCATTGAAACAGTTCACCACAAACAACTATTATTGAGTTCGTTGAGGACCTAAATAAACTGCTCTTCATAAAGAACGTTAAAGTTTTATGCAAAGATATTTAGAATCAGTCAGTTCTCCGTGAGGCGAATGTGAAGAAATGTTTGATATTGAAGGCGATGATAAAAAGGGACAAAACACACGTCTCAATTTGAGACATGGTGTGTGTTGCGCTTCTTATCGGTTGCCTGCCGTTTAAGATATATTTCACGAGGTGCCTCGGAAAGAAACTGACAGAACAGAAAAAGAGCTTAAAAATAGCTATTTCGAAAACTGCTGTCTGTGAACTTTCGACGTTTGAAAATGGCAAGGAAAACTGTAGAGGTGTTTTATACCTCAAATACGACCGAGAAAATGTTTGGTGCAAAAGGGCCCATCTTCTGGTGCTCTACCTCTATCGGAAGATGGGTTCTGTCGATGGTGCTTTGGGAGAAAATTCATTATTGCTGCTTATGTCAAGATTAGGCACGAAGAATATGGCATTAGTTGTAGGAAAATCACAAGAGATGCCCTACAATTTTGATCTTGTCACTGTCCATTGATGCAAAATAGTAGATAAGCAAAAGTTCCTGTGAATTAATATAGTGACGTTCATCGTAGATTATATGAATGAAACTGGTGTTCACATCTAAAATGTTTACTTTATATATATTGGTGCTTTCATCTCAAATCGTGCCGGCAAAAAGGCTCAAATTTTTAATTCGCTGAAAAAAAATATGTTATGCCGTCGTCTGTAAAAACGCAGTAGAAACAAACCGCAAGTTCGTCGGATTTTTTGTTCTCGACTTACGAATTTTAAAAGAAGCCGCGGCGGAAAGCACTGTTTTTAAAATCAGCCGTGGGTAGGACGTTTCGCTCAATCTCTGGGCGTGGACTTTGAGTCCCCATTATATCAACGTTTTTCAAGCACTCTATGAGCACATTTAAAAGGCTCTAATAAAATGAAAAAAATTTAGGCGTTTTGCTTTTTTTCTGCAAAAATGTCAAATACGCCCCCTCGGTTAATTGTTGACGAAATTTGACAATTAATTACTAACGATCTACTTAGGTTACATCAGTGTCGTCTACATCTACGTAGACACCAAAACACGCTATTCATATATATTACAAAATCATTCAGCTTTATTAAATGTACTTTGAGGGGCGTTTACGTTAATATTATGCGAAAACCAAAACGTATCAATGTTGACACCGATTTCCCCCCAAAAAGGCATTCTTTTCTTATTTTTTGCTGAAATGTACATATGATAGTTGTCTACTCGAAAATGAAGTCATGAACGGGACAACCAACTGCGCGCGAACACACTTTCTACAGCACCGTCAGGCGCTACGCCATGACGAAATAAACCCAACTAAACAATGCTAATAAACAGCTAGTGAGGAAACACTCAGCAAAAAAAAAAAAACGTTTAGCATAATTGCACACGAGAAACGAAGTTCAGCGGGGTGAGGAAACATACACGCATTGAAACAAACATCTTAACTGACCGCCGCCGAGTCCAGTCCCACGACACTGAAGACTGGCAGAATGACGGCCGTCGAGGTGATGCTCGAATCTATTCTTCACTCTCTTCCGCACAGCCACGATGGCTGTGCTGAACAGTGGCTGTGCGGAACAAAGTGAAGAATAGATTCGAGCAGCGATGCACGAGAAGCTAACCGAGACGTAGCATTCCTCGGGCTTCATATCGGGAGAGGAGGTTTCGAGGTAGTTACTGTAGTTACTCAAACTTCCTCTTCCCCTTCGCTTTAAAAAAAAAAAAAAAAAAAAACACGTCAGCCGATACTAACTTTTCATCTCGGGAGAAGACCACCGTTCACAAACGGCTATAGTTGACAAGGAGGCTGACTTCGACCCAACTAGTCTCCGGGCAGAATAAACGCAAGTATATTTACCATGGTAATAAAACCCAAGACTCAGGAACACAGAAGGGGACGAACACAACACAATGTCTCAAACACAGCTGAAGGTTTATTTGCCAGACACTCGTTCAAAGGCTCGTTTTTAATGTTAGTCTCCGGGCTTTTCTTTTTCCAAAAGAGATAACCTTTCGGTCATGTCGTATTACACCTGAGACTGCGGTGGAAGAAATCGGAAGAACTTTCAGTAGAAGGAACAGACACAGAGAACGTCTCATCGGTGGTATCGGATCTCTGCGGAGAAAAAAAGATCACGGCCCCTTCAAGGGGATAGGGCGCTCGAAGCTTGGGCAAATACGCGGTATCGTTTCACGCGTGAACGGATGGCAGGCTTCAAAATTTCTTCACATCATTAACGAAACCGGCCCGTCCTCGTGTGCGCGTTTGCAGGACTTTTGTTCCGCGCCGCCGGTTTTAGCGCGCACGCGGCGTTGTTTTGGCCGGCAGAACGGTTGTTGGCCGTCGGTCTCTTAAGGCCGTGGTGTCCTCGTCCTCCCAGGCAACAGTCCCTCTGCTTTCCCTTCTGCAATAATCTGACTGACTGTCTCCTCCTGGGTGGCCGTCACTGTTCGCCGCGTCAACGACACATTCGTACCATTTCACTCCTCATGACACATTGTGCGTTTTTCGATTTACTGTCACGGTCCGTCCTGTCTAACACAACGAGCGCGAAAGGTCGTGGTCATCTGCTGGATCCGAAAGGGCAGAACGTTCATAGAGGTCAATGAAGGCCCCGAAACAATACGACGTCTGCCAATTTTTACACATTAAAACCTTACGACGCCTGCTGGTCTGTTAAGAAGTGTTGCTTTCTTGTTTGAACTGCTCCTATGTAACTTGCCGCCGATAATAAAATTTACATAGTCATTAAACATAACAGGGTGGAACTGCTGTATTTCATTTGCAGGACTTCCTGGACTGCATGCGACTGCCCTCATTCAGCGCTGCGCACTGAATGAGGACAGTCGCATGCTCACGCGCTCTCTTGCTATCGAAGATCGAAGCGATATGCCGTTCTCGAAGGACGGATGCGGTGTGTGTTCCGAACCTTCCATCGGCCGAATGCAATTCCTCCGATGCTCTGGGGATTGTGGTTTTCGCTTTCACTGCAAGTACATAGGAGTCATTGGCGACGAGTATGAGTACTTCATAAAGACTGGTTCCAGTACGTACAAGTGAGAAGCTTGCACAAAACGCAATGGCTCCGACGAAGTGAGTGTTATCGGTGGAAACCACCCCTCGGAACACGACGACGCAGCAACGGCGAGCGCCCCAAGTAGCTGCAGCGCGTGCGGCTCTGTGAACAACCTCCTTCAGGCACTCCACGACAAGTTTGATTCATTAATCAAAGAAGTGGCCTCTGTCAGGGCTGATAACGCGTCCCTTCACTCGCATCTGGCCCAGAATACGGAGCTACTCCGTCGCTTCACCGCCCAAGCCGTACTGCCGCCCCCGACTACAACACCGCTTCAAGTGCCCAGCCCTGAACCAGCGAAACCAGCGAGCTTCGCGTCGGCCCTTGGCCAAGACTTTCGGACCGACGGCGGCAAGGCGACGCCTGTAAGTATTCGTTCTACCACACACAAGTCTTCGTCGAAACCTGCCATGACTGTGGTTTCCTCCGCACCGCCAGTCCAGCTGACGGGCGAGGTAGCACCGAAAGACGCTGATGGATTTACGCTCGTCCAACGGAAGAAACACGTCAAGCCTCATCTGGAACCTGTGCAAGCAGTAAGCTGTTGTCAGTCCGTAGACCACCAAGGCTCAAGGCACTTTTTGTTTCCCGCCTTAGTCCAGACACTTCGTGCGATGATGTAGGAGCAGCTCTTACTGCCTTTCTGGAAGGAAAACCTTTTACCTGCATCAAGTTGAAAACAAAACATGATAGTTACTCTTCTTTCCACATAACTGTGAGTGAGGAAGACTTCAACACAATTAATGTAGCGGACGTCTGGCCAATGGGCTCTCTTTTCAGACCATTTTTTTGGAGCCGTACAGTGTAATGATGATCGTGATACAATTACGACAATTTAGATCACAGCCTGAATTGTTCACACTTTTACCAAAATGTACGCGGGTTGCGCAAAAAAGCTAATATATTTTTTAACAACGTCGTTCTAAGTGATTTTGATATTATTTCACTAACTGAAACTTGGTTGAACAGCTCCTTCGCAACAAATGATTACTTTCCCCCCGAATACACAGTCTTCCGCCGGGACAGAGGATATGAAAATTTGACTGTAAACTTCGGTGGCGGAGTCCTCATTGCAGTTAAAAATCACTTGCATGCGGTTCGCAGGTTTGATCTTGAGTCAGACTGCGAATCCGTTTGGATTGAAATAACTCTCCGTGATAACATAATAAATTTTATTTTCCTCCTAACTTCAACGCAACTATGCTTTCTGATCAGTTAGATAAAGTGGGAGATAAGTTAGATGTAGACCGACAGAGTATACTCATACTTGGTGACTTCAACATTCCTGTTATAAATTGGAGTCCAGAACACTCTGCTCTGCCCACTCGTAATGCCTCACCGAAGGCAAATATTCTTTTGTCTTTTATTAACTTTCAGGGACTGAACCAGTGGAATAGTCTTAAAAAAACATGCAGGAAATGTCATAGATCTTTCTCTATCTAACTTTGCCATCGACAGCCTAGTGTATGTCCTTAACCCATTGGTATCACCCGATGTTCGGCACGTCCAATTTCTTGTCTCCCTTAAGCTTTTCGTGGGGAACGTGATGCAAAAAATAAATCCTGACTTTTTCTCCTTTTCAAGAGGCGATTACTTTGGTTTATTTCAATATCTAGATAACGTTAACTGGGCACACATATACAACATGACTGATGTAAACTGCGCGGTAGCGGCGTTTACTAAACATATCGTGTCTGCACTTGAGCGCTTCGTTCCTAAGAAACGTCCCCAAACAACTCGGTTTCCTCACTGGTATTCTTCCTAGCTAAGATCAGATCCAAGATACAAATTGCGTTATCATAGGAAATATAAGGCTTCTGACTCAGCGTTCTGGTACGCTAAGTTTTTCGAATCACGTGCGCAGGCAAAGTCGTTGTTGCAGCGCGATAAGAGAGTCCACCATGAGTCTGCAGAGCGCAGTTTATATCGTGACCCATTGCAGTTCAGGAGGTACGTCAAGAACCGTACAGCCACAACTGCATCGACAACAAACATCGCTGACTCATCTGGAATTCCGATTAGTCAACCCGAAGATGTAGCGAACGTTTTTGCGAGCTATTTTGCCTCTGTATATTCTTGTAGCCGGAATGGTTTATCCGCGCCTGACGTTGGTGACAGTGGTAGCGATTGCCTATCAATCCCATTATTTGGAATCTCTGACATTAAACTTGCAATCCAAAAACTAAAACCTAAGTTATCGGTCGCATTTGACGGTATCCCAAGTTTTATTGTCAAAGGATGCTCTTCCATTTTCACACCCATTCTAACGCATATTTTTAACCTTTCATTATCGACTTGCACTTTTCCTTCGATTTGGAAAAAACGCGATAACCGTGCCGATACATAAGAAAGGAAGAACAGATGATCCAAAAAACTATAGACCCATTTCATTATTATGTTCATTTGCACAGGTTTACGAAATAGTACTTTCGGGACATATTTCGAGCTTTTTGAAACATAAAATCCTGCCCTCACAACACGTTTTTTTCGCGCGGAATATCAGTGGAATCAAACTTGGTGTCTTTTCTTAATTTTGTTTCGCCTATTGTGTGTCTGCGGGGTCAGGTTGACCCTGTATATTTTGACATGTCAAAGGTATTTCATTTGGTTGTCCACTCGCTACTTTTACAAAAACTGAAATCGTACGGTATGAGTACTACATTATGCACATTGCTTCACAATTATTTGTCTGATAGACAGAATTTTGTACGTATCCTCGGTCATCTCTCCCGGCCTTTTGTCACCCTGTCTGGTGTTCCCCAGGGGTCTATTCTTGGACCGATTCTTTTTAATATATTCATAAACGACCTTCGCTCATGTGTTCTACATTCAGAAATCCTGCAATACGCCGATGACATCAAGTTATTTAGGCAGATAGTATCTGTAGAGGACTGTGTGAAACTAATTGATGACGTAAAATCAGTGAGCAATCGGTGTAGTCTCAACAGGCTGACACTTAATCCCACTAAGACTGTTGTTATGTCACTTGCTAAGAAGCTAAGGCATTTTCATTTTTGTTACCAACTCGGCAATGCCCCACTGCAAAGGGTGGATTGCACTCGTGATCTTGGAGTTTATATAGACTCTTCTCTGTCATTTAATAAACATGTGAATAACATATTCAACGCGTCTTTTCGTACGTTATGTGTCATATCCAGAATTACACGCGAGTTTTCCATGTCGGCCTGTATTATGCAGTTATACTTTTCGTTAATTAGGTCTAAGCTAGAGTTTTCCTCAGTTGTGTGGAATTCTATTGGGCGTACGCACCAAGAGTCGATTGAAAATGTCCATGAAACGTTTTTTTCGAATTTTTTACGACCGCTATGTTGACTGCACTGTTTACTATGAATATAGAAGACTTTTAGAGCGTTACAACTGTTCTACTTTGAGTTCCAGAAGACGCGACAGAGATCTTATATTTTTGTTTATATGCCTTCACGGAGTCATTGATTGCCCTGACCTAACTTCATCGATAAATATTCATGTTCCGAGAAGGTTTCTGCGAATTTATCTTCCATTTTATTTTAATGAATTCTTCCGATCCTGCCCCAAGACACGTATTCAGACCTTGTATAATACTTTCAATGGTTCTTGCATTGACATTTCTAACCCATCTTTTGCAGCGTTCAAGTTTTCTCTTACAAATCTATACCCATCTTTGTAGCGTTCAAGTTTTCTATTGTCAATTTGTAGAATTATACTTCTTTTAAACAAATGTATTAATGAATGAATGAATGAATGAATGAATGAATGAATGAATTTTTATGTGGGAACGTTAAAAAAAAAGGCAATCATATTTCCAAGTTTGTAAAGACCCGCAATTCGCAAGTCCGTTTCGAGCCGTAAAACACGTTTTTGTACCATATTGATGCTTAAATATAGAATGTACAAACAAAATAAACACTTTCTCTACTTAATTTTTGAGTACATAACTACCATATTTATATTTTAAGACAAACTAAAAAAATAAATATATATATATATATTTTTTCGGCAAATTGATTTTAAAATTGATACTTTTTTGGTTTTCGAATAACACTAACGTAAGCAACCTTCGAAGGTTATTTAATATAGCCGTGACATCTCATAATATATATAAAGAGCGCGTCTCGGGCTTCCCGTAGTCATAAAAAAATATTGATGTAACCCAAGTAGATCGACGGAATTTAATTGTCAAATTTGTCAACAATTACTCGAGGGGGCGTTTCTCACATTTTTTCATAATAAAGCTAAACGCCTAAAATGTTTTCATGGTATTAGAGCCTTTTAAATATGTTCATATAGTGCTTGAAGAAAGTTAATATATCGTAGACTTAAAATCCACGCCAGGAGATCGAGCTAAAGATCCGACCCACGACGTATGTGAAAAACACTGCTGTCCGCCGCGGCATCTTTTCAAATTCGCAAGTCGAGAACAAAAAATCCGTCGAACTTGGTGTTTGCGACTACTGCGTTTTTACAGACGACGCCATAACGTATATAATTTTCGGCGAAATTAAAAATTCGTCTCTTTTAGCTTGCAGAATTTGCGATAAAATCACTGATAAATATAAATATATATATATATATAAACATGGTTCTCTCTAATGAAACACTGTGCCCCTTCAAAAAATACTACGATAACCTTGATCTTTGTGCACGCAATAGCATGGGCTTCGATACAACCTGCAACGAATGTGTAGTGTTATTAAAAAATGCAATTTTAACATAAGAAGGGATACTGAACGGAAATTTCGAGCTCACTAAACAAGGCCGGGTGGATAGGCGTGAAGCTGCAAAACCAAAAAATACCAGTCATACGGCAATATATCTAACGGATCGCCGTATTTTTTGGGAATGAAGTGCGCGATTGAACCGGGCCGACGAGACCGACGACACAAGGCACGTCACGATTCCCATTCTCTCTCTTCCTCGCTACGTCCCTTCAAGATGGGGAACCGAATCGAGGAGGACAGAAGCGAGGCCGCTTCTCCTCATTCTCAAATTCTCTCGGAGGACAGTTACGTCAAAGAACTCGCTTGGTCGCGCCCTTCGTTTCCAAAAGTACGGCGATCCGTTTGAAATACCGATGTGTGAGTGATTTTTTAGAGTTCGTGAAGTCCCGTTCAACACTTCTGCAGCCTTACTTTGTGAGATCCAAATTTCTGTTCCGTATCCCTTTAAGGACAAAACAATTATTCCACACTTAGGTTGAAACATTCATAAAAGTGTGAGACCGGCTTGCAAATCTCAAGCTTACAATTTGTTATGGGAGAAAATGAAAACCAAATAGTCATTGGTGGATCGCCTAAACTAATATGTGTATCTGCGAGTATTCCAGTCAAAAGTGGTGGTCTTAGCATGTGATATGCTAGTTTAAGAAGAAGTTATAGGCTGATTAATGCAAAAAATAATCTGAGGCTTTGGAAGTAAAAGAAAGGACTTCGATTTTACTTCGGCTTAACTAAATCTTGTACTAGACATTTTTAAAGGCCTCGAAGGGGGAAGGCGGAACGGATGCCATTATATTTCCAGCTTTGACGCCAGTGCAAGGCAATTTTTAATTTTGTCTTAACTATTAATATAATCTCGCTAAAATTTAAAATATTTTGAAGATAACCTAAACGAAACATTGTTAGCAATTAATCATTTCTTAGCATTTTAAATATTATACTAATAAAGATCAAAATCAGACTATTGAGGCAATTACCGTGGAGCAACTAACAGAAGAAACACAAAAAGCTGACCTGACAGTTAAGCATTTGAAGCACTTTCCCAAGTAGCCAGCAGACTTCTTCAAAGAAATATTATGTATCCACTATAATGAGCGTCTTCTCTACACTTGTTAAGTTGCGGTCTCCATTGTGTAGTAACTGTACAAAACACGGGCAGCAACCTCTGTGATGTGACGAGTACCTTCCACCAGCACCATTATGTTCAAAAACAAATTTGAATAGAAGAAGCGGATCCTAGAAAAATGCGAATTACATCTAAATTAGATTTAACGATTAAACTGAATAAAAAAAAAACACCACCAGAAAAGAGTTGAAACTGTAGTCTATTGTCATAGTGACTATTAACCACAGCTATTTTGGCATTAGTTATTTGGGTTCAGTATGCAGTAAGAACATGCTTTTCTACTACAGCACTACCAGTTTTACGATTAATGGCGAATTCTCTATTTTTATCGCAATTACCAGTATTACTGTGAAATCGCACATCTTTCTCCTATTGGTTTCTTAGGCTAAAGAGTTTGGCTGAAATAGGCGTATGCTTTGTCAATAAAATTTTCCTTTCTGATCAAACAAAAATATATCTAAAAACACTGGCTTGCATTGCCCGCAATCGAAGGAGCTGACTGTTACTCTCGGGACTGCAATGAGAAAAAATGAACGGTGATGTTCGCATGTCCTTAGAAAGGAAACAAAATGAAATTAACACCTTCACACATAATCCTTTATTCAGAAATTGCATACACTGGGGCACGTTTTCAACAGCAATAAATCTAACTAACTTGTAAAACGATTCACAAAAATTACATAAGTATTTGTGAATTCCGCTCTACGAACCCTTGGAAATAGAAAAGTAATATACGTAATACCAAAGTCCACAGGATTGCTCTAACTTGCAAAACTATGATTTGTCAGATCAATATACACCAAGTCAAACCAATGGTTACTAGAGGGGTGCACTTCTTCAATGCATTTTCACAAGCCCTAAAAAGAAAACTTTCTTTGTAAACCATGGGCCGACATTCTGATGCCTCCTGAGAGTTTATTTTTCTCGAGTGCACGTGAAAGGTCTGTGCTTGGCAACCCTTTACTGTTAAATAATTATAGTAAGGTTTTTATAGCTCATTATCAATATTTACATAGTCAAACTCAAAATGTAGCTTTTAGCTCTCTTTTTGAAATATATTTATCTGTATGCAAACGCAAGTCATGTTGCTAAATACCATTGACATGGTCCGATCTGGACAACTACCCAAGCAGCACACTTGCTTGGGCTAGCTGGGGCCAGGATGGGGCCTTGGCCGTAGTAGACTGGACCGGGACCGCCCAGGGAATTCGGTGAACTGCCAGCCTGGCGTCTCACCGTATTTCCCGGGCACCGGTATGCCACGGAACTGCCAGGGAAGGAATTTCCTTGGCGTTTCTCGTCTTTTCTTGGTCCGAGCAGACCAGTGTAGACAGGCGGCCGCCAACATTGGCGCTTCAGTGTGTTCATTGGCCCCAGGATTTTACGGAACTGCCAGGGAAGTGATTCCCTTGGCGTTCCTTGTATTTTGTTGGTCCGAGCCGACCGGGGTAAACAGGCGGCCACCAACATTGAAGTCTTAGTGGCGCTTCAGCGTGGTCATTGGCCCCGGGATTCTACGTAACTGCCAGGGAAGTGATTTCCTCGGCGTTCCTTGTATTGTCCTGGTCCGAGCCGACCAGGTTAGACAGGCGGCTGCCAAGATTTAAGGATTTCGTGGCGATTCATTGTATTCACTGGCTCCAGGATTCCACGGAACTGCCGGGGAGTGGTTTCGGGCAGTGGCGTCACAAGGGGGGGGGGGGGGGACGGGACCGCGCCCGGGTGCTGCGCTCAGGGGGGGGGGGGGGGGGGTCGCGACGGGAAGCGGGGGGAGGGGGGGGCGGGGGCGCGGCGGGCCACGCGAGAGCGGAGGGGGGGGGGGGGGAGTTCGCGGCGGGCCACGCGAGAGCGGAGGGAGGAGGGGGGGGAGCGGCGGGTCACGCGGCCACGCACGAGCGGAGCGGGGGGGGGGGGGGGGGGGGGGGGAGGAGGGGGGGTGTCACGGCGGGCTACCGCCGCGAGTGCCGCTGACCCTCGTGACGCCACTGGTTTCGGGTGTCGTTTATTTTTGCAAGATCAGCGCGCGAAGGAACGACGGGCAATTACCGTCGTTCATTATTTTTTGTCTGGAACTTGCTTGACATCGGACCCTGAAGTACTCGATACGGCCACTTTTACTTACATCAACTTAAAATCCGTTCTTACGTTGCGCTTAAATTTGACTCTCACGCTATTATCACAAAGCCAGTGACATACAGCTTCGTACACGAGAATCTGCGCTTAGACCTTTGGCCAGGAACAGTTTCCTCCTTTTCAAGAATATTGCGCTTGCCGGCGTGACGCGATCGTCGGGCTTTATTGACACACCCATGCCGACAGTACATCGCAACCGCAAGCAGGGTCCGCAAAACAGCACCCCCCATGTCTGATTTCACAAAAACGCCAAAAACAAACTGTTGCACTGGATGTGCAAATTAGAAAAAAAAAACAATAGAACACATTTCATCAAATTCCAGAGGCCGGTGTTTATTCCAGAACAAATTAACTAATCGCAAATCAGTCGGCGCTTCAAGAAAATATATGTGAAAAACATGCTGCTCAACTAAATCTGCGTACATTGCAGAGGCGTTGAGCGCGCGTGTTCAATTTTCCGTTTGCTAAGAACCCGAGTTCTTTCCAGACTGAAAAGAATGACCGGGTGCTTCAGTCAAATTGATCGTCCCACATTTAAATAAACAACAAATATCAGTTTCACATGCTACGTAATTGCATCCTGGTGGTGCGTTTTCTTCGCGAAAGCGAACTTACCTCACAAGCTTCAAGAAAGAAATGCTTTTTAAAACCGACATGTGCTAAGCCTTGAGTTTTTCAAATGAAACGCGACACGCAAAACTTCCGACACGAGAAAGGCTTAGATGTTGGCTGGTATTTCTAAGTTCAAGAAGAGGCAAGACTGCTCTCGCTGCACCAATGTCAACGCTTAGTGCCGCAGTATGAGAAACTGATTTTTAGTATTTATTTAAAGCGGGAACGACCCATCTGACTCACCTTACACCGCCAACACACGTGGAATGCGGTCTGCACGGACCGCACCACAAGTTACGAAAGCCTTGGCCACGCGTGGTGTAAAGCAAAAGCGTTGTATGTGCAAGTGGCGCTAGTGATCAAGTACATAAAAAAGAAGTTTATTCAGCGGAAAATCGCATTCACTGATGTAAGGAATCGAAACAAAGTAAAGTGCACCGGGAATGTAAATATTTATTTACATTTTTATTTTAATCTCAAAATTAAGCAAGCCGGATTTTAATCCGCGTTTGGATAATTTCCCACGTGGACTCATGCTTATCAGAATTTGTAAATACGAAATAGGCTTAGCGTAGGCAGTCAAAACATAGATGACATAGATCTACCCTGCCATCTATTACACTATCTACATACAAAACATAGATTACATCTATGTTTTGTATCATTTCTTTGTTCTATGACTCTTCATTCTCTCTTTCACCATAAATACGAGCGAAGGTGAGCTCGTGACGTGTCAACATCGACCTCACATTGCTTTCGCTCGCACTGAGCGTGAAACGAAGTGTAGGACATGTGGGGCACGTTTCGGCGGTGCACGCGTCGACGTGTTCAGAACTAATTTGTTCTACGTCATCAAGGTTAGTGTAACGTCTGCAGGGCAAAAATTGCAAATTGGGTTATGGGGATATTTTTACAGCGTGCAGTTGGTCAGCCATTTAAAGTTGCGACGAGTCACTCGCGGTAGATGAGCAATTTAGCCGGTGCAGTACAACCACTAGCCTGGGGTCCTTAACGTGCACCACGCAGTAGTGATACACGAGCGCAGGTCAGTAGGATGCTCATCCAGATCGAAACGGGCAGGGGTGGGGCTCGAACCCAGGATCCCTGGGTTCTGCAGCGCGAGCTTTCACTCCACGCGCGTCGAGCTGGGTGTGCGCTTTAGCCCACTTCTGCAGGGCTCCAATTTCGTCAAAGCTGGGGTGAGCACGTGCAAATTAGAGGCAACGCAAAGCCTCGTGGGCGTGCTCTTGTAGTTAGTTTTCTGAATGCGCTGATCACGTGCGCTGAACCTGTAGCTATGGCTCCAGAGAAAAATTGGGGAGTGTGTATGTTTATACAGCCTAGAATTTGGTCTGCCTCAACGGCCGACGAGTCTCCCAGCTGTAGATGAAAATTTTAGCCAATGCAGTACAACTGATAGCGCAGGGTCTTTAACGTGCATCACGCAGTAATGATACACGAAAGCGCGCCTGTAGGATGTTCATCCAGATCGAAACGGGCAGGGGTGCGGATTGAACCCAGGATCCCTGGGTTCTGTTGCGCGAGCTTTCGCTCCGCGTGCTCCGAGATGGTGTGCTCTAGCCCACTCGGCCGCCGATCCCGCTCCGGAGGGAAACAAGTCTTCTGTTTAGACACGCACAGCAAGTTAGCGAGTTTATTACACCGCTGTATGCACTGAAGCTGTAGCAATCTAGAAGGTCCACGAAAAAAAAAAAAAATACAGCCATACTCGTTGGCAGGTTGAAAGTAAACGCTGGGGAGGGGGTCGGCTCCTCCCGAGCGTTCGCTCTGCAAAAGTGGAAAGAGATGGGAGGAGCTGCTTCATCTCAAAACTGAAAGTTTTCAGATGAAGCAGCTTCTCACTCCTTCGATTTGTGTGTATGTTGATAAGGGAAAAAACGCAGTGCCTCTTATGCTCATTTAGCGACGCAGCCAGGAATATTTTCTAAGGTGGAGGGGAAGGGGGGGGGGGGGGGGGGGGTGCGCTTCTCCCGCCTCCCCTGTATTTACATCACTGGTGTATTGTCGGCTGTTCATGATCTTGAATTTCTCAAATCAACCTGTTTTACTGAGCCACAAAACACGGCCTGTAATTCAAACCAAACCAAAAAAAAAAAAACTTAAAAAATACGTACATTTTCTTAGCAAAAAAATAAAAACTTAAAACAGATATCCAGTGAATGATTAAGCAATTACATGTATTCACAAATAAGAAATCAAGTCGAATTAAGATATTGAACACCGTTTGTTTGAAGGACCAGATGGACATGAGTTGATGCAGATTCCAATCAGCAAACAAAGGTTATCAAGCAACGTATAACAGGAGAAGAAGCTGGGAAATTATGTCTCCTCGCATTCGATTGACTTCAAAGTTCGTATAGAGTACGATAACTGCAGTCATGTCAACCGTAGTGACACCGGCCCCAGAAATATGGACTGATATAGAGTGGGGTCGAAACCGAAACTATTAAGTCGTATTTCAATCCTTGGCTGCCTTGGCTGGCTTGGCTTCGTGCCAATTCAAAGCCGCAAGCAACTTCTGGATCCTTGTTCGTTCCGGAGAGGACACAAAGGCCTTTCTCGGAGTGCGTCGGTCGATCCGAGTTTAGGTAAGTTTTGCCGATTTCATATTCAAAATGCATGCTAGAAGAATATCCAGATATGCTAGATCATCTGCGGAACAACGTAGCTCACGTTGCCACCGTAATTCGGATGATTTTTCACTTTTTTCTACGATTTGAGTCGAAAAAAGTGAAATCGTCTTAGCACTGACCGGCGGTGGCGGCGGCGCCGCCGCGGTGCCGCCGTGCCGCCGTGCCGCTATCTTGAGCATCCCGTGAATGCTCTGCGACACCGGAGCACTGCAGAGACGCTGATTAGATTGTTTCTAAAGTACGCGTTGCTATCAGTGAACTGTTCTGTGTTGTTAAACGCTTGATTGCGTGTCGTCTCGTCCTTTTTCATGCTAGCGGCAGCGTTGAGTTGTGCCCAATGTTTTGAAACTCCCGGCCCGCGCGCTCTGGGTTTTCATGCCGCGTCCAGCGGGATGGCGCGGTTCGACTGGCGCTGGCGTTTGGCGTATTGATAGGACACGCTCCTAACTGGGTGTCGTCGTTGTGCTCGTGTACGGCGTGTGCCTCGCGCCGGCGTGCGGTGCGTGGCGTTGGGTTTGAGGTGCTCGGGCCTTGAGTTTCTTATACTTGGGACACACGGGCAACTCGAATGCCATTTACAACGAATGACATTTGAGCGGACGGCCAATCGGCGCGCGACACTCCGGGCGTGACGCATTCCACGCGCGACAGATAGCGAGCTGATTCGCCGATCACACAATTGTCATTCGTTGTATATGGCATTCGAGTTGCCCGTGTCGCACGGGTATTAAAAGTGTTGACCGAGCCCTCTTAGTCTCATCGTTCTTGTTGTTTTCTCCCTTGCTGCCTGTTTGTTATTTTGATCATCTTGCTCTGGTTGATTGGCTAGCAGACGATCGTGCGTACGGGCCCCTGCATATATGTCTAGCCTTGCGAGCCACCCAGGGTACTACTGTCGCTAATAATGATTATTATTGCTTGCCTTAGCGACGTTTTAATTTACCCCGGCTACATTCGTGACTTGTAGAACTCGTGGGTGCACAAGTAGTTTACATGGCTGAGGAAAGTGGTTGAATGATTTGATTAAAATGCTCTGATCTGGTATAGAACGTTTAGTGGTACTGGGGAGACACATACAAAGCAAGGAGATCCAGCTTTGAATGTGATGGCTCCCTACTTACTACAACGTTTAAATACCTGAGGCCCTGGTAAAGTTGAAGGGAGTCTCTTAAAACATTTGTGGAAAGACCCAAAGCTGGATACAATTTTAGTCTAATAGCTGGTCTACACTGCAGCAACCGACTAGGACTGACTCCGACAAAACCAGTCTTTAAGCCTCTTGTGACGGGTTATGACCACGCCGTCCAGCAGTAATAATGGCAGTCGTAAGCGGCTTAAAACCCTGTTTTGTTCAACTCGGTCGTAGTCAGTTGCAACAGTGTGAACCAGCTCTAACGCCTCTTAGGTGCATGCGCAAACAGTAGCTTCAGGATAAACTTGCGCATTGCACTGCCTTAGAGGATATCGATCACATCCCCGGTGTTTATTTTTAATCTGTATCCCTGCACTGCAGAACATGTCAAGAGGCTTGTTGATTGCTGTGCATGTGCCTACCAAGCGAGCTGTGCTATTTTTGAGTTGTGTTTATTTTTGTTTTTAGCTTCCTGGGATTTCTTAAGGTACCAGTAGGTATCTAAGCTCTACATGCACATTGTTCTTAACAGGCACTTCACCAGAAATTTGTTTTTTTTTTTTTTTTGGGGGGGGGGGGGGGGAGGGCCCAGCAAAATGGACGATTTTGGGGGGGGGGGGGCGGGGGGATAGGGTAGCTAATAAAGAAAAGGTGAGGTAGGCTCCTACCCCCCCCCCCCCTTTCCGGCTGCGTGCCTGGTTCTTAATACAATTACGTTATGAAGAAGCTCATTTTCCTTGTTTGGTTGAGTGTAATGGTGCTGTCATCATGGTCTTTGCACTGTCGACAACAAGAGAAGCGTAATGTTGGCACTTTTTCTTTTGTTGATCTGTGAAGCAAGTTTTGGTTTCTTTGTTTGTTCCAGAATATCAGTCTGATTCTTATTCATGGTATTGCAGGAAGTCTGTATCATCAAGAAAAAACTGTAGGTGGCTGGAAGCTGCCGATCAGCTGCCAGTCTGGATAGTAGCCATCAACTCAGCAAAGGCCTGCAGGCGAATCAGCCCAACCTGTTTCTCTGCTGCCTTTCAAGACAGGATGGTTTGTGAAAAGTGAAACGGGGCCCATGCACCGCTTCCGCAGGGCCCTGCTGGTATTTATCTGACCTTTTGTTTTCCTAAACAAATAACACCATTCCAAACTGTAATATACCAAGCAATTGCCCACTCTAAATTGGGGATGACCATGGAGAGCTGGGGGATAGGGTAGGTAATAAAGCACAGGTGTACATGGTCGGGTGGTCCCTTGGTCTGAGCACGGAATTACAAACAGCTGCCATTTGCAAAGCTGGTTGACTGTGCAAACACGTAAAAACAAACAGTCTGTTTTTTTTTTCTTTTTTTTATTACAAATTAACATCCTAAAGAATGGTTGCTTACGCACTTGCTTGTTCTTGTTATAAAGCCTTAAATTTATTCTTCCGAGTTAGAACAAAAAAGCAACCCATCTTTTTTTGGGCACAACTTTCTTTGGCAATGAAGAGAAAACTAGGGAGGGGGGGAGGCAGGCAGTGCCAAAGGCTCTGTGTTAGTGCACCAAATAGTTATCATTTTTTGTTTTTTTTTTGTCTCAGTTTCAGTTAGGGTGTTGGCGTGTCAACCACGCAGTTGCTTCATTGCATGTTTTTGTGCGAGGATTGCGGTTGAGGGAGCTGAACCGCGATCGCCGAGCATGCAGGCATATTCAGATCTATTTCTGAAGGCTTCACCCGTTTTTAAGCGTAAGCCAACACTTTGACTGAAGCACTCGGACAGACTTGCAAGGTAGATTTCACCGTGGTCAATCTCCTAGAATTTAATTTGCCTCTCAGCTGACGAAGATAAGCAGTGTCGGATCAGGAAAAACTGCGAACTTCATGATAGATAAGCGCCGGAAAAATACCTAGACAAAAATTTGACGTGAACACTGGTGTACCGGCAACTAACATTTGTTGAAAACAAAATTTCTTATATAGTAAGTGGTAAGGATGCAGATTTGTGGTAATGAACTGTCCTCTCATGTTGATATCTTTTCAGATATATCAGTGTTTAGAAGGGAGCTAAATTTTTATCTTTAATTCGTGATTGCATGTTAGTCTGTTCTTTTTTACAAGTGGAAGACATTGTGTTAAGTCATCTACTACCATTTTATGTGCCACCACACTATGGCCTAGTGGTCGTTCTGGGGCATGATTCAAACAAAACATTATTATTATTATTATTATTATTATAGCTGTGAAAAACGTCAGTCATGACTACAACTGGTCAACCCTCTATCAAAAAATGCATTCTTTTGCTGATAAGGTTATGGATGTGTCACTTGTACACCTGGTGCCTTTGGCTTTAATCTTAAACGCCTGGTGTAGCTCTCTAGATTCTTTATCTGGGTATCTGGCCAAAAATTTAGTGTCTTTAAACGACTGGGAGCAAAAGCAGCGTCTGCAGTGTGTGGCCAGATGTCGTGATGGAGATCGCTTGTGTGGCCACCTCGCGTTCGCGGGCGCAATCATTAATACATAGGCCTGTCTGACCCGTGTACACAGCACCATATGACATTGTGATTCCGTACACAACTTTGGTTGTGCATTCTGTGAATTTTTTGCACTGTTTAGTTTTGCATTTGTCTTTTCCAAGGGCCGCTGCTGCAGCGACAACACACATCAGCTGCTGCCCTTGTTTTCCGTCATTTAATGACACCAAATTTTTGGCCAGATACCCAGATAAAATGTCTAGAAAAAGCTACACGAGGTATTTGAGATTATAGCCATAGGCACGAGTTGTACAAGTGACACATCCATAACCTTATCAGCAAAAGAATATGAATTTCTTGATAGAGGTCTACATTGGTTGTAATCATGATTGACATTTCTCACAGCAATGTAACAGATTTTTTTTTTTTCAATGATGTTAGTTGCGAGTGCGCCAGTGGCAACTTCTTGACCCTGTCTATTTTTTGGCGCTTGTCAATGATCATGAACCACCTGACCCGAATTGCCACATGAACGAATTTCATGAGTGCTGCCGCGTTTTGAGGTCAGTTATCTGTAAACTCTTCTGGTGCTGAAAAACTATTGCGCGGGAGGAATATACAGAACTAGAAGCACGCACACTCCACGACGCGAAGTCGCATTCCATTTGGATCGCATTCAGTTATGGCTGGCCCTAGGGGGTCGCTGGCACACCACAGCTCAGAATATGTGTAGCGAGGATTGCGCTGCAGAACCCAGGGGTCCTGAGTTCCGTCCCCACCCCTGCTCAGACACACCAGTGAGCTTGCTAGCCAACCGGCATACGGAAACAACTAGGAGTCCCGGTTCCCACTGTCCCATTTGTCATACATGTTGCACACCACTTGCTTGGTTTGTTTTAAGATTTCTTGGTTGCCAAACTTCATAAAAATCTTACATGTCAAACAAAGGGGCGAGCTCACAGAGTGTGCCTTTAATAAACCGCACTGATGATGCCCAAAGATGCGCATGATAAAGATGCCATCTTAATTTTGCAGGGAGCTAGAAAACCTAGGGTGAATTTAAACCAAGAAAACACAAAATGGCTAAAAAGGAAATGCTCTAGGTTTGGCACATCCTGGCCAATGTTATGCTAACATTCTAAAGTCAAAGCTAAACGGAACAATTTTACATATATTTTAATTGGTTACGTTCCACCCAGCAAATTATTATGGTTGAACTATATTCAGCTATGCAGTGAAATGGTGTCCTTTGGCTCTCTAGCTTTAGCTTCATTGCCACGGAACATTGTCCCCAAGTATATCACTTTCTAGCTCTTTTCGACTGCACCCCTCCTATTCCTCTCCTGCTTTGCTGTTCTACTTGTTCTATCCCCATTCTGCCTGCCAGTCGTGGAGATAAACGCCCATGGTGCCTGATGTCTCTTTCATATATTTTTTTAACTTGCTTAAAATAGAGGAATAGGCAATAATATGTCCTTAGATGAGTTGATATGTTTCAAAAGTAGGGGTTGAGCGCTTACTCTGCCGCGGGTGCATGCTCGGTGTTTTTTGGTAGTTTTATGGCGTTGTGCGTTACTAGAATAAGTTGGGCTTTAGTATAGTTACCGCATATGTGTACAGTAATTCACGCAGTTGTTAATGGCCGCTAGTACCTGACTCAAACCTGTGCAGGGTTTCTATGAGCTGAAAATTGGTATTGTTGAGAAATTCGGCAATTGGAAAAGTCTCAAGATTTCCAGCCTAATCAGTATCGATCAGGGAATTTCAGCCTTCCTTTCTCTGAATGTAAGCAAAAGACACGTGTGCTGTGACACATGCACCTTCCTCCTACTCAGCAACTCGGCCGGCCTGCCAACGTAAGTCTTTGCTGGAAACTAGAGTCTTGGTAGAATCCAGAGATGCAACTTCATCTCGAAATGTATTTACAAGGCAAACTTCTATACTTTCAACGAACTGCTGCTGCTTATGGCAGATTTGTGGAATGGCTTCATAGTGCGAGAGTTTGTCTCTATAGCTACCCTAGTTGCTCCTGAATAAACTTCTAGGGGATCTTTTCCGGGCTGTGAACATCATGACAGTTGAGGTAGTTTCTGCTGGAAAAGGGAGGGGGGCAGAGAGGGTATCCCTCAGCTTGACAGTCCATAGAAGCTTTGTCAGCCAGGATTTTGAATGTTGCGAGGACAATGACAGCTGTGTTAGCTCATATATTTTTTGCCAGAAGTTGTACGACTAACTGCCAGGATTGCAACATCCAACAGCATGACATGCCAGCTCCTGTGGTGTCATTTAATTTTGTCGCTTAGAGACCACTTTTGGTACATGGGTTATATAGAACACTAAACGAACCAGTTGGAGGCGCATTCCAGGCACCATAACGTAGCCTCTGCTGCTGAGATGTTCTTATTGCAGGTATAATTTCCGATTCTGCTTTTTTTTTTTTTTTTTCAGTGGGAGCTCATGGAGGTGGCACGGTGCATGGAAGGACAGAGTGGCTGACAGTGAGCTGCCCAAGCAAGCTGCTGGCTCTTGTGACCGTCTCCGAAAGCCTCTGGATGGGCTGAATTGCAGACGTGCCTGGACATTTATAAATGGTAAACACAATCTAGACTACCTTTGAATTATGCCTTGGTCTAACGGATGTAGCTTGGATGTCGTGTTTGGCTGCTAGAATGGAACTGGATAGTGTTAAGCGGCACATGTCACCAAGTAAGCACACGCTGGGACGCTTATCCACAAACTCGGCTTCCCAGTCCACGAGCCACCAAAGACCCAGCCAAAGAGATCCCGAGTCATCCATGATTTCATGTTTCATACGTATATGATGGTTTTACTGCAACAGCTCATAATATTTGGCATTCTAAACTTTCCCATCACTAAGAATACATTTTTGTGGTGCCATCCGCGTTGGTTTTTAAAAGCTCTGATATCTGGGCCTTGTTCTGTTAGTTTCCATGCGAACTGTGAATCGCTTGCCAGGGATGCTTTTGCCACTGCAGGCCAATTTCCTTGGCAAGGCATTTAACTATTTCTGGTTTCATACTTGGCTTCAATTGATTGTTGAGCCATTGACTTTCTCTTTCGACGCTGGCACTGCCACCACAATAGTCCCATCACATACACTGGCACTACTGCTCGTTACAAAAGGTAAAGCCGTTTGCATCTATCTATCCATCCCTTAGATGGTCTTTTCTCCTATGCCATGGTGGCCCTTAAGTTAATGTAGCTATCCACTTGCAATGAAGTTCTTCACATCAAGGTAAAAGGAATCTTTCACATTCTTTTAGAAGATTCTTCACTTCAAGAGTAAAAGGAGTTTTTCACATGCCTTAAGAAGATTGGTCCCAATATAGGAATGTTGCTTGCCCCGACATCTCTAAACCACCTCTGTAGTGGTTTCTCGATGTCTTAACAGGCCGTGCGTCAGAATGTGTTTTGTCGCGCTTTTATGTCACACCGTTTCTTGAGTAGTTTACAAAGATCTTGTGGGCTCCAGTGACACAAAACTTTTTGTCTCCTTCTCCACATGCCTTATTATTTCAAGTTTTGTTGCAAATGTCAACTTTGCCCTCTAGACATTCTCAGTCATAACAACTCTCACAGAATTCAGTGGTTATTGTACTCTTTTTACTGGTTTCCTTTTTGAGCAAAATGTGCGAGTGCCAAAAGCACAAGCTCGGAGGAAGGGATCAAGAAGAAAGAAGATGGAACCCGCGCACGGTGTGGTTGTGGTGGAACGCGAAGCAAGGCATCGGCGCTATGGCCGGTGGAACGGCAAGCAAGGCTTCGTGGGTTTGGGTGGTCAAACCTTGAGCAAGGCTTCGTCAAGACTGTTGGTGGGCCCCGAGCAAGTCTTAGACAATGTGCCTGTGCTTGTGAGTGAGCACTGTGTGGTGCTTTAAGCACCCAAGCCACCACCGACATCTTGGGACCATGATTGGACTCTCCTCCTCCTCCAAATGTATGGCATCTTTGATTTGGCTTCTGTTCCTTTTGTTATGCTTTCAAAGCTTTTGTGTTTTTCCTTCTGCGGTTATGAAGAGTGGAACGCTTGCAAGATATGTTCTATTCCTTTATTTATTCCTTTTTTTACGACTGTGTGTGCGTCCTGTGCCCCTTTTCTTTACTTTTGAATTTCTTTACTATTAAATAGTGTTCCGTAACGCCAGGCTCGACTCACTCTCAATTCCTACCGCCTCTCAGGAAGTCCATCGCCTAGGTGTGGCCTTAGCACCTGGACAGCGGTCCAATTCAAATTACAAGTTTTGTTTTTATGGGATCTTTTCCAACCGAACCTGTGACTAACTTGTGACAGGTTCAAGTCCTGTAGTGGATGCCAGTTTGTCACAGGTTCGGTTGGAAAAGATGCCATAAACAAACCAACTTGTAATCTGAATTGGACCGCTGTCCAGGTACTAGGGCCACACCTAGGTGATGGACTTCCTTAGAGGCGGTAGGAATTGAGAGTGACTTGTACCTGGCATTTCGAAACACTATTTATGAGTAATGAAATTCAAAATTAAAGAAAAGGTGCACAGGACGTACAAACGGTCGTAAAAAAAATGAAAATAATAAAGGAAAAGAACATATCTTGCAAGCCTTCTGCTCTTCGTAACAGGGGCAAGAAAATCACAAAAGCTTCGAAAGCGTAACAAGGAGGGAACAGAAGCCAAATCAAAGACGCTATACATTTCGTATGAGGAAAGTCGAATCATGGTCCCAAGATGTCGGTGGTGGTCCCAGTCCCTTGCGGCACCAGTCGGAGTCGAGAACTTGTGGTGGCTTGGGTGCTTATAGTGCCGAACAGCGCTCGCTCACAAGCACATGCACATCGTCGAAGTTTGCTCAGGGCCCACCAACCATCTTGACAAAGCCTTGTTCGGGGTTCGACCTCCCACACCACTGAAGCCTTGCTTGTTGTTCCAACCACTGAAGCCTAGCTCTATGCAGCTTCCGCCTTCCTTCTTTTTTTCTTTTTCTTCTCTTCCGAGCTCGTGTTTTCGGCACTTGTGCATCTTACTCAAAACGGAATCACACGTAGAAAAAAATCTTTCAATTCTGTGACAGCAACATGTAGGCCTATTTGTTGGTTGATTCTAATGTCAAATATCCATGATTGTCCACATTGGATATCATTTGCCTGCGGTGTGTTCTGCAGCCACAAACATCTGCATGCCACCGCTACGCATTAGTGTTCAGTGGAGAAACCTGCTACGTGGCTTCAGAGCGTGCAGTCATTAATTTCAACACTAGGGAATATGACAGTGCTGTCTCATGCAAATGGACACCTCCGTTCCTACCCAAAAGCGTCCATAATGTGAGCTGTGCATAATAACAGGACAAAATGCAGGTATTTACCCGGTTGGTCCCCGAAAACGTTTTTTATATAGCAGAGTATCCATATTATTGAGACATGACTGTTTCCCCACCCTGCCCGAGTCCTACTAGAGCGACAAAGAGAAACACCTGACACTGATATGCCTCAAGACTGGATAATACGCCAAAAAACACAGACGAAATGAAGGAAGATCTGGGCAGGACACGTCTTAACTTTTAACTGGATAGTTTACTTTGGTAAAAAAAATATATCTACTGATAGGGAGTAACACATGCTGTGTGAACACTGTAAACCTGATTCGCATGGTGTGACTTTACTTGGGAGTTTGCTGTTGTGACGTCACTCATGCAGCGAAATATAGGCATGGGGGAAGCTGCAGTGCCTGCAGTCACAGGTGTAAATTTGCAAGCGAAATTGCGCCATGTGAAGTGGGCTGATGCGTCGTCTGAACGCACTCCCCCAGAAACGAGCGTCATTGGCTCTGCAGACCGTGGAATTCTTTGTCATGTATTAGTAATGAGGGTGGGCTCACATGAGTTGTTATTCTAGGATTTCATCAAGAAGGCATTGTGAATTTTCCTCTTTGCTTTTGTCTTGTAGCAGCCCATGGCACTAGTCTTTTTCTAAAGGTGACTTGCACTCACAATGGACACAGTGAATTGCTAGGTGACCTTCTGGATGAAATACCAGGGTAACAACTCTTGTCTGAGGTGCACCCTTAGTGTCATTGTCTGACAGAATTTCACTCTCTGTGGAACTAGTGGCACTGGTTTCTGAGGAAGTGCATTTTGACCTTACAGTGTTCTGCCAGCAGGTGTCAGTTTTTATCTGTATAGATGCTTTTAGGGAGTCAGTTACTCGAGCTGCCACCAGTCGGTGCGCTTAACGGGCTGCCATAGCTGACCTTCATTTTGTCGCCGTTTCTTCGCATTGTGTGCTGCACCGGTCACCACCAGAGCTTTGTTTTCGTGTTCTTTTACGTTCCGCGTTGAAGTCGAGTGTTTTCTTTAGGTCTTTTTGATATTTCAGGCTTTCATTTATTCATTTGATACCTAAGTTTCAATATAGATGTATTTTCTTATTTATAGAATGGAATCGGACAGTGAATGGATCACGATACAAGATCATGGCCTAGGCTTCAGAGAACATGTAAGTTCATCACATTCTTTTGTTTTTGTTGCTAATAAAGGGCAGTCAACACCATTGCGACATATGAAAATATCAACTGACGCAGTGAGGCTATCTCCAGATGCCCGTCGTTGGTTTGGCACGCAAAACCCCCAAATATTTGGCAGTGAGGCTATCGCAGTCGTGCTTCTCGGTGCATGTGCGCGCTTTTAGACATTGTTTCCGTAGATAAAAGCCGGACCGCATGTAAGCGCTTTAGCAAGCAAGACGAGAGACAACGACGAGTCAGCAACGAAAGTTTCTCACTGCCACCCGTCGCGGCGCTCGGCTTTTTGATTTCTAGAAAACCGCATGAAAGCGATTTGGGGAGCAGCGAGACAAGCGACTCGCTTCGCTTTCGCTCGATCAGTCGCGCGACGAGGCAAACCGCACGCAAGCGACCAAAGCGACGAGCGACGTTTTCTAGAAATCCAAAAACCGAGCGATGCAACGGGCGACAGCGAGAAATCTTCGTCGCTGACTCTCATCGTTGTCACCGTTGCTCGTCTCGCCGCTCGCTTGAGCACTTACATGCGGTTCGGCTTTTACTTACAGAAACGATGTCTAAAGTTCGCACATGCAGCAAGAAGCACGACTGCGATAGCCTTACAGCGTCAGTTGAAATTTTTATGTGTCGCAATGGTGTTGACTGCCCTTATTAACGATAAAAACAAAATGTGATGAACTTAATGGTCTCTGAAGCCTAGGCCATAATCTTGTATCGTCGATCCATTCGCTGTCCGATTCCATTCCATAAATAAGAAAATACAAGAGCGATGTTCAAATGTCGGTATCAAATGATTAAATGAAAGCCCGAAATATCGAAAGGACCTAAAGCCCGAAATATCGAAAGGACACACGATTTCAACGCAGAACGTAAAAGAACTCGAGAACAAAGCTCCGGTGGTGGCCGGTGCAGCACACAACGCGGAGAACTGCGAGAAACTGAAGGTCGGCTGTGGCGGCAGGGTCACGTGACGTCAAGGTGGCGGCGGCGCACCCATGAAATGTTGCCTGAAAGGGTCTATATGTATTTCTGTTTTTTTATACGAACCATTCAGTTGAAGGTTATGCAGTGTTCTGTCCAGATCTTCCTTTGTTGTGTCTGTGTTTTTTTGGCATATTATTCAGTGATGAATAGCCAACTTGCCATCTTAAGCCCCGAGACCATGCAGCATGCATACCAAGATATCTTTTGGCAGGCTTGCAATAACTTGTGCTTTTTTCATGAGCCTCGAAAAATGGGAAGCCTGCCAAAGGTATCTTCGTGTGCATGCTGAATGTATTTAAGTCGTGTCGGGGTCGGTTGTTGTTCCTCTTGGTTGCTTTAGTGGGACTCTCATCCCATTTTACATTGAAAGTTTATAATACAATTTCACAAAAATATTGCTCACATTCATTGTATTTATTGATTCAATATAATCAAGTCAGACTGAATGTTTTTCTGATCTGATTTTCTTTTGTGTCGTTTTAATTTCTAGGGAATTTGGTTTTTTGTGGGTTTATAGCTTCAGGGCTGCCAGTGGAAGTTGAGACCACTTTATATTGCAACCTTAGAGGTAGCAAGGTGTAAAGTTGGGCGAGTTGATTGGTGGTCATATTGAATGGGTTAAAACAGCGCAAAAAAGATTGACGAGTAAAAGGAAAGACAGCGCTGTGTTTGTGATTAAACATGAGGAAGATGCAAAGAAAGGGGGGACGGACAACGAAGTTGTCCGTCTGTCCCCCCCTTTCTCTGTGTCTTCCTGATGTTTAGTTACTGTTACCAACATGCTCGTTTTGTACGTAACTGTGTCTGTGTTTCCTTTTACTGGTACTTCGTCTTTTTAGAGGTAGGTAACATAAATACCAAAAAGTACTTCTATGCATTTAAAGAAAAGCAGATAGAAAACATTGTCTTTACAGTGAAGTTGTACTTATGGCTTGGTTTTACTATCAAGAGAATCAAGAATTCCCTTGCGGCAATTCAAAGTCTGCTTTCAAACGATCTGAGCAACCTTCCACAGTACTGTATGTTATATGTGGTGTTCACATTGAGGTGCTCTAACTGGCTTTTATTTTGCATTTACTGACAGTAGTATTCTACAAATGGAGGGAAATCATTTTGTCACTGTCAAGTTCTGTAGTTCCTGCGTTATGTATTCTCCTGCAGTATGAAAGACCCAGTGGGAGCGCCTGGCCGAGGCAGTGACTGGTGTGCTCTGGGAGATCCCAACCTACCCAAGGGGGAACTCACTTAGTGTTCAGCTAAAGTGCAATGCACACTTATCAGTTTTTGGGTTCACGGTGGAGAGCAGTTCATTCACATTATGTCACAGCCACTAATTCTGAAATGGCTGTCCGAGAGAAACTGGCCCGAGTCAAGGCAATTATTTTCACTTCTAAAGTGCATGGTCCATGCCATCCTTCTGATTAATAAATCCGCTCATCAAGACATTTTATTTTTCAAATATGAGGCTCGGGTGCAACATTAATATTTGTGCCTGTTTTCAAATTTTACACCAGAAACAACTGATAACAAAAACAATAATGAGCATGCTTACTTCGAGCCTCCATGATCATATCTGTGGGCGCAATGCCGATAAAGCACACTCTTAGTCTAAACCTAAATCAAAAACTGTCCGCAAGTTCAGGACCAGTTCAGCCCCGAGTGAGCGTCCTTTCCTCGAGGCAGAACAGAATCTCGTGGAGCGCACATAGCGCCCCCGACCACGGTCATCTCGGCCACGCGCTTTTAGTACGTCTTTTATATTGAAGGAGACTGAAGATACCACGAAGACCTTTTGGGTTGCCTTTCTGCTGTTATAATTTAATTAGGAGCATGATTTATAGTTCATGTGAAACATATTTACTAAACATGCATCACTGGTTATCTTGTTCCTTCTCCAGGTGCTGCTATCCAGCTCTACGTCACAGCGATGAAGTGGCCATGGGGTGAACTGTGTACAACTGCTGTCATTAGTACTCGAATCGGCAGAGCCACCTACTAGCTCTGAAGCGCAGTTGCCAGGCACCAGATACTCGACCAGCAACCAACCTTTGTCGCTCTAGTGGGACACGAGAGCGACAAACAGAAACAAACGACAGCTACAAGCCTCCAACCCATTCAGCATGCCCGTGGTGGTACTTTTGGCAGGCGGCGTTTATTCGTTCGGTGCTCGTGAAATAAGCATGAGTGATTCTAAGCCTGCCAAAGATACCCTCGCGTGCATGATGCTTGTGTTTAAGCATAGCCTCCTTTATTCTACAAAGCCTGTCAAATCGGGAAAGACTCGGGTTTGAGACTTGTCGTCATTTGTTTCTGTTTGTCGCTGTAGTGGAACTCGGGCATAAGCTAGCACCATGTACTGAACATGAAATAAAAAACCACTGTATCAAACTTGACTTGATTTTGCAGCTTCATTTGCATGCCAACTGCACAATGAATACAGCAGCTCGCGCATGTTTTCAACTTTCATTTTATTGTTTAAGTATTCTGAGAAAATTACTTTAGCAGCTCCATTAATCGTGGGTCACTAAATCCGGAACAAGGTAGCAACCAGTTTTTTTCTGCACACAGCACCAAAAACTGGAGATGTTTGACTAAAAAACATCCTTTGAATGACAACATAGACTTCCTTGGGAGAAGTCTGTAAATTCCCCGTATAGCCAAGATTGAATGACCAGAGAACTCCCACCTTGGCCCACACTGCATTTACACCGTTTTGCCAAGCTTGACTGACCACTGAACTGCCAGTGTGGCCCAGGATGCATTTAGACCGTTTTGCCAAGCTTGGCTGACCACTGAACTGCCAGCCTGGCCCACGCTTGTTTTACACCGTTTAGCCAAGCTTGGCTGTACAAGGAACCCCCACTGAACTGCCGGGCCGGCTAGCCAGGCTGGGGCTAGCTTGCCCCTTGGAGCAAAACGGTGCTTGGGCCAGGGAAACTTTCCCCGGCTGCCCAAGCAGGCTCAAGCTTGAGCCGGTGAATTGTGCTGCTTGGGTAACTATGTCCTACTAAAGTATAGAGTAAAAAATTTCTAACGCAGAATTTCTGAAATTGAATTGTTTTAACCTAAAACAAGAAAAAGCATTTGAACTTGCAGCTTGTGACTCTCTGTGCATTTTCTCAAAATACCTTCAGTTGTTGAATATCATAGACAAAGGGAAATACTTCTCTATCGGTTAAAGGAAGACATCCGTTGTCTGTTTTTCTTTGTTAGAGATGCAACTAGTCCCGTTCATAAGACTGAGTTCCTGCATCAGCTGGATAGTAAATTATTCATCTCTGGTTTACATAACGATCCATTATTATTTGATTCATCCTGACCACTAATGAAGTTAGAAAATATTAAAAGGAAACTGAAAGCTTCGAAGATTGAAAAGCCATTAAGTTCTGACTGGGAAGAACTTAATATTATACAACTACTTCTAAACCACTTACAAATGTTATAAGAGATGCTTCAATACATTCGCCATTTTCGCTTAAACAAATGAGACCAAAATGTTGATGTTTAAATTTATATATGGCGGGTTACCAAGCCTTGCCTCGTTATCTGACCACGTTTTAACTTCACGTAGCAGGACGGTATAAAAAAGCTACTTGAAAAAAACTTCTGATTTCTTTCTTGTTAAAGTATTGTTCACAGTCCACAATTTTTACTCGGAGATAGTGTGGGGTGGAGACAAATATCTAGGTGTGGATGCTGGAAAGTGAGGAGGGAAGCCAAACGGGATATTTTCCGATTCTTCCTCCTCGTAACGCCCTATCCAACCTCGTCTGCCTATGTACCCGGTCTAGGCACATTTCAAAGACAGACAAAAGGCAAAGCATGTTTGCTTAATTTAAGTAGCTTTATTAGTTGCTTGGTAATCGGCGCCATCCTGATCGATAATCGATCAGGATGCCGGGAACAAAGGTTATGTGCGGAACGTGCTCCACCACCTTAGTTGGCGAGCAGCATTTTTTTGCTTGTGCTGGAGGCTGCAAGCGCAAATTCCATTGCAGCTGCATAATCGTGGGTCTTGAAGAATACAACGTATTCATGGCATGCGGTTCCAACGCATTCAAATGGAACGACTTCACCCGGCGAAACCATATCGTACCCGAAAAGAAAGCCACCTCGCCGTATGCATACGAAGCTTCCGATTCCGAGAGCGAATTCGAGTGACCTCCAGAAAACGACTTCAATAAATCCACCGTCATCCCTTCTGCCCCGGCAAGTGTTTTCGATAAGATTTGTGTCAATTCGGGTGTTATAACTGCCGATGTGAACTGGTCAATGACAGACAACAAGCGACTTGACATCGCTTCGCCAACAACTCCTGGAGCGTGTGACAAGCTCATCGCGAAAACATCGCCACTTCGCCACGGCAGTTGCATCCTCATTCAATACAAGAGGAGAGAAGCTATGGATAGCTGGAACCACAAAAAGGTTACTGAAGTTGCGAAGCCAAAACTTTGTAAACGCAACGAGACAGCCTGCCAATGACAGCTCTATTGGACGACACTCGGCGCACCTACCTCGAATTTATAAACTCGGCAGAACGACAACGGAGTCCCAACTGGATAAAGACGACTGCTACACCTTGGTGGGTCTCCGACGACGTCAGAAGGCATCGGTGGGAACCGCGAAATCCTCCAAGGTGACCTCAGCTCCTCGTGCCCCTGCTTACAAAACACTTTTTGTCAAAATTCTTGACCCGAACACCACTGCGGCAGGCAGTAGCGTTCTGATAAAACCTTATCTGAATGGCAAATGTATTAGTTGCACGAAGCTCAAAACTAAGTTTCCGTCGTATTGTTCTTATCACGTTTCTACTGACGACGCTTGCTTCGACCTCACTAAAAAGCCTGAAGTCTGGCCCGAGAGAAGCATAATTAATCCGTTTAGGGAAGTTTGACTACTTACGTTCGTCCGTACCGGAATCCACTAAGTCATCGAAAAATGGCTTGCATTCTTAAAAGTGTTCTTTCGAACGTCCGTGGTTTGCGGACAAAAGCTGAATAACATGTGTCAAACGTTGTTCGTGATAGTTACAATTTATTCTGTTTAACCGAAAAGTGAATTTCAGAAGATATATCTCGCACTTTGTATTGCCTTCTTCCCACATTGTACATCGGAAAGGAAGAGTTTACGTTACGACAGGTAAGAAATTTTGGGGCGATGTTTTAATCGCTATTGACGAGTCAGTGGCGTCTTGCCAAAGCACCAATAAAGGAACCTATAAAGAATGAGTCTGGATTCAAGTTTTATTAAGTGACTGTTTTAACTATCTCGTTGGAAACTTTTGTCAAAAATATTTCTATTCAGCGCTTTGAAAACATTAAAAAAAACAGATTTTTTAAACTATCATAACTTCTTCCATCGCAAAAAAAGACCCGACAAAGCGACTTTTTTTATAAATGTATTGAGTTTAACGAACTTTGACAGTACAATCGGCTGACAACCAACGTGGCAAACGTTCTTGATATATTTCTATCAAACAGCCACATAGGATGCATTGGGTTCGTCAACATTGCCCCCGTACGTCCAGATGTTCTCCATTCTCCTTTTCCTGTACCCTTTCCCCAATTCCGTGACAGATGTACTCGCCATAATCATCTCAGATTGAATTACAGTGCCGGCGCTTACTTGGGGATGTAATGGTTTCTTTAGTATTTTGACTGGTCGGCAGTTTTAAATGAATAAAATGTGGACAATGCGACAGAATTTTACTCGTATGATTGGGAATGGAATGAATATCTTCGCTCCGAAACGTGACATGGGGTGCTCTAAATATCCATCTAGGTTTTTGAAAAATTAAAACACTCCGTGCATAAAAATACACTTCCGCAAGTTGCATTATCTCCGTGGTTTGGAAATATGGCACACTAAGTTCTGTTTTTATCGGACACTTGTAAAACAATTGTTAAAACACGACAAACTCGTTTATAAAAATTTCAAGATTTGTGACGCAGCATACGTGGTAAACAAAGAATAATAAAAATTTACGGGCTGAAGACTCGATACATATCTTCTCTTTTAGAAATCAGGAAGCTTTTTCTAAGACCATTTTCAAGACATCTACTAGACAAGTGTGTTCTCAGGTTGTGAATAAGTTGACAATTAGGTGGCCAGGATTTTTGGCGATCAGGCGTGTTGACACAAGTGATATTTTAAACGCAATAATGAAGCTTGTGGTCGGTTTGCCTTGCTGCATGCCCGACCCGGAGGAATAGCACGGACTTAACGGTTTCAACAACAAGAAACTACATTTAATTGGACATGGGCGAGACGATTAACATTGCTACCGGCGCTGCCGGAGTCCAGGCAGCGACTCCCTGTGCACCGCCTCTGATGCGCCTTATCAAGGCGGCGCACGCGGTGTGCGCGTGGCTGGCGTGACGTCGCCGCCACGCGGGAGAAGTTCGGCACCTTTGCCTCGCACTCGGGGAACTGGGCTGGGAAGCCGCTAGTGTGCCCGCGCTTGCCCCCCCCCCCCCCCCCCCCCCCCCCCCCCCCTCAAGCTTCGTCCGACATGTTGATGACCGAGACGATGTCGTGGGCGTCAGGGGGTGGATGGCGCTTCTGGGAGGACTGGCGTTGCAAGTCCGGACGGCGCCTGCTGAACTAGCGCAGCGGCAGCTGACGAGCGCGGCGGCTCGGTCAGCTCCAGCTTGTCACTTGAGCTTGTTCTGGACCAGGCCTCCACCTTGTTGCTCTGGACCGCCTCCAGCAGGTGGCTGTTCTGCACGTGGTCCTTGATCCGAGCCAGCTGCCGCTCCATTCTGTAGAGGGTGGCAGCGGTCCATGGTTCCCTGGGTCGTCTCTGGCGCGCCGACGTCCTTGGTGGCCCGGTCCACCGTGAGACCGGCCGCCGCATCGTTCCGATGGCGGCTGTGGTGACGGTTTTGTCCATGAGCCAGCTTTGTAGAAAAACAAGGAAGCAGACAACATGGGGCTCAGTTGAGGGCTGAGCCTGACGTTCTCTTCGCATGCACTCCTTCCAGATAGTTTAAAATAACGGATCTGAGGTGGGTACACAATCTTCTCCCCCTTCTCTTGAAAAGGAGGCAGATCCGTGGAAGTAGAAAACTACCCCCAAAATGCGAGAGAGGCGAAGCCGAGTAAATAAAAAGGTTCCCCAGGCAGCACAAGGTGTTGGGCCAATATTGGAAGAGCATTGGCAAAAAAAGGTCCAATGATGGTCCACTTTAACCAATCTGCACCCAATATTGTCTAAGCCATTATATAGCATCTTCAGTGATGGCCCAGCTTCTCCAATGACCAACCAATATTGGAAGCACATTGGCATAAAATGGGCAATCTTGGCCTGTCAGTTCCATTCACTTGCGAATATTGGATGAACACTGGCATAAAATGGACAATGTTGGCCTGTCAGTTCCATTGGGTCGCGAATATTGGATGAACACTGGTATAAAATGGGCAATCTTGGCCTGTCAGTTCCATTGGCTTGTGAATATTGGATGAATAGCGGCATAAACCGGACAATGTTGGCCTGTCAGTTCCATTCGCTCGCGAATATTGGACGAACACTGGTATAAAATGGGCAATCTTGGCCTGTCAGTTCCATTGGCTTCCGAATATTCGATGAATACTGGCGTAAACCGGACAATGTTGCCCTTTGAGTACCCTTGGCTTGCTAACATTGGATGAACACTGGAATAAAATGGTCAACCTTGGCCTGTCCGTGCCGTTGGCATTCCAATATTTGATGGGGACTGAAAATGGACACTGTTGGCTTGTCTGCAGCATTGGCTTGCCAATGTTGAATAGACACGAGCTTATAATGGTTACTGTTGTCCTGTTAGTACCATTCGCTCATCGTCATTTAAAAAAACACAGTGGCATATAATGGTCAAAGTGTGTTAGTCTCACAACACCATTGGCTTAATAGTGGAAGCATGTTGAAATAGGCTGGTTTTGGCAAATTTCGTTTTACCTCAACAAGATGAAATTGCTGCGATTGTCAATTTAATGTTCTTTTTTCAAAGCGCGATTGAGGTGCTTTTCTGCAAAGTAAACAAAACAATAACAACGTAAAGAACTTAATGGCGATGTTTTGCTCCTTCACTGTGCATACTAAGGAGTCGCGAGCGATATGGGCTCATCAGGACCGCCCACTGGGGGAAAAAAAAAGAAGAATCGATGTGCGCGTTATAGTCACCATAATAGATTATTATGTTGACTTTATGATCTCGACAGAAAAGCTTCGTACTCTAACTACGGGCTTGTGGGCTGCACCTCGTGTCAGGTGAAGAACTTCTTTGCGATTGATTGGAACAGGACACTATTCTGAAATGTGGTTGTACAATGACGGCTCTATGACTTTACGGCACTACTGGTGCTACAATAAGAGCCCTAATGCCACCTACATGGCGCCAAGGCACTGATAGCAGACGACAATGTTGGTTTGATATGGAATCTAGCCCCTTTTTTCCGCATTTGATTTATCACTGTCTCTTCAATATTGACATTAGGCTCCGAGCTGATTTCAGAGCTTCGTGTCTGTCAGTCCTTCTCCGTCCACTTGCTGTAGAGTTTATCATGTCTAAGCAATCTCTTCTACATTGCTTTTGGAAACCCGGATAGCAAATACCAGCAGAGAGAAACGAAAGAATTGGAGAGAGAAGTATGCAGGGGAGGGGTCGCGCCGACGGCCTCGGAACTAACGTCCCTGAACGGCTTCCCCTCCCATTTTCCCCACGCCGTCACTAATCTCTCCTTTGTGGGTGAAGAGGACTCGACGACCTTGAGGGAGGAGGACACTGCGCATTCCTAAGCTGACAGTTCCGGGGAAGCTACGCGCCGGCCGTACCAGTCATCACCTGCACCGCTCTCTGCGCGTGGTTACGGGAGAGAGTGTGACCACGTGAATAAATATAAACCTGAGATTGGTTCACCGAGCTTCTTAGCTTCCTCTGCACTCTCAGCTTAGGGGTGATGGAGTCCAGACCGCGAAACACACGCACACACGCACACCGAAGCACACAGAAAGTGGGATCGCGAGCACCAAGGCCACACGATAAGGCAACGATTGGAAGGCGGTGGGGACGGTCTCCTCAATTTCCAACACGCGCATCCGCGAACTGCAAGTGGGCAGGTGCGCTTCGCAAATCATGCATTTTTTTTTTTTGTGGCAGAAATAGCTTTTTTTCTAAGGAACAAGAATGGCAAGATAATCATGCTGATACCAGGACACCGTGGGTCCGTTTCCAGGTTGTCCGAGTGCATTTGATTGCTTAGCAGACTGCTTTTATCGGGCGAAGCGGCTCGGCATCTCCGCCATCCATGGGCAAGAACGGTGGTTCTAGAGTTCCGATCACCAGCAGCGCATTTCGTCTTAGTGCCAAGTGCGATCTTCAACATGCGGATTGCCAAGACCCATGGATATTCTTTCGGCAGCGCCTACATACCGGTGATCTTCCTTTGTTGTGGGCATACATGTGACCACTAGCTTCGACCGACCGAAGACACGACGGACTGCTTTCTCTTCCATGTGAGTGACAAGGGGAGGTCCTCCTGACCATTGGGGATGGGTATTCTTGCTACGCAATGTACGTTTTGTCACTTTCCGATGAGTTTGAACCGTGTCGGACTCTGTGCCAGGGATCTCCGACGAGTTCAACGCGGAATCCACAGCGATAGGCCCGAAAGGCCCTGTACAGCGCTATTTGTAGTGTTTTTTATTCTAATAAACCGCGAGAGGCGTTCTGATTGGTTATTTCTGTGCTCGAAGTTTTTTTTTATTTCATTTTTTTTTTGTTAAAATACGGCTGTCATTTTGGCGGCAGATGTGTGCTGCAGTAAAAAGTCCTCCAGGTATGTCCAAAGCCGAATACTACAAAGCGTTGAGTAGTGCTTATTTGACAAGGTTCGGCTTGTTGGGTGCAAGTTGAGTGTCAGCTATGTCACCGCGCTCTGCGAGTGTAATTGCCACTAATTGTCTTTACACGGCAAGCTATTTTATATGTGTGATTTTTTTTTGAATTCTTGATTGATTTAAGCATAAAAGTTTGTTGAACTGTCATGCTCTTACGTGTAGAAATATCGGTGTAAACTTAGATGGCGAGATTATAATTCTTAAAACTTTTTATAGCTAGATGAAAGGTTAAGGGACGCCATGATGTTGCAAGGTTAGAGCTAAGCAATTGATAAAATAACCTTCGTACTATTCGAATATTTTTTTTTTTTTAAATCACTCTAAATATCTGAATCTAGATCGATCGAGCTTTGAGTAAGGACAAGTCGGACCAACAAAACAATAGTAAGCGCCTGGGCCGTCTTGCTAGAAACAGCGTCTCAGCCGAGACGGGGGAAGAGAAAGCACTGTCAAAGCCAGGGTACGAGCTGAACGGGACTCAAACCTCGACTGAAGACGCTCGCGCGTTCCAGCCTTTACAGTGCTTTCTTTCACCCAGTCTGAGCTGAGACAGCGATTTCAGCAAGCTGGCCCCGGTGTCTTTCCTGCGCATCTATTTATTTTAGAAGGCAGTACTAAGTTTTTTATATACTAAATAATGAAAAATAATTCACTGGAAAATAAAGTTTATCATATAGAAATGTAAACATAAAAAAGTCGGTAGGCTTTTCCGAGATTTTATACTTGAAGAGCAACTGAACCGATTAATCGAATATTTAATTAAAGGGCAGCGATTACTAATGAAGCTCTCTTTTATTTTGATATTACTTATTGACAGGCGTAAGAGAACTGAGAGCCTCTGAAACCCTTCAACTGAATCCAACCCCCGCTTCTGTCTCTTTCAGAATCCTGTGGTCATGCCCCTGTGTGGTATCCCCTTCCTTGCCCAGCGCTCTGCCCTGTCCACTACCGAGCCTGCCGCCGACCCTGCCACCGAGTCTGTCCAGGCCCCCGTGGTTGCACAATGTTTTAAATATATTTATTCGATCTAAATAAATTATGAACTGTCAAACGTTATGAACAATTTATTTGCATGCTTTAATGATTTCTAATGTGCCCAAATATGGTCAAATTGCCGCACTTATTAGATTTTAGTATAAGAAAGAAAACGGTGCTTCAGGAAAAAGGGAAAGATACTTGCTTGGTTCTCTGCACTGTTTTTGTGACACTGGTTAGAACACTGGCTGAAAAATAGCATCTGATAATGTCATAGACAATAGATGCAAAAATTTTCCAGTGTATTGAACTGGATGCCAATATTAGAATAGCCGATATTTAAGCCAATGTTGGAAGAGCCAGTGTGTAAGGCGTTGGATGCCAATGTTGGTTCAGCCAACGGTGAAACTTCTATGCCAATATTGGATAAAAAAGCGGAAACCACGTTGGTCCAACGTGGGCTAGAACGTTGGCAAACCAGTGGTCCAACATTGGCATCAATGTTGGACCACCATTGGATCGGGTAGCGTTTTTCAAAAATGCCAACGTCAGACCAATATTGGAACCATTTTTTGCCAACATTGTGCCAACGGGGGTCCAACAAAGGTGTGCTGCCTGGGTCCTCTCTCTTTGGTGTCACCGACGTCGCAGGTTATACCGCCGCCTCGGTGGAGACAAGGGGGATTCCGGATAGGACAACGGGTTGTCGTTCCGGTCCTGCGAGGAATCTTCGTCTTCTGCTTGAAAAAATCGTTTAAGGTCGGTGACATGAACAGATCCGGTTCCCTCACTAGACTCACAGTGAACTAGCTTGTAAGTGAGCGGTGAGCAATTTTCATGCACGCGAAACGGACCTTCCCACCTGTTGGCGAGGGAGGCTGCGAAGCCTCGAGCGGCATCACTCAATGGGTGAGTACGCCGGAGTACAAAATCTCCCACCTCGAACTGCAAGTCACGTCGCCCCTGGTTGTACTGTTCTGCCTGCTGTACTGGGGCGACGTCGAGATTTTCTCGGGCCTCTCAAAGGTTATCGGAGAAGCGTTTTCGCAGGTCCTCTGCGAACTTCACGTAGGGGCGAAGCCTTCCCCCAGACTCTGCAGAAAGGAGACTGTTAAAAAGCGGGAACGCAAGCTCCTTGCCGAAATTCAATTGAGCAGGAGTGAGACCCGTTGACCGATTAGTGGTCGTACGGGTTGCGAATGCCAGCTCGGGCAGTTTCGCGTCCCAGTCCTTGTGGCGCTCGGTGTAGGCCACTAGCGTCATCTTAAGGTCCCGATTTACCCTTTCCGTGATGTTTGCTTGCGGGTGGTACAGGGAAGCTGTTTTGTGTTTGATTCCCAGTACCGCGCATGCGTCCACAAACACCTTACTCGTGAGATAGGAGGCATTATCGCTTACAAGCTGTACAGGAAAGCCAAACCTAGCGAATGTTTCGAGTAGACACTCCCAGATTTTTTGCGAATCTAGCTTCCGCAAAGGGAATAACTCGACCCACTTCGTCAAGTGGTCGGTTACCACGAATAGGTACTGATTGCCACGAGTACTACGTGGGAAGGGGCCCATGACGTCACAGCAACAAATCTACCAAGGACTCTGACTCGCGATTGGTTGGATGAGACCGGGGGGCTGGCCACCACGTGGTTTTGCCTTTTGGCACACCGATCAGCTACGAGCATATCGGAGCACATCCTGCCTCATGCCTGGCCAGGAAGCAATTTGGGATAACTTTCCGTAAGTTTTGCTCCCACTGCTGTGTCCTGCCAAGGCAGAGTCATGCATGTATCGCATGAAAAGCTTACGTAGCTTGCGGGGTATCACGGTCCGGGATGCCGACAGGCAAGACGTCTGGCACCGTGGTGAAGTGGGCTGCAGTGGTCGGGTTAGGGATGCAGTCCTCCCGTTTGGTAAATGGAGTCAGCTCCGGTTGTTGACCCAGCCGGTATCCACCACCAGAAAAGTCGAGCGTCATGCTTTTGCCTGTAATGAAATCTCGGCCCAAGATCACAGGTAGCACGAGTTTTCGCAGATAAAGAAATCGCTGACGCCGCTTCTTTCTATTAAACCGAATCTGCAGCCTCACGGCTCCTCCAGCTGTTATCGCTGCACCAGAAGCTAGCGGCAAACGGGTTTTGCACTCCCGGAAGCTTATTTTTTTGCTTTGCAGAGTTCGAAAACGAAATCCCATATGAGCGAGATAGCGGCCCCGGAATCCAAAAGTGCGGCAATGGGAAAATCGAGCAGTGAAATCGTCATGCGCGGCTCAATGATATTAGGCTCGGGCTGGATTCGACATACCGATGGAATCTGTGCCACGGCCTCACTGCTCCCAGGGACTGCAACGGCCGACGGCGAGTGGCTGTCTGGTTTCAGCGTCGCCGGCCGTAGTAGTTTCCCTGTTTCTGGTTCCGGCCCTTTGCCGCCTTCGCGTGCCACCTCTTCTTTGTAGTGTCCAGAAATCTTGGACACTGGTTTCGGTGATGGTCGGGTTGCTCGCAGTGGTAGCAGCAGTCCGACGACAGTTGCCTGCTTAGATCACCCGCACCGAGGTGCCCGTCGGACTGCCTCCAGTGATCGGGTAAGGAACCACTATGGGAGGGCATCCACCAGGCTTGCGACTGGCTGCTGTGGGGAGGGCTTGTTCCGTTGCGGCGAGGGTCAATGCTGCTGGGCTGTGGGTTTGCGACCGCACCGTGCCAGTTTTCGCCAGCACTTGCAGGAGCAGACTGATGAAGATGGTTCGCTTTGGTGGTGATCTCCGTTGGGCCCCAGCTTACGGTAGGGCACGGCCAAGGACCTCCCACCTGTCGTGGCGACCCCCGACCGAAACCCTCACGGGCCTCGCTGTGACCTCCGGGGACCTCTCGGGGAGAGTTAGGCGAACATGCGTTTATCCCGCACGGGAGATCACCATGCATGCCACGCCAACTCTCCTGGTTGACGTGGTGGGGAAGGGAGGTCTCGTTCGGACGGTCCACTTGCGTGGAGGCCTCGGGGCCCCGCCATGCGCATGCCGGTCCGAGCGCGTACTTGGCTGGTGGCGGCGGCACGTAGTTCCGCTCGGCATGAAGAGCTTCCTCGATGAGGCGGGCGCCCCGGGCTAGCTCTTCAAGGGTCGCAAAGGTGCGCTTGATCAGGTAGCCATGGTACCTGGGGTGACACTGTCTTCTGACCCGAGCTACTCTGTCCGATTCCGGTGACTTCGGGTCCGACCTCTTGAAGAGCTCTTTCATGACCCGAACGTACCGGACCAGACTTTTATCCGGGTGTTGCGTCCTGCAAGCATTCCTGCAAGCAAAAAAAAAAAAAAAAAAACGCCCCCAAAAACCCTATACACAAGCGCGCAAAACGATTGCCGCAGTCACAAAGACACAGTCACAAAAACACCAATACAACAAACGTGGACGTGACGGAAGCACGAAACAACGATAGGAAGCACGAAACAACGATAGGAAGCACGGGGTATGGGAAAAAAAAAAAAGCTTACCGAAAGGAGAAACCAAGCCCCGTGAAATTACAGCGAGTGGGTAGCATACCACGGTTGGGCGCCATTGTGGTCGGTTTGCCTTGCTGCATACCCGACCCGGAGGAATAACACGGAGCCAACGGTTTTAGCAACAAGAAGCTACATCTAATTGGACATGGACGAGACGATTAACATTGCTAACGGCGCTGCCGGAGCCCAGGCAGCGACTTTCTCTGCACCGCCTCTGATGCGCCTTATCAAGGCGGCGCACGCGATGTGCGCGTGGCTGGCGTGACGTCGCCGCCACGCGGGAGAAGTTCGGCACCTTTGCCTCGCAGTCGGGCAACTGGGCTGGGAAGCCGCCAGGGTGCCCACAAGCTAAACCCAAAGTTATTAGCTGTTATAGATATAATACCAAACTTTATTGTAATGGGTTGTGTGAATGTTACCGCTTCCTGTTTTATAACACATGTTTAACCTCTCTTTGAAACCTGGCATTTTTTCAGCTTAATGAAAAAGGTATGCTGTTGTGATGCACAAATGTGGCGATGTTTGTAAGGTAAACAATTCCATACGCAAGTTTTTCTTTTCTGCTTTTTCAAAGACTTTGGAGGTGGTTATTTACTCGCGTATTTTCCACTACATTCGAAGAAAATTTAGCAGTTTACAACGCGTTTTTTTTAAAGAGTCTCTTTGCGGAAACGTATCTCTGTTCATTTCTTGAATGCTCAGTTCTTTTTGCTCATTGTCGTGGTCAGCTCGACACTGTGTATTTCGACATTATAAAGGCTTTTGACAAAGTGAACCATGTTTTTCTTTTGTATAAATAATGATTGTACATAGTATCGCTTGGATTTTTGATTTGGTTGAACACGTATTTGACTGAACGTCAAAGCGCTGCTAAGATTTCAGACAGCTTTTCTGATACATTTATACTAACATCTGGGGTCCCTCAAGTATGGAACTTGGGAACTCTACTATCTAACGTCTTCGTAAACGACAATCACACTTATTATTGTGAATGTCGTTGTTCATTATTCACACGAATTCACATTTATTATTGTTTGGTGGCGGCATCAAGGTCTTTATGTATGTACGATCATCATAAGACTGCAGTCTTTTAAACGCCAATATACCACATATTTCCGAATGGTCCACCGAAAAGTTTTTTTTTTTCATCTTGATCCAAGCAAAACAAAAGTTCTGTCGGTGTCATGAAAGCTTAAAATATTATCTTACAATTACGTACTCCAGTCTGCCACTATCGCAGGAGTCACTGTGGTATGTGACATTCGGATCCTTGATGCCATAGTTTTTTTTCTTATCATGCCACACAGATTGTCTCCTTTACTATGCGAATGCTAGGTTTGTTATCTTGCTTGTCTCATGACTTCAAGAATATTTGATGCATTGTCCGCCTATTTTTGCGTCAAGTCCGTACTCAGTGTGATATGGAACTCGCTGGCGGCGTCTGATGCGTCACGAATTAAATGTCAACAGAAACATTTGTTCGAATTTTGTAATACATACATTTTAATAGGTCTGATTTTTATTACAAATGTATATAAACCTCAAGGTTACAAATTTATTTACGCGTAGACTCTCGAGTGATAGCTTAATTTTATAGAATGTGCTCCACGGTGAATGTACAGGGGTGGCATGAAAAACATCCTTGTGGATTGTCCTCAGGTTTAGCAAAGCACCAGTCAATGTGCGGCCAGTAACTGACGTGGTTGGCCAAGAAGGTTGGGCCTTCGGCCACAACGTCTTTGTGGCCCCCGGGGTCATTTTCCTCAAGATGCCGAAGTCCGGGGAACTAAGGATTACCAGCCTTTGGACTGGCAGCTGGACGAGGATTAGGCACCATTTCAGCCTTAGGCAGCACTGCTGCCGTTGGAAGAGCCACCAGAACCATCAGGCGTACGCTGACCGGGACCCCCTTGTCCCCAACCAGTTTGGAGGTCCAGCATACCGCCTGCAGGCTGCAGACAGGCAACAATATAAATACCTGTTCACGCAAGAGGCGGAAGACATGCCACGCAAGTGGAAATGTGTCCTTCCTTGGCTAAATACAGCCCTTGAGGAGCTCAGAACGTCACAGGCAGTGCGCAAAGCAACAAAGGCGACGCAGATTGCGGCAATTTTTTATAGAGAACAGTGCAAAAAATCATTTGTCCTGCTTGGGAAGGGGAAATGTGTAAATATGTTAAAATATTTTTTCTGCTTGATTCTCTTCAACGTCTCTACCTTAAGTTTCTAGCATACACAAACCTTCCACTTCATTATTTCGTTTGGCAGCACGCAAAACTCAAGAAATTATGGCTTCATAAAAAGGTTGCAACACTTTTACACACTCGGCCTACTAAAACTGAACATCATAAGCACATAAACACCTGGCACGGCCTTAACTCAATAAAATGTTTGCCTTCCGCACCACCGTATTCCTACAGGCTTTTTGAGACTATACCACCGAGTGGTATGCCGGCAGCGTCAATGTGTTTAGGATTTGTGTCGTTTTAGAGCGCAGCTCTTAGGGGCCCGTTCCCGGCTTGAGCGGCGTCGCCGTCGGCGTCGGCGTCGCCGTCGCCGTCGCCGTCGGCGTCGGCGTAACCAAGGTCATCCCAAGGTCACGTGGCCCCCAAGGTCATCCCAAGGTCACGTGACCCCCAAGGTCACCCCAAGGTCACGTGACCCCCCCCCCCCCCCCCGAGGTCACGTGACCCCCCTTCCGGTCACGTGACACCCCCAGGTCACGTGACCACCCCCAGGGTCACGTGACCCCCCCCCCCCCCGAGGTCACGTGACCTCCCCGATGACATCGATGACGTCACCGGCATCCGCATCGTCATCGTCATCATCACTGATGACGTGATCAGTGACGTCACTGGTGACGTCATCAGTGATGATGACGATGACGATGCGGATGCCGGTGACGTCACTGATGACGTCATCAGTGATGATGACGATGACGATGTGGATGCCGGTGACGTCATCAGTGACGTCACTGATGACGTCATCAGTGATGATGACGATGACGATGCGGATGCCGGTGAGGTCATCAGTGACGTCACTGATGACGTCATCTGTGATGATGACGATGACGATGCGAATGCCGGTGACGTCATCAGTGACGATGACGTCATCGGGGAGGTCACGTGACCTCGGCGGGGGTCACGTGACTTCGGGGGGGCATCCGCATCGTCATCGTCATCATCACAGATGACGTCATCGGAGTCCGCATCGTCATCGTCACTGATGACTCCCCAAGGTCACGTGACCCCCCCCCCCCAGGTCACTTCACCCCCCAGTACCCTTCCCTCCTCCTCCTCAAGAGCTGCGCTCTAATTCGGTGTTACAGGGAGTTGTAAACGGCTTTCACTTTTTTATCTGCAGTCTTGAGGTTTATGTCATGTTCAATCTAATCCAGCTCGTTTGCGCCCCTACATTTGCTTCATCAATGCTTTCGTTCTCTTTGGATTCCTTATAATCTCCTCCCTTCTTGCTGCCTTTGTCTAAGTCGCTTGAGGCGTTTTGAGCCAAAGCCCTGCACATTTGTCTTCGTTTTGTATTGCAAAAAGAAGACGAATGTACCCATTATTTGCTGACGTTAAAGCTGAGTGAGAGTGAAAATGAAAAAAGAAGTACAACATACAGGTGCCAAATTGCAGGGCAGCGGAGTAAATGCCGATACACACAGTTCTGTTTTAGTGCATTGCATCGAGAAGTAGGCACGAGTCGCCGAGTTGTGCATGGTTCATGTAAAGCAAAGCAACTAATTCGCTTATCACGCAGCATACGAGGTACATATTTCCCGGTTACCTGCAGTCTCAACGCAGTCTAAAGCATTTGTTTGCATGGGCCTTTATTCGAGACTGCCATTCAGGAATTTGCTTTCACAGAACCAGCAATAGTGGAAGAAAGCGAAGTTTCAAAACCAAGATTGCAATTAAGCTTGCAGATATATGGCTGTCCAGGTGTGTTGAAACGCTACTCTTTCTTCCAGGTTCGAAATATAAATGTATTAGACCAGCGAATTTGATTGCAAGTACATTAAGTGTTAGATGCACATATATATATCTTTAAACTTTATATAGCCTCTACCCTATACTTTAAAACATTATTTTGGAACAAAAAAGTGCTGCCCTCACACGAGTTTACCAGGTATAAATTTGTGTTTGCCGGGTGGTACCTTACCACAACAGAGTTTGCGCAGAATTGCACTTCACTTTGCAATTCCGTCGTCCTCCTCAGATGGCGAGGGAGGCAAAAGCACCCTTGGTGGCCGGTTGTAGTTTACATCCTCGCAGCTGTAGTGCTGTGCAATGTTGTGCATGACAAAGCATGCAACAGGTGTAGTGTAGCTGCAGTTCGGCAGCACCTTCAGCTTAGTGTGCAAGCAGTGGAACTGCGCTTGAGATGCCCAATAGTCCTTCAATTAAAGCATTTCCTTAAGCCCTTAGCACAGTTTATGAAACCGAAGGTGGGCTTCACTGTCACCCTCCCATACACTCTGTCGAAAAAGGTTAGCACAGGAATAAAACATCAGGGTTAGGCTTGCCACATGTACGGCAACTCACGCCTTCAAACAAGGCGCGCTCCCTTCGTGCTATCAGTCATGCATTCCAGGCACTGTGTTAAATTTTTTTTTGTCCTCCAAGAACAAGCATTGGGGCGGAGCTCGAATGACTGTTTGTGTAAGTCACCGCGCTAATTTTGTTCCTCTTTATTGACACTAAGTCTTCCTATACTTGGAAGCTACTGGCTGTGCCAATGAAGAGACAGCTAGAGGTGCGAAGCTAACAACTGCGTGTTATTGCGCCAAGAACTTTAGTTGTTTTTCTTTTTTTTGGTTTCGGTTTCAGTTCGTATTTTGCCGTTTAGATTTCGAGCACTGAACCGCGATCACCGAGCACGCAGGTATTTACGCACACCTTTCCCTATATATCATTCGTTTGTAGGCACAAGTCAATGAGCTAAGTTACACCGTGGTCGATACCGTCGAAGTTTGTCTTGCGACTGACACAGGTATGCGTTTTCAATTTAAGAAATGCCGTGAAGTTCACCGGCACTGCAGTTTTGAGGTTATTGATATGTTAACCCTTCTGATGCTGAAAAATTATATAGTCTGCGCAATGCACCAAAATAGGAACACGCACAAGCTAGGGCACAGAGCGAAATCCGATTTGGATCGTATTCAATTACTGTTTGCTCTAGGCAGAGTCAGTGGCGCATCACAGCTCGAAAACTCTAGAGCAAAAACTCGGAATGCAGAGCCCAGGGACCCTGGGCTCAAAGCTCGTAGCTCAATCCTCACCCCTGCTCATTGCACAAGAGCAAAAAGACGCCATGTTTGTTCAGTAGAAAACTATACTCTGTCTCACTGCCACTTGGCAAAGAGCAGGTGCTACGGTTCCCACCAGCCAATCAGTGACAGAGGCGAAGCTAAACCCAAGCAGTTGAAGAAGTGTGCAAGGAGGAACTTGGAATTTGCTTTCTTTCCCTTGAAACTTAACCTGTAAAGGCCTGTTCACACATGCAGCGGAGCGCTACAAGCATAGCGCTGACCTCTCGCTAAGCGCGTGCTGACGGTACCTTTCACCAGCTTTGTATCGCATCGTCAAAACTGTTGCTCATGGCAGACGATAAGTAGGAAACGGCACGTGAGAAGCGCTACATCAGCGCTTCGCTGCATGTGAGAACCGGCATTAACTTCAAATTTTCACAAAAGCGGCATTCTTCTCTTTTTCGCCCATGTCTTTGACAGCACTGCACGCACCTAGTAAGTCAAATGTCTCTTTCCAACGTGCAGATAGGCTTGCTTAGACCGTAGCCTTTGTCGTTTTCCAAGTTATAATGTAATAGAGTACAGAAAACCTGTGGCAAACAAACGAAGAAAACCCAAAGGAGTTAAAAAAAGAAAAAAATGTTTAACACAGCCTAACTAAAATCATAGCAATGTTGCGGAAACAAAGCTAAAAGGAACAATAAGCGTTTTTTTAAAGTGGTGAAGTTATACCCAGTATATTGTTTTGGTCAACTATATTTAAATTTGCAGCGAAATAGCATGCTTTGGCTCTGTATCTGTATTTCCACAGAAAGTTGACCCCACATTGGGCATCAGAAAAGTGAACGAGCCTCATTATTGTTTCCAACAGCGTAAGAAATGCAGAGTGTATCTTAATATGGTCACGCTTCTAGGTTTGAAATTATTTCTTATTGGCAAAAGTCGAAAGCTCATTTGCGGAGGCGCTAAATTAAGATACTCAGAACGTACCGCACTCTGTAAAACAGAGAACAGCGTGATATACCGAAAAGCTACAAATCTAGCGAACTGAGGTACTAGAGCCTGTGAGGATTACGGACACAGAGAAGTCAGGATCGGGTGTTTGAGCTCATTGTCTGTGGGGATATAACAACAACGAAAAAATCGCGACTCCACTTATTGTGATGCTCGATACAACTGTACTTAGCAATTATTTTGCCAGGGCCCAGGATACTTCTGCTGTTTGCCATTCGGTGCAGTCTGGCTATAATCAAATTTTATCGACAACTTGGCATAGTGGCTATCTTAGGATACGCTGTGCACATAAACCGGTTTGTTCATAGCCAGGCTATTTAATGCGCAGTGTGCCCTTTGCGCTTTAGAAAAAAGGTAGCTTTGAGACATCTCACAGGCAAACTGTTTCTCTTAAAGGAGCTCTCCATAACACCTACCTTTCGATTACAAACCGTGTTGTTCCCTAAGCCTGGTTGTACGCAGACTCCACTGGCGCGGTCGGCGATTGGAAAGGCCCAGGAGGAGGCCGCCGTACGCGCCCGTCGCGACATTCTTCCAGTCACTGCTCTGCGACAGCACGTAGGAATCGTGGACGCTTCCGGGTCACATGGCACCACATTCAGGATCCTCGAGCGCGCGTCCACAATCAGCTACACGTTGATGGAGTGACAGTAATGCTTGTTCACAAACAGTTCCTCGTGCACGGCGGCGCTTGGATCCGAACGTGGGTGCCGACGATGACTCCCACGACGCCCGGAAAGCCGCCCACGGCATAAAAATGCTGCTGCAGTTCGGGGAGTTCCGCTGCTGTTGGCCACCTGAAAAAGGAAACGTGGTTTACGCCATCAGTTGAATACTATAGCAGTTTCCACACTTCCACCTACATAGTCATACCGTGCGCACGAAGCTTGCCGCGAGATATGATCAATACATATCATTCGCTACCACTTTGAAGAGTCTGCTGCATCTCAAAACTCCCACAAGTATCCACCAGCTATTTCCACTGGCAAGTTGTAAAAGACGTTATTTTAAAACTGTTTTCGTAATGAGAAACTCACCGTGATACGAACAACCATGCCACACCAAAGACAACAAAAAAAAGAGCTCGGGAAAAGACTACTACGCAACGTGTTGAGGACGCAATGACGGCGCTGCATGTTGGTTAGAAGGGGCTTTTAAATGACAAAAACCAAATTCTCGATTGCTCCAAAATTACTTCGCAGCTGGCCGCTTAATATATGTAATACGTAGTCGAAGAGGAGCGCTAGAATTAGGACTGTTTTCTTATCTCCAATACTCCGGTGATCCGCATGTTGCCGTCGCAGCGAAGTTGAAACCCTTTCAGAAACGTCAAAAAGGCCAAATCGGTCCTGGAAAACACGGTCCGACGGCGCCGCGAGTGCATTCAGGCGGCAAAGATTGTTAGGAGCCGGTGTGTTGTGGCCACGTCCGACATTTTGTTTACTCTGAGACCGCCAGTGAGCCTTCTTTGTGACTGTCTCACTATCGGAGACAAGAACTGAGTCAGAGACTCGGTTTTGGTCTCAAGTCCAGACTAAGTTTCGTTTCGAGCAAAGTGGCTAACCGCTGAGACCGCCGCTCGGCTGAGACTGTCTCATTTTAATCTCCGTTTGGGTCTCGGTTTGGGTATGAGTTTGGGTCTCCGTTTGGTCCTTAAATCGGCCGCCAGCTAATTTACAAAGGGGCTGTCTCACGGCTTGAGACACAAGTTGTCAGAGACTCGAATTCAGTCTCAAATCCAGACTAGGTTTCGTTTCGGGTAAGTGGCTCACGTTCGGTCTCGGCTGAGACTGTCTCAAGGTGTGTCTCAACACGTTCGAGCAAGCGGCCTTTGGCTCCTGCGCACGCGCAGTGCCCATTCTTCATGTCGAAACTGGGCATTTTCCCACACCTCGTGAGAGCTTGATTGTAAACAGCGTGTTTGTCTGTAGATCGTAAAAAAATATAAACTGCATAAACAATATCACCCATAACAACCATGAGGAGCATGCAAACCATATCGACCGCACAAACCATATCATCCGTTACAACCGTACGACCCGTATCAACCATTTGACCCATACGGCCAATAGCAACCGTATGGCCCATACCAACCGGATAACCCATACCAACCGAAGGACCCATATGACCTGTATCCCATAATATTGTATAAAAAACCTATAAAAAAATTCCTACCTTTTTTTTTTGTTGTTTTCAGTAGGCTGATTTCGCTTAAGCGGGCCACAACAGTGGGAGCGAAAATTACGAAATGTTATCCCAAATTCAAACGTGACCAGGCATGAGAAATGGTGTACGGATATATGCTCGTGTCTGTGCGATATGCCAGAAGGTGAAACCACAAGGTGGCCATCCAAGAGGTTTAATGCATTCGGTCGAAAGCAAGTACCCTTGAGAGTTTGTTGCCCCTGGCGTCGTCAGTCCCTTTGCTTACAGTCCACGCTGCAATCCATATTTGCAATTAGTGACGAATCACGTCACAATGTAGGTTGAAATATTTCGTTTGCGCAGACTTGACTCGAAGAAAATCTTGATAATGTAGTGATTGCGCAGGCGAGCTGGTGGATGTTAACCATTTTGTTCTTAGCCCGAGACTGAGGCAGGAAAAGAGGAAAGTTTCAAAGTAGAAGAAAAATGAACAGTCGAGGACACGTCTAAGAAAATCTTGACCGTCTTGTACAGAGGTTCAAAGCACTTGGGCTCTGGCGCAACGTTAATTAAGGGCAACCGTTTTTTTTTTTTGTCAGCAATGTGTTTGTGAATGCGTGTGAAGCACTAGGGATACGGTACAAACACATTTTGCCGCACCATAATCATCCGAATATCACTGAAATAGTGAACCGTAACCTGAGAAATATGTTTGTAGCGCACACAGATCGACATAAGGGCATTGACGCGAAACTTGCAGATTTGGCATTCGTTCACCGCACGACAATAAACCGGATCACGGGTTTTACTCCGGCTTAACTTGACTTTCGGAAAAAGCTCTCGTTTCCCCTGGGAAATGTCCTTGTTTGCAGAAATCCTGCAAGCATGAAGCGCAACACGACGCAGTTTGAAGAATAGGGAATTGTAGTAGACCGTTTTTCTCCTCCGCTACGGTCCTCGTGAGGAAAAGCGCCTCAGCTGCGCATGCGCGCCGCCTGCCTTGTCTGCATAGTTCAAGGTCATGTGGCGGATTACGGAGCGCTATCAGGGTGCTTAGCGGGCTGCGGAAACGCTCTACTACAATTCCCCAATATCTACGGAATCGCTTCACGGAGATCTTAGCAGAAGTTCGGGAGAGCCTTGATGTCTTGAGACTGTAGCAGGACGACCATTACAAGGGGAGACGCAATCTGCAGTTTAAGGTAGAAGATCTAATGCTAAGGCGAACTTATCAGCTGAGTGATGCTGCTATAGGCTTCACGGCCTTTTTGGCTAAAAAAAAAGAGTTTCAGCTTGAAATACGAGCTGGTGCATCGCAATTGTGGTGCGGTGTACGTGTCTATTCATACTGACGTATTATTAGCTTTCTATTAAACCGAAGAGGTCAAGATGTTGCGTGTTCCGGATCGTAATGAACCAGACACCCTCTTGGAAGATTCGACACTGCCTCTGCAACGATACAACGAAACACAGCGATGAAAACGGCGAACGAAGGAGCACCAGACCTTGGTGCATTTTGTTCGTGCCCTCTTCGGGTGTTTTCGGGGGAAGAAAAGAAAGTGACCGAGGTGCTCTCGTTCTGCATCTAAGTAGGCGTTGTGCTTGGGCACGGCTCCTAATTGTGTGACACCATGGCATCATCTGCTTTTAAATTTCTAGTGGCTCGCTCATCACCCCCCCCCTTTCCCCCCAAATGCAGCACGAGGAACTCAGCCTCCTCACCGGACCCAATCTGGCCATATAGGTGGCGTCCGGAAGTGCTGACGTTGGTTACGAAATTCATCAAGGCCCAGTAGGACCCGTGCTGGCCCATATACGATGGTTCGATCCTCATTGACCTAGCATAATGGCCAACCCTAGGTGTCTTGGGCCGTCTCATATATGATTTTGGAAGGGTGGAAGATGTTTGGGGGCACCCTCGGGATTCACAGCGTCCGACCAGGTTGCGCGCATGTTAAATCGTGATTCGTGATTTCTGCCACGACGTGGCGAAGCGTAATGGGCCACTCGAGTGTCGCTTAGTCGCTGATAAAAGACCTGCGCAGCAGTACGCGCGGCGCTCTTGGGATCGCCGCGCGGCCGATGAGGCTCAATAAACGACGACGTCTTGTTGAACCAGTGAGCGGTCATTCTTCGAGCCGGGTAGCATCAAGGGAATCCTAACAACTTACAGCGTGTATAAAAGAATTGATCACGGGCTGCTTTCGGAAAACCACCCGTTCCTCGCCGGCGTCATATTTTTATTTTTAAGTTTGCGTTCACAAGTCTAAAATACCGATACGTTAATTTTCATTCCTACGTCATTCCTTTCAGAGGAAATACAGCGCAACGGGACACAGACGAAGTTACGACAACACAGTAAACTGCGCTGAGTAGAAACTGAAAGTTTATTTAGCTTGGACTTTGTATGTCAGACGCTGTCTTACCCCAAAATATTCATAAACCAAGAAACCCAAACAAACCTTTCAGCGAGCAACATTTGTATATTGTTATATTTGTGACAGTATTTTGAAATGTGAGCATGAGGAGATTACTGGGGAAAAGAAATCAGACACCTAGGCGCAGTTTTACCAGGAATTGTAGATTTCACGCACCTAGGTACATCATATTATTAGTGAATTTGCTCGAAGTATCTGCAGAAATTATTGTCGATCTTCCAGCACCTAGTGTACATGTCTTTTTTTAGGTATCGGAAAATATCGTACCTATATGGCGACTACGGCAGGATAAGACGAAAAGGGTATTATCTGTATTATTGCAAGCTGTCTATTTTGTACAACTTGGTATTTGTGGATTTTGAAATAAGGCCTTTTTTATTTAACGGAAGAGGCGCTGCAGTCATCTGGCTCCATTTTATTTGCTTCCGGTATTCTTGATTGTCATCATTTGCATACATATGGTCTCCAAGGGCCACCATCGCACTTAAGGCAGGGCTTCCTACAATGGGGGCTATCTTTATTGCACTGTAAAATAAGATATAAAAAGGTAGTTTAAACAGTAATCAGTAACGTTTAACATACAGGGTGCTTGAGACTACCTCATGCTTGCTTCTGATTAAAAAAAAGGATGGCCTCTATGTGACCTTCTCGATCCCCTCTTATTGCCTTTGCAGATATCTATTAATGGGTAATATGTGTCAGGATTATTTTAATGTATCACTAAATAAAAATAATTAAATGTAAACCAAACTCACTGTACAGGACGTGAGTCTAGATGATTGATGGATGTTTGAAAAGAACGCGTAAGTGAGTTTTAGAACTAATTATGCTCATTTTTTCGCAGAGGTTGCCGGTGAAGCTTCATTGAGGCATAAGCAAAAATCACCGAGCGAACTCAGATGAGTAAACACATTAAACGAAAAAGGATATATCTCTATATACGGCTGCCGTCTGCCGAAGAGAGGCGTCTGATTGGCGCAACGTCAGACAGATGGTCGCACGTAAGATTGCAAAAGGTATGCTTCAGCTTTGCCGCAGAGGCAGACGAAAACACGGCACATTAGACACCGGAGAGCGACGCGAGGGGAGGGGAGGAGGGGGGCATCTAACCCTTAAAAGTCACATGCAAAGGAAAAAAAAAAATTTTTTTTTAACAGCTTGGTTGGGAAAAGGAAGTCATAAAACGAATTTACAACGAAGAAGAGAAATGTCCAAGCTATATTTACAGCGCAATACGAATTTGTATTTGGCGGCCGTGGGCGCCGCGAAAAAGTTGCCGCTATTTGTCACGTGATGCTTGTGCTCTTTCGGAAGCTTTCTATGGTCTCTAAAAGTTACCTATTCATCTTTGTTTCAAGTGTAACGAAAAACGAAGATTAATGAGTAACTTTTAGAGCCCAAAGGAAGCTCCTGGGAAATCGCAGGGAGACGTGATAGACCTGGGCGCTTGAGATGACGCCGTCGGCGCCGCGGAGCAGACGAACTTGCGCGGCGGCGGCGTGTAAAAATCCGTTGACTTTGGGTCTCCTGTGGCGCCGCGCAACGGTGCCCATACCACGTGACCCGCGGCGGCTCCCCTGGGCGCCAACTAGAAATTTGCTTTGCGCCGTAAATATAGCTCTAAATGTTTTTCTTCATTGTAAATTCGTTGTTTGACATTCTTTTTTCTTTCTAGGCTGTTTCATACATATATATATATATATGTATATATATATACATATATATATATATATATATATATATATATATATATAGTTGTTCTTGTAGGTACCATCTGTTCAGGTCTCACATCCTTGCTTGTGATGACGTTTACAGCAGCACCGCTGTCGACTTGAAATTTCAACTCATTGCCGTTGATGCGCAGTGTTGTGAATATCGATTTCTTTGTGTCACTCCTGCTCATGGCCAGGATCTCTTCATCTGAGCTCTCGCTGGCTTCCACATTTGCCACATTCTTGGCTCTACACTGTGCTGCAAAGTGATTCTTTCTCTTGCACTTGTTGCACGTTTTCTTCCACGCCGGGCACGCTTGCTTCGTTCTCTCATGGTTCCCGCCACAGTCTCCACAGTTGTGCTGCTGCGGTGTCTGTTTTGGCGGTTTTTTGGCGTTGACTCTGTGACGCGTTTCCTTCACGCCATGCACGCTGTCGGTCAGGGTAGCTCCGTTTTTGAATGAATTCAGTTGAGACTTCGTCGTCTCTTGTGCTAGGCAGATTTCCACCACCTTTTCAAGCGTCGGGTTATCGGCCTTCAAGATGTCGGCGCGCACTTTTTCATCGTTAGTACCAACGACAACTTGGTCTCTGATCATTTTGTCCCGCTCCGCCCCAAAGTTGCAGTCTCTTGCTTTCAACTTGAGATCCGTCAGAAAACTGTCGAACGTCTCTTGTTGTTGAGTACGGCAGCGGAACACATACCTGGAGTAGACTTCGTTTTGCTTCGGCGCAAAATGGCTGCCCAGTTTCGTGAGCACGTTTTCGTAGTCGAGCTCTGGGTGTGGTCGTGCCGTTGTTGGAGTTCCAAAGTCGATTGTGTTGTAGGCATCGAGTAGCGCTGGACCGCCGACGGTTAGAAGTATAGCCACTTTCTGTTCGTCCGGCTTGCTTGCCGTTTCTGTAGCCTTCAGATAGAAGTTGACCGCCTGCTTGAACGCCCGCCACTGCTCGGCGGCGTTGCCGGATGCGGAGAACTTCGGCAGTGGTGCCAGTCTCTCCATCACTTCTTTATCGTTGCACAGATGGTCAGCGACTCACTCGTTTTCCTTTTCTCAATGTTTACGATCGACGATGATGACCACTTCTGACGCCATGTTCATTGTTTGTCTACTCCAGTGATGGAACCACAGATCTGCTCGTCAGCCATGTTTATTGCCCGACGCCTAACCACGCTGCCGCCACTGGCCATCTAGCGGGGGCCAACAGAAACAGCTACAATGCCATATTGTAACAACGTCAGCATCGAGTTGCAATTGTAAAGGATCGCTCCCGAAGCGCTTATCAATTCGCGGTCCAACAGCGCAAATCCAGCACCTTGATCAAACGCGCGCGTCCGCTCCGTAGTGTAAACAAGCATTTACGTGGCTCTTGCTTACACTGTCGTAGTTCAAACGTATCTTTTTTAACGTAGGCTCGCTCCTGCATCTCCGAGGCCGCAAAAAACGCCGCGGCAATTTGTTCCCATCTACGTCGCTTTGCAAACGACTGCGGGCCGTCTTTTACCAACGATGTCAGTTGTGTTGACTTGGTAGCGATCGAGTCCGTAGCAGTCAATGGGGGTGGTTACGCATCCCGGCCTCGGCATTCGGGCGAGTTTAAATCGTGTTAGCGTCGACATATCACTGCACGGATACGAACCCCAGACAAGCGGTGGCAGAAAGACCGCCTGTGTTATAAAAAATCCACGTGCTCCGAACGGCTCCGAACGGCTCCGAACAAATGCCGAGCTCTCCTATTGGTTGTTCGTGCTGCCGAAGACGGCGTCGCCATAGCAACAGCACCGGTAAGTTTTAGTTTCTCCGTACGACAACTTCGCTTTCCTCCTCTCACTTAAGAACGCGTTCGTGAATACCGATTTCTCCTCTTCTTACAATGTTCTTAACTTACGAACTTCTTAGCTAAGTTGTCGTAAACTAAGAAGCTCTTCGTGAATCTGGCCTCTGGACTTCTCAAGGTCGTTGTGGCGCTCGCAGCTAGCCGCTCATTTCGCGCTTTTTGAGGATTATCCCTACAGAAAAAGTCGACACAAAAGAAGCCTCTGCCGTCGCGTGATTCTTAGGAGAGGGTGAAAAGAGGAGGGCGCGAGGGGCATTTTCCTACCTTGCGGAAAATGGTTTCGTTGGTCGGTCTTTAACCACGGTTGAGGCTGCCCGTATGACGGGTATCAGTCAGGACGGTGCTAAAATTTTGTATGTGTCGTATCTTTTCTAAGTTTTGCACAGGATATGTCATGAGGCTGGCCTTCAGCACTTCCTGTAATATGCCTCACCTATGGATACGCGCACAGAAATATTCCAACAGTATGAAGAAGCACTGGTCATGCTTGGATTCGAACCTTCGTCCCTCAGCTTGTAAACCAATGTATTAAAACTACCAGAGACCGCAAAAAAAAAAGTATGCTTCGTTTGTTTTATATGCTTTATATACACTTTTGAAAGATGTTAGCAGCATTGATAGAAAAGAAAAAAGGGTGCCATCATGTCCGTTTCTCTTAGAGTAGTGTCATCCTTTGTAGTACCGGATGCCTAGAGAATGGACTCACTGAAAAAAGTAGATAAAACAGCAGGTAACATATAGCCATCATTGGGCCGGTGCATGTACAAACTCGAGCCGGGGAACAGTCTTTCACGTGCAGCACAGAAGAAAAAGAAGCGCTGTGAAACAATACGGCTTAATAGACAGTTTTAGTAGAGCGTACGCTATAGCGTACGCGTACGCTATAGCGTACGCGTACGCTAAGCAATCACGACCAGCAATCTCCTTGCGTACGCAAGGAGATTGCTGGTCGTGAGTGCGCATGCGCAGAACGCAATAGAAGGGTTAGCGTGTTGCGTACGCACGCAACGCTGGGGATTTTGCGTTTCTAGCTAGCAGGCCTTGCGAGACGCTCTCCAGAGATCTCGGACCCAACGAGAGCGCCAGTTTCAAGATGGCGGTTGCCTCGAGTGGCGCAGCAAGGGCGACGTGGTATTTTCGAAGTTCTGTGTTACGTGCAATTGCGTGGTGTCCAATTCGGCAATTCCTTCTGGGACCTACCGCGGTCGAATCAGATCACCCTGCATCTGAAGGAGTGCACAGTGGAAATGTTCGCCGCTTGCAGTGTGCGTCGACGCTGCGATCTGCTCAACGCTAAGCCTATTCCCACAGTTCATCGCCGACGGACGAACGACTCTAAAGGAAATCGCCGAAGTTCTCGCTATGCACTGGACATCAGGGTCATGAATTACATTCCGCGATAGCATTGATAAAAGGTGCGGTTTCCACGGGACGACTGACGGAGGCTCCGTGATCGAATTTGGCTACGCACTCGTACTCGTAGCCTTTGTACCCAGCAGAAAAGCGCCCTTGACGAGGCAGCTGTGGCTTGGTTTAATCTGAAATAAAATGATAGGACACTTTTTCTTTTTCAATATTTCTTTCCAGGAGCATGGTTGTGCTATAAGCACGCATAATTCTACGGCTCTAGCAAATTTAACCAAGATCATGGGCGATGTTCACTCGAAAACGTAACGCACAACTAAATTCGGTCCGAGCAGGTCATTTTTAGCGTACGCTATACTATTGCGTATTGCGTACGTAAGATCCAGCAACGCTATACTAAAACTGTCTAATATCGTCATGCGACACTCTCTTTCACACCCTCCGGTGCCGCTCATGATACATTCCGTGTTACCGCTGCCTTTGCCTCAGGATCTTTTTAGTATAGCACAATTAATTTCTTTTGGATTTTAATTTTCAAGGTCTTGCTTCCCCCATACATATCTTCTGAGATTCAAGTTTGTATTTAGTTTCAAGAGGCATCTTCAGTGACACCTGTTTTGTCATAAGAGAGCATCAAAAGATGTACAATGATCCTGTGCCTTTCTTGGAGGCAGTATGTCTTCAATTCGCCACATTTTATGTGCTGAACCTCTCCTACCCAAAGAAGCTTCGGCGACCCTCGAGTTCATTCAACGGTGAGAGAATCATTTGGCAATGCCTGAGTATACAGAGATGTCAGAAAATGACACACTTTATATTACAGTTTCATTACTAATTAAGTTAACTGAAAAGTAAGGTAATTGTTTTTAAAATGCGAAGTAGGTCGATTATGTGGTATTATCACTGAATCACCAGAATTCTAAAAAAAAAAAACAAAAAAAAAAACAAAAAAAACAGTAGATCTACTGATAAATCAGTAGGAGTGGCAACACTGATTAGAGGGGAGGTTACGGAGGGAAGGGTACGCCCCACCTCTTCCTGCGTCACCTCCTCCTCCTCCTCTGTCCCCTCCTCTCCCCTCCTTCTCCTCTTCAGTTTCCTCGCTAAATTTAGTGGGGAAAATGACGTCACACGACTTCGTGTCACGTTACCTAACAACAAATTCTGTTTTTTTTTATTCCCCGCTAGATTTAGCGGAGAATTAAATTGGTGTTTAGGTCACGTGACGTCAATTTTCCCGCTAAATCTAGCGGAGAAATTGAATTTTTCCGCTAAATCAAGCGGAGAAACTTAGTTTCCTCGTTAAATGTAGCCGGGGATTGAATTGGTGTTGATGCCATGTAGTGGAGAATTGAATTTGTGTTGAGGTCACGTGACGTCAATTTTTCCGCTAAATCTAGAGCAGAAACTGAATTTCCCCGATGAATTTAGCGGGAAATTTAACTGGTGTTGACGTCACGTGACTTCCATTTTCCCGCAAAACTTGGCGCGGCTACGCCGTCGTCGACGGCAACCCCATGCCGCGAAACACGGAAACGGGCGCCTAAAGGCCCGTTCTCACATGCAGCAGAGCGCAACAAGCATAGCGCTAACCTCGCGCTAAGCGCGTGCTGACGGCAGCGTTCACCAGCTTTGTATTGCACCGTCAAAACTGTTGCTCATGGCAGACAATAAGTAGCTGACGACACGTGAGGAGCGCTACATCAGCGCTTCGCTGCATGTGAAAACCGGCCTTTAGAGCTGCGCTCTAAAACAGAAAACCTTCCATTGTTTCTCCATGAAACGGCCATGGTATATCCATAAACTATTGATCACATGGTTAATCAAACTATAAATACTAAAAAACAACTGAAAACGATACACGTAAAGTTTCCACTTCACTGCCCTAAAGCAACTGATTAGGCCCGCACCATTTTAAACGAAGGTCCAAGGCCGACCATAACACACACCAAAACATCCTATTAAAAGCTAAGATTAGGAAAGAACCGGGATAACAGAGCACAGATGACCCAAACAAGTAGAGTGCCTTCATACAAACGCGCGCTTTTGCTTGAGTGGTGACATCTTTCCGCCCGATTGTTTTTTTATGCATTTCGAAGTGCGCGCAATCCGGTATCACTCAGCTCGAGCGCGTAGCTTTGGCTAATGCATAGACGCCATTTTACCGCCCAAGACACGCACCGAGTGCGCCAGAGCGTCACGCGCTGGCACATTCAGGGCAACAATTGATGTCTTCACCCTGAGACAGACAGACATGTAGGCACCCTACAAACAAGGGACAGGCAGCGCCTCAAACGTAGGTAAAAAACCGCATCTCCACGTGGTTAATGATGTTTATTGGGGCGAAGCTCTGGTGGTGCTTGTCTGCGTAGACGCTGAGCCGCAGCATGCCGAGCCTTTCGTTCGTTTTCATCCATGTCACGCTGCGGTCAAATGATGAAATACGTATATAACCACGTTCCATACCACACATTCTCTTTCAGACATGGATGAAAACGAACGAAAGGCTCGGCATGCTGCGGCTCAACGTCAACGCAGACAAGCACCACCAGAGCTTCGACCCAATCAACATCATTCACCACGTGGAGATGCGGTTTTTCTTTTTTTTTTGCCCTGCACGAGCACGGGAGCACGTGCTCACGTGCTCGTGACCCGACGGTGGACGGACATACGGACATGGCTAGCCACTAAGGAGCTTCGCCTTTAAAAAATTGATTTTATCCAGACCCACAATACGAGTTCTAAAGTCGTCACTGAACCAGACGGAAAGGTGCATTTCTCTTTATAAAACCCACACATTCAAAGACGTTTAAAATCCTTAAAGTCAAATCATTCATCCTAACACATCCAACCAATCATCGGAAAATCTAACTTGATAGATCCCACAAAACAAGAAGGAGGCTAGAGAACGAAAGCACCCGATGTCAAAAAGCCCCGTGTCAAATGCCCTCGGTAAATGCCCCGCTTTTTTTGCCCGGTTTTCCAACAACCAGTTTAAGAACTCTATCAAAAAATTTCCCCGTGTCAACCGGGGTGTCTTTATGTACTTTTCAATGTCTTTCATATATATTCTCCATAGTCTCTATTTCGTGGGTCTACGTGTGCTGGTGTTGTCACTGCAATGCCCGAGCCTTACTAGAGCGACAGACAAAAACAAACGGCAATGACAAGCCTCAAACACATGTAGCATGCTCGCGATGGTACCTTTGGCAGACGTTTAGTCTTTCGGTGCGGGTGAAGTAAGCACGAGTAATTGCAAGCCTACCAAAAATACCCTCGCGTGCATGATACTCGTGTTTGAACTTAGCCTCCTTTATTTACACAAAGCCTGTCAAATCGCGAAAAAGACTGGTCTGGGGCTTGTTGCTGTCGATTGTTTCTGGTTGTCGTTCTAGTGAAACTCGGGCTTCACGCAATTTGTGGAATGAATAGCGCGATATTTGTCACGGAGTCACATATAAATTTCATTTATGCTACGTTGTTGTTGGAAATATGTATACCGCCTGAGAAAATATGCCATCTTTACCCCTTTCCATATGAGTGTTGGATATCACCATCGCCGATCTGTAATTCTACAGTGGGCAACTTGTAATTCATCCAAATGCTTTTTATTTTCGTGATTCAAATTAACTATTTCTTATTGTTCCCTTCACGCATATCGCGTACACCAGTGAGAAAGGAAATGTATAACGGGGACACAGATTCCCACACTAGAGGGTTAGGTGGCGCATAGCAGCTATCTGACCCTGCCACCAGTCTTGGGTAGTAACGCGTTACTAGTAACGCGTTACTGTAACTTCGTTACTTTTTCGGTAACTTGTAACTCTAACGAGTTACTTTTTAAGAATGTAACTTGTAACTGTAGTTCTATTACTTTTTTCTGAGGTAACGATGAAAGTAACGAAGTTACTTTTGTCGTTACTTTTCAGTTCTTTGTGAATAATATATCATTAAACGAGTATAATCTAGCTATTCCTTGCACTTTCCAAAGTGTCTGTTTCGTCATTTTGAGTGTCAGTTGGCCTTGCACAAACTTGAGAATACGTTCTTTCTCGCGAGTCACTATCCGAATATAGCCACGTGTAGATTTCATGAAGAAAAAAAAAGAAGAATGTAGTTATCTTTACGCACCTACTTGTACTTTGAGACTGAACACTTACATCCTAGTATATTGAAGCACTACCTCTGTTGCGGTTTTTTCTTTTCCGCGCACGCATTTTAATCGGGTGAATGAACCGTGAAACAACAATACACGCGGAGGGAACTTCGTATGTTTCGTATTTTGATTAGCGTCACTACTCCGCACTGTGCATGTTTCGTATTTTGATTTGCGCCACTACTCCGGCGTGGTTTCAACGGTAAAGGCAAAATTTACTGTTGTTTGCGCAGGGCTTGTTTCTGGTTTGCCGGGTACGAACTGAAATATATCAAAGGAGTCCACGAACACAGCGCAACCGTCAACGAGCGAGCAATGTGCTAGTGCTACAAGGATAGGGATGTTGATGAGAACAGAACAAAGAACAAGCATGGCCGGCGTACAGAGTATTTTTCTGTGGTGAAGTTGGTTGCTAAAGGCTCTGTTATACTCCGACGTGACGCGTGCGCGCGCGCGAGCGCGTCACAGCGACGTCACGTCGGCGAAAACCCGACGCTCTATACTCCGGCGTCGTGGCGTAACCGACGCGAGCGGCGGCGTTCGACGCAGCCTGACCACCTAGACGCCAAAATGGAGCATGCCGCATTCCGCGCCGGCCGCGCCGGCGACGCCGGACCAGGATGCATCACGAGCTGGCTCCTGGCAGCCCTCGCACGGGAAGCAGACGACGGAAGAATAGCAGACGACGGGAGCACTTCGTGTGGCGCCATGTTCGAAGAATCGGACTCGGTCGGGGGTCGAGAAGCTGATCGAGGGAATTCGTCCTCACCTGTGTTTCTACGACACGAGGAACACAGGTGAGGACGACACGAGACCGTGCGCTTGTCAAAGATGTAGGGTATAAGCATTTACCACCTACGCTTGCGGCGCAGGCGGTGCACCAACAGTGCAAGCGCGAGTTTTCGTCGGGCAAGGTACGTCCACGCCATCGCTCGAACTTGGCGCTCAAGAAGCGCGAGAATTCTCGTCTGCTATTCGAAATGAAAAGGAACCGGAAATGGCGCACTCTCGCAGGAAGCGCGCCCTCGTAGCCAGATTCTGCGCATGCGCCGCGCTGGCGACCCACCGTCGCGCGCCGCGGGAGTCGCCAGGGCCGCCGGAGTATAGAGAGGTCGAATTTTTGACGCGCGCGGCGTGACCGACGTGACGTAGCCGACTTCGGCCAGCGTTCGCTTGCGCGCGCCTTACGTCGGAGTATAACAGAGCCTTAACTATTTGACCGCAGTATGCAAACTTTGCAACAAGGAGTACTCCGACAACAAGTCTTCGTGTTCAAATCTGAGAAAACACATCCAGTTCAATTTTTGTCTTTATTCTTTTCATAATATTGACTAATTTTCCAGCTAAATTATTAAGTTTGAATTTACCGCTATGGTGAAAGCCCGATTGATTCGTGTCTATATTTTTTTTCTTTCAAACATTAGTTTTTCCTTAATTTTTGTGTTATAGAAAAGTAACTGAAAAGTAACGTCGTTACTTTTTGAAAGTAACTGTAACTGTAACGAGTTACTTTTTTGTTGCGGTAACTGTAACGGTAACTTCGTTACTCTTTTGTGAAAGTAACTGTAACTGTAACGAATTACTTTTTAAAAGTAACTTACCCATGACTGCCTGCCACAAATGAAGTCACCGGAAATGTAATGCTTGTCCCGGAAGTCGGGGGTCTACTGGGCTTCCTAGTGCATTCAGTCTATGTTTTGGTTCATGACTTTTCGTGTCTTTGAAAAGGTTTTTAATAATCCCGTTTTAGATCGAATTCCGAGAATAAGGCATTTGAATGTGGGACATATGCCCACTTCACGCAATAAAATCTCAAAATATTCACTTCGAATGGCCTTCCAGGAGACTCCTCTGGTCAGCATGCTTTATTACTGCGCAACAAGCTGGCTCTTTCAAAATTAAGAAGAAAAAGAATCAATCGCTTTGAACGCTGTTTGCACAACCACTCCGCAGAGTTGAAAAGCCCGTCAAGCGTCCACTTCCGCGACAAGCCACTTACTTTCGGGAGTGAGGCCTGGGCTTGCTTGCCATGCTGAAGAAATGAAACAGGGTCTTCGAGCGCGGGGTTTTCGAGACCCCGGGCTTTCGCGACAGGGATTCTGGAAGCGGGAAAATACGGCTACACGTTGTGTCCATGGCCGCATCAGGGAACACAAACGATGGGTAAGGAATAAGTCGCAGAATTTGGAACTTGCTAAGGATGTTGGATAGTGCGATTTGTGTTTCCTCTTTAAAAAAGGAACTTCAGTTTTAGGGGGAAAAAAAGTTTGAGAGCACCTAAGCACTTTTTTTGAGTTAGGAATGCGAAAGGCATAAATGTGTTTCTTTCGCTCCCTCAGTTCATCAGTCACGTAGTGACCTGAACGGCCACGTTTTCCCGGCCGACGGCCGAGCGCGCTCGCTCGTGAAGTGGCCGCACCACGCTGAGCTCGGACGTGCAACCTCCCGAGAGCTTGCCCGAGCGGGCTCAGCCACCAGGCCCGCACCGCCGCACCGCTTTTACCGGCTGCCGGGCCCCTGCGTGCGCTGCGCCGCAATGGAGACGGCTTCTCTGGTGGATTTTTTTGGGGGCACTACGCACTCTAAGAAAAAATGGAGCAAAAAAGTAGCAACGGCGCGTCTTCCTCCCTTCTACTGACGCGCCCCCAAGCGGACACGAGAAAAGGGGAGGAATGAAACGTTTTTCTCCTTCTCCAGGCAGACGGTAGAAAGCTTTCGCCCTCCCGACTCATCTTCTTTCGGTTTCGTTTTTCGAGCAGGTCGCGCACGTTGTTTAATAAATAGCTGTTGAGTTCATTGAGCTTCAGCGGCAGCGAATGCCGCCTGTAATTCCGTCTTCTAGTCGAAACGTGCAGAACATTTCGCTTGCATTGACGTTTTTATCACTAATTTTATCAAACGAGCAAACGAAGCCGCTAGAAACAGCGAAGTTCCGGAGCAGTGCCAGCAGCGCCACGTGCACTGGGGGATGGCCGTCTCCGGATTGCGGGACTCGCGGGGCACGGAACTACAGTCACTACACTATCGAAACCACGCAGAACTGTGTGGACGTTTTCGACGGTATGGAAACCGCAGGAACTGCGTCCAAGACAGGCAGGTTTTGCTGCCGGCTGCCTGGGTGCCTTCCGTGCTCAGTTCGGTTCTGTTTTCCGATGCCGAGTGCAACCGGCGTTCAACGTCTTTCTGTGTTTGTGCGTGTCAGCAACATAGCTGCAACATCGTGATGGCAGTGTTGTGGGTTGTGAACAGGAGACTGGAATTATCGCCGATGTGACCGTGTGCTCGCGTATCAGTGGTGTATCAAGAAGATGAGATCGTAGACTGTTGGGCATCGATGCCGCTGGTCGGGCCGTGATCGGAGGGGGCAGGGTGTCGCAGGTTGACCGTCCGCTTCATTTTAAAAAGTTTAATACCACTTGAGGAATTACGTCCAATCGATCAACGTGCGGATAGTCATGTCGGAACGCTGGTCTGAACAGTAGAAGCTCCTATCATACAGTGGCCAATGTGACTCGGAATTGTCTCGTCCCCGAGAGCGATTGCGCTCTGGGGCAAGGACTGAACAGTACGAAATAGTGACGGAAAGTACGTATATTTACAAGTATGGAATTTCGGCATTAAAAAACAACTGTAGGTAAAATCGAAAAAAGTGCTACCCTTTATTTTGCTGTTTAAATATACTACGATTCCTGGACAAACTGCCCTCCAAGTGGCGCGCTGGGATGAGCGCTAGAAGTTTTCGGGCTCGCCACGGCGTAGCTCCGTTCACTTAACAACTGCCGCAAGTCGCGGCTTTGACTACATTCAAGTTGATCGAAAAGCGATTTCTCAGCCCGTGAAGCATCACTTCCAGCTGAGTAAATATCCGCTCTACAGAGATTAATTCAAGACGGCAATCGCAGGTTTCCGCGAACAGCACAAATAGAAAAACCAATAGAAATACAGGGTACGACGTGCCGTGTGGGGAAACAAACTCATGGCTTCGAACCGCATTGGAGCGGCTTGGTTTATTGGCTTTCAAATAGTTACGGCATGATCGAGCGTTTACTTTTTAATAAGAGATTGATCCCCTGAGCCATTCAAAATACTCTAAGAGGTTTGACATTGCTGGGAAAAAATCAACACGGTGGGAATATGTTTTATTGCTTAGGAAGTCACTGAAAAGTTCCGTACGTTCTAATCGACCAGTATAAAAGACGGAAACGCAGAGCACGGGTGTAGTGCTAGGGTTAGTGTGGTGTTCCGCTGTATTGATATTTGTGCGTGCCGCGTATGTGCTCAACGTATGTTCACCTGATGCTTGTAATAAGCGTAATGTGTGTAAAGTACAGGATCTCTAAGTTCAGAGGTGGCCTGAGAAAAGCAAGTTATTTTTTTGTAGAACATGAATTGGGCGGTACCTAGCGCCACCTAGCCTAGCTACTTGTAATTACTCTGCTTGACCCTGCCATCTGGTGGCTAGCGATTTAACCTTCTTTCACGCTACGCAATAAACAGCGGCTTCGAGTTTGCTCTTTCGAAAGCGGCTTTTGGTTTCGGGGATAGAGTTTGCCCTTTTCCGTGATGTGCGGTTGACGAAGGAATTGTGACTCGAGGAACACCAAAGGTAAGACGCAAAGTGCGCGAAGTAACTGGGTATCGGTTGTCTCCGTTTAACATTGCAGTTCTGTCGACGAGAAGACTGAGTAGCTGCTTTCGAAACGCAAGTTTTTGTACCTGTGGGGGGAATCTGGCTTCGGAAATAAACACAGTTTCCGGAAAGCTCGTGTTACGCTTTTATTTGCTGCTGCTCTCGTCCCGTACAAGAGACGTAGCGTCCTCGTCAAGCCTTATTGGGCTCGATTTGCTCGATTGGGGGCCGCCATAATAAGATGCAGGCGACGGAGGAACTAGTTGCTCCCCTGCTTCAGGGTCAAAAGTTTCTCCCTTTCTAAAGAAAACATAGGTTACAAGGCCGTTCCTCCCCTAAGGGAGGACTATCCATACCCTTTTTTCTAAGAGTGCGCCGCACGAGAGCCAATGGGTGTCTCGTTCCTTGATGGCGCGCGCCAGCCAATGGGAGCATAATCCGTCAGAAATCGGCTTCTCTTCGCTCCGTTGGGAAAGTAGATTTTAGGTGCCGTTTGGCCAACGTTGGGCGTGGTTTCAAAGCTGGTGACGTCGTTTCGCTCCATGGGAGAGTTAATGCTCTCGCAATAAAAAAGTGAGTAACGGTTGATAGTGGAGCTTGTTGGTACATACTTGTATATATATTTGACAGCTTGAACCAGGGGAAGATATAGAGAAATTGAGACAGGAGAGAATAGACTGCTGACTACCAACGATTATTTAGTGGGAACTTCTTTTTCCTTGCGTGTTTTCAGACACCAACAAAAATTATTACATATTAAACCCTATTATACTAATATAATAATGCATGTGTATGTTTACAAAATTTTCACATTACCTAAATATAAACTAATATTTTAAATTCACCCGCCACAAGCTCATCCTGCCATTTTCTGGACCGTGACGCACCGTAGATATTGTCTCTCCTTTTTGTGAATAGTGATGGACGGGGTGCTGACGCACCCACTCGCTTGTTCTTCGATAGCAAGCGCCTCGAGCATCTCGCGCGCATGAGTATTGTTATTACTGGCTAGGATGGTTATGTCCTTGAACGCTGCACTGCAGTGGCAAGTCCTGCAATGAGCTGCAAGATGTCCTGCCGACGTTCCTTGAAGGGATGCTGCGTGCTCGCGGGCTCTGTCGTTAAAGGGACACTGACAGGGTATTTATGCTCGCTGAGGTTTTTAGTCGTACGTGACATATGAGAGCTCAACTACCCAGAACAGAATTTGCGGCTCGAAATTCGGTTTGTTTCCGCCCGAAAACCGCCGATCAAGAACTGGCCGGTTCGAGTCTCGCTCACTCTCTTTTTCGCGGTCACGGGCCGTTTTCTAAGGTATCGATGCGACCACCAAATTTAATCGAAGTCGTGGGTCACTGAAGGCGCACACTCAATATTAAAAATAGAAAAAAATATGAAACCCATTTTTTGTGACTTCTAAAAAGCTGTAAATACGTTGATTGAAAAAAAAAAGTTCCACAGACAACCGGAAGCATTCTGTGCGTTCGTCGTTTCGCGTATCGTTGGACTCGCGGGGCTGGCGATGGCAGCGGACGACGGGCGTGGGACCTCTATTTCAGAACTGTCGTTCGCGGTACCGGCGAATTCTGTCTACCGTTAAAAGAGAAATTTGGGACTGATCAAAAGAATTGGTATTCATCCCGTACGACACGCCCGGCCACCAAGCCGATTTGCACGAAGACGTCGCCGAGCCGTCGTTCCCTTCTCGTGGCTGAAGACATCGCTCCCGCAAACGTCAAGCACGACGTGTCTACTTCGAGTTCAATATGCACGCGTACGATTTCTTTACTAGGTGCGAATGTCCCCAAAGCGTGGTGCTTCCCGACTTCGACCAGGGAGTGCTTTTGCTAGAGAAAAATCGACAGCAAACTTTCCAACTTACAGTTTACCGGCTGAATTATTACTAAGGAAAGAGATCCACCAGAAAAGCGATGCCCCAGTAGCTCAGTCGGAAAGACGTTCGCTTCGCACGCGGTAAGACCACGTTCGATCCCCCGTGAAACATTATTTTTTTTTTTCTTAAACATTTTCCGATGTTTACATATATATATATATTTTTACAATCATCACTGAAGAAACAAACAAAAAATAGCAAACTAATGTTGTGGACGATACTTCGCTGAATTAAATGGTATGGGATTTCCGTTTTGACACCTGCGAGCTCAATGTAATCACTTTCCACAAAATGCAAGAAGCATATAAATCGGGTAACGTCCGCTTTCCGAGGTGCCCGTATATGTTCTACAGGAATTGCAGCCAGCCGTTGGTCCCGATCCCGTTGATCTTTCGGAAACTCTGTCGCACAATGCCACTTTTTTTCGGATGCAGGAAATGTGAGCCAGCTGTTCACGCAACATCCTGGGTGTATTCTTTTCGGAGCCGATCATGGAAATTCACCACGGGCACTCACTACTCATCTCCAACTGCTCAATGTACAAAACAACTCATCTTGGAGTACAGAACAACGAGCGGAACAAACATAACTGCAAAAAAATCGCACGGCGAGGAGTTCCCGCACGCCGCATGTCCTGTCGTCTGCTACCGAAGAGGAAAAAAAAAAAAAAAATAACGCACGGTCGGGTGTAGCCACGTGACTTCCGCCACTCACTCTCTTCTCTCCACTTCTCCGACCTCCGTCGGGTTTCGGTTTCGGTTTCGAGGAGTTGCGTCTTTTGGCTTTATTAAAAAAATACGCTACTCTGTTGCAAAATATTAATTGGGTAGTCCTCTGGCACCATAATGAAGCGCCTAGCAAAAAATAAAAACAAATTTTTTGGGGGGTGTCAGTGTCCCTTTAATGCATCGGCCCGTCTGGCCGATGTAGCACTTCCCGCATGAAAGGGGAATGTTGTAAACCACTCCTGTCATGCATGGTACATATTGTGTTCTGTGGGCAATGTCGCACGTTTTTTCTTTGCCTGTTCTGTTGTTAACTCGTCTGCACACGGAGTACGCTTTGTTAGGCGCGGAGCATACTACTTGGATCTCATTCCTCGCGGCGATCTTTTTCAATTTGTGCGTAATCCCGTGAACGTATGGTAGCACAGCGATCTTCCTTCGAGTTTCCTCGTTTACTTTTTTGCCCGACTTTGCACTCTTCAAGTTTCTGCAGATGGTCTCACAAACGGGTACCAAGATACTTGTTGGGTATCACGAATTCCGTAATCGTGACATCTGTTTTTCAAAGCTCTGCCCTATCTGGTGTTTACATGATTTGTTTAAGGCAGAAACTAACGCCGTGCTGGCGATACCTCTCTTAATAGTTCTTGAGTGGCCAGAGGTAAACGGCAGAAACCCTTTTGCTGACCGGGGTTCGTACCTCCAGCAAACGTGCCCTTGTTGGAAAATTAGCGCGAGGTCTAGGAATTTGATATTTTCGTCCCCAGGTGATTCATGTGTGAACACCAATTCGGGGCATCTTTCTTGAAACACTTGCAGAATAGTATCGTTGCATTCTTCACTCTGGTCGTCACCTTCTGTGGCACAAAGTACTAAAAAATCGTCCACATGTCGGAAGATGGCTGTGACCCTTGTATCTGTCAGATTACTTGCGATGATCTTTCCGCATGCCCCCAGGAATAAGTCACACTATTGCGGCGCTACCCGAGACCCAATACACACACCACTCTTTTGCACATATTGTTGATCTTGAAAGTCTACTACAGTGGAAGTCAAATATACGCCTAATAGTTCCAAGAAGGTGCTCACACTTAGTCCAGCAGTATTCTGAAACGCTGTAGAGCCCTGCTCCTCGATGGTGGATCGGAGAATTGCCATGAGTCTTCTGTGTGGGATTGAGTAATACATATCTTGGATATCGATGGAAAATCCAGATGTGACGCTTTCTCCATTCTTCTTAAGATATTCAATTAAATGTTCCGAATTTCTCTATATCTTCCCCTGGTTCAAGCTGTCAAATATATAAAAAAGTGTTTAAGAGACTAATTAAGACGACTTTATGTACAGGCGAGCATAGTAACTGTGGGAGCCAACAATCCATTATTATAAATTATCGGGTAAAGGAGCTTCAGTTTATAGGATGTGTAGTGCTTTTAATTGGGTTGAAAGCGGATTGCTCCAGGAAGATTGGTGATTTCAAAGTTGGAGGGTTTTGTAGTTCGACATAAATAGTTCGACTCTTACGGGTGGCGGTTTTGTTCGGTAATAGAGGAAGTATTTTCTGTCCAAGTATTCAGTCTTGGCAGTGGCTTAGTCTGTCCGCTAGGGGTCGATTGGCTTCGTGCGTATGTATTTTGGTTCCTCTTTCCTTTTTTTTCTGCGTTGAATAGTCTAACAAACGGTACGCTTGAACGAATAAATTTCCATTGTGTTTGTAAATATTTGTTTTCTGTCCACTTATCAACCTTCCCCGCTTCCAGCTTGAAAAGGGTGGCGTAAATTTTCTACTTCGAAACATGCATAGGGTGTGGAAAATGTTCCGGGTAATAATGTTTTTTCCCCTGAACAATTTGCTACCCAATTATCACACTCGACAAATTAGGCTATTAATTTAGACGTGTACACCTTCATGTTTGTTTATCACAGCATTTTCGACACTATCATTACGGTAAACAAAAGAAGAACAGGAAGTGAAATGAAGGGCACTGCTGTCAACTGTACAACACGCTCTTCGAGTATTTCTATGTTGAAAAACGGAGGCAAAGTTGGTACTCACTCGTTCAACGAATAGATAAAATCCGAGAGCATGAGCCGATCACGTCCAGCGGAATATACACACTGTTTTTGGCGCGCGCCTTCTTGTTGGGCGATAACAAGCAACAGGCAGTCAACACACCGACACCGCACCCCCACCGCACGAGGAACTCGCACAAAATAGTCAATCGAGGTCAGACTAGAATGATCGAAACTTAGACGCGAGGCCGAGGAAGCGGTGATCTCAGTGATCTAGGAGTCATCCAGACAGACGAAACAAGGAGAGCGTTGTTCGGAATGAGAGCGAATCCGGTGGTCAGGTGAGGCGCGTCTTTCCCCGATGGGACGACGAACAGGTCACACGTTTTGGAAGAAGGAGCCCCGGAATGTGTAGGAAAGCGTTTCCTCATTCCTCTCTTCTTATTTCTCCAGTTTTCTCTCCTTCCCTAAATATGGTTAGAGGAAGAGAAAGAGGCGAAACGCTGCATGCGGCGCCATCTTTTGCATCGTTTCCGCAACCAAATGATAGAGCTAGGAAAAAGGAGCGCAATTTAAACGTATGTTCAGTTTCACTGTCGCGCTGTGGGTAAAGTTTTCATCTCCGGGGTTCAGTTTTAGCAAAATCGGAGGAAGCTTTTTCCCCTAATTTTTTAGCAAACATTTTAATTTTCGTTGGTGCTCTTTGGTTTGTGGTTTACAAAATTGACGTGTCTATTGTAGTATATTCACGCCGTGGGAATGAAGGACATTCTGCGCTTTTCGCATGTTTTTAGTGAAATCGAAGACTGTTTGGTCAAGTCTGTATTGTTTGTTGTAAAAAAGCGTTTTTTTATTTAATTTTGTTTACACATTTTTGAATACAAATATAAATAACAAATTTGGGCGCCAAAACGTAAGTTGTGCAAGGTGTTTCTACATTTCCTACTGGGGGTCTTATTCATTTAAGGGTGCACCTAAGTTTATATTTACGTACATGACTTCCATCATGGGGATATATCCCTAAACAAATATTATACTAATTATGAACGCAAATGAAAAAAAAATATCTCCCAGGTTTTTAAATATTGGTAAAGAACGGTTTAATCTTTTAAAATTGCAATTCCTCGAGTGTGGACGCCCTTCTTAATAAATCGGAATCCGTACCTTTCATAAAGGCAAGTGTTTGCTCTTTAGATTTAGTGGGCTTTATTAGAAGACGCAGTTCCCTGTTATCTCAACCGAGGTGGTCAAAATTGATATCAATGCCAGCAAGTGTCCTAGCCTCAGATAGTCTCCCGCTGGAGGGAATGTGGAGAATGCCAGGATGACACTCTCCACATTCGTCAAAGTGACGCAGACCTCGTCACCACACGTCAGTTCTTTCTTTCTGTAGGGGTAAGACCCCTCTCTCCCTCTTTTCACTTCCGGCACACCACGCCGTTTTTTAGTGTGGCGGGCAGTCCGACTTCGCTTGTCGCAACGTTCACCAGCCCATAGGATTTTTTTTTTCTTTTGTGTGAAGGCATAATCTTTTTTTCTTTTTCTTTTAGGGCTGGCTATTTACCGCTTTATTAAATCTAAGGAGTTCCAGGAACAGCCGTTTTAAAATAACTACTTAATTACAAGCCAGATAGTCATCGGGTTCGCAGAAAGTACTTCCTGAAGAACGCTCGTAAACAAACATCATTCGGAAGGTAAAATCATTTTAATACCGATCGATCTATGACCGGGCTCCGACATTACATCGAACGCTGTTTTACAGTATATCGTTATTAAATATCTTGTACGCAAATGCAGGAAACTTCGGAGTGAAATGGGAGACGGAAGCAGAAAGCGATACTGGCGCCAGGGAGTGAACAACTATATATATTTTTTTTTCGGAAATGTAGCAAGTTGGTTTGACTCAGTAGATAAATTGATCCTCTATAAAATATTTCTTAATTTCATGGAGCACGAGCTCTTATATTGAAGGTCTTGGTGTTCATGACGAAATGCAGCATGTGATGTAAAAACGTTTCGGGATTTGAATTGCGACTTGGTAAAATATAAGCAATAATTATTTACCTATTTCGATCTTGTTTACTTATTTTTGTTTCATTTTCTACCGAGACACGTCTTATTAGATGTGATTGCTCCAAGGAGGCCTAATTGGCAGTAACCATAAATTTGCAATGAAATCGACTTGAAATGGGTTTAACCGACCAGAAGCAATTTTTATAATCATTATGTTTTTTGTTTTTGTTTTGTGATTACACATATGAATGGCTTCAAGTAGCTTTTTTGGTTATTAGAGTCTATTTTTGACCATATTGACTTCAAATGAGTACCAAATGCTATAGTTCAAATATTTGTCAATTCTGTGCTACATCTATTATTCTCAACTTTGATTGGCGATAATCTGGCAGTTTTATCTATATGTGCTTGATATGGCTACAAATGGCTACTAATAACTAGTATTGAAAACTTTTAGCTACTTCTTTGTTTATGAATGAATGGCGTCACATGATTATTGTTGGCTATTGGCATTTATTTCTGACCAGATTGGGCTCAGATGGCTACGAGTTAGTATAATTGACAATTCGCTGCTATAGGAGTGTTCATTAATGAGAATGGATTCAAGTAGTTTTTATTGGCTATAAGTCGGGTGCTTGGGACGCGACTCCGACTGGTGTGTTTACCGCGTCCCAAAACGTGGTTCCTCAATTTCCGCCTCAGGACGTCACACGAGTGTCATGCATCACCGGACCATACATGGGTAAATTACTTTCAAAATGTAATTTAAGTACAATTACAATTAGTTTGCTTGAATAGTAGTTTAACTACAATTACAATTACTACTATGTGAGAAGATTTATAACAATCACAAATTACTTTTAAAAAGTAATGCAATTACTTTACAATTACTTATTTCTGAGAGCGACCCGACTTGGGCCATATAACTTTAAATGTGTTGTATTAAGCATCGCTGCATAAATGTCAGATGTCGTACTTTATTTTATGAATTGTCTTAAATTCATAAAAAACTTGACAGTTTGGGGCAATTAAGTACTACGTTCTTATATTTTTACTAAATAATAATAAATTAGCTTTTGTGCTGGAAGACGCCAGAGCGCTAAGAAAAAATTGGGTTGACAGACTTCTGTTAGCCAGGCAAATGAAAGTACGATAATTAGTCACATATAAATATTTTGCAAGTGCTAATATCAAAATTAAAATCCACACGTTCTAATACGACGGCAATCCCATACAAACATCATGGTACTTTAAATTATTTACACTGAGTTAAAATTAGAATGGCTCAGAAATATATAAGAGCCAATGCGGTGCTCCCGAATCATTGGTGACAATATTCACAGGTGCGAGGTCAGTCTCCAAAATGCTTATGGAAATAATATCCAAAGTAAAATAAACAGGAAATAAACTTGAAACGGATACAAAGATACAAAGACGCGGCAGTACTAGAAGAGCAACGTAAAAAACTGGCAAAAAATAAAGAAAAATGCCTTCACAAACAATTAAAATTTCCAACGTCGACTGAAAGCAGAATCTCATTTTTTTTCTTTCAATATTTTGCCATGACTACGCTATTGTTCTCTGCTCGTACAGCAGACGGCGCTACACGGCGCCTTTGAGCAGAGCCGTTGAGGTAGGCGGTTAGGCTCCGAAGATGATTTTCTCTCAGCCCGCAGTGTACGCAACAAAACAACAAACAATCCGACGCTATTTATGTTGTGCGTCTGTGTAACTGCGTGTTTTTATGAGAATGTTTCACCGAGAGCTAGGCCGCTTGTGCGAGCGCTGAAGCTTTCACAAAGGTTCCGTCGGCGCCTCAAAGTTTTGCAAAAGTAATTGTAATTGTGCCTGAAATTTGGGAATTACTGATGCCAGAAAGTAATTAAATTACAATTGCACTTCTTTTTAGCCGAGAGTAATTATTGCAATTACAAATTACCAGGAGGGGTAACTAAATTACCATAATTTCATTACTGTAATTGAATTTCTACCCAAGTATGCACCGGACAAGATACTAACGATGGGACAACAGTGTAGGCGTTTTGTGGCTGAGGCTTCTTCGGAGTATCAGTCGTTTCCACCGACGAGCGCGGGGAAACAAAACCAATGGTCCCGGAACGAATTGTCCCGGAAAAAATGGTCCCAACTTCAATGTAGGCAAAAATGGTCCCGCGAAAATATCGCCCCTGTAAAAGCCTCAGAACACAGCTGTAGCCAATTGTTGCACTAGGACCTTCTAAAATCCGACAGCGCAGGCGACAACACAGGCGACAAAACAGGCATTCAGGATTGAACGCGTGATTCGTCTTCAGCTAACGAATGACGCGTGAAAGCGCCACATTTTCGTCCGGTGGCCCATTTTCCTACGGTAAGTTATTTACTGTGCACTTTCAGACCACGTCATTATATATAAATATTAATAAGCGTCCCTCTTGAAAGAGATCGTAAATAATTATTAGTTTTATACATTTAGTTGTAGAATCTCTCCGCCAGTACAGCCAGAGAGTAAAAACCATGGAGGACTTCGTTCGAGGTGTGAGCCTTAATATTCGGGTCTGACTTCTTCAGAAGTAAGATTTTTGTATGTTTATCTATGTGGCATCAACAAAATGTTTAAGTTCTGAACAACTTCCTGTGAAATATATTTCAACCTAGGTGTTGTAGTTACCGATTTTTTTAGAGAGACAAGAAGGGGCGTCACTCGTGCACACGCACCCACTGCACCTCAAAAGGCAGCGAACTCCGCTTCTAATGTGGGCTGTAACCAAAAGACACGCGGGGATGAATGTAATTGGAGTCGCATAGCACCAATGACATGAGTAGAAGTGCTCAATTTCCCTATAAAAAGTAATTGGAAACATAGCTAGAAAAATGCTCGTTAAATAGTAATAGCAGACTGACCTCTTCAGTATACGATCACAAAATATTACAATAAAATGGCACTGACTCTTCAATTGTTAGACAATATTCCGGCAATTTTGAATAAAAGAGCTATCGAAGCCTTCTCAACTTGCTCTTAGGTAACCGGTCTCAAATTATGGGATCAAGCTGCTCATTCCACCAGCAAAAAAGTACGTAGAGGGCATAAAGAAATAAAGTGCATTGAGTGTGTTATACTTTCGAAGTGATCTTATTACGGGACCATTTTTTTCCTACCTTAAACTTGAAACCATTAGCTCCAGCACAATTTATTCGGGACCATTCATTCCGGTACCATTTGTTCCTACACCCATATGTATATAAATGAAAGCATCATCAGAAAACAACTTGGAAACTTAAAGCTTTTAACCTTTATTCCCTACCGTTTCGCGGACAGTACTTGGATCCGTCAAGGCCTGTCCAAACCGGACACTACGAAAATCGTCAGGCGACCCAAATCCGACAAATCGCTCGGCACTATGCTCCCGGGCGTTTTTTTTTTTTTTTCTTATTTTGTTAGGGGAATTTTTTTGTAGTCAATTCTCGCCCGTGTTCTTGACAGCGGCATTCATCTGCTCATCACATGAGTCCGCAGAGCCACTCACAGGCTCTGTTGGCTGTCGGTCAATCGCTGAAGGCTTCCGCCGTTTTTCAAGTCTCGAAAACGGAAAAAAGAATGACACTAAGGTGTCATTCCCTTTGCCTACGGGAAGCGAAACGCACGCTTTGAAGCAGGAGTGTTCCAAATCCACCGGAAGCCGGACCTCTTTGGCCTTCCAGCCGAGCGAGCGACGGCGGTAGAGAGGTCAACGAGGCGCGGGAGAAAACCAGTGGCAGCTGGCGTGTGATGTCAAATCTGACAAGCACCGGCGTCAAAGAAAAGTGGAGGAGGCGAGGAGAAAAGTCGTGAAGTTAGCTTGCCTACAAAAATCGTCAGGCGACACGACGCCCGCAAAACGAAAAAATTGAAGCGTCCGCTTCAATTTTGAGGATTTTCGCATGAGTTGTGTCGCCTGACGGTTTTTGTAGCGTCCTGTTTGAACTGGCCTTCAGGCGTTCGTCAAACAGTAAAATTTGCCACGCGAAGACATCAGTGGAGGCACAAAAGTCAGGTAAGGGAACGAAGGAGACAACACCACATGTAGAAAGACATAATGAAACAAATCTAAAAATAGGCAAGATACAGGAAGAAGCAGCAAACAAGAAATAGCTGGCTGCGGCAACAGCAGAGGCCCGGGGATAACCGGCGCGAAAAAAAGCAACACATGTAAGCAACAAATAAAAGAAAAAAAAAAGAAAAAACAGAAGGAAATTGGTTGTCCGCTAACTTTGAAGAGCCATGTGCAAATACGCCAACCCGAAACACGTTTTGCGTTGGTCCCGTCCCTTTTCGGCGTGCGGGAGGGCCGGGGGTGGTCGGTGTGGCAAAACGGAGTGCCGCAGAGTGAAGCGTAAAACAATGGGCAATCGGCACAAAATGCCTAGCCGTTCGCGCCAACAATGTAGAGGAAGCCTAGAAACACCGAGGATGTTAGCAAACGTAAATATCGACCATATAAACACCCTGCCCGCCTCAAAACCTCAAGATGTGATGAGTACTGTAACAGAGAGCTTGCCTCTGATTTTATATATTCCGGCGTACAGCCGTGTTGAATTTATAGATTAAATATGATTCGCGCGTCTCGCGGTCGTAGTGAGAATGGAAGACTGAATGATGGTAGCAGTTCCGTTCTGAAATGTATGTTCAGGGCGTAGCATATGTCTTGAGAAGATTAGGTCGGGAGTAGATATTATATGAGTCGTATGGTCGTTAAAGCGTAACCAAAATGGAGGGAGGGGGGGGGGGGTTCTGTTTGTCCAATATCTTGCATGTTACAGAGTGTGCAATGCAGTATAGGTATACTACCTTCCGTGAGACAGAATTGAAGGTACCGTTTATGTTGTAGACATAATGGCACTCCTGACGGCGCACTTGCAAAAGGTCATTCATACCATCCGTGAGCTCCACGTCAAGGCGAGGAGATCCCACTTCCAGCAGCTCTGCGAGGCGGCGTTCCCGCCTCGCAGAGCTCCAGGCGCAGGCCACTACTGGCCAGAGCCGGCCAGGTTCCTCTGCTTCCAAATTAGCGCGTCAAGGAGCTTCGAACGCTTCCCGGACAGCGGTACACGGTGTCCCGAATCGTGACCAGCGAGAGGCCGTTCCGGCTGTACCTACTATCAAGATCAACCAACACGTGACGATTCAAATCAGTGAAAGAGTCGTTGCAGGGCTCCTTTAAGGCTTTAATTCACCCTTCTGCTCCTCAGCGTCGAAGAGCACCGCCCGGAGCGCCACCCCAAAGGTCTGAAATTTGACGGACATTCGCCAGTGTGGCTCGTGCTGTACAGCACAACTCACTATCATCCCGCCAATCAGATAAGAACTCGGTATCGCTGCCGGCCTCTATAACATTTTCTTCTCTATCTTAGAAAATTAGTAGAAAAACGCGTTCGTCACGAGCTGCATGTCCGTACTCGAACCCTTTACCTCAAAACGAAGACAGCACCGAAGGGCCTTAAGCTATCCCCCAATCCGGCCACTAATCTTAACGAAATGGAAGAACGATCATGGGAGGTAACACTGAACTCCGTATCCTTAAAGGGAAGATGGGGCACTTCTACTTTTGAGAAAAAACGTTTGAATTGCGTTCATTTGACCTTTAGAATAACAGATATCAAAATTATATTTCAATGCGACGCGCCGGAGAGCCACAAGAGCAATTTCAAAATAGGGCTGAAGCCCCGCCCCCCCTAGCCTTGGGCAGCCAAAAGATCCGTCGATGACGTCACGGACAGCGACTGTCTTTCGCGTTTTTCTCGCGTTTAACAATACTTAGGCAGCAAATGGTTTGGGTATTCGGGTTCACGGGGTAAAAATACACTACAATTCACTTCTAACCCATTTTTTTCCAAGAAGCTCCGTAGCTTCCCTTTAAAACTAGTTAAATATTCATTAGTCATATCAAAAGTAACGTCAAATTTCTCAAAAAAAAAAGAAAGAAGAGATAAATAAAATCTTTCCTGATCTTACACAATTCGAACGAGATCGAGGCGTACTATCACAGCAAGATTGAGGCAATAGTCTCCATGAAAGCCAAAAAAAAAAAAAAAAACTGTCTCGAGATAGAGTTCCCTTCGTCATTGATACGCTTATTTTCTTCGCACCCAGACTATTTTCACCGTCGTTTCCTGCGGTTGACTGCAAAGTGAATGATGGTCCTTGGGCTCTTTCAATAACCGCACGTACTCCCTTACTTCATATTTCTAGCACCGGGAATACTGCTGCAAATATCCCTCAAATCAGAGCGCTCCACTCGACAATAAGGTTAATTTGTCGAAAATTCTTTATCGGCTAGTGAACAAAAGATTTACAAAAATGCCTGAAGTTTTGCCTAGCCACCGGCTATCACAACAAATTTCAACTTTTCTGGGACCTAGAAACCTTTGCCCGGACGCTTAGACTACAGGAATATTTTCATAACAAGCAGATAGAAGAGCACCACGCGCTACCTAGCCCCAGACAATAGACGCCGAAACTCAAAAGAGACAAATATCTGTACCTGTATATTGAATTCGTGCAACGGATTATTTTGAAATTATACAAGAAGCCTAAACTCTTCTGTCAAAACACATCAAAGGATGAGCAGGCAGCCATGAATGCACTATCTGACCGAACTGATATAATTATTCACCCGCTGATAAAGGCGGAGCTGTAGTGCTCCTAGACAGAGCAGACTACTTGGAGGAAGGCATGAGACAATTGAGGGATGGCTCTTTTTATAAACCTCTCAAATCTGATCCTTCTGACGAATATAAACATATCCTAAAAAAACACCCTACAACAGCTTCATAAAACTAAAATGCTCGACGAGCGCAGATTTCGTGCACTCATTCAACTTCATCCAAGTCAAGGTACATTTTATAATCTTCCTAAGATCCACAAAGCCGATAACCCGATAATCTAAGGAATCGGCACGGTCACTGAAAACTTAAATTTTACTTGAGGAAGAAAACGAGACGGGACGGACAAACACAAACTCGTTCCCTTCCTAAAGTTTAGTTATGGTTACCAACCCGCTCGTTCTGTCTTTCCACTGAAAACCTTCCAGTTATTTTGACAGACTTATCAAAGAAATCCCCCAAAAGCCTAAACTCTTACATAAAAGATACTAATCACTTTCTTCAACTAATAGCCGAACTGGATGTTTCGGCCGATTCCTTTCTAGTTACGCTCGGCGTGGCCTCCCTTTATACAAACATCTCGCATGCTGATGGCATCAGGTCGACTGTTTTTGTGTACGAGTCCCGTATATATGAAAAACCAGTTGACTCTAACACATCATTCATTTTGCTCCAACTCGTACTGGAAATGAACAACTTCAAGTTTAATGAACGTCACCATGGGCAAATAAGTGGAACATCCATTGATACAAAATAGACCCTAAATACGCTAACATTTTTATGGGGGCCCTGGAATCATATTTTCTTTCAAATTAGATCATGTTGCCAATACTTCATAGACGCTATATACATGATATATTTATAATATGGACCCATACAGAGACTGAACTGCTAAATTTCATCGATACTTTTAACGTAGCCCACCCTTCCATTCAGGCTTTCCACCCGTACTCCAAGCAGAGTATAAAATTTCTGGGTGTAATGGTAAAAATAATAGACGGTGCACTAGAAACTAACCTGTATCAGGAACCCACCGACCGCCAGCAAATTGACTTCAGCAGCTCTCATCTGCGACACTGTAAGACAGGTATTCGTACAGCGAGGCACACCACTACAGACGGATTTGCTCGAATGAAGACGATACTGATTCACACACAAACCCATTACGTGAATACTGACTGCACAGAAATATCTGCGCAGTCTAAAAAAAAGGTGTATTATTGCACGCTCTGTCCCATATAATACACCCAAAACTTCAGTTTGACGTACAGCGCACTGACGTCGATCTGACGGTACTAACTTTCCCGAGAGGCTTGATAGCCGTGTGGTACAACTTAATAAAATAGTTCATGTACGTGTTACTGACTAGAAAGAAAAATCGGTGTTTTCTTGGCTTTACTGCAAAACGTCAGTCTTTTCTTTCTTTGGTGGTTGATACGTACCTTAGCTTTTTAGTAAGTTATATCGCACCGTTATCAAGCCACTCGTAAAATTTCGACTATAGTGCGCTGTATGTCGAACAAAAGTTTTGGGGTGAATTACATGTGACAAAAGGTTGTAAGGTGATACCATTTTTTTAGAGTGCAGAAAGTAACAAATTACACAGTCTAAAAAGTTCAAAATCCCAACTGAGAGGAAAACCTTGCACGACAGGGCATAGAAGACCCCAAAGCTCACGAGACCAATGTAGCACTCACTTTCTCTGCTAATATCCCAAACATCAATGGAATTCTCCGCAGGCATTACGACATATTAGAGCAGAGCCATCGAATGACTCAAGTGGCACCCAAAGCGCACCGTATACTCGCGAGCAAGAAACCTGGGTGACGTTATAACATCGTCCTGATTAACTTCCCCTAAAAGTAATGGAACTGGGCCATATAACAAGTCAGGTTGCAAAGTATGCCCCCATGTGGTTCCAACCAACAGAGCCAATAGCTCGAAATCTAACTTTGTCTACAACAGAAAGGTACCTACAGTTGCGACTCACTGAATGTAGTATAGCTACTGCACTGCGCGCTCTGTAGTATGCAGTATATTGGACAAACCGAAACCTCCGTTTCGCTTGCGCTTTAGCTGCTATACGGATCATATAAAATCTACTTCCGATCTCATTCCTCAGGACACACGCTTCTCCCTGAACATACAACTCAGAAAATCTTGAGACAGCTGTTCTATTTCTTTAAGCGATAAACTAGGTGGTGTAATTATGTGTGAACGACATGGGAGTTGTATGACAAAATAATCCTTGGGTAAAATGAACTACAGTAACAACGGGGCAAATGATGCAGAGGTGTTCATTTCTTACATTTCATTTTATTCACGTCAAAGGCATCCGAACGTGCATTACATGAGGAGAGATTCAGAAATAAAAAGAAAAAACGTAATTGAATCTAAAAAAATAGACACCAGCAAGTAAAATCACGCACAAAACAAAACCTTATTAGCATGCTAGTGTTATCATGCAGTTTTACAAATTAAGGTTCAGAGTTGCAGAGGTTGATCTACTTGCTTTTAAATGAAATGAGATTGCACTCAGTTACAATATGGTCGGCTATAAATTTGCTCCAGTCAGTGATGGAAAGACCTAAGGGAGAAAAGAAAGAAAAAAGTTAGTGTGGCACTGAAATGGTTGCCTTGCAGGAATTGTCTAACACGGGTGATCTCAAATTGGCAGCCCGGCAGCAAGTAGATTGGAAATCGGAATCTGAGTAATATACAGGTTGAAAATAACACAATAGTGCTATTTTTCGTCTTCTTTCTAGAAAAGGAAGATTGATGTTAGTTTTTAAAGCGGAGACACTAGTTTCGGATGGATGATCACTGCATATAAATCTGGCTGCCTTGTTCCGAAGTTTCGAGCTCCCAGATTAGGTAATTTAGGAGCAGATTTCAGGTCGTGCTTGCGTATTCTAATTTTGGGAAGATAAATGTTTTGTACGCGAGTAGCTTTGTTTCAATGGTAGCTTGATATAATGTTTGTCTAATGAAACAGACTGTTTTAGTGCGGTATTTGTTATTTGCTCGATGTGCTCGTTTCATGATGAAGAGTCTGTAAAATACAAGTCCAGATACTTGCACGATGATGATTGTTCTATTACTGGTGAAAGTAAGGAGTACTGGGTTAGTGTTTTAGGGGAGGATTTAGTTACAGATGTTTGTCAGTATTTACTACTGTTACTGTTAATCTGCAATAGGGAACACCATGATGATATCATATGTAAATCGTCTTGGACAATACTGAGATCATTACGTAGATTAATATTCCAGTAAATAATGTAATCATCAGCGAATAATCTAATTGTCAATTATATTATTGATGGTAGGCCGTTGATATATATTAGAAACAATAGAGGCCCGAGTACACTATGCTTAGGGACACCTGACGCAACAGTAACGGGACCCAAATTGCCAGACAAGTATAAAAGTAATAACATTCTAGAGTTGTGATCTGCTGCTCTCTTGAGTTCCGAGATATCATAGTTTGAAAAATGTATCGCACATATTTTGATGAACTTTTCTTGTACCTGTGATAAATCGGTATGGGTCCAGCAAAGCAATGCATTCTGCCTGTTCAAATATGGTACTTGTTTCGCAGCAACCTAGCGGGTTGCTACATTAAAAAAAGCCACCTGTGACCTGTTTTTTGGCGATGTCATAATGCGAAATTTTTATCTTTCCAACAAAAATACCGTAATACCTGAGCCTTGCTTATACGCTGTTGTACTTCGGCAGTACCGAGTCGGCGAAACGACACAGGTATATCCGGGCGGCTACAAAGAAGTTTTGCACGCAAACGGAAGTGGGCATGGTGACTTCAAATTCAGACTTGCTTTCACTTACAATACAAAAGAGTCGTAATTAAGAAATCGGTAACCTTTGAGTACTGCGAAACAAGCCTCCTAGTATCCATAGGTTCTACAAATATCCGTCTTAAAAAAAAATGTATGAACATGCATCTAGATGCTCTAGAGTTTTTGACACCGAGACACACAATATCTGCACAACATGTCGGCATTTACGCTGTAGCACCACAAGGATACCCAAGAGACTGCTACAAAATACACTGACTATCTGCACACGCACACACAAATGCACCGACTTCATAGAGCAGTTGTCTTTGCATGAGCAGTAAGGGTAAGCACCATGCTGGCGGAACAGGAACTAAATTATTTAGCCTTGATCCCTTAGATTCTTTCTTTTTTAGATGTTGGACTGGCACCCACAATAATGTTGTCATCTTGCAACAAAGGTTTCTCAGTTGAATGTTTTCACTGCAGTCCAACACATGCTTCAGGTCAAACTCACAATTGCTTCATCCTCATAGCCGTCAGTTCCTTGGTCTGAGTTTACTTCTTGACAACAGTGACGGTTGGCAGCGAGTTTCTTTGATTTTATAGTTTCAGCTTTTTCATTTCTTTTGTTTGGCATTCTTGTCATTATTGTGAACGTTCGCTTTGCTGCAAAAAATGTCACAAGAAAACGCTTGTGCGTTTTGTTGTGACAACTACACGTATTTAAAAAAGAGTTCACTTGTATGTTCATTTTCACAGGCGTCGAAGCCAGAAGTCTTCTTTTTGGCAAGGAGTTTGATTATAAGATATGTCAAAAATCGGCGCTGACTGGGCATCATCAACTTATGAACAACATAGTGTTCTGCAGAATTTACAACAGGAAAAACAAGCCCTCCTATAACAGGTTTCATTGCGAAAGCATAGTCTTCCTGTGCGAGCGAAGTGTGGCCAACTTGTTTCGTGCTGTTAATGCGGCATTACATTTTTTGCTCCTCAGCGTTTTCAAGGTTGCGTAGACTGCAGGGCCGGCCACATAGCCCAGGGCCTAAGGGGTCTTATGTTTTACAACTCAGGGCGAGATTGCAGGTATATCACGTTGCAGGTAGGGCGTCAAGTATCTGCTCGCTCGTAAAGAACTTCCCAGCTCCATCCTTGCTAGCTGTAGTGATCGTTGACGGTGTACGTGCTCCTCAGAAGTATTTTGTTTTCACCTTCGTAAGTGTGCCTTGTAGGCACGTGACATTACAAGCAAGCCAGTTGCCTAAGCATCCCGAAGCAATCTTCTAAGCTGTCAGTTTTCAGCTAGTCCCATAGCGGCCGTGCAGCAACCCGAGTTCATCAGAGCAGTATCCGGGATGTGTATTCAACCGCTTCTACAGGATAAAGAAGCAAAAAAGAGGAAATCGTATTAATCAAAGAAAACGTAATGTAATAAAAATGGTTATAAAAATACAAGAAAAAGAATGCTAAAGTGGTTCTGTATTTGAGAGAAAACGCTAGCATTGTTTTGATCTGGCATTTTCGATCACAAACATCCAAATTAGTTTTAATCATGATGCTTTGAATGCCGAATGCGCTCTAATAATAATAATAATAATAATAATAATAATAATAATAATAATAATAATAATAGTTTTATTCCGTGGTGCCAATATGCCATTTCAGTTCCAGGACTGATCAAAGGCACAGAGGCTTGTAGGATCAAGTCCACCATTGTAAAATAAAAGGAAGAGGAAAATCATGCGTTCACAGGGGCATACAAAATATAAGAAGTCACCCGAAATGTCAGTCTCCTTAGTGGGAATGCCAGGAAGAGTAGGCTTGTCCTGTAGATGAGTCACAAAACACACGCACTCACACACAGACTTGTTTCACAAGAATTATCCGAAATAAAGTACAACACAATCGGCTCGCAAAGAGGAACGTGCGAATTGATTAGTCTGTGGATAATGTAATAGTTTTTCATAGCACGAACACACTGCATACGCTATATTCATAGAAAAAAAGGTACATGATACAATACGGTTTTGTTAGTCAGAGAAGACTTGTTGCACAAGACCACACAAGTCATACTCAAATGTGAATCATACACCAGGAAGAACAATAACTAGAGAAAACAATGCTGCAGCAATACTAAACAGACAAACTGTTCATCAATTTCTTCAGTTGTTTTTTTGTGCTGGCCTCGATGACGTGCTCCGGAAGTGTGTTAAAGATGAAGGGCACATAATACGAGCGAACTCGTTTGCCGTAGCGCGTCACACAACGAGGGGTTACAAAACGTGGCGTATGTCGGAGACTTTTGTGACTGACGAAGGGGAGCTTGAAATCATTGCTCCAAAAGTGACGAAGTACTACACTTTGTACAAAAAGAGCAGAGAAGTTCGGCATCTGTAGTGCCTCAAAAACATTAATATCAGTCGGAAAATCGCTATTATACCCAACGCTTTTTAACATGGCCCTCAAAATACGATCGATTTTAATTTTCCATAGCTCTGCACAGTTACCAAAAATCGTTATACCGTACCTAACTATACTATAGCCTAGGGCATGCGCGATAGACTTTCTTACCGCAAACGGCATAAACACTTTGTTGTTGAAAAGTAAACAGCTTACGCTCCGAATCCTTTTACAAAGGTACGACATATGGGAATTCCATGACATGTCTGAATCGAAATACACTCCCAAATACTTAACTTTATCAACATAGTCCAGCTGAGAACAAAGACAGTCAGTACAATTCGATTTGTGTAGAGTGACTGGTGAGTCAAGGTTCACTTTCTTGAGTGGGTTTCTGAAGCATACCAGTTTTGTTTTTGACGCATTAATTGTGATTAAATTTTCATCAAACCAGTGCATTATTTGCGTGGCATCATGTTTCAATAAGTTTACAGCATGATAGTAGTTCAGATGGCGAGAGACGAGCAAGGTGTCATCTGTATACTGAAATAGACGACACTTAGATACTCTGGTGGAAATATCGTTTACGTATATATTAAACAGAAGTGGCGACAACACCGAACCCTGAGGGACACCAGCTTTTATCATTACGCGCGTGCTCCTAAATTGTCCTACAGACACGATCTGCGAACGCTCCGAAAAGAAATTTTGAAGGAGAAGAAAAAATGGACCGCGGAAACCGAAATTATGTAGTTTGCTGAGAAGCACGTCATGGCTAACGGCGTCGAATGCTTTAGATAGATCTAAAAAAAGTGCACACGCAAATAGGTTGTTCTCAAATGCGGTGTGAATAAGATCTGCAAAGTCTTCCAGGAGTAGCTGGGTACCTTTCCCTGCCACAAAACCATACTGGTTATTTGACAATATGTCAGAGCTGTCGATAAAGCTTGACATCACTGTGAATAGGTGCTTTTCTAATATTTCCCCAATGCATGGCAAGATTGAGATAGGACGGTAGCTCTCATGCTTTTTTGGTGTGCCTCCTTTAAAAAGGGGTTTCACAAGTGCAGTTTTCAGGTCAACGGGGATAATACCAGAACTCAAAAAACCATTTATCATTACAAGGAGGACTTCTTTAATTGCATCGAAGTTACGACATAGGTCACCAACGCGGATGCCATCGATTCCAGGTGCTTTATTCCGCTTTATACCAAATAAAATAGAGCGCAATATACTTAAATCAAGAGGAGGTAAAAATGCCGAGGAAGGTGATCTGAGCTTATGCTCTGAACTGGTAGAGGTACCTTTACGATCTCTGGCGATACCTGACGTCGAAGCAAATATCTTGTTGAAATCATCGACGGTGGATTGTAAGTTAGCTCCGAAATACCTCTCTAGAGAAATATTTATCGGTTGTTTCGATGCGCGCCCTCTGAAGGTGTTTATTAACTCCCATGTTTCCCGTGGATTTGATCTTGTCTCAAAAAACTTCCTCTGGAAGTAACGTCGTTTCGCGGACCTAATAATCGCATTTACACGGTTTCTTGCACATTTAAATTCGGCGCTCAGCTCTAAGTTTTTAGGGGCACGGCGTGAACGCAACCACAATGCCTCCTTCGTCTTAATGGCTACCATGATGTCGGTGTTTAACCATGGCTTATCTGACCGTTTCTTGAATTTTACTTCTTTTAATGAGTTACGATAGAAGGACTGGAATACCTCTACAAAAACGCTATAAATAGCGGCGGGCTCTACCGACATCAATATTTGATTCCAGTCAAATGTAGCTACCGACAGATCAAATTTGACTGTATCAGTAATCGAAATGAAAGTACAACCGCGTGCTTTTTCTCTTCGCTCATTCACCTCCCTTTGTAACCGACAACCTATGAAGTAGTGATCGGAGAGCTTATTAGTGATGACGGCAGATTTTACGGTGGTGTCAGGAGAGCGGGTATTTATGTGATCAATACAGGACGCGACTAACTTTCCAGATAGGAGCTCCTCTCTTGTGGGGAGGCTGATAGTACTTTCAATTCCATATTCCGAAAGCAGGGTTAAGTAATCGCAAACATTGGACTTGTAAGGTTTAAGGGTGTCGATATTCAAGTCGCCGACCATGCAAAATTGCCCTTCGGAGCGAGACTCTTTAAGTGCAACTTCTAGTTCTGCATAGTAATTATAGTAATAGTAATAGTAATCTTTAATAACTAATTCTTAGAGTCAGGATCAAGTTCCAGGTCTTGTCAAAGCCTCAGGGGCTTGTGGGATAATAATAATAATATAATAATAATTATTATTATTATTAAAGATAATAATAATAATAATAATAATAATATATTTATTTCACAGAAATTGGAATTCATGTACTAGATACGGGCATATCAAAGCATGCCAAGGGCTTGTATGATGACGCCCATAAAAAAATTCAAAAGACGATTATCACGATTCCACAATGTAAGACAGAAAGTCGAACTATAAAACACAAAAAAAGCATGAAGAAGAAAAAAAAGCGAATAGTGTTAAAAGAAAAAAAAAGCACGGAAGAAGAAGAAAAAAACACTTAGAAAAAAAAAAAAACACGAAAAGTGTTAAGCGAAAACAAAGTAAAAGGGAAAAAAAATAAACAAAAGGCGAAACTAAGTTAAAATTAACTTAGCTAATTACATTTCAAGCTCGAAGCTTGCAGAGACAGCAAAGAGATACTAGATGAAATCAAAGTTGGTGCACTTGAGTTCTTTCTTCAGTTGCTTCAGTGATGTAATGTCAATGAAAGTGTCAGGGAGGGCGTTGAACAAACACGGAACGTAGTAATCCCGAGTGCATTTACCGTACCTGGTTGAACAAACTGGCACTACAAAACGAGGAACGCGACGAAGTATTCGGGGAGACCGTAATGGTGTTTTAAACTTATTTTTACGGGGAGACCGTTTGTATAAAAAGAGAACGCAAATTAGGCAATTGAAGACTTCAAAAAATATCACTGTTGCTGGAAAAATTCGAATTGTATGCAACGCTTGTCAGGATTCCTTTCATTAAAGAATTAACTTTGGACTGCCAACGACCCGAACAGTTGCCAAACACCGTAACACCGTATCGAAGGATACTGTAAGCAAAAGCATGGACGATTATTATTCTGATACCGACTGGCATAAAGAATTTAGTATTATAAAGCATACAAGACACAATCCGTAATTTTCTACAAATATATGACATATGTGTGTTCCAAGACATATCAAAATCGAAATGTACACCCAAGTATTTTACGTGATCGACAGACTGGATTGAAACACAATTGCATTGAGCACAACTGGAAGGGTGAAGCAAAAACTTTACTTGAGCCTGGCGAATTTTAAGAGGGTTGTGAAAACACACCAGCTTTGTTTTAGAGCGGTTTATGTCTAGGAGATTATCGCCGAACCAATCCATTATATGAGAGGCGTTTATTTCGAGTGTGCGGAGTGAGTCAGAGAAATTAATATGACGTGACACAAGGAGAGTGTCATCGGCATATTGGTAAATTTTACACCCGTTGATAACCTGGGCCATGTCGTTCACAAAAATATTGAAAAGTAGAGGAGAAAGAACAGAACCCTGAGGCACTCCCGCCAGTAATGAAAGCGGAGAACTCTTAAAGTTTCCAATTAGGACAAACTGGGACCTTTTAGATAGAAAGTTTTCCAGTAAAGAATAAAACGGGCCACGAAAACCAAGGCGATATAATTTTGCTAGGAGCAACTGATGGCTGACAGTATCGCAAGCCTTGGACACCTCAAGCAAAAGAGCACATGCAAACATATTACTTTCGAATGTTGAATATAGGTAATCAGAAAAATCATCAAGGGCCGGTTCCGTGCCTTTCCCAGTAATGAATCCGTACTGAGTAGATGAAAATATTTCGTTCTTATCTAAAAAACTGTTCATCGTCAGAAAGAGGTGTTTCTCCAGAATTTGTCCTAAAATAGGTAGAATCGAAATGGGGCGATAATTTGCAACATTGGATCGTTCTCCTCCTTTGAAAAGTGGCCGCACAATAGCAGCCTTGAGCTCATCAGGTATGCTGCCAGTCGTAATGAAGCCGTTCAGCATAGTGAGCAGAACGTTCTTAATATATGTGAAATTTCTCTGAAGATCATAAGCTCGAATATTATCAATACCGGGAGATTTGCTGGCTTTAAAACTAAATAAATGGGAGCGCAGTTCCTTCTCGTCCAAGCAAGGAAGGAAAGCTGACGCCAAAAATTCATTCTTTAGTGTGCATGAGTTCACAGGAGGCGTTCTTTGCACGCCAGAGTATTTAGCAAAGAAGTCGTTAAAGTCGTCTGCTAATTCTGAGGTAAGTGACCCGAAATTTCGTTCGAGGGTTTGGTCAATAGAATTTCCAGAACCAGTTCTTCGGAATTGATTAATCAGTGACCATGTTTTGGCTGAACTAAATCTGAATTTTTCGAATTGTGATTTAAAAAAACTGTCTCTTTGCAGAACGAATGACAGCGTTTGCTTTATTTCTTTACTGCTTGAATTCATTTTGTAAATCTTTGTTGTTTGGAGATCGGCGACACCGACTCCAGAGGACTTCTTTCTCTTTAATAATCTTAAGTATATTACTGTCTACCCATTGATGATGAGGACGGCGCTTTTTCAAAGTAACAGTTCTACTGGCAGCGGCAGTAAGCGAACGAAAAACTTGAACAAAACTTGAGTATAAGTCAGCGTTATTAACAGTACCTAAAAAGGCCTGCCAGTCATGAGAGGAAACTGACTTGTCGAAAACAACATTGTCAACAATTTGGGCTTGTCTTGAGCTTTCGCATATAGAGTTTGACGCCATTGTGTGTGTTAGTTGACACCCCACGAAGTAGTGATCTGCTAATTTTTCCTGAATTACAGCAGATTCCACAGAGACACCTGGTGATCGTATTAAAATATGGTCAATGCAGGAAGTGACTAACTTTGTCCCTAAAATTTCTTCTCGGGTTTGAGCATCAACAACGCATTCTAAGCCAAAGTTCGACAAAATGTTAAGATAGTCGCATACGATGGAATTGGCTGCGTTCATTGTGTCTATATTAAAGTCGCCCACCAAACAAAGTTGCTGTATAGAAGATAATGTGGAGAGAGTTGCCTGCAGCTCATTCAAAAACATTCGAACATTTTCTGAAGGAGGCCTGTAGAAACATAACAGAGCAAGTGAGAAGGTGGAGTTGTCGAGTTTGATAGATACATTTTCGACGTGATAAAATCTAGATTGAGGGGAGAAACTTGCCACATTTGATGTACAAAAACCGCTATGCCTCCGCCACTACGGTTTGAACGCGTGAAACAAAAGTTGTTGTAGTCTTTGAGAGTGAATTGATAAAGCATAGAGTTCGAGACATTAATTTCCGTAAGTATAAATGCATCGACATGAAACAATATTTTATACCATTATAAGAAAATGATCCCAATATTTTCGAAGGCTCCGGACATTAACATGCAAACATGTAAAAGTGGCACCTTTTGGTTTATCTAGCAAGGTTTGAAAAGACGAAAAATTATTACATTGGGAAAAGGTGGCTCTCATAGCTTAAACTATTTTTGCAATATCTCCTACGGAGTTGATCCGTAGGAGAGGCGAGCCTTCACTCTTTCTTGCATAGATGTTTGCATATTTTATCCAGATATACTTGTAATGACTTTCTTTTCCCTTGTTCCTCGCCATCCAGAAAAGCTCACGGTTGGAACGCGTGAGACTGTCATTAAAGAATAGCTTGGGCTGACTGCCAACGTTGCTGAGCTCTCTTAGTCGTCCACGGCATCTCATCCATTGCTCCTTGAGGGCAACGGACGCAAACCTTACCAGTATTAATGGAGCAGTGTTTGGCTTGTCTGCCTTCTTCGGAGGTAGACAGTGGACGGACAGAACATCCGATAACGTAAACTGTGACAGGCCGATGTTAGAGGCTAAGTCACAGAGAACCATGTTCAGGTTTTCTTTTGGCGTGGAACCTGAATTTCCATGTTAGGTAGGCGATGTTGTTGCTCGGCGTCATTCAGTTCTGCTTGAAGCAGGTGAATAGCATTTGCCTGCTCCTTTACTGTGTTTTGGAGTGACTGGACTTCCGCCCCAAGGTCTTTGGTTACTTTTTTTTGCTCAGTCATTTCAGTGAGAACCGAGTCGTACTGAGCACTCAGGAAGACAACGGAATCCTGGACCTCTTGGACGGTTGTCCGCAGCAACTCAACGGTGGGTTTTAAGGCCAACGAGGCATTGACCTTCGCTGGAAGCGTGAGAAGCGAATCAACGCTTTGTTTTAACGACAGCAGCACGTCTAGCTTTTCGTTGACGGATGTTAGCTGGGCGGAAAAAGGGTGAGGTTCATCCTGAGATGTAGCCTCCACGTTTCCAGCGCCCGTGCGGTTGTCCCTGCTGCGACAGGTCTTGCAGCGCCACTTTTCTCGTTTGGCTGCTCCCATCGTCGTAAAGATAGCCTCGGCAATCCCGGCACATTGACCCAAGTGAAGAGAACTATTGCACTCCATGCACTTCATACACCTACCATCCGTCGGCACACACACGCCACACACGCCGCAGGCAGGAGGTGGGGACATAATGAAGAACGGGATACCCAGTTGACAAGAGACAGCGAAGAGGAAGAAGATGCAAAGGTTGGAATATGAGCGTACGGGCTCACCGGAAGAAACCTGAAGGCACACAACTACGCATGCAGAGACCACAACACAAACATTGATGAAGGCGCCGATGATGATGCGTAGAAGTCTGGTTGAAGACGAATTCAGTGGAGAGGCGTATCTGCATTAGTCCGCAAGTGGTCTCGTCAGGATGAGACCAACCATCGGCAGAATAACGGTGGACTTGCAGTGGACTGAGTAGTCGCCCCAGACGATCTTGCCACCTGGTGTAGATGGAAGACTGTCGCCAGGAGCCTCACTTCGAAGAAGCCATAGAGAGACGAGGCAAATATTTCACAGCGGTGAAATGGCCTTCCGAACCATGAGACTTCTTCTTCTTCTATGTGAAATAATAATAATCAATCAATCAATCAATCAATCAATGTTTTTATTCGTGCCCAGGAACAACCTTGCGGTCTTGGTACAGGTGCACTGTGTTAACATGTAAGGCAGAACAGGGCAGTACGGACAACACACACAACGGACAAGCCCTAGAAAAATACACTTAAAAATTAAAAAAAGTAAACACAAAGTCACAACACACGATAAGCTTAATGGTAATACCGCCACCACCAATTGCTAGAAAGAAAGAAAAAAAATGCATTCAAAGTGGGGAACTTCGGCGTGAACGCCGCAAGTTAGTGCATACGGTTCAAATTTAAGTGATGGCCTTTAACGTTTTTACAAACTGCAGCGTGTTATTGTTAAATATGTCGAGTGTTTCAGAAAAAGAAGAATTATAAGTATGCCCAAGTCTGGACACAGGATCGTGGAGGTTGAGTAGACGCCTGTTGCAGAAGGACGCATTTTGCCTTGTTGTTTTTAGAGGAATTTTTAAGAGTACTCTTGACGTCAATACCGTGCAATCAGTGATGGCGTGGACAAGTTTGTATAAAAATAAGATATCGGCAAGTTCTCTCCTACGAAGCAGGGTAGGTAGTGCCACGCTACGCTGAACAGGGACAGGGACATCAGTAGTGGTGGGCACAATGCGCGCTGAGCAACGATGTCTATAGATGGAAAGAAACTTGTTCTGAACCCGTTCTATTTTCGAGGAATTTGTGGCACAAATTCCATTCCATACAACAGAAGCGTATTCAAGCTGTGGTCGACACAATGCACTGTAGAGTATAAGAAATGTGCAGGGGTTAATAAACTCTTTAGTGATGCGGCACGCACTCCCGAGCGTGCGTAGAGCTGCGTTCACGATGTGATCCACATGACTGGAGAAGTGTAAGGTGCTGTCAAACACCACGCCAAGATCTTTGATTCTGTTCATACGTTCCAAAAGGTCTGTCTGAATAACATATGGGAATACAATGTTATGTGTCTTACGAGTGTACGACACGACTTTCGTTTTAGAGCTATTTATCTTCAGGTCATTCTCCCGGCACCATTCTTCAAAAGCATCAACATCTCTCTGTAGCAAAACACAGTCTCGGTCTTCTCGTACCTCCATGAACATCTTAATATCATCTGCGTACTGAAGAAATGAAGAGTGACGAATCACAGTCGAAACATCATTAACAAAAACTGAAAACAGAAGAGGTCCGAGAACGGAGCCCTGAGGCACACCCGTTGTCGCCTCATAAGTAGCAGAAAAATTATTATTCGAGCTAACAAAGCACTTCCGGTCACGCAAATAACTTTCGAGCAATGAAAGCAATGAGTTGTGAATATCTAGCTTTGACAGTTTAGCCAGTAACATCTCATGATTAACAATGTCAAACGCTTTACTCAAGTCAAAGTAAATCACATCAAGCTGGCCTCTGTTAGCGACGGCGTGAGCAGCGGTTGACATAAAACAGGCGAGATTAGTTGTGGTCGAGCGACCCGCCATAAATCCATGTTGGTGAGGGATAAGATAACGCTTGAGATTGAATGACAATATTTTGTGTAGTGCCACTTCGAGGAGCTTCGAAAATGTGCAAAGAAGAGATATAGGTCTGTAGTTCGACACATTTGTTTTTGGACCGGACTTATGCACAGGTACAACAAGTGCCGTTTTCCACATGGCGGGAAAGACCTCATTCTTTATGCAGTTGTTAAAAATCTGTACTAGAACAGGAATAAATATGGCACTGTATGCCTTCAAGAGGACTGACGGAATACCATCATGGCCAGAAGACAATGATGGTTTCATTTTTTTTACACACTCATGCAGTAGCTCCACGTCAAAGAGTGCAATACAGGATGCCTTCCCAGAGACAGCTGGCGCGGCAGTAGTTGAAGGGGTTGGATGATGCTTAAAAACAGACTGGAAGTGGCGTGCAAAAATTTCACAAACATCTGTCGTCGAGTTTCCCTGTGAGTCCAGCAGGGTGATCTCTCCTCTACCTTTTGTCTGGGACCGAGAGCGAACATACTTCCAGAATTCTTTGGGATTTTTAGTTAGCTGCAACTCGACGGAATCAGTGTACGCCTGACGATCACGTTTAAAAACTTCCTTGCAGAGAGACCTAAGGCGCCCAAATTCTGATTTTAATTCAGGGGTATCGTTCTTTTTAAACTTTCGATGAGCGCGCAATTTCTTATTCATTAAAGTACGTAATTCGTGCGAGAACCAGAAGGGAAACTTTGAGCCTGATGTTTTACGCAACGGGATGAATTGATCCATTCCCTCTCGGACGATTCGAGTGAAATCGCGAACCTGTTGATCAACGTCAGAGCACAGGATAATTGAGGACCAGTCGTAATTGGAGAAATGATCGTACAAACTAACATAGTCTCCAGCGCAAAAATTATGTCTATTCCCTTTAGGATGTCTCCGTGAACAACGTCTCATGCCCTGTCGGACAGGTATACTAATCTCCAAAGGGGGATGATATCCGTCGGGGGGAACCAAGCCTGACGCACCCTCAGTTACATCTATGCAGTCAAGATCCGAGAAGCAAAGATCAAGCATGTTGCCCTGGGTGTTCGGGATACAGTTATATTGTCTTAAGTTCGTAAATGATGCGAAATTAAGCAAGAGATGAGATTTTTGAATAATATAGTAATGTTTTGAGGACGCAGAGGCTGTTTCCCAACATATGTTGGGGACATTAAAATCGCCAAGAACCATAAATTTAAATTTTTCAAGGGCGTTGGTTGTGCGCTCAATGCCTAGTAGACATTGGCTAAAATCATCAGGAGAGGTGTCAGGGGGCAAGTAATAAGAGCCCAGAAGGATACGCTCGCCATTAGCACATTGTAGCTCTACCCACACTGACTCAAATGATGTCTCGAGATCTGGACGCCTAACGCATTGTAACGACGTATCAATTGCTATCAGTACCCCACCCCCTGTCTTTTTCAATGTAGAGAATGCGCGATCGCGTCGAAATACTGTGAAATTCGGTGGGAAGAGATCAGATGAAGAAATATTCGAACAGAGCCAGGTCTCGGTTAGTACAATAATAGATGCATGAGTTAGGGTTACGTTAGAAAAAAATTCATTAGCTTTTGTGCGGAGACCTCGGACATTTTGATAATAAATGTCTAGTTTAGGTATCTGTTTCGGCATTATTGGAGAAAGGTGTTGGAGAAACCGCTTGATAGGTACGGCTGTCAGTCAGCTGGCCTGTGAACTCCTTGAAGAGGCTTCCCTCTGGCCAGAGGAGGGGATCAAAAAGTTTCTCCATTTCGTCTTCCGCAGCCGTCACGTGGAAGGACGAGTAGCCCTCATACCGTGTCTTGAGCCGGGTGCATACGAGCTCACGAACAGGGCCCCGCCCTTGGATGTGAGCCTGAAGGCCTGCAGGATCACAAGATGAGCCGAGACGCGTCACGAACACAGCGCGTTGGTGACGTGGACGAGGGGGTGGCAGTGCCACAGGTATACAGCTGGCTGCCGCACCTCCCCTCAACAACGGACGCCTTGCCGTGGGGAACTTGTGTCCCGCCCCGCGGAACCCAGCCCCGTTAAAGTTGGATGGGTCCCGACGGCGTGGGTGCCCCGAAGGCTGGACAGGTTCAGCGAGGTCGGTACGCGACCCGTTCAAGGTCGCAGAGAGACCGTCGACCGGCGCGCTCGAAGAGGCCCCCCCTGCGAGAAGAGGGGTGCCTCCTCCCCCTCGCGCCGGAGATAGCGGATGATGGGGGCTCGTCACCGCGGCGTAGGGAAATGGCAGCTGTCCTCCGCCGGCCGGCCCCATTTGGCTCCGAGTCTCGCGCACAGCTCTGAGTTCCGTCCGCAAAGACTGCATGGCACTCGCCTGCAGCTGGGAAGACTGCCTGTACTCGCGGCGAAGCTGCGCGTTCTCGTCCCGAAGAGCAGCAACCTCGTCCGTGAGGAAGGAGATCCCCTTGAGGGAGTCGAGGAGGAGGGCCCGTAAGGATTCCATGTCTGCGTTGGGACCGCCGGGGGAGGAGGAAGCTGGCCCCTCCGGACGGTTGGAAGCGGTCGGGGAGGGCGGTGAGGAGTGGTGGCTGAGCGATGCTTCGTCGAGGCCGGCCTGGCTATCGCCATTAGGCCTAGCATCCCCGCTGATCTTTTCGCAACTCTTGCAGATAAAGGAGCTCACCCCAGATTGAAGAAAGGTGATCTCATTCTCCGGCCAGCAGATGCACTTGGTGTGGGCACGTAACTGGCACCCAGAACAGCGTAGAAACCTCTGTCTTCCGTAGAAGCAGCGGGAGCAGACAATACAATAATAATAATAATAATAATAATAATAATAATAATAATAATAATAATAATAATAATAATAATAATAATAATAATAATAATAATAATAATAATAATAATAATAATAATCAATCAATCAATCAATCAATCTTTATTACACAGTGCCCAGGAACAACCCTGAGGTCTTGGTGCTGGTACAAATAATAATAATAATAATAATAATAATAATAATAATAATAATAATAATAATAATCAAGAATCAAGAATCAAGAATAGTTTTTATTTGTGCCCAGGAACAACCTTGCGGTTTTGGTGCTGGCGCACGTAAAAAAGAATAAAAACACACACTCACAAAAAAGGAAAAAGAAAAAAAAAACACGGAAGGCAGTTTTACATAAAATTCTACAAAAAAGAAGACGCGAGAACTGTGTACACAAAATTGTACAGAAAAACAAAACAAAAAGTGCACAAAAATTGCACAGAGAAATGAAGACACGAAAAAAATTGTTCCAATACATATGGATGCTTCACTTGGACGCAAACAGACGCGAACGTCTGAACACTACACATACAGCTAAGTACAAATAGAAACAAGAAATCAACATGTCATAGAAATACATATGGAAACCCGGCAGTTGATTCAGGAAGTTCATCGAAAGTCACAAAAGAGCTTCCGCACAGATTTAACAAAATCGGAGAAGTTGTCAAGAAATATATCGAGATTAAGAGAAGAGTTATTATAAAGGAGTTCCGCACGAGATACTGGATCAAGTGTATTAACTCTAGATGCCAGATAGAAGGTTGACGTTTTTCTTGTCGTCACTCCCGGTACGTGCAGAGAAACCTGATGCAGGATGTCGGAGCTATCTATTTGACCATGTATACATTTATAAAGAAAGAGCAGCTCCGCAGTGTTTCGGCGTCCCTGCAAGTCTTGCAGTCGAATGGGTGAACTATGCACGTCATCAACTGCTTTTGCAAAGTTGAAACGGTGTTTAAAAATACATACGAATTTCGCTTGTACACGAGAAATCCTCAATAGATTAGAGTGGCACGTCCCACTCCACACAACAGATGCATACTCAAGGTGAGAACGACACAGGGAACAATATAAGGTTAAAAATGTTTTAGGGTCACGAAATTCTCGTGATACACGACACACAAGACCCAGGGTGCGCAGCGCAGACTTCACAATATGCATAATATGACCCTGGAAACGCAAAGCAGAGTCAAATACAACACCAAGATCTCTGATTTCGCCAACGCGGGATAGTTGATTAGTGTTAATTGTGTAGTTAAATGGTACTGTGGCAGTTTTTCTAGAGTAGGTCATGACTTTTGTTTTGGACTCGTTGATCTTCAGGTGATTACGTGAGCACCAGCCAACAAACGAGGTTATATCAGACTGTAAATCCATGCAGTCAGGTTCGCCGCCTATTTCCCTAAATATTTTTATATCGTCTGCATATAGCAAGAAAGAAGACGTGGTGATGGCGCTTGCGACGTCATTCACAAAAACAGAAAATAGCAACGGGCCCAGTACGGAACCCTGTGGTACACCCGAAGTTGCGTTATACGTGGAGGAGCAAGACCCGTTCGCACGCACATAACAAACCCTTTCCCTTAGGTAGTCCTCCAGAAGACAGTAAATCGGACCGCAAAGACCAACTGCAGAGAGCTTAGATAAAAGTATACTGTGGTTTACAATGTCGAAGGCCTTGCTACAATCAAAGTATATAACGTCAAGTTGACCTCTGTCGCACACAACCTTAGACGCAGCAGCCGCGAATGCCACCAGATTTGTCGTCGTTGAACGACCAGCGAAAAAACCGTGCTGGTTGGTACTTATCGTGCTTTGAGGTGAAAAAGACAGAGACCTGTGGATGACCTTCTCAAAGAGCTTAGAAAACGAGCAGAGTAAAGAAATAGGTCTGTAGTTAGAAGCGTCAGTCCGCTTGCCCGCCTTAAAAATCGGGACCACAACAGCAATTTTCCAAATACTCGGGAAAATGCCCGACTTCAGACAATTAATAAAGATAGCGCAAAGGACTGGTGTTAAAATGCAGCCGTAAGACTTGAGTATAGCTTGGGGGATGCCGTCATGACCGGCAGATAGCGTCGGACGCATTGCTTTTATACAAGTTTCTACAGTAACCTCGTCTATCGCAATATTACTAACTGATAAAGTGTTCGTGCATGGAAGGGTCTCATTAGGAAGTGCGCCAGTATCAACAATGTAAACCGAACCAAAGGCACCAGCGAAAACATTACACACATCAGTTGTAGAGCCTCCGTTCCCTTCTATGACAATAGCATTTTCTCCTGCGCGATCGCCCCTGCGCGATTTAACTCCTCTCCAAAATCTTTAAGGGTTTCGCTGTAGATCTGACTCTACTGCTTCGGTATCTGCCTGCTTATCACGCTTAAGCAATGCTTTGCAACGACTTCTCACCTCCTGAAATTTAGACTCGAATTCAGGACGGCCTGTTTTCTTAAATTTTCTATGCAAAAACGACTTTCTCTTCAAAGCCGTACGGAGTTCAGGAGAAAACCAATAGGGAAACCCAGAGCGAACGTTTTTTCTCAATGGGATGAACTTTTTCATTCCCTCCTTTACCACAAAGGTCAGTTGATTTACTTGATCATTCACGTTTGGAGACTCCAGAATGGAACTCCAGTTAAAGTCAGAAAAATATCCGTACAGGCCTACGTAATCGCCAGCTGCGTAGTTAAAGGATTTCTCGACGTTTTGGCCACTTGGCATTTGGCGCAGCACTGGTGTTTGAATAGTCATTTTTATATCAAGCGCTGGATGATATTTATCCTCTGGAACGAGAGGAACTTTACTTTTATCGACACTGACAGTCTCTGAGGTCGTTAGACACAGGTCGAGGAACTTCCCTTGCCAGTTGGGTGTGGAGTTTCGTTGTGTCAGACCTAAGAACGATGAAAAATTTACTAACGAGTCACATTTTGTAGTGATATAAAAATTATTCTGTGACCTTCCATGTTTTCCAACAAATAGATGGTGCGTTAAAATCGCCTAAGATCAAAACATTAGCTGAGTCAAATGCGGTTACGGTTCTTTCAATCTCCTGAAGGCAGTCATGGAATGTTTCCGGTGACATATGTGGGGGAAAATAAAATGCTCCCAAAAGTATATTGTCTTTCGGACCGCGCACCTCAACCCAAACTGACTCGGAATAAGTCTCAAGGCCCGTCCGCCTAACGCAATCGTAGGACTGATCAAACGCGACCAATACACCTCCACCCCGCTTCCTTCAGTAGACTGCCTGTCACTGCGAAAAACCCTGAAATTTGGCGGGAAGTAATCGGAGGAGGAGATGTCTGGACATAACCACGTCTCGGTAAGAACCAGAAAAGTTGAGTTTGAGCAAATTAAATTTTCAAAGATCTCCTTAGATTTTGTGCGCAGACCACGTACATTCTGATAATAGATATTTAAATCGGTATACTTTAGTTTCATATTACGTTTTTATGCTATGTCCGACGGATGAATCATCTCATCGCGAAAATTACCTCTAAATGTCTGGAAGTAGCACGCGCTGGGCCACAGGTAAGGGTCAGCGAGCGCGTGAAAAGGAGGAGTGTCTACAGCGATGTAAAAAGACGCGTAGGATGCATGTCGCGTTTTCAGACGCAGGCATTGCAAAGGTGTCACACCAACAGACTTCAAATGCCTCACCATGTCCGCTGACGTGGTGCGTGGGTTAAGGCGTGTGACAAAAATCTCCTTTCCCTCGGACTGGGGAGACAAAGCTGAAGAGAAGGAGGCATTCTCAGGGGCCCCCAAAGACGGCGTGTCTCCAAAGCTGGTTTCACGTCGCAAGTCCGCACACGGAGCACGTGCCGCAAAGTCCGAAGACCCAGGCACAATGAGGCCAGGTGTCGCCGGTGTTATGGGACACATGGTGCTCGCCACTGGGGTGTCAGGCACGGGGTCAGGCACGGGGGTCAGGCACGGCGGTGAGGCGGGCGGAATCGACGCCAGTGGACGACTGGACCGGCGCGCATTCACCCCTGTAGCCGGAAGCGCAGGCTTCTTCTCGGCTCCCCCTCTCTTCCTTGACGACGGAGTTCCGGATGGTGAGCTAACAGGCGGCGCCGCCGAGTGCCTGAACCTCGGTACACGAAGCACGTCCCGAATCTGGCCTACGTCACCCCTAATGGCGCTCAGGCTGATCGAGTGTAGGTCGAAGCGCTTCGTGCACTCACTCTGAAGGCGCCGATTCTCCTCACGGAGAGCAGCCACTTGATCCGTAAGGAAAGATATACCATCAAGCGCGCTGGTCAGAAGGCGGTGCAGCAAACGACTTGTAGGGTCGGCGTCAGCAGGGAGGCGATCGTCGAGCAGATCTCCCGAGAAAGGCAAAGGGGAGAGTGGCGTGCACACCTCCCCCCCGTCCGGTGGCCGTGGCCTCCCAGCCGCATTGCCATCGGGAAGAACGTCAAGGTCGTCTCCCTCCGTGGCGAGGAGCGGCCCCGCGGCAGCGAGCTCAGCCTCGGCGGACCCGGCGAATTCCCCGTTAGGCTTACCGCCAGCGTGGGGCGAAACGTGGCCTTCGGCGGACTCGTCGAGATCCTCGTTAGGCCTACCGTCAGTGTGGGGTGAAATGCAGCTCTTGCAGCGAAAATCACTCACCCCAGAAGCCAAATGATGGGTGCCGTCCCTGTCCGCACTCAAACACTTCACGTGAGCACGCTTTGAGCAGTCCGTACACCGAGCATACTTCTGCTTCCCGAAAAAAGGCTTGGAGCAGCAATCGCACACATCTGTGCTCGGCGCCATCTTGGAAAAAAAAATAATAATAATCAATCAATCAATCAATCAATCAATCAATCAATTTTTATTATACAGTGCCCAGGAACAACCCTGAGGTCTTGGTGCTGGTACACTGGTGGATAAAAAAAAACAAAAAAAAAAAAACACTGTACACATCTCCGCAGAAAATAAGCTACATTTTTAGCATAATACTAGGCAGTGCACAAGTAATTAGTACAATGAAATAAAAACGAGGCAGTAACAGTAGAGACGGAACACAAGACCGAAGGACAACAAGCGCACCACCAGAAAACACGACATGGAGGTGACGACATTCAGACATAACAGAGCAATTCAACAATGCTCATCCTGCACAGGCAAGTTTTTAATAGAAAGGACAAACGTCCTGTAGCAAGGGTTAAAAATATAAAGTTTTTCAGAGTAATGATTCAAACGCTGAGCCATTCTCACAATTGGGTTTACCGGACTAAACGTTTTAGAAACATAAAAAGATGACAGAAGACAAGTAGGCACACGTGGGACCCTAAGGCACAGTTCAGATAACAGGCTCGGAGAATTGATGAGTCCATGCAGCGTTTTAAACAAAAATAGTAAGTCCGCGTTCTCCCGACGCCGGTGCAAGCTAAGCAAACCAACACGCTCTAACGCAGACTCATATGTTAAACAGTGAACATCCTCCTTTACGTAGCGATGTTTAAAGATAGAAACAAACTTTTTTTGCACACGCTCGATCTCCAAGGAGTGACTTTTAGAAATTCCATTCCAAACAACTGAGGCATATTCTAACTGTGACCTGGATAGCGAGCAGTATAACGTGATAACAGCCGTCGGGTTTTTGAACTCCCTGGTTAAGCGAGAGGCAACACCCAACATTCGCAAAGACGAGTTAACCAGCCTACCAACGTGATCAGAGAAACGCAACCCAGAATCAACAATGACTACGAGATCTTTCATTACACTTACTCGAGACAAAGTCTCTCCCTGAATATTATATGCAAAAGAGATATTGTGAGTCTTCCGAGAGAGCGTCATGACCTTGGTTTTGGACGGGTTCAAGAAAAGGTCATTTTTAGAGCACCATCGGTAGAAAGAACATGCATCTTCCTGGAGCTTAGCACAATCACGTTCAGTAACTATTTCTCGATAAATTTTTATATCGTCAGCATATTGGAGGAATGAAGAATTTAAAACAGCAAAAGAGACGTCATTTACGAAAATTGTGAACAGAAGGGGTCCTAAAACAGATCCCTGAGGAACGCCAGAGCGAGTCCTGTACAACGAAGAGTTCGTGTTGTTAACCCGGACATATGCCTCTCTCTCTGACAAGTAGCGTTTTAACCAGTCATGTACTGAGCCACATACTCCATAGGAGGAAAGTTTGGATAAAAGAATAATGTGATTGACTACGTCAAAAGCCTTGCTTAAGTCAAAGTAGACAACGTCTAACTGACCTCTGTTACATATTACACGAGATGCAGCAGACATAAAGCTAACAAGATTGGTAGTTGTTGATCTGCCGCTCATAAAACCATGCTGATTGGGAATTGCTAAGTTTCGAAATTTGAAAGACAGGAATTGATGAACTACCATTTCAAAGAGCTTAGAAAATGGAGAGAGAAGAGAAATAGGTCTATAGTTACAAATATCACCTTTTTTTCCCGACTTTAAGACTGGAACAACAGCAGCGACTTTCCACGTTTCAGGAAAGGTTCCCAACCTTAACGAGTTGTTAAATATAGAGCACAGTACCGGCGTGAATATGTCGTGATACGTTTTGAGAATCGCAGAGGGAATGCCGACGGGCCCTACTGACAATGTTGCTCTCATTTTCTTAATACAAGATCGTACGGACTCCTCATCAACATTAATGCAACTTAACAAGTCACCAAACCCATCTAAGTGAGGCAGCGCAGGTGCAGAACGCTGCGTACTATCCCTGTAGACGGACCTAAAATGCTCAGCAAATAACTCAGGAACGGACTTCAAATCGCTCTCGTGATTATCCAGGACAATCTTCGACTCGATATGCCTCCCAGAACGTGAATTAATGTACCTCCAGAATTTCTTCGGATTATTGACAAGATCTGATACCACTGAGCAACGATGAGCCTGGCGGTCGCGATCCAGGACCGTCTTGCATTGCTTTCTGCAGTTCTTGAATTCCACTTCCCACTTTAAAAGGCCACTTTTCTTAAACTTCCTGTGAAAGAAGTCCTTTCTTTTCAGTAGTGTTTTTAGCTCACTGGAAAACCAGTTAGGAAAGCGAGATTTAGTAACTGTCCTTAACGGAATAAAAGTATCCATGGCCTTCCGAACAGTTTGCGTGAAGAGCATGACCTGGTCATTCACATCAGGCGACTCCAAGATCAATGCCCAATCAAAACTTGTGAGGTAATGATGCATCCCGACATAGTCCCCTGCCGACAGATTATATGAGGTGTGCGGCGGGGAATCACCAGAATTAGCACGAACAGAGGAATTCTCGAAAGAAAGTACTATATCAAGTGCAGGATGATATGTATCCTGAGGAACTAATGGCAGTTCACCCCGTGCTACACGCACGCTTTCCATATTTGAGAAGCATAAATCTAGAGCATTAAATTGGTGATTCAGAACATTATTGTGTTGTTTGAGATTTAGGAAAGAAGAAAAGTTTAAGAGCTGGGTGCCTTTCTGCCTGCAGTAAAAGTTGTCCGTAAAAACATCAAGGTGCGGCCAGTTGACTCCAGGAGCATTAAAATCCCCCAAGATTAAGACTTCGCATCCCTGTAAGTCATTCACTGTATTCTCTATGCCAACAAGAAAACTATAAAATTCATCTGGCGGTGTCTGGGGAGGGAGGTAAAATAAACCGATCAAAACGCGTACTCCCTTTGCAGCCTCAATCTCGACCCATACGCTCTCGGGAAATTTCTCTAATTCTTCGCGTCTCCTAGAGCGGTAGCGCCTGTCGACTGCGACCAACACTCCACCTCCGGTTCTGCTCCGCGGGGTAGAATCACGATCGCGACGGTGCACCTCAAAACAAGGAGGGAAGTAATCGGAGGAGCCGATGCTAGAACACAACCATGTTTCAGTTGAACAGAATATAGAGCAATTTGATAAGGTAACATTAGAGAAAAAGTAATCGGCTTTTGTACGCAGGCCGCGAACGTTTTGGTAAAATAAATCAATGTGACTCATCCTTGGTCTATCCAACGTTCAAAGGGGAGGCGGCTGCCTCGGATGCATGGAGCAGGTCTTCGCGAAGGGCGCCTCGAAAAGCCTTAAAGAGGCATGATTTGGGCCACACGGTAGGATCAGAAAGCCTTTCGAAGTCTTTTGCAGCCACAGACACGTGGAAGGAGGCGTAGGAGTCGTAGCGCGTCTTCAGTTTCCGGCACTCCACTTCCTCAACTCCGACGGAAGAGAGATGAGAACTGATGTCTTCGCAGCTGGTGTCCGGGTTCAGCTTGGTGACGAACAGGGCTCTTCGTCGAGTTGATGGAGGGGCAACGATCAACTTGCAGGTTTCCGACGCCCCGATAAGCGCCGGGGTCCTAGCTTTTGGACGTGCAGAGTCGATGCCACTGGGAGGGATGTCGTCTTTCGGCGGAGCATTATTCTGGCCATCCGAAGGGAGGGTTGCCGCCACAATTTTCGTAGGAGAAGCTTGGGGGAGAGAGCTGTGTAGAGCGGCAGCATAAGAGTCTTTTCCCAAAGACCCCCCCGCAGCCCCATCCACGGGCTGCCGCCGGCGATCGGGCGCGTCCGGCTTTCGTCGCTGGCCGAGTGCGTCACGCAGACCCCGGACCTCAGTCCGTAGTAAGGCCATGGCACCCGCCTGTAGCTCGGCGTCGCGCTTTTGCTCGTGTCGGAGGCGTGCGTTTTCGTCCCTGAGGGCGGCGACCTCGTCAGTCAGGAACGAAATTCCCTCCATAGCATCGAGGAGCAGGCTCCGCAGGGACTCGACGCCGGCTCCAAGGTCAACGGGAGGAGAGGAGGCGGGTGGCCCCGCGGGAAGTTGTCGAGCCGGAGAGAGGGCCGCAGGGGTACGGGAAAAGTCCGCAGCGTCGCTGTCGTGATTGCCGACGACGCCATCGCTGTTAGGCCTCGCAGCACCGCCGACAATCGCACAGCTCTCACAGAGAAAGGAGCTTACCCCAGACTGAAGAAAGGTGTCGACGTTGTCCGGCCAGCATACACACTTTGTGTGCGCACGAAGTTTGCAATCTGAACATCGAAGAAACTTTTGTCTTCCGTAGAAGACACGGGAGCAGATAGTGCATGCGTCCGAACTAGGCGGCATCTCCGCAGCGAAAAAAAAAAAAAATAATAATAATTTTATTCCACATATAATAAATGACACAATACAAATACGGGTCTGTCCAAGCCACAGGAGGCTTGTGGGACAGGACCCGGCAAGTCGAAACGGCGAAAAAACAAAGAATACGGTGAACTCAAAATAAGATATGAACTATGCAGAAGATGAGTAACAACAGAACAACGAATGGTTACTACAAGCTTAAATTGGTCAGCATTTTTTTTAGTTTTCTTTTTGTAGTGCTTTCAAAAAAGCGATCTGGCAATTTATTGAAAATGGAGGGCACATAATACGCGCGAACTCTTTTCCCGTAGCGCGTAGTACACCGGGGGGTAATAAAACGGGTCGTGTGACGAAGACTCCTGCTGGGAACAAAGGGCCGTTTAAAATCATCATTCCAAAAGTGCCGCAGAACCACGCTTTCCAAAAACAAGGAAGAAAAATTCGGCATACGTAAAAACTCGAACACGTTCATGTCAGTAAAAGAATCAAAGTGATAACCAACGCTCTTTAGCAAGCCCCCCAAAATACGATCAATTTTCATTTGCCACGACTCTGTACACTTTCCGAACAATGTAATACCGTACCGCAGTATACTGTAGCCAAGGGCATGCGCAATAGACTTCCTTACTGAAAACGGCATAAACACTTTCTGGTTGTACAGCAAACAGCTAACGCTCCGCAATTTTCCACAAACATGAGCCAAATGGGAATTCCATGACATATCTGAATCAAATAACACTCCTAAATACTTCACATTATCCACATACTCGAGCGGAGAACAAAGACAATTCGAGCATCTTGATTTATGTAAAAAAACTGGTACGTTAAGGGCCACCTTAACGTACCAGTTTAATAATAATAATAATAATAATAATAATCAATCAATCAATCAATCAATCAATCAATCAATGTTTTTATTCGTGCCCGGGAACAACCTTGCGGTCTTGATACAGGTGCACTGTGTTAACATGTAAGGCAGAACAGGGTATAAAGCAATAGTACGGACAACACAAACAACGGACAAGCCCTAGAAAAATACACTTAAAAATTATAAAAAGTAAACACAAAGTCACAACATACGATAAGCTTAAGGGTACTACCGCCAACACCAATTGCTAGAAAGAAAGAAAAAAAAATGCATTCAAAGTGGGGAATTTCGGCGTGAACGCCGCAAGTTAGTGCATACAGTTCTAATTTAAGTGATGGCCTTTAACGTTTTTACAAACTGCAGCGTGTTATTGTTAAATATGTCGAGTGTTTCAGAAAAAGAAGAATTATAAGTATGCCCAAGTCTGGACACAGGATCGTGGAGGTTGAGTAGACGCCTGTTGCAGAAGGACGCATTTTGCCTTGTTGTTTTTAGAGGAATTTTTAAGAGTACTCTTGACGTCAATACCGTGCAATCAGTGACGGCGTGGACAAGTTTGTATAAAAATAAGATATCGGCAAGTTCTCTCCTACGAAGCAGGGTAGGTAGTGCCACGCTACGCTGAACAGGGACAGGGACATCAGTAGTGGTGGGTACAATGCGCGCTGAGCAACGATGTCTATAGATGGAAAGAAACTTGTTCTGAACCCGTTCTATTTTCAAGGAATTTGTGGCACAAATTCCATTCCATACAACAGAAGCGTATTCAAGCTGTGGTCGACACAATGCACTGTAGAGTATAAGAAATGTGCAGGGGTTAATAAACTCTTTAGTGATGCGGCACGCACTACCGAGTGTGCGTAGAGCTGCGTTCACGATGTGATCCACATGACTGGAGAAGATTAAGGTGCTGTCAAACACTACGCCAAGATCTTTGATTCTGTTCATACGTTCCAAAAGGTCTGTCTGAATAACATATGGGAATACAATGTTATGTGTCTTACGAGTGTACGACACGACTTTCGTTTTAGAGCTATTTATCTTTAGGTCATTCCCCCGGCACCATTCTTCAAAAGCATCAACATCTCTCTGTAGCAAAACACAGTCTCGGTCTTCTCGTACCTCCATAAACATCTTAATATCATCTGCGTACTGAAGAAATGAAGAGTGACGAATCACAGTCGAAACATCATTAACAAAAACTGAAAACAGAAGAGGTCCGAGAACGGAGCCCTGAGGCACACCCGTTGTCGCCTCATAAGTAGCAGAAAAATTATTATTCGAGCTAACAAAGCACTTCCGGTCACGCAAATAACTTTCGAGCAATGAAAGCAATGAGTTGTGAATATCTAGCTTTGACAGTTTAGCCAGTAACATTTCATGATTAACAATGTCAAACGCTTTACTCAAGTCAAAGTAAATCACATCAAGCTGGCCTCTGTTAGCGACGGCGTGAGCAGCGGTTGACATAAAACAGGCGAGATTAGTTGTGGTCGAGCGACCCGCCATAAATCCATGTTGGTTAGGGATAAGATAACGCTTGAGATTGAATGACAATATTTTGTGTAGTGCCACTTCGAGGAGCTTCGAAAATGTGCAAAGAAGAGATATAGGTCTGTAGTTCGACACATTTGTTTTTGGACCGGACTTATGCACAGGTACAACAAGTGCCGTTTTCCACATGGCGGGAAAGACCTCATTCTTTAGGCAGTTGTTAAAAATCTGTACTAGAACAGGAATAAATATGGCACTGTATGCCTTCAAGAGGACTGACGGAATACCATCATGGCCAGAAGACAATGATGGTTTCATTTTTTTTACACACTCATGCAGTAGCTCCTCGTCAAAGAGTGCAATACAGGATGCATTCCCAGAGACAGTTGGCGCGGCAGTAGTTGAAGGGATTGGATGATGCTTAAAAACAGACTGGAAGTGGCGTGCAAAAATTTCACAAACATCTGTCGTCGAGTTTCCCTGTGAGTCCAGCAGGGTGATCTCTCCTCTACCTTTTTTCTGGGACCGAGAGCGAACATACTTCCAGAATTCTTTGGGATTTTTAGTTAGCTGCAACTCGACGGAATCAGTGTACGCCTGACGATCACGTTTAAAAACTTCCTTGCAGAGAGACCTAAAGTGCCCAAATTCTGATTTTAATTCGGGGGTATCGTTCTTTTTAAACTTTCGATGAGCGCGCAATTTCTTATTCATTAAAGTACGTAATTCGTGCGAGAACCAGAAGGGAAACTTTGAGCCTGATGTTTTACGAAGCGGGATGAATTGATCCATTCCTTCTCGGACGATTCGAGTGAAATCGCGAACCTGTTGATCAACGTCAGAACACAGGATAATTGAGGACCAGTCGTAATTGGAGAAATGATCGTACAAACTAACATAATCTCCAGCGCAAAAATTGTGTCTATTCCCTTCAGGATGTTTCCGTGAACAACGTCTCATGCCCTGTCGGACAGGTATACTAATCTCCAAAGGGGGGTGATATCCGTCGGGGGGAACCAAGCCTGACGCACCCTCAGTTACATCTATGCAGTCAAGATCCGAGAAGCAAAGATCAAGCATGTTGCCCTGGGTGTTCGGGATACAGTTATATTGTCTTAAGTTCGTAAATGATGCGAAATTAAGCAAAAGATGAGATTTTTGAATAATATAGTAATGTTTTGAGGACGCAGAGGCTGTTTCCCAACATATGTTGGGGACATTAAAATCGCCAAGAACCATAAATTTAAATTTTTCAAGGGCGTTGGTTGTGCGCTCAATGCCTAGTAGACATTGGCTAAAATCATCAGGAGAGGTATCAGGGGGCAAGTAATAAGAGCCGAGAAGGATACGCTCGCCATTAGCGCATTGTAGTTCCACCCACACTGACTCAAATGATGTCTCGAGATCTGGACGCCTAACGCATTGTAACGACGTATCAATTGCTATCAGCACCCCACCCCCTGTCTTTTTCAATGTAGAGAATGTGCGATCGCGTCGAAATACTGTGAAATTTGGTGGGAAGAGATCAGATGAAGAAATATTCGAACAGAGCCAGGTCTCGGTTAGCACAATAATAGATGCATGAGTTAGGGTTACGTTAGAAAAAAATTCATTAGCTTTTGTGCGGAGACCTCGGACATTTTGATAATAAATGTCTAGTTTAGGTATCTGTTTCGGCATTATTGGAGAAAGGTGTTGGAGGAAAGGAATAATAATAATAATAATATTAATAATAATAATACATAATAATAATAATACATTTATTTGCGACGGAAGAACATAATCGAGGAAAAGTGCAGGTTCGCCAAAGCCATCATGGGCTTGTGCGGCAAAACCAACTATGTAAATTGAAATAAAAATAAGAGTCAGTTCTAGATAAAAAAAGATAAAGCAGAATTATCACTAAGTTTTTTTCAGCAGTTCCAACTGCATACTAAAGCTCCCCCCTCCCCCCTTCCCTTTCTAAAAAAAAAAAAAATCAAGTCAGAAAAGTATTAAAAACACACACACACACAATGCACTGCGTCACTTTTCGCAATTGTTCGCCATTGAAAGTAGTAGAAATTGTTGTCCAGTTTTTGTGACACTGAAGATCTTGATGACTTTTTTTGTTTTCATATAATGATAATAAAAAAATAACTCATAAGACAGTAAAAAAATAAAAAAATAAAAAACGCACTTGTTAAAAAAAAATGTCGGAAGAACTAATTATGAAATATTCACAAAGGTTCGTCTGTCATATCAATATGTCGAAGCGCTCTTCTGAGCTTTTTTCTTGATGTAAAGTCACATATGCTGGGAGGTAGGGAATTAAAAATTTGAGGCACATAGACCGACCGCATGTTCTTACCATAACGTGTATAGTAAGCGGGAACAAGAAACTTTGATATTTTTCGTAATTGTCTCATATTCGGACGAAGAGTTTTAAAATCATCTTTCCAGTAGTGTTCAAGCACGACTGATTCAAAAAACAATGATTGCAGATTTGGCATGGACAAAGCCTTAAAGAGATCGTGATCTGAGGATGCAGGTTTATACTGAACATTCCGTAAGATTCCTTTTAGAATTGAATTTATCTTGGCCTGCCACAATCCAGAACATTTGCCAAAGACTGTTATGCCGTATCGGAGTGTACCATAAGCTAACGAGTGGGCTATAAGCTTCCTGAGATTGAAAGGTAGAAATGTCTTGATATGGTATAATAGGCAGGAAACGCTTCTTAATTTGGAACAGAGTTTTGATAGGTGTGAGTTCCAGGAGAGATCTGAATCGAGTGTGATTCCTAGGTACTTCACAGTATATGAACAAAAAATTGTGACACATTGGCATGGGACACAGTGAGACGTGTGCAGCAAGAGAGGAATATTGAGGTCAACAACTTTAAGGGGATTGTGAAAACAAACGAGCTTAGTTTTCGAAATATTTATATTAATTAGATTATTCGCAAACCAGTTCATTAGCTCTGAGGTACAGTCTTGGAGCAAACCCATTGCTCTGGCATAGGAGATATGGCTCGTCAGCAAAAGAGTATCGTCTGCGTATTGATAAATGGTGCAGTTTGAAACAGATAAACTCATGTCATTAACATAAATATTGAAAAGCAATGGTGAAAGAACTGAACCTTGTGGAACCCCCGCCTTTAAGGAAACTTTTAGGCTTTGCATGCCATCGATGGAAACAAGCTGCGATCAACCTTGGAGAAAATTGTTTAACAGGGATAAGAATGGTCCCCGGAAACCGATAAAGGAAAGTTTTTGAAGCAAAATAGAATGGCACACCGTGTCAAATGCCTTACTGACATCTAGAAAACATGCGCAGATAAATAAGTTGTGATCAAAACCAAAATTTAACTTGTCTGATAATGCTTCAAGAAGAGGTTGTGTCCCACGTCCCGGCACAAAACCGTATTGGGATTCCGATATTATGTCATATTTTTTGATATAAGAAGACATAACTATATAAATATACTTTTCCAAGATTTGAGCAAGACACGGAAGAATAGATATTGGTCGGTAGTTTTCCACCTGGTCACGTTTGCCTCCCTTGAAAAGAGGTTTAACAATTGAGGTTTTTAATCCTGAAGGAATGACACCCGACTCTATTATTCCGTTAAACATGAGTAGAAGTGTGTCTTGTATGTGCATAAAATTTCTTCGGATGTCGCAGAGGTGAATTCCATCATACCCTGGTGATTTTCTAGGTTTGAGACTTGATATTATAGACTCCAGATCGATCATTGTCATCAGTGGAAGAAATGCAGAAGCTAATTTGGAGTGGGATAAAAGACTGGGCGGTGTTGTGCTTTGTCTGGCTTTGCCCGAAAACTTGGCGAAAAAGTCATTGAAGGTATTCGCCGTAGCAAGGGAATCGGGTCCGAAAAATTCGCCAAAAGTGTCAACCTGTAAACCAGGTGGTGCGACTCCGCGTAGTTCATTAATCAGTGACCAGGATCTAGCAAAGTTGGACTTTGATTCGCAGAATTGTTTCTGAAAATATTGACGCTTAGCCGAGCGAATAAGTGCGCTTACTCTGTTCCGAAGAGTCCGGAATTCAGCTTGAAGGTTAGAGTTATGAGGTGAGCGCCGGCTTCGTCTCCAGGCTATCTCTTTAAGTTGTATAGCAGATAATATATCCTTATTTAACCAACGTAAATTTAAATTTCGTTGTTTGCGAAGAATTACTTTCTTTGATGATTGTGAAAACCGCTTATATAGCTGCACAAAACGGGGGTAAATATCTGAAGGTGGAACAGATTGCTGAAAAGCATTCCAGTCGAAATTAGAGACAAAGTTGTCAAACATTTGTCGATCAAGAATTTCGACCCGATGAATTTTGTTAGAAACTGAAGTCGGCGTATCACGAGGGAATTCTAAATGGCATGCGACAAAATAGTGGTCTGATAATTTGTGAGCAATTACTGCTGCTTTTGTTTTGAAGGATGCCGATCTCAGATTGATGTGGTCAATAGACGCGGTTACAAGTTTGTTTCCTAAAAGCTCTTTTCTTGTTGGGACAGTGATTGCTGGCTCACTGCCATGATCTGCTAGCAGTGTCAGATATTCACAAACTAGAGCCATTGAAGGCTTCAGCAAGTCAATATTAATGTCCCCGACGAGACATAAAGAAGCAGTTGCCGGCAAAGTTTGCAGACTGTTCCGCAGGTCACAAAGAAAATCTGCAGCTTTTTCCGAAGGTGGTCTATAAAATGTAAGTAGATAGAGATCATAGGCAGAAGTAATTATATGCAAAACTTTTGACTCAGCTGAGTTGAATGTTAAACGAAGTTCCGTAAATGATATCTTATTTTTAATGAAGATCGCAATGCCACCTCCGCGCTTATTTTCGCGGGTGTAGAAGACACTTTGGAAGCCTGGCAAAGTGAATTGCCCTACTTCATCCCGATGAATATTGGTCTCCGTCAGAACAAAAATATCAGCAATTGGGTGGATAGAAATAATAGCAAGTTGAAATTCATCCCAGTGCTTCCGACTGCTTCTAATATTTACGTGGAATAAAGTAAAAGTATGACACGAGGTGGGCTTGAAGGTTTCTATACAGGACTCTAAGTTTTTTAGCTGGAAACAATTAGTCATCGTGGCCTACGCAATTTTTTCCAATGCACCAACGTCAGTGATGCGAATGGGTTGAGAGCTCTGGCCATGTTTTGCAAAGATTCTACCATGTCGGACCCATACGAATTTGAAACCCCTTTCTTTTCCTCTTGATCTTGCCATCCAGAATAGCTTCCGGTTTGCTTCTGTGAGATTATCATTGAAGTATATCCTTGGATGGGAGTCATTAGTAGGTAAGGTGCCTAGGCGTTTGCGACAAGTCATCCAGCGTTCTTTGTGCGGGACTGAACTGAACCGAACCAGGATGGGAGGCACAGCGCCAGGCTTAGCCGGGAGGCGGTGAGCAGCCACTACTTGTGCGGGCTCAAAGCTCTCAACGCTTAGTTGTTCGGCTAGGTCAGTCATAATATGTATAATGTTCTCGCCAGCCGAAACCGGTATGCCGTGTATCTCTAAGTTAGAGAGACGGTGTGCTTGGTCGGAATCATTTTGGTCGGATTTTAATTTTTGGATTTCATTGGATTGATCCGTTACGATAGCTCGTAATGAGCTGGTTTCACTTTGCAGATCCTTGATGAGTTTGTCTTGTGATTGATTTGACTTCACAAGTGTATCATATGCCTTCGAATAGAAATCAAGAGACGTCTGCATCTCATTGATGGTGGTTCGCAAAGAGTCGACCGTTTCCTTTAGTAGTAATAAAGCGTCGACCTTAGGGTGGAGTTCGTGAAGAGGGCCCATTGTGTCCTTCCAGGAAAGAAGGAGATCGAGTTTGTGGTTGACTGTCGAGAGCTCTGAGGAAAAAGAACCGGATTCGCCTTGAGGAGGTGTGAGGTTGTTTTCAGAATGAGACTTCGGCGGTCCTCCTCGGCATCCTTGACAGCGCCATTTCTCAGCCTTTGAGGCACTCATACCCTTAAAAGTGTTCTCAGATATGCCGGAGCATTTCTTTCCTAGGTGAAACACTTTTGCGCAGTCAGCACACTTAATAAAGCGGCCGTCTATCGGCACAGATTCGGAACAAACGGCACAAAGCACTGCCATGGCATTCGCTTTACAACGAAAAAGAAGATGACGGCAAAGACGAAAGACTGAATCTAGCCAGAATGTAAATAAATGAGACAATTCCAGCTCACCCGCGAAATAAAACCACCGTTACGGCAGAGAGCGTGAAGGGCTGCGGAGTTGCAACAACACCGGCTTGTGAGTCTGAAGAACCTTGACAACAGATCCAATGGCCTCCAGATGGGTCACAGATGTTTGTCTTAGATGAAGCCGTAGCAGAACCGATGTAGCGGTGCCGAACGGGGTACTTGTAGGGCGGCGGCACGGTGGTTCGAAGAACCAATGTGATGGTGGCTGGTCATTTTTGCGTGGATGGGCGAAAGCGCTTTTTAAATCATGTCAGGCGATAGATCCAAGATGGAGGGTGAGTCTTGGCCGTTGGTCATGCAGTGATCCGTTGAAGCGGCATGGATTGATGTCAAGTTGCAGAGAGTGGGAGCTGCAATGGTGTCGTCAGGGCCTTCTTAGGAGCTGATTCCGGCGAGCCAGGACTGACTTTGTAGACTGAGTAGATAATATGGAGTCAAAATGTTGAGCCTTGAAGAATGGCCATCGAATACCGCCCACCTCTTCTTCTTCTCTCCTGTTCAACAACTGGGTCCAGTCCCACAAGCCGCTATTGGCTTTCGACGGACCCGCTTTTTCATGTATTGTATTGAAATGTGTACAATAAAATTATTATTGATAACATTATTATTATTATTATTATTGGTGCCGAAACCCGGGAGTTGAACAAAGTTGGACGCCGCATTGGTGAATATGGATCGACTAAAGAAGAAACGAGCGGTTCGACGCAGCCGGAACACCAGGAGAAAAGAGGAAGTTGAAGTAAATCGTTCACCAGTGCTGGGTCGTCCTGTTCCTTTCCCCTACGAGCGCCCTCAAGGCGCAACATTTTGGTCCTCAAGGCGCAACAAAATGTTGCGCCTTGAGGGCGCTCGTAGGGGAAAGGAACAGGACGACCCAGCACTGGTGAACGATTTACTTCAACTTCCTCTTTTCTCCTGGTGTTCCGGCTGCGTCGAACCGCTCGTTTCTTCTTTAGTCGATCCATATTCACCAATGCGGCGTCCAACTTTGTTCAACTCCCGGGTTTCGGCACCAATAATAATAATAATAATAATAATAATGTTATCAATAATAATTTTATTGTACACATTTCAATACAATACATGAAAAAGCGGGTCCGTCGAAAGCCAATAGCGGCTTGTGGGACTGGACCCAGCAGCGGCGTAGAGGAAAAAAAATATAGTACAGAAAAAATAATATTAGCAATCACAAAACTTGTGCGAATTAGCTAAACACAATAACAACAAATACAACCTTTAAACAATCGAAGTTTGAATAAGCTAAACAACAACCCCCCCCCCCCCCAAAAAAAAAAAAAGAACAGTTGAATGGTTTTACGTGTCTTTTGTAAAAAGCACGAAAAAGGTGCATGAAACTATTAATCCAGACTTAGCAGAAAAATAACTGCGGAAACGCCACAAACGAATAACAAGCAATGCAGATACTTTTCAGCGCTGTCGATGCATAAAAAAAACAGATGAAGGGTAAACATAAAGAATTTAGTTAAATAGTCCAAAGTTGGGTACCTATAACTCTAGCATAACGTTCGTAAAGATTTTTTTTTTTTTAACTGGCACTTGGAGGTTAAAAAAAAACGAAAAAAAACGTATTTGACATGCTGTTAAAGAGCTTAGGGACATAAAAGGACCGCAGTCTTTTTCTATACTTAGTATATACACGCGGAACGGCAAAAGGTTTGCTTTTTCAAAGAACGCGCTTTCCAACTTGAGGCGTCTTGAAGGTACTCGTCCAATAATGCTTGCTATTTACAACCTATTAAAGAGGGCTGAAAGGCGCGGGAGACCCAAGAAAAGAAAATAATCATTACCAGACACAGGCTTTTCTTTAACTTCTTTTCTGTTTGCTCCGCGTCAAGCTTAGAAGATGGAAAGTAAAGGAGACACTGCATTGCAAAGAAATCAACTGTCAAGGGAAGCATTGTGAAGAAGCGCACTACCAGTTCAGCCTACTCATGAAGATGATTGGAGGCCCGATGTTTAGGCACAAAAAAAAAAATTTTAGGCGTTTATAAAATTCACTAAGTACTTCGTAATAGGTATTTATGGGCACAATCAGTTTTATGCGCAGGGTGCTTTTGAAAAGATTTAGGGCCTCTGCCATTCAAAGATATACAAAATAAAGTAGTGCAATAAAATTACAATTTAATTTGCCCAACATTCGAAAAAAAAAGTCGTCCGTCGTCTGGAGCCCACGCCGGCACTAAGCTGTCTTATGCTGTACGTAGTCCAACTAGAAACAGTGGTAAAAACTATAAAAACAGTAGCAAACAAGCACCATATCAAGATTCTTAGGTTCAAACTTCTGCCTCTTCTCGCTTAGAACCACTTCGGAATAAAAAACAAGGCGAAAAAACGAGCACCAGACGAAGAAGTATGTACCAACTCGCCCAAGCCTCAACTTTAGCATCGCTTAGAACCAGTTTGTATGTTGAAAACCATCATTCCACGTGAACTGATATGGGTGGGGCGGACCCGTACTTTGGATTATTGGACTTTGGATTTGGTCTCGAAGGTCCCCGGTGAGAACCTTCGAGACTTCTTCGAGTACAGAAAAACAAAAAAAAACTATTTTTATCAAGATGGATTAAAGCTTTGAACGAACTTGCACACCCGCAGGGTCTGCGGGGACGGTATCGACTCTCTCTTGAACGTTCAAAATGACCCCGACATTCCGAGGCAAAGTTTTGCCAGCACTTTGGAGGCTCTTGATTGTGTCCGCCACAAACGTGAAATCGGAGCACAAATACGCCAGGTCACCTTCGAAAATGTCCTCTCGCAGGACATCCTGAGCCTTTCTGACTGAGACACTATGATCAATCAATCAATCAATCAATCAATCCTTTATTTCACATCAGAAACTGATGTAGGCTGCAGGGGCAAAAAGTCAAAAGTTTGACTTGACAAGGCCTCTGCAGCCTTCTAGGAAGGCTGCAGAGCCTTCCTAGAAGGCTCTGCAGCCTTCCTAGAAGGCTCTGATCTGCTAGGAACCCTTTAATGACCATCTTCACACCAGCGAAGTTGGTACTGTAATTATCTACAGCTTTAAGCCACTATCCCCATCGCGTCGCGATGGGTCCTGGTGGAAGGGGCACCCCTGGTAGCTGTTCCTTAAATGCACAAACACAAGACGGTGACTTAAGGAACACAGCCTTCCCAGCAGCAAAGAGATCGTTTAAATGCTTGAACTGTTTTCTTAGCTCTTCGCAAATACGGTGAATGTCGTGAGCGAGGCAGGTGATGTGCAGCATCCACGGGTAGAAAGCCCTCTGAAGGAGGGCAGCTTGTGAATATAAGCCGCCGCATCCGTGTAAAGTAGCAACACCGACCGTGCTGTCTTCCAATCCAATAGGTATAGCACCTTCAAGGACGCATTCACAAAGTACGCCATGGTCTCCCCAATTGCTCTCTCTAGCGTCTTGGAGCACACAAGAAAAGGCGTTGTTCTCTCGTCTGCTACAGGCTTCCCAACTAAGAGGTGAGCGACAAATCGTCCAGTTGCGCCTGTCGTTTCGGCTGCGGAGACCGAAATGCACAAGTCCTCAAGCTCATCTTTGATTTTCTTCAGTATTTCCTCGTGCATGGGCCGCAGGTAGTTCTTGCGCTGTGTCGACTCCGACGGTACGGTATGATTGGAGTATTTTTGTAATTTGTTTTTAAAACAAGGTTTTCTAGTTTCGCCAAGGAATATTAGCCGCGACTAAGGCTTCGCACAAGTCTGCGTAAATTGCGTTTTTTTTTTGTTTGTTTGTTTGTTTCATCCGAGAGGTTTTCTCATAGAAGTGACTTCCTCGATGTTGAAGGCACGTCGCGTTCTGCGTTGGCTTGATGTTCTGCTATTTTTTCGTGTTGTGCCAGGTGGCACATCTTCTGGTATGGAATCCGTGAAAAAAAAACAAAAAAAAACATTACGATATGTTGAAAAGGGCAGTGCGCCGTCCTGAGCAGGGATGGCTTTAAGCAATATCTTCCTAATACCTTTAAATATACCTACACTAAAAATATATAAGTGTTTAGAAGGGTGAAAAAGACGACTCATTGTGCAAACTTGTTCAGGTTTTAGTTTAGCATCAGAGCACAAAGCTGCTATACGCTCCGCTGCCAAAGCTCGCTCTTGCGTGACTATCTAACGCTTAGGTGGAAGGGCCCAAGGCTGTTGGGTGAACTACGACTCGTGCCCAAACTGGGTGTGTGTTTTTTGGGGGGAGGGGGGGAGGGGCATCGCGAGATACTGCACGCTATTCATTTTTCTAGGGTTGGTTTGCTGATTATGTCACGTAGGATAAAGGGTATTTCAGTTGCCTCGCCCCTAGCGTGAGTTTGAACCGTACGCGCCTGACCAAATCATGACGGGAGGCAACAAGCACGTACTGGAGATCAGTAATCCGATAGAAAGACATTGTGCGTTTTGTCGTGTTACTGAGTGTAGTTAATTTATTAATAACATTTCAATTAGCGTCAACAAGTTTGTGTGACTCCTTTTGGTGGTTCTTCTCCGGGGCGTCATGGAGGTAATGTTTTCCTGAGTCACCTTGCGAACGGTCCGGTAATGGCTGATGGTAACTTCGCATATTTTTTTCTGTTTGGTTTTTTAATAGCGCGCGTACATTTTAATTCGTGCGATTCTATACTTCACTTTTATATTTCGTTTAGTCAACCCACCACACAAATGGGACACGTTTGTGTCTAAATAAGGCGTCATAGCTTATGAAGTTTTTTTCGCGAGGTTTTCTTACTAAAGTGCATGCATATCCACAGTCAGCAAGAAAACGCTTGCGCGTGCCGCAATCGGTTCAGAGATCTTTGGTGTTTCGTCCAGTCAAGGTTGTATCAAAGTCATGAACAATAGGCAGTGTTTAGCTTGAAGAGCTGTCAAAACGGCAGTGAACTTTGCTTCGATGCTACATAACTCCAATCTTAATGGAAACACGTCTGTGAGAGGATCTGGTATCTGAGGGATGGGCCCGGGGAAATTGCTTTTCCGCAATCAATAATAAACAATTCACATTTTTAAGAGACACGAAACTGAGCAAACGGCAGCGAAGTTTGTTCGGAATCTGAATAATTTTCACCTCCCTGTAAAGATGCGTTTAAGGAACAATGACATCGTAGAAATGTGGTCGGTTACTTTCCTTTAGCGTCATCAACCGACGATCATTCGTGGTGTCGAAAGTGACAAATGAACTTGGACATTAAAACAAATGTGCAAAGTTCAATCCGATGAAGAAGGTACTGCTTGTTTTACACGACACTCTAACCGCCAATGCTTTAGAAATAATGAATGAATGCCAGTATCTATTTGGATCGATGTGTTAGTTATATTCACTTACAAGTTAATCCGGAGTTTTCGCATTCGGCAGGTTATTGTTAAAGTATAGAAATCTGTGGTCGCTACGCAGGGCTCTGGTGAACTACACACCTTTATCGAAGCTACGGTCGTATAACTCTTTAGTCCTCCCTTTACTAGAATAAGATCACATCCTGTGGGACTCTCTGGCAGTTGTATGTACATATTTTGGCGGGTGCTCACAACATCTCATACGTTAATTTATAATTCATATGACACCGAATCACATGTTTTACCATTTTATAATAAGCTGGACGGCCTGAGTTGTTATGTCGATTCAAAGTAAAGCTCCTTAAGTTTTAACAGAGCTTAATACATAAAACAACTTGCCTAACGTTTGATATTTATCGTCAGTATAACATGAGCTGTGACCAAAGACAGAAGCATAAGAAAAAGATTTGGGAGATTCGTTGCATGAAAGGCGAGTTTATATATTAATTTCTTCAGCGCACATTGTTTTGAGTGAAACGATTTTACCCGCAGCGCCGCAGGTATTATCTTTTTTCCTTCCTTTTCTACTGCCATTGAGGAACATTTCTTCGTTAGAATTGGCTTCAAGGACTAAACTGCTTATTTTGCTCCTGATTTTTTTGTGAAATTTATTTGCTTTGCAGAATAATATTGTCTACACCATGCCATGTCTCTGAAGCGTTGGCCGGCAGTATCTACAAAATATATAAAATAAATGCATAGAAATTATTTGAATTTTCTCTAATGACCCCAAAAAACATAAAAGGTGCACAATGAAAGATACACATGCAAAAGCAGTCCCCAGGAAAAGGGCTTATTTCTTTCGATTGACTTTTGCATATCTCGTGCCTCTATTTTGTAATCGTCGTTCAGAAATCAACTCTCCCGCATTGCCACACTATGTCTATGTCTGTTTGGAAAGGCAAATTGTATGTGGAGGACATCTTCAAGAAACAGGATGCCTTTACACATACCTCCTCGAGCAGTATGTTATCTTGCAGTTGAAAATGTAGGCTAGACTAATTACACGAGGTTCCATTTGCTACGATTGCACGAGATCTGTCAGTTTCAATGGCGGTCGGGCGCAAACGTTTTAGGTAAACATGTGAATCAGGGTTCTTTTCATTTTCTATTGCAACTTGGAAGTGCTAGCATAGTTCCAAATTCACCTGGTAGTCGGGTTTCTCAGAAACACCTTGAGGTACTCCATTTCGCCGCAAACATTTTCTAGAAAAAGTTGTGCCTACCTTCACGCGGAAAGTCCGGTATCGGAGATAACTCTGAATGGCACTTAACATTCGGCCCTGCACACCAAGGCTAAACAGATCCTGCAGTATGCCAATGCGCCAGGCTGTATCAAATGCCTTTTCCAGGTCAAAAAAGATAGACACACAATGCTGCTTATTTACAAAGGCCTCTCGCACAACAGTCTCAAAGCGAACTAGGTGGTCGACCGTGGATTGTGTTGAACGAAAGCCACATTGATACCTGTCAAGAAGATTATTACTCTCCAAATAAAACATCAGCCTTCTGTTAATTATTTTTTCTAATGTCTTCGAAAGACAGCTAGTTAGTTCTATAAGCCTGAAGCTGGAGGTTCAGGCAGGATCTTTTCCTGGCTTTAAAAGGGGGATAATGACGGCAGCTTTCGAGGACAATAGGAAAAGACCCTCGACCCAAACTCGGTTGAAAAGATACAAGATGGGGTCCAGAGTAGATGGATGAAGGTGCTGAAGCATTTGGCAGTGGATGCCGTCCGGTCCACGGGCGGTCTGTCCGGACAAAATGAGAGCCATCAGAGGTTCGTGCAGCATGAAAAGAGAGATATAGGGCTCTTGCAAACCACCAGTAGTAGGCAAAATTTTTTTTTTCTGCATGTAGGTTATGCCGCCTAAATGATTGCGTATAGTGTTCGGCACTAGAAACAAATTCGAAATGCTCACCAAGAACATCAGCCTGTTCGTCAAGGCTTGCAGGACATATTCCATTCCGGCACAAGAGTGGGACAGAGAAAGCGCCGTAGGAACCCTCAATTTTATGCACGTGGTCCAAACTTTCCTCTATAGATGCACTGCTATTAATTGTAGAGGCATATCGTCTAAAGCTTTGCCGCTTGGCTTGCCTTCGAATAAACCTTGCCTGTGCCCGTTTTCTTTTAAAACCAATCAGATTACTTGGAGTAGGGTAACGCCTAAAGATACCCCATGCACGATTCTGATCCTTTTTTGCCTGGCGGCAGTCTTTATTCCACCACGCCTTTGGCCTTTTTGGAAGATGCGAGGACGTCATGGGGGGAATGGCAAGCATAGCGGCCTGCAAGATGTGCTGAGTAATGTGCTCGGTGACATCGTCGATGGAAAGATCATCAAGCGATGACCATGTTATAAGTAACGCTTCTGTAAAGATTGACCAGTCAGCCTTTTCAAGCTTCCAACGAGGAGTAGTTTTTAAAAAAAAAACCAGCAGGAGTATGGTTGAACTCTAAAATGAATGGAAAGTGGTCACTCCCATATGGATATTGGATGACCTTCCATAAAAGCAACGGGTAAAACGAAGGATGACAAAAGGAAAGATCAATGGAAGTAAAACTACAAGTTGCTGAACTAAAATAAGTGGCTTCTGTGTTGAGGAGACACAATCCTGTCGGAAGAAGAAACCGTTCAACGAGTGTCCCTCGAGAATCTCTTCTGCAGTTTCCCTACAAAGAATTGTGTGCATTAAAATCACCTAATATGATGTAAGGCACCGGAAGCTGGATAATTAGATTATCTAGCTCCTCGTAATGCAGCTGATATCCCGGGGAGATGTACACTGAGCAGACGGCAATCACGCGGTCAAGCAGCATACGGACAGCGACGACCTCGAGAGAGGTCATTTCAAACCCATTTCAGTGGACGGGACCATGCGTTGGACATCCACTGCAACACCACCGGAAGCCACAGAGGCGTTTAACCTATCTTTCCTGAACACTTTGAAGTGCCTAAGCACATTTGAGTGACTTTCCTTAAGGTGCGTCTCCTGCAAAAAAAAGGCAGCAGGGCGGTGTTCATTTAATAAAAAGGTGATGTCGTCATGATTGGAAAAAAGTCCACGACAGTTCCATTGTAAAAAAACAGACATGATTAATGTTAGGCAGTTAGCTTTTCACCAGAAAGTCACAAGCTTCGTGTAATGGTAGCTAGAGCAAAACTAAGCCAGTCGCAGGAGATAAATTTAGTAAAATATGAAAAGGATATGTATGACGATTTAATGAGTCTGCAAGAAGGCAGCTCCGACACACCCAATAGGGAAAAACACCTAAAAAATAAAGCCCCAGGCGAGGAAGTCGCCAGTAGTCCTCTGGTTGGTCTATATGGAACTGAACCCCCCCCCCCCCCCGACCTCCAAGGGTGTCGAGACTTCGGGCCGAGGCCACTGGCGAGGGAGTCGCCGTTACTCCTCTGTCTCGGCTGGTCCCTAGGAGTAGGTGGAGCAATGGGAATGAGCAAGATATCTTGGTGTGGTGAGGTTAGTGCAGTGACTGAGGATGTAGGATGATGTTCCTGTTTAAAGAGCATACCAGCCTTGTAGAGTAGAATTGTCACTTTGGTGGAACAATTGGTTTTTACTCTTGTGCGTGCCCTTGGGTACCTGCCACTCCATGTCGTGTGGGTCAGACGCAGGAGTGGATGGTTCGGCACCCTCCTCCATAGGTTCTGCCTCCTGGGCGGAGGCCGTTCTAGCCAGTTTAGGGAGGCTCTGGGCACGAGGTGGAAAACCCCGCCCCAACCTCCACTAACCGGAGGAGCAGAGGTATTGGGCAGGCAGTCGCCCAAGCCCACCTGCTCCTGCCCTTTGGGTGCTGGAGGAGTGGCACAAGAGTCGTGCCGCTCCATGGATGAGGACGCTTGCTCCGAAGAATTCGGTCGGGAGCGTGGTCCCCTCTCCTTGGAAGGAGACCACGAAGCACTGAGAGGTGCGGACACAGCCGACCCGTCTTGGGTAGGAGAAACAGCCTGTGAGCCCTCTACATAAGAGGGGACAGGCTGCTACACCGTGGAAGGGGTACAACTCTCGCTGGAGGAGGATGTAGGACTACCAGGCGAGAGTGAACGCCTAGGAAGCTGAAGCTTCAGCTGGGGTGTTAGGGACTGCAGTGGCTTCCTAGCATCCGGGTAGGACGTCTGGGTTGCCACCGCAACCTTCAGTGGTGCAGGTCCCCGCTGCACCAGCTGTGCAAAGCCGCCCTTGCGCATAAACGCGAACCGGCGACGCGCCTCTGGGTATGTGAGGTTTTCTTTCACTTTAAGTGGAAGGTTTTCCTTCCCATCTTTCCACGTCTTACATGATCTGGAGTAAGCAGGGAAGGGCTCTTGGCAGTTTACAAAGAGTGTGCCGTTGGAACAAGAGTCTGCTGCGTGGTCACTTTTGCCACGCTTGGCACATGTCTCTTTGCCGCGGCAGTTCTGTGAGCCGTGTCCAAATCTTTGGCAGTTGAAGCACTTTCTGGGGTTCGGAACGTAACGACGAACTCTGCAGTAGAGGTATCCAGCTTTCACAGACTCGGGAAGTGTGGTGCACTCAATGGTAAGCACGATGTGCCTAGTCTTCAGCTCTTGGCCGTCACAGCGCAAGGAGATGCGCCTTGCAGCTACAACCCCCTGGTCAGAAAGGCCCTCCACTACTTCGCTCTCAGACGCGTCCAAAAAGTCGTCCTCCGAGATGACTCCTTAGATGGTGTTCAATGTCTTGTGGGGTGTCACTGTAACTTTGTAGTCCGACACACAGTTGACTGCAAGAAGCACAGTACTCTGGTGGCTGGTCTCAATCTCAACAACCAAATCGCCAGACGCCAGCTTCTTAGCCTTAAAGTTCTTTCCAATCACACCCTCTAGGACCTTTGCAACAAGAAGTGGTGACAATTTTGAGAGTTGCTTGTCGGTTTCAGAGTGCACTACCAAGAATTTTGGAAATCTGGGTGGACTAGAGTGTGTCTCGTGCGAGTTAGAAACTTCGGTGCGACCCCTTTTTGGGGGCCGATCAAGAAAAGATTTGTTACGCAGACCCATAAGAGATGAGAGGAAAGTTCAGTGCCCGGGTGCACCGCCCACCACGGAGCCCAACAAGGGGGTAGGTAATGTGCCATAGCAGGATGGGCTTGGCTGACACAATTACTCTACCAGTGCTGCACGGGCACTATACCCTAGTGTGGTTGCAGGGACAGGACCCGTTTCCACTCAAGATTGGCCCTTGCCGTCTAAGAAGGTGAAAAAGGAAGGAAGAGAGTGTAGAAGAGAAGAAAAAGAGCTGGGAGGAAAAGTGAAACAAAGAAGAAGAGGGTAGAAGAGGCGACTGACTGAATTATCCTGGTCGGGCCAGGCCAGGACATCCGTCTACGAGAAGCGGGGGCCGAAACGGTGTATTGCCTCGCCCGGGGGGCCCCGAAGGGTCCAAACATACCCCGGGCGCAGCTGAACCACCAGGGTCCCCTTTTCCCCGGACACGGGTTAAGCCACGCACAGCCAGACGTGGGTGGGCGAACGCAGATGGCTCGGGGATCGTAGTGACGCCACTCACCAAGCGCCTACTCTAAAGTAGGTGCCCCCTGCTTGCGCGTATGGTGGCCCAAGTGGCTGGGGTCCGTGGTGACGCTCGACGCGACGCGTGAAGGAAAAAACGAATTATTTGCCGTCAACAAAATCAGTCCCTCTCCGCTGCTACACTCGCCGCCAGCCCTGTGGCGAACCGTCCTTTGTGTCAATCGGTCGACGCGACCTTCGACGAGGCTAAACCTTTGAAAGTCGATAATCGCGGAGGAAGCGGTTGGGTTCTATGAAGAGAGGACCCAAGGGGAAACTACGTGAACCCCCAGAGTACGTCACACCTTCGACCTTCTATTTGTTTCATTTTTAAAAAAAAAAATAACTAGTGCTCGAAAGAAATTACGGTTTTATGCTTTTCGTTTCATAGCCGACGCTGAATAATATCCGCAGTTAGATGGCCAAAATCTGAAAATCGTTGCTCCGTCCTTTTAAGGTTATAATTATAATGTTCTTTCTCATGTACGGTTATAATTATAACTTTAAATTGCAAGCTTCACCCCTCTTGCTGTTAGACTGGTGGCAGCTGATAAAACCCGTTTGCTCTAATGACGTCTAACCCCTGGTTAGCTCAGTTGGAAGAGCGCTTCTCCTGTAATGGAGAGGTCCCCGGTTCTATACCCGGACCAAGCGGAGTTTTTCGGTCGCTCACCAGTCATCTAGCTGTGTTTAGATATTTGTGTTTGTCGTTTGTTCCCCTTCTCCGGGCATTATTTTCCTCATTCTTGTCCAGCTCGCTTGCCCCTTTGCTTTAATAGCAAAGGGGCAAGCGAGTCCCTTTGCTATTAAAATGCTATTATAAAAATGCTATTAAAATGCTATTATAAAAATATAATTATATATAATTATATATTTAATATATAATTATAATTAAAACAAGATTACAACAAAAGGACAACAATATTGAGCAGTATGCTTGGTGAAACAACCTCGGAATGAATTGAATTCTAGTCACGGAACGTAGGAACCTGATAACAAAACTCGGGCATGTTGCTCAAACACGACAAAAACACATAAAAGAACACAAAGCAGTCCATCACCGAAGAAACAGAAACAAACGCCCCCAATGAAAAGCAAGAAAAAAAATGAACAAGCTTCGCCTCAGGCAGTAAAAGTTAGAACATCTATCTGATCAAAAATTCTATATGCTCAATGTCATGTCTTCGGAAGCCATCGAAAACACTGTGTCACAGGGTCGTGAATCTACATGCCACAGAATTCATAACTGCTACGTAAGGAAAGGGAACGGCGGTAGAAAACTATACGCATGGCCAACTAGAGCCCACTTTTACAAAAAAAAAAAAAAATAGATAGAAACCGCATTAGGTTTTTTTGAGACATGTTGGAAAAGTGCAAGCTCTACGCTATACATGTATTGTTTTGCGTTGCTTCGCACTAGTATTTACAGTAAAAAAGCACACTCATTTTAGTATAATATAGAGTTTGGTGAACTTCTAAATTTAAATATTATGGGATTGTACTCTGAATCGTAATTCCGATGCAATTGAACTTTCTAAAGGAAGTATAGAACCTTGCAAAGAATTAAGTTTTTCTTGGTAATCTCGAAGGATGTTTGCTTAATACAGGAGGTTGGAGATTAATTATCTGATTATGGTAGAAAAAAAAAGAATCGGTTATACTTGCATTTACATTAGAAGAAATATCCGCAAGGAAAGTGGCACACACCTGTATAAATTACATTCGTACGCGAACAAATAAAAACTAAAAGCAGATTATCCCTCGACATCAAGAGAGCGTAGAATATTTACTATGTAATGGAATTTGGATACAATTATATTTCCAAAAGACTCAGAGAGTCTTTAAGGAAATCTATGCCAATACGCAACTAAACCGGTGTTACTTAGGTTGTACATGAGGGTACGTGTTTCAATGTAATTACGCTTGCTGACAAGTGTACGAGCATTCTTTGGAGTCTGGCGCCTGCACTGCGCACACTGCAAATAGTGCTAACTACAAAATTTTATTTCATTGAGCACACAAACTGATATTTAAAGCCAGTTACAAAAACTACAGAAGAATCGTGCATGCGGTTACTGTGGACTGAAAGAAAGCTCAAGCTATGAAATGAGTTTCCGAATTTATTAACGAATCACTCTCGCGCGTGCCACCTAGTCGACGTTCCCAGATAAATTAGAAACTCCAAGAATAAGAGCAATACATAAGGGAGGAATCCAAAGTATATAAAGAGTAATAGGCTGATTGCAGTTATGCCTATTTTAATAATAATGATAAAGCGGGTAATCAATAAACATTTCTCTAAATTATTTTTTTTTTAAATTATTGCGCAGCAACAGCGCGAGTTTCAAGAGCAAAATCAACGGAAATGGCATTATTAGCTATAAAATCTAAAATAAGTGATAACTTTGAGCAGCAACTTATAAAGTGCTTTTTGAATAATATAAAAAAGCATCAGAAAAAAAATTATTGTACTGGGAAATTTTAAATATGGTATTACAAGGAATGAAGTCAACTTAAATAATAAATATTTATTAAATCGGATGTAATATGCAGATATTTATAAATCAAGATGAAATAGGGGCAAAACTAAATACGGTGTCGGGCAAGGTTTTATTCTCGACACGATTTTATTCCTACTATGCATCAATGACGTTATCAACGCACCCCTTGTAGATGATAGAATGTTAGACGCTGCCCGCACTAACATGTACATAACTTTTTTCCGGAAATAAACCTAAAAACGACTGAGTACCAAGCAATACACATGTCACAAATTTCTTATTATGGCTCACAACAAATAGGGCCAAAATATATGAAGCGAATAAAACGTTTTTGCATTTTATTTTAGTACACGGAATAATTGTATTCAAGAGCAAATCCCAAATACACTTTCATGGCGTCATCATTCAAACTGTAGTTTTGTTCAATTTTCTTGGCAATTTGTTGCACTGTAGGTAACTTAATTTTTCTTTCTACCCAGACCAAGAATTGTCATCTCAAGTATTATATATAAAGTGCTATAGCACAGTCGAATAAGGAAACAATTAAATGACGTAATAATCCCCTAACGCTCACATTACCTCATTTTTCTTACAGCAAAAACTAGTAATTGCTGCAGTACAGATTTGAACCTTTAATATAAAATGCATCGCGTACCGAAGGCATTCAGCTTCATTTTTAAGCAAGCATAAAATATTAATCTTACAAAAATGTAAACTAAAGCTTTACTGATGTATCATGAATTCAGCAGTAATCCAACTGCCTTTTTCGAAAAGTCCCTCTCGAAGGAAACTACACATAATCTTATAGACACCAGGTGCACGGCCGAAACAATACGTGCTAACCACGGCATGCTTAAACTTAAAAAAATAAAATAAAATCGGTGTACTTTTAGATGTCCATCCGGATTTGATGGCTACAATCGTAGATACAGTATCAGCACATAAGTTAATTACTGCACATTATACATAATCAGGAGATATTTAATGTGCGAGTGTGCTCAACATATAGGCTCCCTCATAATCCCGTATTTTCAGGAAAGCGATTTAGCCACGCATGTTTTATCGTTGCTTTTGCCACGCTGGGCGACGCGAAGGAAGACATGAGGGGAAGGGGGCTGCGGCCTTGTCAGGCATTTCATTTCCTCTTTCGACAGGCCCAGCCAACTGTAAGTACATTTGTTTGTTTCTGTCGCCTAAATAAAAAATGTTATGTGAGTTAGCCCATGCGTTATCGATAGACTTAGCTGGCTTTGGGTTTCTTGAATGTTGTATACACAGGTGCGGAATTCCGCTCGTCGGTTGTTCCGTTAATGTATATATTTCTTTTGCGCAGAACGAACGAAACAGGACTGTTCTACTTGGTAGTGGACCTTATTGTTGCTGGCTGGCGGGTGGGTACGCATTGAATTGACCACACTCCCCGCGGATAAACGTACCGCACTTAGCTTCCGTAATTGCGGTTCAAGTGCAGTTGGCTTTCAAGCATAAAAGACACCACTACGTTTTCGTTTCCTTCAATGTTTCTTTTTTTTTTTTTTGCAGCCAATCGTAATAAGCACGACAATTTTTAAATGATTGATCTTTTTTAACCAGAGCACATTGGTCACCTCGGCCCGTGGCAAGTGCCATGGTAATGAATGCATAAAGCTTGTCCCCTGGAAGACGTGGGGAATCTTGTGAATCCAATGTTTTCTTATTAAGGACAAGCGATTGTGGTACGAAGCAGTTGGTAGCGAATTGGGAAAGCTCTTCCGGATGGTCATGTGGGCCTAATAGACGCCCCTGCAGTTGAGCAACACTGGGTGGGATGTCTGTGCATGGCTCTAGTGATTTCGGTCGAGTGACTCCATTGGTCGTGACGGTTTAGGATGATGTGCGTCTGCGATCTGTTACCTCCGGGAGGACGGTAGTGGCAGGCTAGTAAAGCCGTCCCTTTAATATTTGAAGACATCCTCGTTTTACGGAATCACGGAGAAAAGTGTGTCACTTGTGTCATTCATGTTGATGATAGCTCTTTTCTTTTTCAAATCGGTCCGTTTCAAATATGTCTTCCTTAAGCTTTAGGACGCAGAGGGACACATTGGTTGGTGCATTCTCTGGCGCATGCGGGTGATGACAATGCAAGTCCCGCGGTGTAAAACCACAAAGTCTGTTTGAACCCAAAGTTAATACGTTGAATTATGTCTTGCGAATATACGTTTTCAGTGTATGTGCGATTGTGTGTCTGTGTGTGTGTTTGATTGCGTTTGTACGTATTGTGGAGGTAGGCCACAATGCTGGTTAACCCGTCCTTGATGTGCTTACTCGGAAATTCCCCAAGCGAGTGTTGTCACTATTTATGACGGAGAAGTTGTCGCTCGAATGCACAAAGCTTTTGGCAACAAAAATCGAGAACAGATGTAGTAAGCCTTATCGGAGGGGAGCTATCTTGGCGTTCGGTAACCTCACTTAGTGAGAATGTGGGAAGAAAGAGACCTGTTTGGGGTGGCTCGAATTCGCTGCTCGCGTGGCAATTTATGTTTGGCGTTTGTAAAGTCTCTTTTAATTTCTAAATAGCTTTACACACAACCGATGTTGCTTATTAGAAATGTGTGAATGCGGTAGACGCTGAATCATAAAATACAACCTTCGCGTAAAAAAAAAAAAACGGTTTTAGAGTTTCACTCACAGCGATCGCGTTTTTCAAGCTGCTGTGTAGGGTCTACCCGATAACTTCTTGGAACACGCGCCCGCTTCAGCGCTGGTGAAATTCCGACCTCCTGACAGTGTGCAACGAAGGATCAAGTGGTTTTTAATACGGACGTTCGGCAAAGGGACACTGTGCGTTGACCGATGCGATTATCGACAAATGCAACAGCGCGACGAGTGCTTTCTTTTTCGAACGCAGAATTTGAAGAATTTAGAAATCGAAGGAACGCGCGTGTCTTGACCCTACCACAGTACGCACTGCGTTATGGATTTCGAAGTACGTTTAAGACCCTGTGGCAGAGTTATATTTAAAACTGCACAGTGAAAATTATTTTGTTTCTGCTTCTATATTTGGAATCAAGTTTAATTGACCACTGTGGACACACATACAAAGCTCAAAGGCTAGATCTTTTAAATAAGGAAGTTCTTACATGTTTATTAAGGTCGAATGACTTCAAGAGGGTCATTGTTGCAATATTAAATTCCAAATAGTCGAAACTTTGCTCTTGCAGACGGCAACATTTCTTGACTATGGCTCGGTTCTTCAAGCACGGTTCTTCACTACAGCTGCTGACTCTCAGAGGCCGCGTTTCTGAAAGAGTCCAGACTTGACTGGATGCCGAAGCCTCCGGGTCATTGCCAGAACCAAGCGGCCAGTTAAAATGCCATTCCACCCTGGACCTGGCGGAATCTGTTGTGATTTTGAAGCTCCGGAGCATCATTGACTGGGGCCTCTGAGACCGTAGACTTATGCGAAGCACCAAGAGTAGAAAGGGCCTCGGGATTCGTTGTCGAAGCATTGAAGGTCCATGTTGGCTTTGTTTGAAAAGTACTGTCTGCCACATTTCTAGTGCAACCCGAATATTTACGAGGGAGCAGAGGGGCACCACGCGATTTCGTGCTCTCGGGACGACTAGGGAGAGAAATGTTGCCTCCTTAACTTTGTCAGCACGTCTGCCCACAAGATGGCGCTTCAGCGCCTTGTGGCGGTAACCGTAGAGGTCCAGCCAGGGAAGTGTATGGTGGATGCTATGACCGCAGCACGTGAGGGGGTGTGGGATAACCGGAAGGGAAGGAACCTAGTAATAGTTCATGCGGGGCTTAATGATGTGCTGAAGGGTAGGACCCAGAACCTCGGTAAGCAGCTAAACGTGGGAATACGTAAGCTGAGGGACGTGTCTGAAAATGTGCATGTGGCTGTGTGCACCATTCCAGAAGTTCGGGGGCAGTCCGGTCCGGGTTAACGGAGAGGAGGGTTGTCGAAGCCAACGGAGTAATTAAGGGTATGAGTCGACAGCTTCGGTACGACGTAATGGAAGTAAACAGAGAAGTGTACGAGGCTGGCTCCCGCCCTTTTGCAGATGGCATTAACTACAGTGAGGCCACGGGTTACAGGGTCGGGGATAGGATGGGCCGCATAGTGACTGCTTTTTTGGGGGGACCGAGGGCCCTGGGGGCACTGAAGTAATTGAAAACCCAACGAAGTCAGGAGAGGCACCCAGGGTTAAAAAGAGGAGAAAACGTAAGAAGAGGCATAAAAAAAAAACAGCACAATCAGACATTGGATATATTAACATGCAGGGTGGTAGAAATAGGTTAAAATGGGAAGAGGTAGAGGAGCAACTAAGAATGGAGGATTTAAAGGTGTATGGGTTTGTGGAAACACATCTCAAAGACATGGAGCAGCCACCTTGCAACCCTGACTATGTGTGGGAAGAATGCAACAGAATGGAGGGAACGAGGAAGGGAGGTGGAATTGGAGCATTTCTTAAGAAGAATATGAACTTTCAAAGGATCAGAAAGGAGTGTGCCGAACATTTGTGGCTGAAAGGAAAAGTCGCTGGGGAATCAACAGTCCTTGGAGTGGTTTACTTATGGACAGGGACAGGTGCTAACGAGGAAAACAGAAAAATGATTGATTGCATATCAAGAGACATTAGTGAACTAGGGGAAGGCTCCGAAATAATTATTATGGGAGACATGAATGCCCATATTGAGGGTCTTGATGGGTATACAGACTCAACTGGAAGCATATTACTAGAACTCTTCGATAAACATGACTTAGTTTCATGTAATACCAGTCAGAAGTGTGACGGGCACATAACTTGGGAAACTGGCAATCTGCATTCAACTATAGATTACGTACTGATGTCACACAAAATATATGGTAAGTTACAAGTAATGAAAATAGATGAAGAAGGTTCCAAAAGTCTTGGTAGTGATCACAAACGCATTAAGCTGAATTTTGCCACAGAAGTAAATGCTGAAACTAGACAACATAATTCAAAGCAAACTTTCTGCAGCGGCAAGGAGTTGGAAATAGTTGTTGAAAGAATAGAGGCAGCAGTTTCAGGGCAACGGCATACAGATTGGACCTATGAGAGCCTAACTAGGCTTTTTGCTCTAGAACTAGACAAAGTTAAGAGTAAACGAAAGGGGAAGCAAGGACGTAGACCAAAAAGTTGGTGGGACAAAGAAGTGAAGCAAGCGATACAAAAACGTCAGGAAGCCTCTAGAGAACACAGGTATTCCAAGCGTAGTGGGGAGTCCGAAACGGAAGTAAAAAGAAAATGGCACAATTTTATAACATGTCGCCGAGAGGCATCCAGTTTGATCAATGCGAAAATTCAGAGAAAGGGTGAGGAATGGATGAGTAATGTAAGTAAGAAAGATAGAAACGCTGCCAAGAAGTTTTGGGACCACTTGAACTCACTCGGTGAAACAACGCAAGCTAGACAGAGGTTCATACTCTCGCATCAGGGAGATCAATTAGAGGGAGATGATGCGATACAATATATAGGAGCAGTGATGGAGGAGAAATTTCGGGAACGGGCACATGTGGAAGATAGGAGAACCGAAGGAAGTAGCAGTCCAGTTTGTGACATCGCGGATTTTGGACAAATAGAATGGGAAAAGGCGGAACGAAGAGTCCCTAGTGGCACGTCGACAGGCACAGGTGGTATCCCTATCAAGCTGGTGAAGAATTTGGGTCCTAAATCTAAGGCAAAACTAAGGGAGGTAGTGAGTACCATGATAACAAAAGGAAATATTCCAGATGAATGGAGGCTTAGTAGGATGAGCATGATACATAAGGGAAAGGGAGATAAGTCTGATATTAGGAATTATCGTCCTATAACCGTGACACCGGTTATTTACAGGTTGGTAATGCAGATTATAAAGAACAGACTGGAGGAATGGGTAGATTGCGAGGGCATAGTGGGCGAGTTACAGAACGGGTTTCGAAAACAAAGAAGGTTGGAGGACGGTTTTTTTTGCTCTAACACAGTGTATAGAAATAGCGCAAAAAGAAAACAGACAGCTCTGGCTGGCATTTCTGGATATCAAGGGTGCCTATGACAATGTGAACCAAAGAAATCTGTGGGATATAATGGAGAACTTAAACCTAGATGAAGGACTAACAGCACTATTAGGGAACATTTACAAAGATAACAAGGTGATTATAACATGGGAAGGAAAGGCGACAGGGAAAATAGAGATAAGACGAGGCCTTAGGCAGGGGTGCCCGTTATCGCCTTTGCTGTTTATGTTGTATCTGAGAGGATTTGAGGATAGACTAGAGAATAGTGGGCTTGGGTTCAACCTTTCTTACAGAAAGCTAGGCCAAAAAATTCCGCAATCCTTACCGGGATTGATGTATGCGGATGATACTGTACTAATGACTAACAACAGGACAGAGTTGCAGGAATTAATGAGCATCTGTGGTAGGGAAGGAGAGGAATTAGGTTTAGAACTCAGTAGCCAAAAATCGGCAGTCATGATTTTTAACGAGGAATGAAGTTGAGAGGCTGAAGATACAGAATATTACAGTTGAGAGAGCTAGTAAATACAAGTATCTAGGAGTATGGATATGTGATGGTGCAAAATATCTCAGAGACCATGAAAAGTATATAATAGGTAAGGGCAACAGAAATGCAGCTGTAATGAAAAATAGAGCACTTTGGAATTACAACAGGTATGAGGTGGTGAGAGAGATTTGGAAAGGGGTCATGGTGCCTGGTTTGACTTTTGGAAACGCAGTGCTATGCATGAAATCCGAAGTGCATGCGAGACTAGAAATAAAACAGCGCGGAGTAGGTAGACTGGCTTTGGGGGCACATTGCAAAACGCCAAACCAGGGAGTACAAGGAGACATGGGATGGGCATCATTTGAGAGCAGGGAAGCGGTGAGCAAGGTAGAATTTGAGGATAGGTTGAGGCAAATGGACGGGGAGCAATGGGCACGAAAGGTGTTCAGCTTTTTATACATGAGGAGTGTAGACACAAAGTGAAGACAGCGCACTAGGGAATTAAGAGGAAAGTTTTTGGGCTATAGCGAAGATACGGAAGAGCAAGTCTCAGTTAAGAAGAAAGTTAAGGCCACAAAAAGAGATCGGTGGCTAGAGGGAATGCAGACAAAGACGGCTCTGGAAAGCTATAGATTAAACAAAAGAGTTATTGCCAAAGAAAGCATTTATGACAATTCTAGGGGAAGCTCATTGCTGTTTGAGGCAAGAACGGGTGTTCTGCGAGCCAGAACATACAGAGTGAAGTACCAGGAAATTGATGCAGTGTGCACTGCTTGTGGAGAGGAGGACGAGACGGCTGAGCACTTGATACTCTACTGTAAAGGGCTTCAACCTATGCCTACCGAAGACAACGTAGACTTAATAAAGTCATTGGGTTTTAGAGACAGCGAAGGGAGAGTGGATTTCAAGACTGTAGAGATTACCAAGCAAAGATTAAGTGAATGGTGGCAGAAATCGAGAGAAAACTAGGTATTTTCTTATTCACTGACGGCAAGGGGTGTCATATCCTCACTTTCTATGCACTGCGGGGTGAATATAGATTTCACATTTAAATATTCTAAGCTTAGATGGTAAAACAAAATGGCTAGGTGGCGTAAGCTACCGCCCGATCCAAAGGGCTCAGCCGTACTCATCCATCCATCCAGCGGTGGCTGGGAGAATCTTTCTTGACGATCGGTATTAATAGATGACACATAGGTAGCAAGGCTCCCCTCTTTCTATGGACCTGAGGGTTTGACTTCAGCAAATGCAAGGTCCCGGAGGTGTGGTGCTTTAGTGGAAATCGAAAAGGGTTGGATACATGTTTACTCGTTCGTCAGACCTAGCATCTTGTGATAAGCCCGGCGCTTGAGAATTGTTTCGCTGCCGCAAATGGCCAAAGCGTTATTTGAAATTAAAGCTGCCCTTGCGTTCGTGGAATGTTCAATAAACAGTAGCGGAACTCTCACTTCGATTGTTCCGTGCATTTATATATATATTTTTTTTTTATTTTGTCTTTTGAACGCATCGTCGACGTGTGGTTCCGGATTTCTTTCTTCGTGGCGTACCACGTGGAAGCCAGCTTGACTGCATGTGCACATCAGCTTTCTCAGAAAGTCAACGAGCCTTAAAAAAAAAGGACTCTCAATACGACTTTATATTTTATTCGTTACAGTGCATTTGTTCATTTGTTCGCGCACATTATGCACATTATTATAGAGCTTGGTATGTGGCAATGCAAATTGAAAAAAAAAATTATGGTTGTGAAATCTTGTACCTACATCAGGCGTGTTGTGGAATCTTTAAACATTTGTTCCTCATGGATTACTTTAATATGGGCGCATTGCCCTTAGGGTGTTGGTCAAAGATCATTTCTTGTGGCGACGCCTAATTTTACTTCTGATTGCGTGAATGATCACCTTGCGCTGAAGATCTTAGATTTCTCCTGTGTAGAGAGTGAAATCATTTTTTGCAATTACTGAGTGTTTTTCATGTTACCTCCCGCAGCCATATCGGATACCTCAAAGAGGCAGCCGAAATTCAAGAAGAGTATGGATTCGGTTGACCAGTTCTTCATATTGATATGCAATACTTATTATAAGAAAATGCAGAGCAGTTACGTATTACACAAAACTCCCAGTTAATGTGTACGCATTTTGAAGTACCATCCCATAACCTCATAGTATCATTTTGGAATTTAAGTGCACTCCATACCCACAATTTGTTTCATCAACTCATTTGGCCACAACAATGTCGGGAATAAAAGATTTATTTCAATATAATTCTCGAGGCCGTTGCTGCAATTTGAACTCGGAAAATGTTTCTGATTACGATTATTTTTTTTTTTAATTGTATTTCATGCAAGATTTTATGATTGTGAGGATTCGCGTTAAAATGGTTTTATTCATGTTCAGATATGAAACCGGCTCCTTGTTATAATAATAAACTTCATGTTAACTCTATACACAAAATTGTTTTTGCCAACAAATTTAATCATCAAATACCCTATGACGCCAGGGTGGAGAGCCCAAGCAGATAACGGTAATAATGCCTCAGTTCGTGAGCCCCAGAAAACATAAATATTGAATTACAGAAAAATTTAAAAGCAAGACAAAAAGCATAAAGCGTTCCATAAAGGGCGACGTGCGAACTCGTTTTTCTGCAGAGAAGGTAATGCTCTTGGCACTCAGGCCTCCTAATGCGAGGAGATCCAAGTTGGAACACTGGAAAACATGCCGAGGATGTAGGAAAGGAAGAGGCGGGCAAAAGTGAAAAGCGCGAAGTGGACGTCGGCATTTAAAGGGAAGAAAAATGCGACAGCCGCCATAAATCAGATGCTGACTCTCAAACTTAGAGTCCAGCGCTACTGGCCAGGCCTTGCTCCAGTATTCGCTTTTGTTAGGGGCGTTGTTTTGTTATTGAGAACAAAATTAGACTCGCGAATAAATAATTTACACTTATTGCTCCTTTCACTCATATCAGTGTTTCTGAAAGACCTGACCACCAGGTAAATTTGTAAATACGCTAGCCATTCCATGTTGTAAGAGGAAATGGAGAGAACTCGGATTCACATTTTTACATAAAACGTTAATGCCCGACCGCAATTAAAAACTGCGAGATTGTGAGAAATGTTAGTAAATGGAACCTGGTTTAATTAGTCTAACTACATTTTGAACTGCAAGTTCACATACTGCTCGAGGAGTTATGTGTAACGACAGTCTGTTTCTTGAAGATTTCCTACACATACAATTTGCTTTTCTAAACAGACATAACGTAGCAATGTGGGAGAGTTGATTTCTGACCGACGATTACAAAATAGAGCACTAAATATGCAAAAGTCATTCGAAAGATATTATCGGTTTCCCTGAGGAATGTTTTTACCAGTCTATTTTTTATTCTGCGCCTTTTATGCTTTTGGAGCCTTATAAGAGACAATTCAAAAATATATATGAATTCATTTTATTTTTTGTAGATACTGCAGGCTAACTCTTTGAGGCCAAGGCATGGTGTAGGCAGAATATTGTTCTATAAAGGATATAACTTTCACAAAAACATCAGGAACAGAATAAGCAGCTTAGTTCTTGAAGCCCATTCTAACAATGAAATGTTCCTCAATTACACCAGAAAATGCAGGAAATGAGAAAAAACCCGTGACGCTACAGGTAAAATCGTTTGAATCAAAACAATGTGCGCGGAGGAAAATAATATATTAAATCGTCTTCCATGTAACGAATCTCACTAATGAGTTTCTTATGTTGCCTTCTTGGGCCACGGCTCCTCTTAAACTAAAGATGGATGTCAAGCGTTAGGCAAGTTTTGTTATGTATAAAACACTGTTAAACTTAAGGAGCTTTACTTCCAAATCGACATGACAACTCAAGCGGGCCCAACGAAGAATAAAACGGTAAAACATGTGATTCTGTGTCATTTGAATTATAAATTAACCTATGAGATATTGTGAACCGTCTCCAACATATCTACATACAACTGTGAGAGGGTCCCACAGGATGTGATCATATTCTAGTAAAGGGCGGATTAGAAACCTTTGCGACCTTAACTTCGATACAGGTGTATAGTTCGCCATAATGCTTCGCAGCGACCACAGCCGTCTAGACTCTTTGGCAATAAACTGCCGAATGGGAAAACTCCAGATTAAATTGTAGGTAAATATAACTAACAGATAGATCCCTACCGAAAATTCCGGTATAACTTTTCGCTATCCGGATTATGGAACCGGAAATCTATCTGGATTCTATCTGGACTCTATCTGGAATTTAGGTTTTCAAAAATTATTTCTTTGTTCTCAATCTGGACTTCGGGTTTCCAGTAACAAATTTCCGGTTCCATATTCCGGATAGGGAAAGTTATACCGGATTTTTCGGTAGGGATACACATAGATACTGGCATTTTTTTTATTATTGCTAAAGCATTGGCCGCTATGGTGTCGTGTAAAAAAGCAGTACCTTCTTCAGCGGATTGTCATTTGCACATATGTCTTAATGTCCAGGTTAATTTGCCACTTTTGAAACCACAAATAATCGTCAGTTGATGAAGCTAAAAGAAAGTAACCGACCACATTCCTACGATATCATTGTTCCTTAACCGGATCTTTGCAAGGAGATGAGAATTATAGAGCCTCCAAACAGAATTCGCTGCCGTTTGCTCAGTTTCGTCACTCTTAGCAATGTAAAATGTTTATTACTGATTGCGGAAAAGCAATCTCCCCGGGCCCATCCCTCAGATACCAGTTGCTTTTAACGACGCGTTTACTTTAAGATTAGAGTTATGTAGCATCGAAGACAAATTCACTGCCGCTTCGGCAGCTCTTCAAGCTAAACAATACCTATTGTTCATAACTTTGAAACAACGTAGGGTTGGCGAAAAACCAAAGGGGTCTGAACCGACTGCGGCACGCGCAAGAGTTGTCTTGCTGACTGTGGATATGTATGCACTGTAGTAAAACAAAACTCGCGAAAAAAAAAAACTGCATAACCTACGCCACTTTATTTGGACACAAACGTGTTCAATTCGTTTGGTGGGTTGACCCGACGAAGTATGAAAGTGAAGCCTAAAGAAACATTTTTTTTTATTGCTGCATGAATGTATTTTTTTTACCTTTTCAAAAAATATCTGATCCCTGCTCTGACCATAACATGCGAGAAATCTCAGCGATTCCATTAGAACCACGAATCATAATTTCCCCGCTCCAAATTAAATTTAATGACAAGAGTGTATGCCAGTATATCTTTCCAGGAAATTTTCGTTTGCAATTTATTACCTAGTAAGAAATATATCCTGGCTAATTAAAGTTATATTATTTTTCTGCCTATGTACAGTGGCGTACAAACTTTAACTAGGTTTTAATTAAAAAAGTATAAGCCCTTAAATACACTCCCTGTGTATTTTAATCACGTGAATAATATATGGGCGGCACAGATATGGCGTATTCATTGCTTCACAACAATGAAATCGCAACATGTTTGTTGCCGTTACACAGGAAAAAAATGGCTGTGAAATCTTTTGATTATATTGGGTTTGTAATACATTTTATTTGTACACGAAATTGTATTACTGGAGTGGTTGAAATTTCATCCTCATAAGGCACTTTAGTATTTGCGCGTCGCCCATACTCTGTTGGGCACAGGCCAATCCCTGCGGTAATGCTTATTCCTAGCTCTCGCGCGCGCCAACTTGCATTTTCCGCCCAAGATCTGCGATGAGACTAAAAGGACGACAATACCTTTTTCTGCAATTTCTTTGTATTTTCCCTGTCAACGGAAGTTGCGGCATCTGGGACTACAGATACTGGCCCCAACACCAAGTAGAGTTTAAAATAGGCACTTTAGATTAACGTATTATTTTTCTGTGCTTGCAAGATGGAAAGACTTGACATACTCCCACCATTCCTAGTAACTTTTTTCACCGTTTGTAATACCATCCCCCAAAACCCGTTTTTGGTTTTGATGTTTGGGTATATATTTTTCAAGTACATAATTTTATTCAATTACCACTTGTCACCCCATGGCACAGGCGAAAATCAAAACAATATTGCTTGTTTTCTATTGTAATAAACACTGGAAAACAATGTATATAGGTTCAACGGTATTTCTTTAATTAAAAGCCACTTCACGTTTTTCTTTATTGCAGTTCTTTGGAGTTTTCGAATCAGAGTCGACGCGCTCTCCAAACGATTTTTGCCAGCGTTCCGTTTCCGGTAAGGAGGAACATGGCGGATTGGACTCGAGCTCAATTTCGAGTAACGCTTTGGTACCTTGAGTTTGGGAAACCTACCTGCGTGCAGCGTTATACCGTCTGGATTACCACCTGACATGACCGGCCGTAGTACCTAGGAAGGTTTCGAACACAGCCATGCTAGGCGTGTTAGGAAGGACAGGGTGGACCGTGCGGTAGCAGACGAGAGGAGCGAGGGGACGAGAGCGGGGGAGGAGGAGGGCTTGTCGCTACCGAACAGAGCCTAGAATACAAGGCCGTAGTGCTGACATTCTTTGCGTCATCTGAGTAGGCCACCACTGGAAACAGATTGGAAACGAGTGCAATGTCCGCGCGCGGCTGCGAGTCAAAATTGAGGCGAACATTGACGCAATCGTTGTGTCCAATCTGTGATCAGGGTTGGCCTTCGCTGATGACGACATCTCTGTCAGCACAGCGGTTTTGTTAAGTAGGAGGTATTTCAGTGCCTCGCATAATAGAGAGTTTTCCGAGGGCGCGATTGCCCCTCGGCTAATTCCTCTTCAACGAAGAATCAACTGGAATGCCTGCAGGCCGATGGCGTTGGCCGTAGAGTTCCGGGTATCGTAGCGGCCTACATCCCGCAACGGGCGTAGGGGCGCTCGTTGCGGGACGACGGAAACGATCTACGAGAACTCCCTAATGTTATCTAGCGAAGGTAGTCCAGAGTAGTGGTCAGACCAAACAAAATAAACTTTTTTCATTACCGCAAATAATTGTTGCTGAGATTGATATTTTCTTTTTCAGAATAACTCATGCTTTCTGTATGCGCTTAATGAAACTTAGTATCTTCGCTTCCTCCGTAATTAGCAATATAGTGCAAGTATCTATTGCAAAACGTGTGCTGTACCGTATTCTGATAGATTCAGGATCATATCCGCCAAAGGTATAAACGTACTGGACAACCCTAAAAATATACCGATTTTCAGTGCCAAGACACGGGTCACCAGGTATTGGATGTAGGCCTGCTAGACTGGTTTACAGTCTGGGCGTCAAGGGATATGTGTAGCGTCGTTAATATATGATAGTCCATATTGCTGAGTGTAATAGGGAGGTACCCTTCTGCGTTCATACGTTTATCTGTATCCTTAGTTTTGGGGATTAATACAGTATGGCTCCTGCAAAATGTTGGTGGTAAGCGTTCACAATCGTAAACTTCCAGAAATAATTTGTGGAAGAAAGGGCACCCCAATCGCTTATGCTCTTCGTAATACTCGGCTAGGAGTCCATCCGGTCCTGGTGTTTTAGAGTTAGGCAACTGATCAATCGCATACCGAGTGTCCACCAGAGTTACTCGTCCACTAAGTAGTTCGCGTTGAGTTTTACTTACCAAAGACCAAAGACTCTGCCATTTGACTGTTAGAAGATTGCGTTTGCCGGTGTCGGTTTTGTGTTTGGGCTTTGAATATGCGCATATTATCAAAATTGTTGGTTAAGTGGATTCCATTTCAGTTCAAAGGTTACATTTGCTTGAAAGCCAATGACGCCTTTCATCGACAATGGCACGCCGCGAGGGTTTTTCAGATGACGAGAAACGCCTAACTCTAGAGCGTGCCAATGCACCATTGTAGAAATTTTGCTCATAGCTCTGCAGCTGACTTTTGAACAAAATAAATTGTTCCTGAAACACACCAGGTTTTAACATTGTAGTTCCTAAAGATTATTGAGTTTCGCAAAAGGGCAGTTTCGTCTCTTTTGCGTGAAAGGACGCAAAACAAGTAAATTTAATCACTTCATTTTTGACCTCTTGTTTAAATGAGTCCCATGTGGCGAAAATACCAAATGTTTCATTCGTTGACATATCGTTAAAACATTCCCGAACACATTATTTGAAAATCATCACTACCAAGAAGCCTTGTGTTTAATTTCCATAATTCCCATTGTGTACTTATTACGTACGCCTGCTCCGATAGGAACATTTACAAGACAATGATCAAAAAACGACAGGTTTTACTTAAAAAGAGTCACATTCGAAACAAAATTTCGCTTGAATAGTAATCTAGGTCAATCCTCGCGTTACTTATTGCATCAATGTAAGTGATTCGGCCAGCAGTAACCTGACAATTACCGATTTGGAATAGGTGTAAGTTATATGTCAGGTTGTTTTGTATGTCACCACTGCTGTCTGATTTTGTACGCGGCACTGATCTATCATTGATATTACAGACAGAATTGAAATCACCACGCAGAAACTTGCCTTTCAGTGTAAAGGAAACAGTCGATATTTAAACAAAAAAAATGTTTTGTCGAACGACGTTGTAGGCATAAAGGCAAATGAAAGGCCAGGATATACCATTTAAGAAAATATTCACAGCAAATGACCCTGACCTTATTATCCACAGCATTTAAGAGTTACGAGACCTCTTGTCTCTTTTTTTAAGAACAAAAGGCACCCTCCCGTCAAGCCATCCCCATAGCTCACATATACCTCATAACTTGAGAGCAAAGTTTCCAAAGCACGAGCTGTGTCCTCGTCGGACGATATCTCTGTCTCCTAGAGGCAATAAAGTCAATTTGTTAATTTGAGACGACACTATACCGTTGGAATTGACGTGCACGTGAACAAAGACCTCTCACGTAGATGGTAGTGAAGCTCAAGGGAGGAAATTCTGAGGAGGTGTTGAAAGGGTAGTTCATCACTGTCCTTCTCTACGTCAGCAGGCCATCTGGCTATATTGTGAGGGTGCCGTCTGGCCATATTGTAAGGAACTCCAAGAATAAGAGCGATACACAAGGGAGGAATCCAAATATTTAAAGAGTAATAGACTGATTTCAGTTATGCCTATTTTAATATAAATGATAAAGTGGTTAATCAATAAACATTCCTCTAAATTATTTAAAAAAAAAATTATTGCGCAGCAACAGCGCGAGTTTCAAAAGCAAAATCAACGGAAATGGCATTATTAGCTATAAAATCTAAAATAAGTGATAACTTTGAGCAGCAACGTATAAAGTGCTTATTGAATAATAAAAAAAAGCATCAGAAAAAAAATGTTTTGTACTGGGAAATTTTTAAATATGGTATTAAAAGGAATGAAGTGAACTTAAATAATAAATATTTATTAACTCTGATGCAATATGCAGATATTAATAAATCACGATCATATATGGGCAAAACTAGATACGGTGTCGGGCAAGGTTCTATTCTCGACACGATTTTATTCCTACTATGCATCAATGCCGTTATCAACGAACCCCTTGCAGATGATAGAATGTTAGACGCTGCCCGCACTAATTTGTATATATATTTTTCCGGAAATAAACCTAAAAACGCCTGAGTACCAAGCAATACACATCTCACAAATTGCTTATTATGGCGCACAAGAAATAGGCCCAAAATCTATGCAACGAACGCAATGATTTGTATTTTATTTTAGGCTGCGGTGTAATTGTATTCAAGAGCAAATCCCAACACAGTATCATGGCGACATCATACAAACTGTAGCTTCGTTCAATTTCCTTGGGGATTTGTTGCACAACTGGTAAGTTATTTTATTTATATACACAGACCAAGAATTGTCATCTCAAGTATTCTATATAAAGTGCTATAGCACAGTCGAACAAGGAAACAATTATATGACATAATAATCCACTAACGCTCACACTACCTCCTTTTTTACAGCAAAAATTAGTACTTACTGCAGAACAGATTAGAACCTTTAATATAAAATGCACCGTGTACCGAAGACATTCAGCTTCATTTTTAAGCAAGCATAAAATATTAATCCTACAAACATGTAAACGAAAGCTTTACTGATGTATCATGAAGTCATGAGTAATCCAACTGCCTTTTTCCGAACAGTCCCTCTCGAAGGAACATACACATAATCTTATAGCCACCAGGTGCCCGGCCGAGACAATACGTACTAAACGCGGCATGTTTAAACTGAAAAAAAACAACAAATAAGTGTACTTTTAAATGTCCATCCGGATTTGTTGGCCACAATCGTAGATACAGTATCAGCACATTCGTTAATTACTGCACATTATATATAATCATGAGATATTTAATGTGCAAGTGTGTTCAACATATATGCTTCCTCATAATCCTCTATTTTCAGGAAAGCGATTTAACCGTGCATGTTTTATCGTTGCTTTTGCCACGCTGGGCGACGCGAAGGAAGACATGAGGGGAAGGGGGCTGCGGCCTTGTCAGGCATTTCATTTCCTCTTTCGACAGGCCCAGCCAACTGTAAGTACATTTGTTTGTTTCTGTCGCCTAAATAAAAATGTTATGTGAGTTAGCCTATGCGTTATCGATAGACTTAGCTGGCTTTGGGTTTCTTGAACGTTCTATACACAGGTGCGGAACACCGCTCGTCGGTTGTTCCGTTGATGTATATAATTTTTTTGCGCAGAACGAACCAGACAGGTCCGTTCTGCTTGGTAGTGAACCTAATTGTTGTTTTCTGGCAGGTGGGTCAACATTGATTGACCACACTCCCTGCGGAAAAACGTACCGCCCTTAGCTTCCGTAATTGCGGTTCCAGTGCAGTTGACTTTTCGAGCATAAAAGACACCATTATGTTTTCGTTTCCTTCAATGTTTCTTTTTATTTAAATTGGGTTTAGCGTCAGCCAATCGTAATAAGGACAACGATTCCTAAATGATTGATCTTTTGTAACCAGAGCACATTGGTCACCTCGGCCCGTGGCAAGTGCCATGGTAATGAATTAAGGACAAGCGTTTGTGGTACGAAGCTGTTCGTAGCGAATTGTGAAAGCTCTTCCGGATGGTCATGTTGGCCTAATGTACGCCCCTGCAGTTGAGCAACACTGGGTGGGATGTCTGTGCATGGCTCTAGTGATTTCGGTCGAGTGACCCCATGGATCGTGACGGTTTAGGACGATGTGCGTCTGCGATCTGTTACCCCCGGGAGGACGGTAGTGGCAGGCTAGTAAAGGCGTCCCTTTGATATTTGAAGACATCCTCGTTTTACGGAATCTCGTGAGTCACTTGAGACATTCATGTCCATGTTAGCTCTTTTATTTTTCAAATCGGTCTGTTTCAACTGTGACTTTTTCAAGCTTTAGGACGCAGAGGGACACATTTGACGGAGCATTCTCTGGCGCATGCGGGTGATGACAATGCAAGTCCCGCGGTGCAAAACCATAAAGTCTCTTTGAACCCAAAGTTAATACGTTGAAATATGTCTTGCGAACATACGTTTTGAGTGTGTGTGCGATTGTGTGTCTGTGTGTGTGTTTGATTGTGTTTGTACGTATTGTGGAGGTAGGCCACAATGCTGGTTGACCCGTCCTTGATGTGCTTACTTGGAAATTCCTTATGACGGAGATGTTGTCGCTCGAATGCACAAAGCTTTTGGCAACAAAAATCGAGAACAGATGTAGTAAGCCTTATCGGAGGGGAGCTATCTTGGCGTTCGTTGACCTCACTTAGTGTGAATGTGGGAAGAAAGAGACCTGTTTGGGGTGGCTCGAATTTGCTGCTCGCGTGGCATTTTATTTTTGGCGTTTGTAAAGTCTCTTTTAATTTCTAAATAGCTTTACACACAACCGATGTTGCTTATTAGAAATGTGTGAACGCGGCAGACGCTGAGCTGTAAAATACAACCTTCGCGTAAAAAAGACAAAATAGCGTTTTAGAGTTTCACTCACAGCGATCGCGTTTTTCAAGCTGCTGTGTCCGGTCTACCCGATAAGTTCTTAGAACACGTGCCCGCTTCAGCGCTGTTGAAATTCTGACCTCCTGATTGTTTGCAACGAATGATCAAGTGGTTTTTAATACGGGCGTTCGGCAAAGGGACACTGTGCGTTGACAGATGCGATTATCGACAAATGCAACAGCGCGACGAGTGATTTCTGTTTCGAACGCAGAATTTGAAGAATTTAGAAATCGAAGGAACGCGCGTGTTTTGACCCTACCACAGTACGCACTGCCTTATGGAGTTCGAAGTACGTTTAAGACCCTGTGGCAGAGTTATATTAAAAACTGCGCAGTGAGAATCTTTTTGTTGCTGCTTCTATATTTGAATCGAGTTTAATTGACCACTCTCGACACACATACAAAGCTCAAAGGCTAGATCTTTTAAATAAGGAAGTTTTTACATGTTTATTAAGGTCGAATGACTTCAAGAGGGTCACTGTTGCAATATTAAATGCCAAATAGTCGCAACTTTGCTCTTGCAGACGGCAACCTTTCTTGACTATGGCTCGGTTCTTCAAGCACGGTTCTTCACTACAGCTCCTGACTCTCAGAGGCCGCGTTTCTGAAGAACCCCAGACTTGATTGGATGCCGAAGGCTCCTGGTCATTGCCAGAACCAAGCGGCCAGTTAAAATGCCATTCCACCTTGGACCTGGCGAAATCTGTTGTGATTTTGAAGCTCCGGAGCATCAATGACTGGGGTCTCCGAGACCGTAGACTTATGCGAAGTACCAAGAGTAGAAAGGGCCTCGGGATTCGTTGTGGAAGCATTGAAGGTCCATGTTGGCTTTGTTTGAAAAAGTGTTGTCTGCCACATTTCTAGTGCAACCCAAATATTTACGAGGGGGCAGCGGGGTACCACCCGATTTCGTGCTCTCGTGACGACTAGGGGAAGATATGTTGCCTCCTTAACATTGTCAGCACGTCTGCCCACAAGATGGCGCTTCAGCGCCCTTTGGCGGTGGCTGGGAGAATCCTTCTTGACGATCGCTATTTATAGAGGACACATAGGTAGTGCGGCTCCCCCCTTTCTATGGACCTGAGGGTTTGACTTCGGCAAATGCAAGGTCCCGGAGGTGTGGTGCTTTAGTTGAAATCGAAAAGAGTTGGATACATGTATACTCGTGCGCCAGACCTAGCGTTTTGTGATAAGCCTGGCGCGTGAGAATTGTGTCGCTGCCGCAGATGGCCAATGCGTTATTTGAAGTTAAAGTTGCCCTTGCGTTCGTGGAATGTTCAATAAACAGGAGCGGAACTCTCACTTTGATTGTTCCGTGCATTTATATATATATATTTTTTTTTATTTTGTCTTTTGAACGCATCGTCAACGTATGGTTCCGGTTTTCTTTCTTCGTGGCGTACCAAGTGGAAGCCGGCTTGACAGCATGTGTACATCAGCTTTCTCAGGAAGTCAACGAGCCTTAAAAAAAAGCACTCTCAATACGACATTATATTTTATTCAATACAGTGCATTTGTTCATTTGTTCGCGCACATTATGGACATTATTATAGAGCTTGGTATGTGGCAATGCAATTTGAAAAAAAAATATGGTTGTGAAATCTGGTACTTACATCAGGCGTGTCGTTGGAGTCTTTAAACATTTGTTCCTCATGGGTTACTTCTGTATGGGCGCATTGCCCTTAGGATGATGGTCAAAGATCATTTCTTGTGGCGCCGCCTAATTTTTACTTGTGATTGCGTGAATGATCACCTTGCGCTCAAGATCTTAGATTTGTCCTGTGTTGAGAGTGAAATTATTTCTTCCATTTCGGATACCTTAAAGAGGCAGCCGAAATCCAAGAGGAATATGGATTCGGTTGACCAGTTCTCCATATTGATATACAATGCCTATTATAAGGAAATGCAGAGCAGTTACGTATTGCACAAAGCTCCCAGTTAATGTGTACGCACTTTGAAGTACCTTCCCTTAAAATCATAGTATCATTTTGGAATTTAAGTGCACTCCATACTCACAATTTGTTTCATCAACTCATTTGGCCACAAGTGTCGGGAATAAAAGATTTATTTCATTATAGTGGCGGTAAACAGTGCTGAGCTTGAGAAGGTCAATTCTCGATGCCGTTGCTACAATTTAAACTCGGAAAATGTTTCTGATTACAATTTTTTTATATTTTTTTTTCAATTGTATTTAATGCAAGATTTTATGATTGTGAGGATCCGCGTTAAATTGGTTTTATTCATGTTCAGATATGAAACCGGCTCCATGTTATAATAATGAACTTCATGTTAACTCTGTACGCAAAATTGTATTTGCCAACAACTTTAATCATCGAATACCCTATGACGGCAGGGTGGAGAGCCCAAGCAGATAACGGTAATCATGCCTCAGTTCGTGAGCCCCAGAAAACATAAATATTGAATTACAGAAAAAGTTAAAAGCAAGGCAAAAAGCATAAAGCGTTCCATAAAGGGCGACGTGCGAACTCGCTTTTCTGCAGGGACGGTAATGCTCTTGGCACTCAGGCCTCCTATGGGAGGAGATCCAAGTTGGAACACTGGAAGACATGCCGAGGATGTAGGAAAGGAAGAGGCGGGCAAAAGTGAAAAGCGCAAAGTGGACGTTGGCATTTAAAGGGAACAAAAATGCGACAGTCGGCCATAAATCGAATGCTGACTCTCAAACTTAGAGTCCAGCGCTACTGGCCAGGCCTTGCTCCAGTATTCGCTTTTGTTAGCGGCGCTTGTTTTATTATTGAGAACAAAATTAGACTCGCGAATAAATAATTTACACTTATTGCTCCTTTCACTCAAATCAGTGTTTTATTATCCCTGAAAGACCTGACCATCAGGTTAATTTGTAACTGTGCTAGCACTTCCAAGTTGCAAGAGGAAATACAAAAAACCCTGATTCACATTTTTACATAAAACGTTTATGCCCGACCGCATTAAAAACTGCGAGATTGTGAGCAATTTTAGTAAATGGAACCTGGTTTAATTAGTCTAACTGCATTTTGAACTGCCAGTTCACATACTGCTCGAGGAGTTATGTTTAACGACAGTTTGTTTCTTGAAGATTTCCTACACATACAATTTGCTTTTGTAAACAGACATAACGTAGCAATGTGGGCGAGTTGATTTCTGACTGACGATTTCAAAATAGAGCACTAAATATGCAAAAGTCAATTGAAAGATATTATCGGTTTCCCTGAGGACTGTTTTTAACAGTCTATTTTTTATTCTGCGCCTTATATGCTTTGGGAGCCCTATAATAGACAGATCAAAAATATATATGCATTCATTTTATTTTTTGTAGATACTGCAGGCTAACTCTTTGAGGCCAAGGTATGGTGTAGGCAGAATATTGTTCTATAAAGGATATAACTTTCACAAAAAACTCAGGAACAGAATAAGCAGTTTAGTTCTTGAAGCCCATTCTAACGATGAAATGTTCCTCAATTACACCAGAAAATGCAGGAAATGAGAAAAAACCCGTGACGCTACGGGTAAAATCGTTTAACTCAAAGCAATGTGCGCGGAGGAAAATAATATATTAAATCGTCTTCCATGTAACGTATCTCACTAATGAGTTTCTTATGTTGCCTTCTTGGGCCACGGCTCCTCATATACTAAAGATGGATGTCAAAGGTTAGGCAAGTTTTGTTATGAATAAAACATTGTTAAAAATTAAGGAGCTTTAGTTCCAAGTCGACATGACAACTCAAGCGGGCACAACGAAGAATAAAAAGGGTAAAACATGTGATTCTGTGTCATATGAATTATAAATTAACCTATGAGATATTGTGAACCGTCTCCAACATATCTACATACAACTGTGAGAGGGTCGCACAGGATGGGATCATATTCTAGTAAAGGGCGGATTAGAAACTTATGCGACCTTAGCTTCGATACAGGTGTATAGTTCGCCATAATGCTTCGCACCGACCACAGCCCTCTAGACTCTTTGGCAATAAACTGCCGAATGGGAAAACTCCAGATTAAATTGTAGGTAAATATAACTAACAGATAGGTACACATAGATACTGGCATTTTTTATTATTGCTAAAGCATTGGCCGTTATGGTGTCGTGTAAAAAAGCTGTACCTTCTTCAGCGGATTGTAATTTGCACATATGTCTTAATGTCCGAGTTAATTTGCCACTTTTGAAACCACAAATGATCGTCAGTTGATGACGCTAAAGGAAAGTAACTGACCACACTCCTACGATATCACTGTTCCTTAACCGGATATTTGCAAGGAGATGAGAATTATAGAGCCTCCAAACAGAATTCGCTGCCGTTTGCTCAGTTTCGTCACTCTTAGCAATGTAAAATGTTTATTATTGATTGCGGAAAAGCAATCTCCCCGGGCCCATCCCTCAGATACCAGTTGCTTTTAACGACGCGTTTACTTTAAGATTAGAGTTATGTAGCATCGAAGCAAAATTCACTGCCCCTTCGGCAGCTCTTCAAGCTAAACAATACCTATTGTTCATAACTTTGAAACAACCTTGGCTGGGCGAAAAACCAAAGGGGTCTGAACCGACTGCGGCACGCGCAAGCTTTGTCTTGCTGACTGTGGATATGTATGCACTTTAGTAAAAAAAAACTCGCGAAAAAAAAACTGCATAACCTACGCCACTTTATTTGGACACAAACGTGTTCAATTCGTTTGGTGGGTTGACCCAACGAAATATGAAAGTGAAGCCTAAAGAAACTTTTTTTTTTATTACTGCATGAATGTATTTTTTTACCTTTTCAAAAAATATCTGATACCTCCTCTGACCATAACATGCGAGAAATATCAGCGATTCCATTAGAACCACGAATCATAATTTCCCTGCTCCAAATTAAATTTAATGACAAGAGTGTATGCCAGCATATGTTTCCAGGAAATTTTTGTTTGCAATTTATTACCTAGTAAAAAATATATCCTGGCTAATTAAAGTTATAGTATTTTTCTGCCTATGTACAGTAGCGTACGAACTGCGTTACGAACGCTAAAATGTTCAATATAACAGTCGCACTGTAGAAGATAATCTGTTCATAAACGGCGTGAAAATCCCCCATATTGTGTCCGATATGGTTCTATTACTGGACTGCACAAACAGTATTAGTGAGGCTGTCAAGGTTTTAATTAAAAAAGTATAAGCCCTTAGATACACTCCCTGTGTATTTTAATCACGTGAATAATATATGGGCGTCACACATATGGCGTATTCATTGCTTCACAACAATGAAATCGCAACGTGTTTGTTGCCGGTACACGGGAAAACAAAATGGCCGTGAAATCATTTGATTATATTGGGTTTGTAATAAATTTTATTTGTACACGAAATTGTATTACTGGAGTGGTTGAAATTTCATCCTCATAAGGCACTTTAGTATTTGCGCGTCGCCCATACTCTGTTTTGCACAGGCCAATCCCTGCGGTAATGGTTATTCCTAGCTCTCGCGCGCACCAACAAGCATTTTCCGCCCAAAATCTGAGATGAGACTTGGAGGACGAAAATACCTTTTTCTGCAATTTCTTTGTATTTTCCCTGTCAACGCAAGTTCCGGCATCTGGGACTACAGATACTGGCCCCAACACCAAGTAGAGTTTAAAATAGGCACTTTAGACTAACGTATTATTTTTCTGTGCTTGCAAGATGGAAAGACTTGACATACTCCCAACATTCCTAGTAACTTTTTTCACCGTTTAATAACACCCCCAAAACGCGTTTTTTTTTTGTTTTGATGTTTGGGTATATATTTTTCAAATACATAATTTTATGCAATTACCATTTGTCACTCCATGGCACAGGCGAAAATAAAAAAAAATATTGTTTGATTATTATTGTAATAAACACTGGAAAACAATATATATAGGTTCAACGGTATTTATTTAATTGACAGCCACTTCAAGTTTTTCTTTATTGCAGTTCTTTGGCGTTTTCGAATCAGAGTCGACGCGCTCTCCAAACGATTTTTGCCAGCGTTTCGTTTCCGGTAAGGAGGAACATGGCGGATTGGACTCGAGCTCAATTTCGAGTAACGCTTTGGTACCTTGAGTTTGGGAAACCTACCTGCGTGCAGCGTAATACCGTCTGGATTGCCACCTGACATGACCGGCCGTAGTACCTAGGAAGGTTTCGAACACAGCCATGCTAGGCGTGTTAGGAAGGGCAGGGTGGACCGTGCGGTAGCAGACGAGAGGAGCGAGGGGACGAGAGCGGGGGAGGAGGAGGGCTTGTCGCTACCGAACAGAGCCTAGAATACAAGGCCGTAGTGCTGCCATTCTTTGCGTCATCTGAGTAGGCCACCCCTGGAAACAGATTGGAAACGAGTGCAATGTCCGCGCGCGGCTGCGAGTCAAAATTGAGGCGAAGATTGACGCAATCGTAGTGTCCAATCTGTGATCAGGGTTGGCCTTCGCTGATGAAGACATCTCTGTCAGCACAGAGGTTTTGTTAAGTAGGAGGTTTTTCAGTGCCTCGCATAATAGAGAGTTTTCCGAGAGCGCGATTGCAACTCGGCTAATTCCTCTTCAACGAAGAAGCAACTGGTGCGCCTGCAGGCCGATGGCGTTGGCCGTAGAGTTCCGGGTATCGTAGCGGCCTACATCCCGCAACGGGCGTAGGGGCGCCCGTTGCGGGACGGCGGAAACGATCTACGAGAACTCCCTAATGTTATCTAGTGAAGGTAGTCCAGAGTAGTGGTCAGACCAAACAAAATAAACTTTTTTCATTACCGCAAATAATTGTTGCTGAGATTGATATTTTCTTTTTCAGAATAACTCATGCTTTCGGTATGTGCTTAATGAAAATTAGTATCTTCGCTTCCTCTGTAATTAGAAATATAGCGCAAGTATCTATTGCAAAACGTGTACTGTACCGTATTCTGATAGATTCAGGATAATATCCGCCAAACGTATAAACGTACTGGACAACCCTAAACATATACCGATTTTCAGTGCAAAGACAAGGGTCACCAGGTATTGGATGTAGGCCTGCTAGACTGGTTTACAGTCTGGGCGTCAAGGGATATGTGTAGCGTCGTTAATATATGATAGTCCACATTGCTGAGTGTAATAGGGAGGTACCCTTCTGCGTGCATACGTTTATCTGTATCCTTAGTTTTGGGGATTAATACTGTATGGCTGCTGCAAAATGTTGGTGGTAAGCGCTCACAATCGTAAACTTCCAGAAATAGTTTGTGGATGAAAGGGCACCCCAATCGCTTATACTCTTCGTAATACTCGGCCGGGAGTCCATCCGGCCCGGGTGTTTTAGAGTTAGGCAACTGATCAATCGCATACCAAGTGTCCACCAGAGTTACTCGTCCACTAAGTAGTTCGCGTTGAGTTTTACTTACCAAAGACCAAAGACTCTGCCTTTGACTGCTAGAAGATTGCGTTTGCCGGTGTCGGTTTTGTGTTTGGGCTTTGAATATGCGCATATTATCAAAATTGTTGGTTGAGTGGATTCCATTTCAGTTCAAAGGTTACATTTGCTTGAAAGCCAATGGCGCCTTTCATCGACAACGGCACGCCGCGAGGGTTTTTCAGATGATAAGAAACGCCTAACTCTAGAGCGTGCCAGTGCACCATTGTAGAAATTTTGCTCATAGCTCTGCAGCTGACTTTTGAACCAAATAAATTGTTCCTGAAACACACCAGGTTTTAACATTCTAGTTCCTAAAGACTATTGAGTTTCGGAAAAGGGCAGTTTCGTCTCTTTTGCGTGAAAGGACGCAAAACAAGTATATTTAATCACTTCATTTTTGACCTCTTGTTTAAATGAGTCGCATGTGGCGAAAATACCAAATGTTTCATTCGTTCACATATCGTTAAAACATTCCTGAACACGTTATTTGAAAATCATCACTACCAAGAAGCCTTGTGTTGAATTTCCATAATTCCCATTCTGGACTTATTACGTACGCCTGCTCCGATAAGAACAGTTACAAGACAATGAACAAAAAACGACAGGTTTTACTTAAAAAGAGTCACATTCGAAACAAAATTTCGCTTGAATAGTAATCTAGGTCAATCCTCGCGTTACTTATTGCATCAATGTAAGTGATTCGGCCACCAGTAACCTGACAATTACCGATATGGAATAGGTGTAAGTTATATGTCAGGTTGTTTAGTATGTCACCACTGCTGTCTGATTTTGTACGAGGCACTGATCTATCATTGATATTACAGAAAGAATTGAAATCACCACGCAGAAACCTGCCTTTCAGTGTAAAGGAAAGAGTCGATATTTAAACATAAAAAATGTTTTGTCGAACGACGTTGTAGGCATAAAGGGAAATGAATGGCCAGGATATACCATTTAAGAAAATATTCACAGCAAACCACCCTGACTTTATTATCCACAACGTTTAAGAGTGACGAGACCTCTTGTCTCTTTTTTTAAGAACAAAAGGCACCCTCCCGTCAAGCCATCCCCATAGCTCACATATACCTCATAACTTGAGAGCAAAGTGTCCAAAGCACGAGCTGTGTCCTCGTCGGACGATATCTCTGTCTCCTAGAGGCAATAAAGTCAATTTGTTAATTTGAGACGACACTATACCGTTGGAATTGACGTGCACGTGAACAAAGACCTCTCACGTAGATGGTAGTGAAGCTCGAGGGAGGAAATTCTGAGGGGGTGTTGAAAGGGTAGTTCATCACTGTCCTTCTCTACGTCAGCAGGCCATCTGGCTATATTGTGAGGGTGCCGTCTGGCCATATTGTAAGGAACTCCAAGAATAAGAGCAATACATAAGGGAGGAATCCAAATATTTAAAGAGTAATAGACTGATTTCAGTTATGCCTATTTTAATATAAATGATAAAGTGGTTAATCAATAAACATTCTTCTAAATTGTTTTAAAAAAAATTATTGCGCAGCAACAGCGCGAATTTCAAAAGCAAAATCAACGGAAATGGCATTATTAGCTATAAAATCTAAAATAAGTGATAACTTTGAGCAGCAACTTATAAAGTGCTTATTGAATAATAAAAAAAAGCATCAGAAAAAAAATGTATTGTACTGGGAAATTTTTAAATATGGTATTACAAGGAATGAAGTGAATTTAAATAATAAATATTTATTAACTCGGATGCAATATGCAGATATTAATAAATCACGATCAAATAGGGGCAAAACTAAATACGGTGTCGGGCAAGGTTCTATTCTCGACACGATTTTATTTCTACTATGCATCAATGACGTTATCAACGAACCCCTTGCAGATGATAGAATGTTAGACGCTGCCCGCACTAATTTGTATACATATTTTTCCGGAAATAAACCTAAAAACGCCTGAGAACCAAGCAATACGCATCTCACAAATTGCGTATTATGGCACACAAGAAACAGGCCCAAAATCTATGCAACGAACGCAATGATTTGTATTTTATTTTAGGCTACGGTATAATTGTATTCAAGAGCAAATCCCAATACAGTATCATGGCGACATCATTCAAACTGTAGCTTCGTTCAATTTCCTTGGGGATTTGTTGCACAAATGGTAAGTTATTTTATTTATATACCCAGACCAAGAATTGTCATCTCAAGTATTATATATAAAGTGCTATAGCACAGTCGAATAAGGAAACAATTATATGACATAATAAACCACTAACGCTCACACTACCTCCTTTTTTACAGCAAAAATTAGTACTTGCTGTAGAACAGATTAGAACCTTTAATATAAAATGCACCGTGTACCGAAGACATTCAGCTTCATTTTTAAGCAAGCATAAAATATTAATCCTACAAACATGTAAACTAAAGCTTTACTGATGTATCATGAAGTCAGGAGTAATCCAACTGCCTTTTTCCGAACAGTCCCTCTCGAAGGAACATACACATAATCTTCTAGCCACCAGGTGCACGGCCGAGACAATACGTACTAAACGCGGCATGTTTAAACTGAAAAAAAAACAAAAACAAATAAGTGTACTTTTAAATGTCCATCCGGATTTGTTGGCCACAATCGTAGATACAGTATCAGCACATTCGTTACTTAGTGCACATTATATATAATCATGAGATATTTAATGTGCGAATGTGTTCAACATATATGCTTCCTCATAATCCTCTATTTTCAGGAAAACGATTTAACCATGCATGTTTTATCGTTGCTTTTGCCACGCTGGGCGACGCGAAGGAAGACATGAGGGGAAGGGGGCTGCGGCCTTGTCAGGCATTTTATTTCCTCTTTCGACAGGCCCAGCCAACTCTAAGTACATTTGTTTGTTTCTGTCGCCTAAATAAAAATGTTATGTGAGTTAGCCCATGCGTTATCGATAGACTTAGCTGGCTTTGGGTATCTTGAACGTTCTATACACAGGTGCGGAACACCGCTCGTCGGTTGTTCCGTTGATGTATATAATTTTTTTGCGCAGAACGAACCAGACAGGTCCGTTCTGCTTGGTAGTGAACCTAATTGTTGTTTTCTGGCAGGTGGGTCAACATTGATTGACCACACTCCCTGCGGAAAAACGTACCGCCCTTAGCTTCCGTAATTGCGGTTCAAGTGCAGTTGACTTTTCGAGCATAAAAGACACCATTATGTTTTCGTTTCCTTCAATGTTTCTTTTTATTTAAATTGGGTTTAGCGTCAGCCAATCGTAATAAGGACAACGATTTCTAAATGATTGATCTTTTGTAACCAGAGCACATTGGTCACCTCGGCCCGTGGCAAGTGCCATGGTAATGAATTAAGGACAAGCGTTTGTGGCACGAAGCTGTTGGTAGCGAAAGGACTACTTCCAAAACCGACGCGCCCCACCACGGCAAAATACCGCGCAATGCACTCTGGGAACTAGTTGGCCACTCAGTTTCGGTTTCGACTGAGCAGCCTCATCTGATGCTATCACGCCGCGACCGAACGCGCTGCTTGCGTTTTCGGTTATCTGACTTTTCACCAACGTATAATACACTCATTCTCGAGCGATACAAAACGAAGACCTTGGCACTTTCCTTGGTTCCCGAAACACCGGATATTTTGCGTGCGTATGCGAACGTAGTAAGTCGTGGCTTAGTCACCTCACCCCACCAGTGCATGTTTGAGCTCAATTTCAATAATCCCGTCTAGTACCAGTGAACTAGAACTGAAATTTGTTCATATGGAGCCTTACACATATCTTTTTTGTTTTTGCCAAACGTCCGTTTCCTGTTACTTCATTGGGCGAAAAGCAAGCCGCATCATCACAGGGTATCAAAGTTGACCCCAGCGTTTTCGCGTAACCTTTTAAAGAAACGCAATAAATTCGACCTCACTACTGCACAAAATTACTATGATGTCTTCCTCGTGTCATCATATATCTCCCACTAAAATTTTATGCTGATAGAAGATTCACTTTTTCCAAACGCTGAGACCGGCTAGCTACGACGGAGGCCCTAACAAGCATCCCCTACTCCTCGCTAAGCCTTTTTGCACGAGTTTTAACTGACGCTCAAGATCTGTGCCTGAACGGTGTGTCTGAAATTATCTCGGCATACTCAGGCAGAAAGAAAACAAACACATAACAAATATTATGGCCATTAGCAACCGTCAAACGCGCTTTGTATTCGTTCGAGCACTTGTGTGAAGAATGTCGCACCGTGCGCCGGACGGGCGTGAACCCCTGTGCGGTAAGAATACGGGTTCATGCCCGTCCAGCGCACTTCCGGCAAACGGTGCGGCATTCTTCACACAAGTGCTCGACTTTTGCTTTCTTAAAACGGTCTGTATGCGCGAATTTGCCTATATGATTACAGAATAACTTTATGCGCATACGCGATGTTGAATATTAGTGGAAAGCAAGCGGGTGGGAACTTCACTTCGTGCAGTGCTGCGGGTCAGTACAGATAAGAGATAAGAAGTGTGTTAAAATTGAGCTTTTCAATGGCGCCTCCGAGGTTTACCTCGCATACTCAGGCATATTAAGAAAAACAGTAATTGCAAAAAGTAATATTTCGTCTATGAATGCGCAAAACAAACAAACTTCCTGACCAACAACACTAATGTAAAGGCGCGAGCTCGATGTATGCGTACTAATTGGTTGCTATAGCATGTTGATTCGTACACAAGCAAGATCCCCGAGCTTCGCAGCGTCGAGATTCCCAGCACTGGCTCGTCCACATATACATCGATTGGAACGCTAAGAGGAGGGCTGAAGTACAAAAATGCAACAAGCATGTGTTAAGACAAGCTATACATCTCGGGCTTGTGCTAAACCTTCGAGGTCTGGCAATTTAGGTTAGTTTAGAGACCAAAAATGACGCTCTCGGGACCAGAAAACGATCTCTAGTCGACGTGTCGATTGAAACCGAAACCATGCCTCCCTCCTCCCTGGCCAACTAGTTCCGAGAGTTCAACGCCCGCCGTGTTGCATGCAGGGCTTTATGGAAGTAGTCTATTGGGAAAGCTCTTCCGGATGGTCATGTTGGCCAGATGGACGCCCCTGCAGTTGAGCAACACTGGGTGAGATGTCTGTGCATGGCTCTAGTGATTTCGGTCGAGTGACCCCATGGATCGTGACAGTTTAGGACGATGTGCGTCTGCGCTCTGTTACCTCCGGGAGGACGGTAGTCGCAGGCTAGTAAAGGCGTCCCTTTGATATTTGAAGACATCCTCGTTTTACGGAATCTCGGAGAAAAGTGAGTCACTTGAGACATTCATGTCCATGTTAGCTCTTTTATTTTTCAAATCGGTCTGTTTCAACCATGACTTTTTCAAGCTTTAGGACGCAGAGAGACACATTTGTCGGAGCATTCTTTGGCGCATGCAGGTGATGACAATGCAAGTCCCGCGGTGCAAAACCACAAAGTCTCTTTGAACCCAAAGTTAAGACGTTGAAATATGTCTTGCGAATATACGTTTTTAGTGTGTGTGCGATTGTGTGTCTCTGTGCGTGTTTGATTGCGTTTGTACGTATTGTGGAGGTAGGCCACAATGCTGGTTAACCCATCCTCGATGTGCTTACTCGGAAATTCCCCAAGCGAGTGTTGTCCCTATTTATGAGGTAGAGGTTGTCTCTCGAATGCACAAAGCTTTTGGCAACAAAAATCGAGAACAGATGTAGTAAGCCTTATCGGAGGGGAGCTATCTTGGCGTTCGGCAAACTCACTTAGTGTGAATGTGGGAAGAAAGAGACCTGTTTGGGGTGGCTCGATTTCGCTGCTCGCGTGGCATTTTATTTTTGGCGTTTGTAAAGCCTCTTTTAATTTCTAAATAGCTTTACACACAACCGATGTTGCTTATTAGAAATGTGTGAACGCGGCAGACGCTGAGTTGTAAAATACAACCTTTGCGTAAAAAAAAAATAGGGTTTTAGAGTTTCACTCACAGCGATCGCGTTTTTCAAGCTGCTGTGTCCGGTCTACCCGATAAGTTCTTAGAACACGTGCCCGCTTCAGCGCTGTTAAAATTCTGACCTCCTGATTGTGTGCAACGAATGATCAAGTGGTTTTTAATACGGGCGTTCGGCAAAGGAACACTGTGCGTTGACAGATGCGATTATCGACAAATGCAACAGCGCGACGAGTGCTTTCTGTTTCGAACGCAGAATTTGAAGAATTTAGAAATCGAAGGAACGCGCGTGTTTTGACCCTACCACAGTACGCACTGCCTTATGGAGTTCGAAGTACGTTTACGACCCTGTGGCAGAGTTATATTAAAAACTGCACAGTGAGAATCTTTTTGTTGCTGCTTCTATATTTGGAATCGAGTTTAATTGACCACTCTGGACACACATACAAAGCTCAAAGGCTAGATCTTTTAAATAAGGAAGTTTTTACATGTTTATTAAGGTCGAATGACTTCAAGAGGGTCACTGTTGCAATATTAAATGCCAAACAGTCGCAACTTTGCTCTTGCAGACGGCAACCTTTCTTGACTATGGCTCGGTTCTTCAAGCACGGTTCTTCACTACAGCTCCTGACTCTCAGAGGCCGCGTTTCTGAAGAACCCCAGACTTGACTGGATGCAGAAGGCTCCTGGTCATTGCCAGAACCAAGCGGCCAGTTAAAATGCCATTCCACCCTGGACCTGGCGGAATCTGTTGTGATTTTGAAGCTCCGGAGCATCATTGACTGGGGTCTCCGAGACCGTAGACTTATGCGAAGTACCAAGAGTAGAAAGGGCCTCGGGATTTGTTGTGGAAGCATTGAAGGTCCATGTTGGCTTTGTTTGAAAAAGTGTTGTCTGCCACATTTCTAGTGCAACCCAAATATTTACGAGGGGGCAGCGGGGTACCACCCGATTTCGTGCTCTCGTGACGACTAGGGGAAGATATGTTGCCTCCTTAACATTGTCAGCACGGCTGCCCACAAGATGGCGCTTCAGCGCCCTGTGGCGGTGGCTGGGAGAATCCTTCTTGACGATCGGTGTTTATAGACGACACATAGGTAGTGCGGCTCCCCCCTTTTCTATGGACCTGAGGGTTTGACTTCGGCAAATGCAAGGTCCCAGAGGTGTGGTGCTTTAGTGGAAATCGAAAAGAGTTGGATACATGTATACTCGTGCGCCTGACCTAGCATTTTGTGATAAGCCTGGCGCTTGAGAATTGTGTCGCTGCCGCAGATGGCCAATGCGTTATTTGAAGTTAAAGCTGCCCTTGCGTTCGTGGAATGTTCAATAAACAGGAGCGGAACTCTCACTTTGATTGTTCCGTGCATTTATATATATATATTGTTTTTATTTTGTCTTTTGAACGCATCGTCAACGTATGGTTCCGGTTTTCTTTCTTCGTGGCGTACCAAGTGGAAGCCGGCTTGACAGCATGTGTACATCAGCTTTCTCAGGAAGTCAACGACCCTTAGAAAAAAGCACTCTCAATGCGACTTTATATTTTATTCGATACAGTGCATTTGTTCATTTGTTCGCGCACATTATGGACATTATTATAGAGCTTGGTATGTGGCAATGCAATTTGAAAAAAATTATGGTTGTGAAATGCGGTACTTACATCAGGCGTGTCGTTGGAGTCTTTAAACATTGGTTCCTCATGGGATACTTCAATCTGGGCGCATTGCCCTTGGGATGTTGGTCAAAGATCATCTTTTGTGGCGCCGCCTAATTTTTACTTGTGATTGCGTGAATGATCACCTTACGCTCAAGATCTTAGATTTGTCCTGTGTAGAGAGTGAAATCATTTTTTCCATTTCAGATACCTTAAAGAGGCAACCGAAATCCAAGAAGAATATGGATTCGGTTGACCAGTCCTCCATATTGATATACAATGCCTATTATAAGAAAATGCAGAGCAGTTACGTATTGCACAAAGCTCCCAGTTAATGTGTACGCACTTTGAAGTACCTTCCCTTAAACTCATAGTATCATTTTGGAATTTAAGTGCACTCCATACTCACAATTTGTTTCATCAACTCATTTGGTCACAACAAATGTCGGGAATAAAAGATTTATTTCCTTATAGTGGTGGTAAACACTGCTGAGCTTGAGAAGGTCAATTCTCGATGCCGGTGCTACAATTTAAACTCGGAAAATGTTTCTGATTACGATTTTTTTATATTTTTTTTAAAATTGTATTTAATGCAAGATTTTATGATTGTGAGGATCCGCGTTAAAATGGTTCTATTCATGTTCAGATAGGAAACCGGCTCCATGTTATAATATTGAACTTCATGTTAACTCTATACGCAAAATTGTATTTGCCAACAACTTTAATCATCGAATACCCTATGACGGCAGGGTGGAGAGCCCAAGCAGATAACGGTAATCATGCCTCAGTTCGTGAGCCCCAAAAAACATAAATATTGAATTTCAGAAAAATTTAAAAGCAAGGCAAAAAGCATAAAGCGTTCCATAAAGGGCGACGTGCGAACTCGCTTTTCTGCAGGGAAGGTAATGCTCTTGGCACTCAGGGCTCCTAATGGGAGGAGATCCAAGTTGGAACACTGGAAAATATGCCGAGGATGTAGGAAAGGAAGAGGCGGGCAAAAGTGAAAAGCGCAAAGTGGACGTTGGCATTTAAAGGGAACAAAAATGCGACAGCCGGCCATAAATCGAATGCTCACTCTCAAACTTAGAGTCCAGCGCTACTGGCCAGGTCTTGCTCCAGTATTCGCATTTTGTTAGGGGCGTTGTTTTGTTATTGAGAACAAAATTAGACTCGCGAATAAATAATTTACACTTATTGCTCCTTTCACTTATATCAGTGTTTCTGAAAGACCTGACCATCAGGTTAATTTGTAACTGTGCTAGCACTTCCAAGTTGCAAGAGGAAATAGAAAGAACCCTGATTCACATTTTTACATAAAACGTTTATGCCCGACCGCATTAAAAACTGCGAGATTGTGAGCAATTTTAGTAAATGGAACCTGGTTTAATTAGTCTAACTACATTTTGAACTGCCAGTTCACATACTGCTCGAGGAGTTATGTTTAACGACAGTTTGTTTCTTGAAGATTTCCTACACATACAATTTGCTTTTCTAAACAGACATAACGTAGCAATGTGGGAGAGTTGATTTCTGACTGACGATTACAAAATAGAGCACTAAATTTGCAAAAGTCAATCGAAAGATATTATCGGTTTCCCTGAGGACTGTTTTTAACAGTCTATTTTTTATTCTGCGCCTTTTATGCTTTTGGAGCCTTATAAGAGACAGTTCAAATATAGATATGTATTCATTTTATTTTTTGAAGATACTGCAGGCTAACTCTTTGAGGCCAAGGCATGGTGTATGCAGAACATTGTTCTATAAAGGATATAACGTTCACAAAAAACTCAGGAACAGAATAAGCAGTTTAGTTCTTGAAGCCCATTCTAACGATGAAATGTTCCTCAATTACACCAGAAAATGCAGGAAATGAGAAAAAACCCGTGACGCTACGGGTAAAATCGTTTAACTCAAAACAATGTGCGCGGAGGAAAATAATATATTAAATCGTCTTCCATGTAACGTATCTCACTAATGAGTTTCTTATGTTGCCTTCTTGGGCCACGGCTCCTTTTATACTAAAGATGGATGTCAAACGTTAGGCAAGTTTTGTTATGTATAAAACACAGTTAAAACTTAAGGAGCTTTGCTTCCAAATCGACATGACAACTCAAGCGGGCCCAACGAAGAATAAAACGGTAAAACATGTGATTCTGTGTCATATGAATTATAAATTAACCTATGAGATATTGTGAACCGTCTTTAACATATCTACATACAACTGTGAGAGGGTCCCACAGGATGTGATCATATTCTAGTAAAGGGCGGATTAGAAACTTATGCGACCTTAGCTTCGATACATGTGTATGGTTCGGCATAATGCTTCGCAGCGACCACAGCCCTCTAGACTGTTTGGCAATAAACTGCCGAATGGGAAAACTCCAGATTAAATTGTAGGTAAATATAACTAACAGATAGATACACATAGATACTGGCATTTCTTTATTATTGCTGAAGCATTGGCCGCTATGGTGTCATGTAAAAAAGCAGTACCTTCTTCAGCGGATTGTCATTTGCACATATGTCTTAATGTCCAAGTTAATTTGCCACTTTTGAAACCACAAATAATCGTCAGTTGATGAAGCTAAACGAAAGTAACCGACCACATTCCTACGATATCATTGTTCCTTAACCGGATCTTTGCAAGGAGTTGAGAATTATGCAGCCTCCAAACAGAATTCGCTGCCGTTTGCTAAGTTTCGTCACTCTTAGCAATGTAAATTGGTTATTATTGATTGCGGAAAAGCCATCTCCCCGGGCCCATCCCTCAGATACCAGTTGCTCTTAACGACGTGTTTACTTTAAGATTATAGTTATGTAGCATCGAAGCAAAATTCACTGCCGCTTCGGCAGCTCTTCAAGCTAAACAATACCTATTGTTCATAACTTTGAAACAACCTAGGCCGGGCGAAAAACCAAAGGTCTCTGAACCGACTGCGGCACGCGCAAGCGTTGTCTTGCTGACTGTGGATATGTATGCACTTTAGTAAAAAAACCTCGCGAAAAAAACTGCATAACCTAAGCCAGTTTATTTAGACACAAACGTGTCAATTCGTTTGGTGGGTTGACCAAACGAAATATGAAAGTGAGGCCTGATAAAGTTTTTTTTTTTTTAATTACTTCATGAATGTATTTTTTCACCTTGTCAGAAAATCTCTGGCACCTGCTCTGAGCTTAACATGCGAGAAATCTCAGCGATTTCATTAGAACCAGGAATCAAAATTTCCCTCCTCCAAATTAAATTTAATGACAAGTGTGTATGCCAGTATATGTTTCTAGGAAATTTTTGTTTGCAGTTTATTACCTAGTAAAAAATATATCCTGGCTAATTAAAGATAATCTGCTCATAAACGGCGTGAAAATTTCCCATATTGTGTCCTATATGGTCCTATTACTTAACTGCACAAACCACATTAGTATGACTGTCAAGGTTTTAATTAAAAAAAGTATAAGCCCTTAAATACATTCCCTGTGCATTTTAGTCACGTGATTAATATATGGGCGTCACACATATGGCGTATTCATTGCTTCACAACAAGGAAATCGCAACATGTTTGTTGCCGGTGCACAGGAAAACAAAATGGCTGTGAAATCTTTTGATTATATTGGGTTAGTAATACATTTTATTTGTACACGAAATTGTATTACTGGAGTGGGTGAAAAGTCATGGTTATAAGGCACTTTAGTGTTTGCGCGTCGCCCCTAGTCTGTTGGGCTCAGGCTAATCCCTGCGGCAATGCTTATTCCTAGCTCTCGTGCGCGCGAAGAAGCATTTTCCGCCCTAGATCTGAGATGAGACTTGGAGGGCGACAATACCTTTTTCTGCAATTTCTTTGTGTTTTCCCTGTCAACGCAAGTTGCGGCATCTGGGACTACAGATACCTGCCCCAACACCAAGTAGAGTTTAAATTAGGCACTTTAGATTTACATATTATTTTTCTGTGCTTGCAAGATGCAAAGCCCCGACATACTCCCACCATTCCTAGTAACTTTTTTCACCGTTTGTAATAACACCCCCAAAACGCGTTTTTTTTTTTGTTTTGTTTTTTGGGTATATATTTTCAAGTACATAATTTTATTATATTACCATTTGTCACGCCATGGCACAGGCGAAAATAAAAAAAAAAATATTGTTTGATTTTTATTGTAATAAACACTGGAAAACAATATATATATGTTCAACGGTATTTCTTTGATTGACAGCCACTTCACGTTTTTCTTTATTGCAGTTCTTTGGAGTTTTCGAATCAGAGTCGACGCTCTCTCCAAACGATTTTTGCCAGCGTTCCGTTTCCGGTAAGGAGGAACATGGCGATTGGACTCGAGCTCAATTTCGAGTAACGCTTTGGTACCTTGACGTTCGGAAACCTACCGGCCTGCAGCGTTGTACCGTCTGGATTGTCACCTGACATGACCGGCCGTAGTACCTAGGAAGGTTTCGAACACAGCCATGCTATGCGTGTTAGGAGGGACATGGTGGACCGTGCGGTAGCAGACGAGAGGAGCGAGGGGACGAGAGCTGGGGAGGAGGGCTTGTCGCTACCGAACACAGCCTAGAATACAAGGCCGTAGTGCTGACATTTTTTTGCGTCATCAGTGTAGGCCACCACTGGAAACATATTGGAAACGAGTGCAATGTCCGCGCTCGGCTGCGAGTCAAGATTGTGCCGAACATTGACGCAATCGTCGTGTCCAATCTGTGACCAGCATTAATCTTCGCTGATGACGACATCTCTATAAGCACAACGGTTTTGTTACTTAGGAGTTATTGCGGTACCTCGCATAATGGGTAGTTTTATGACAGCATGTTTGCCCCTCCGCTAATTCCTCCACAACGGAGAATCAGCTGCTGCGCCTGCGGGCCGATGGCGTTGGCTGTAGAGTTCCGGGTATCGTAGCGGCTTCTGGGGCGCGTTGCGGGACGGTGGAAACGATTTACGAAAACTCCCTAATGTTATCTAGTGAAGGTAGTCCAGACTAGCGGTGAGATCAAACAAAATAAACTGTTTTCATTACCGTAAAAAATTTATGCTGAGATTTATATTTTCTTTTTCACAATAACTCACGCTTTCTGTATGTGTTTAATGGAACTTAGTATCTTCGCTTCCTCCGTAATTAGCAATATAGTGCAAGTACCTCTTGGAAAAAGTGTGCTATACCGTATTCTGCTAGATGCAGGATCATATGCGCTACACGTATAAACGTACTGGACAACCCCAAACATATACCGATTTTCAGTACAAAGACACGGGACACCAGGTAGCGGATATAGGCCTGCTAGACGGGTGTACAGTCTGGGCGTCAAGGGATACGTGTGGCGCTGTTAATAACTTATAGTCCACATTGCTGAGAGTAATAGGGAGGTAACCTTCTACGTGCATAAATTTATCTGGATCCTTAGTTTTGGGGATTAATACTGTATGGCTGCTGCAAAATGTTGGTGGTAAGCGTTCACAATCGTAAGCTTCCAGAAATACCTTGTGGACAAAAGGGCACGGTAATTCATTCATTATACTCTTCGTAAAACTTGGCTGGGAGTCCATCCGGTCTTGGTGTTTTAGAGTTAGGCAACTGATCAATCGCACACCGAGCGTCCACCAGAGTTACTTGTCCACTAAGTAGTTCGCGTTGAATTTTACTTACTTTAGTGAAAATGGAAACCAAAGGCTCTGCCACTTGTCTGTTAGAAGATCGCGTTTTTTCCGGTGTAGGTTTTGTGTTTGGGATTTGAATATGCGCATAATATCAAAATCGTTGGCTGAGCTGGTTTTATTTCAGTTCAAACGTTACGTTTGCTTGGAAAGCCCATGGCGCCTTTTATCGTCAATGGCACGCCGCGAGAGTGTTTCAGATGAAAAGAAACGCCTACATTTAGAGCGTGCCAGAGCACCATTGTAGCGATTTTGCTCATAGCTCTGCAGCAGACTTTTGAACAGAATAATTTGTTCCTGAAACACACCAGGTTTTAACATGGCAGTTCCAAAAGACTCTTGAGTTTCGCAAAAAGGGCAGTTTTATCTTTCTTGCTTGAAAGGACACAAAACAAGTAAATTTATTCACTTCAGTTCTCACCTCTTCTTCAAATGAGTCCCATTTGGCGAAAATACCAAATGTTTCATTCGTTGACATATTGTCAAAACAATCCCGAACACGTTTTTTTTTTTGTTTTTTTTTGTTTTTTTTTGAAAATCATCATTACGAAGAAGCCTTGTGTTCAATTTCCATAATTTCCATTCTGGGCTTGACTTACTACGTACGCCTGCTCAGATAAGAACATTTAGAAGACGATGGCCAGAAAAGGACATAGGTTTTACTTAATAAGTACCACATTCGAAAAAAAAAGTTCGCTTGAAAAGTAAACTGATTCAAGCCTGACGTTACTTAATGCATCGAGTTCAGTGAATCGGCCAGCAGTAACCTGACAATCACCATCATCAAATAGGTGGAAATGATATGTGAGGTTGTTTAGTATGTCAGCACTGCTGCCCGATTTTGTAGGAGGCACCAGATCCATCATTCATATTACCGGCAGAATTGAAATCACCAAACAGAGCAACTTGCCTTTCGGTGTAAATGAAAGGGGCGATATTAAAAAAAAAACGTTTTGTCGAAGAACGTTGTAGGCATAAAGGCAAATGAATGGTCAGGAGATACCATTTAAGAAAATAATCACAGCACATGAACCTGCCCTTATTATTCACAGCATGTAAAAGTGAGGAGTATTCTTGTCTCTTTTTTAAGAACAAAAGGCACCCCCCCCCCCCCCGACGAGCCCTCCCCATAGCTCACTCATACCTCATAACTTGAGAGAAAAGTGTCCAAAGCACGAGCTGTGTCCGCGTCGGACGATATCTTTGTCTCCCAGAGGCAATAAAGTCAATTTAGTAGAGACGTGTCCTCGACTGTTCATTTTTCTTCTACTTCGAAACTTTCCTCTTTTCCTGCCTCAGTCTCGGGCTAAGAACAAAATGGTTAAAGTCAATTTGTTACTTTGAGAGGACCCTATACAGTTGGAATTGACGTGCACTGAACACATGCCTCTGACGTGGATGGTAGTGAAGCTCAGGGGAGTAAAATCTAAGGAGGTGTTAGTTATCACGGTAGTTCATAACCGTACTTCTCTACGTCAGCAGGCCGTCTGGCCTTATTGTAAGGGTGCCCGCACACCCCTGCTAGTCGGCAGTTTACGTCGCCTCTCTCGTCGCTGTTGTGGCCGATTGCGAAAAACTTGGTAGATGACTCAGACCATTTTTCAGATGTGGAGGCGGGTCGTTTGATAGATGTTCCACTGGACGTGGTCGAGCGCTTTCGACGAGGTAATGACTCCTGTGAAGAAACCGCTGACGTTGTACTTAAAGGGGGGAAGTCGCTGTCTGACAAAAACTCCATGGGAGATTATGCAAGTGTCGTCTTGCACAAACAGTTCAGATTTTTCAGATTCAGCGGTGACCGTCGCCAACTCAGGGTGTACGTCAGGAGAGGGATGCAGTGGGGCTACCAGCTCTACTGCACCCCTCTCTGTCATCGCCTGTGCGGGCAAGCACAGGCGATGACACCTGTGCTTGCCACAGGTGTCATCGCGCGAGTGTAGGAACCCCCATCGTGGGTTCCTACACTCGCGACGGATGTGACCGATTCGGAAGCATCGTAAACATAGTGGAGGGTGGCCAGGTACGAGCACCAAGCTTGGACAGTCAAGCACCATGACCTGGTGCGGTGTCTGGCTCGCGTTCATTCCCTCGTGAAGTATCAACGACACTTTCTGTTGAGCGTCTCAACCTCTTTCACTCCGGCGGAGCGCCATTTTTTTCTAACAAACGAACACACCATGCCAAAAGTAGACACTGCTTCTACGATACGCTGGTTCTCAAAGTCACCTTGTAGCCACAGAAGCTTCTATTTGACCCCCGCTGTGTCCAGGTCGGTGTTTAGGCATCGGTCTTTGGTCAGAAGCCTGGCCTAGACCAATGCGTTCTGGAGGCCATCATCCATACGTGGCTCATCTGAAATTGGCCGATTTCGATGATATCCTAGCTGCCAAACTCGTCCCGCAAAGCGTTTCGGAAGTCTGTTGCTCGGTATGTCCACGCGGCGACATCTCCACGTAGAAAGACAGAATTAGGGCTAAAAGTACCTGTCGGTAGACGGAGAAGTACGGTCCGGTATTCTTTAGTCGTCCTTACGGTGATACTGGGCGAAACCTCAGCAGCTCCCAGGCCTGTGGCCAGTTCGATTTCATCTAGGTTAAATTCAAAACGACTCTAGTAATGAGCTTTTCAACTCCCCAAAACAAACAAAGAAGATTTGAATCGAAAAACAAACAAACAAAACAAACACTCGCGTAGATAATTATGCGAATGGCCCTGTACACCTTTGCCGTGCCGATGACTTCTTCAGGGGTGGAATATATATGCTGTGAAAATCTGATTACTGTCCAAAAGCTTAATAGCATTCAAAATTTAGGAACGAATTTACCTATAAAGCCCTCGACTTAGACGCTCTGGGAGGATGCACTCTCTGTTAGAGGTGTCGCACCGTTTTGAAAGGTTCGCGAGGTATTGATGGATGGGTTTGATCTCTTGCAAGGGGGGCAAACACAAAATGAGAAAAAAGATATGGATCTATTTCCAGACTTCACGACTTGATAAACATATAAAATATTAGATCTACATCAAATTTTACCTGAAGATCCTGTATGATGCGTTGCTTGACAGAAAATAAACTCCAATATGTTTTATTTTCATTTTACATAATAATGTTAACGGCTCCTCTCTTTTATCTTTCTGATTTGTGGATTCGTTTTCTACGTGGTCTCTACTAGTTACATTATTACCATCATTTAAAAAAGCGAGCCCGTTTGCATATAGGTTTCTGCGTCTACATATGAAAACCTGATGCATACAGGTCATGGCTCTATACAGGAATACTTGTATGAATACAGGTGTGGCATGCATTCCGGTAAACCAGTTTGAAAACGGGTACTGTATGGCATATGATTATATAAATTGAACTGCTCAAACTATGCATATTTATACAGGTTATTTTCGTGGTGCTGGCAAACATTCGCTTTGCTAAATTATACTTAACCACGTTGTGCAAAGTTCACTGGTTTTTTGCATAGAGGGTAGCTTATTTCTTGCTCTGTGGCTTTCCCCGGAATGTTGAAGGAACCGAATCAGAGAGGAGGCCTTGAGGCTACAGAACGTCGGCCAAAGTGAAGCCCCCCCCCCCCCCCCCTTCCCCCAACCTTACCCAACTCCAACTAGGGTGGCACCCATTGCGCGGTTTTTGCTCACGCGGCATATGACATTTGTGACTGAAATATTGTAATGGCCCAAGAAATTAGAAAAGATGTAATTAAGAGTGCGAAAAATCTATAGTCGCTCACAGGAGGTTGAAGTCGATTACCGCAGTTATGACAGTGTGCTTGAGAAGGATAGATCACTGAACCGTGATAGTATGCGTCATAGTCATGAGAAGCCTTGCAACTCATCATTTCAAGTAAGAAGGGTAAAGTTTAAGAAGCTTAAAAATCCGACAAATCCTTGCTAGAGAATGTGCAAGGTTAGAAACATTAAAGAGGTGATTCGATTTCAACAGATTTTATATGTATTGCTCTATGGAGCCGTTTAAGAGGCAGTGTTGATTTTGAATGTTTTTAGGCAGTATTGACTCTTAAACGACGTTCAAACTTTAATGGGCTATAATTAAAAGAAAGCACCTAGTCTAAATTTCTGAGCTATCCAGCCTCAAGAAGTCGTAAGTGTGTTACCATTATGAGTGTCTCAGTCGAGGAGCAGTCTATATGAGATGCGACACTTTCTTGAAACAAAATATGACTGTCTCTAAGGCCGAAACTAAGAATTTGTTTGAATGACAGTATCAAATCTTGAGGCGCCTGCGGACTAACTGCAACTCTCAGAGCAAACAAAAGTATAAGACGTAGCCCCTACGCACCTAGTATAGCCTCTTTGCGCGTTTGGGCTATTTTATGTTTAACTCAGATGAACCAACTAGCCCAACAACGTACCCTACTAAACTATACGTTTGGGTAGCTCTCGTGTTTCTGCTTTCAAATTCATTTTCATCCCTTGACGACTTCAACATATTCAAATACTGAGAAAACAACAACAACAAGAAAAGACGGACCAGAAAATGAGAATACCGCCCTTGTCTTGTGTTCTTCCATTAGACAGAGCCGTTTGCTCTCTTTGTCCTTTACGATGTGTAACAAGCTACCTTCCGCCTTGGTTTTATTTGTTTTTGACAGTCTTGATCTGTGTTTGGCCCCGATTGCATTATTTTTATATCCGCCATGCGGTAGTAACCATAAGAGACCTTCGTATTTTACTAATTTGTGTACATAGAAAATGTGTTTATATTGAACCCCTCAAAGTAGAAAATGTCCATTCCTAGTTTTACTCAAAAGCGAGAGAACGAGAGAAAGCTATTGTTTCTGGGAAACCTTTCATCTTCAGCGAATTCGCGTGCCCGCAGTGACGAGCGTAGGAGACCATATCATGACCTCGAACGGAAGAACTACTAATTGGAAAACGCCCATCACCTAATTACTGTGTGCATAACATATATATATATATATATATGATCTTCTGACGAGGCCGAGCCTCTGGACGAAGGCCGGACTCCGGCCGAAGCGTCGAAGATTAAATCGTTCGTTGTTGATGTTTTCACTGAGGGTTTTTTCTTCTCAGTTATATATATATATTTATTTTTTTAATTTATGAACTTAGCATTGTTTTGGTTGCGTTCTGAACCTAGTCGGCCACGGCAAAGTGTAACATGTGATTTTGTTCTCGATCGCGTCTCTGGGGGGAGAGCTTGTGGCGAGTCGAGATTATACGTGAAGCGAATCATAAAGATGACGAATTTGTTTAATGGGCACTCTTGGGCGTTCTATATGTAAGACATTTTGGTTTTTCTACAGGGTTGTTTGGAAGATCATTACCAGCGTAAGCCACGCACATGACTGTTTATTTCGGCGCACGGAGAAATTGTATACAGGAGCGTTGGGTATCGTCTTCTCGCATCTCCGGTAGTAGTATATCCATATCTCTTGACTGAATATATCAAAATATGATTCCATGAGGGTCCAACGTACGCTATGATAGGTCACCATTTACGGACGCCGCACTCGCTTCTTTCCACCAGTTTGTGTGGCCATCGGGTTTATAGTGGGCTTATTGCATTAACTAAGGTTATTTTATAGTTCTCTTTTGATGTTTAAGTGCCCTGTGAGAAATCAAGTGAGCTAGAAAGCTGGCACAATATTGAAAGTCTAGAAGTCAGTAAACCTATAGTTACAGTATTGCACCCGTATTAAAATATATAACTGCGCTTATCCACTGAAAAAAGAAAAAAATAATAATATTCGAAGAGGTACAAACCGGCATTCGTTCAACTATATCGGTAACAGAATCCAACCTTCAATCGCTTAGATGTAAAAACAAATTGCTTACCGGTTTGGTCAAACAGCTCACATGTTCGATCAAACTGCTCTACTTTTGAAGCGTAACGGTATGCGGACCTGTTCTCACCGCACAGCGTCGTCACGACGCGGCTTAAACTGTGCATTGGTTTTGTCAGAACTGTTCACACTTCGCTCAACACGTTGGGCAGTTTGATTAAACCGCTTAGCAGTTTGATTATACGGCTGCTTCGCCACCAGGGAAGATAGAGAGAGAGAAAGCGGGCTCGGTCTTGGGGACTTTTCTTAGGACTTGGAACTGTTCGGACGTGGTTCGGATGCGCATTGCAGACCGCCACAGACCACGCTCGTATAAAAGTGCTATAAGGTCATCCATATACGCCTTTGTCACTATACTCCGTTATACTTCGTAAGCTACAATGGCTACGAGCCATTGTAGCTTACGGAGACCATACGCGAAACGGGCATGGTCTCTTAGATTGGCTCCGATGCCTAGTAGCGTTCGAAGCGCGCCTACGTAACATGAATCGCAGTATAGTGTTTTAGTTATTGAACGTTATCGGAGCAATAAGCGCCTCTGGTGTACCTCCACCTGTTGGTGTCAAGGTGTTAAGTCCTGAGAGTGGCGTACAGCGGGTGCAGCAAGCATTCGAACCCCCCCTAGTGGTTAGCGTGACCTGCTGCGGTGTGGCGCTTCCCGTGTCAGTCTCCACGCCCGGATCCCCCTATCCCATTCAGACCTCCGAAATTCGAAGTTGAACAACGCCAGTCTCGAAATCGCGTACTGGATTCTAATTTGAAACTTGAGCAATGTAGCTCATAGAAAGATTAATTGCTTTTTATTTTGACTTTCTGTATGATTGTGCTCACCCAAGGGCGTCAAGTTAAGAGGAAAAAATTGCGGTGGCTTAGCTCGACTATGCCAGGATATACGCAGCGTGAGGTTATGCGCACAAAATGAGGCGATATCAAGCAGCTCCGGTGCAGCGTCAGACTTGGCTACTGCACAACACAGGCACACAGCTGGGCACGCGGCCGCGCCAGTGCGTCTGCCGCGGCTATGAAGTCACTCCTCTTGAAAGTAAAGACCCTCGAGGCGAGCGCGATGGCGGAGGAGGCCACGGCGGCGACGGCTCCGGCACGCCAGCTGTGCTTCGTGTGACGTCACTGCTCTTCCCGCTTGCGCAGATCGGCGAGGCGCGCGCTGTGGCGGCGGAGTGCGCGGCGACGGGGCCTCCGCCCCGCCAGCTGTGCGCCGTTTGACGTCACTGCTCCTCGCGCTTGCGCAGAACGGAGCTCGGCTCAGTGTGCGAGCCACGCGAAACTGCTTAACCTCGGCCAGTGTAGCTTACGCTTCAAAAGTTAATCAGTTGCGGTACGCGTTAAAGGAAACATTGCGATAGCTAAAACGTTACGTGGGAACAGTCAAAGTGTCATTTCAGAGCAAATGGACTGAATGAGCGGAATATTTGCGAGCGCGCACTACAGAGCCCGCCTACGCGTTTCGTATTAAACGGAGTAACAGACTTGACTAAAATTCCAGGGCATTTTGGAATCAAAGAGGATGTATGACGCAGAGAGCATTTCATGAATCTGCTCAACAACGTTTATACGACAGAAACTAGCACCACAATGTGGCAATTGAAGAGCACCTCGAACATCGCGCGCTCCCGTTTAAATTCCAAGGAATGTCGAAACTTCATATGTATGCATAAACCGTTCCCTGTCGTTGCTGTGGAACACAGAGGAACACTTACGAAATCGCGCACTCAAGTTTCAAGCGTCCAGCTCCACCTATAATCACGCCCGTGGTTTCGCCGGTTTAACGCCCATCTTGTTTTACTGGTTTTGTTGCAGGGGAATATTTCTTCCATACTTAGCGAAGACGCATTGTTTTAATAATTTTTTTTATTGTTTCCTTTGCCTGCATCCAGGGATGGGCAAAATACATGCAAATATGTATCGAAATACAAATACAAAAACTTCGTCAAAAATGTATTTAACTACAAATCTAATTACAGTTCTAAAAAAAAATTCAGAACAAGATACAAATATAACCAAATGTATTTGGTGTCCCTCCAAATACTTTCCCGTTAGCCATTCTCAAAATATGCGTCAGCGACTTCAGGGCACCTGCAGCGTGTTTTTCGGTATCTCATTTTAATTTTGCATTGCACACTCGGGAGTTAGTGTGCGAGGCTCTAGTAACGTAGTTGAAATATAATTAAAAAAAAATGTAATCACTTTGGAGGTAATAGGTGAAAAAAGTGCAGAGCTTCAAGCAGCTTTTTTTGTCGATAACATTTTAATATAGACCAACAAAGAACCGAGACGGCCAAGACGCGCAGCACTAGCTGGAGAATTTTTTATTGTTGCAACTCGCACCAGTTACGAAAATCTGGACAACCCGCGCATTTAAAATATTTCAGGCCGAAATATGAATGGAAATCAGGCTGCAAAGCATTACGAGTTGTCACAGGCACTTATTTAGCCAGAGTGCCTGTGAACGTCGATTTCGTCACTATTATTGTCCTGGATTAGCACCGTAATCACTAAACACTTGTGCTTGATTGAGAGACGCTGCATTCGGTGAAGAACATAGTTTTCTTCCTGCTCGGGACAGTGACAATAAATTTGAGGGACGTATTTTCACCCACAAAATTGTATTTAATTACAATTGTATTTGAAATACCCTCGTTTTAGTATTTAAATACACACGTCGAATACATTACCCAATTTGTAATTAAATATAAGTGCAAAATACACAAAGTAATCAAAATACGTATTTCAAATACTTGTACCCGATATATCGCCCATCCCTGTCAGCATGTTATGCTCATGTTTATACGTAACGACGCATTGTCACCGGACGTCTCAATGGCAAGTGACTTCGGATGGTCACGTGGCGTCATGACATCACGCGACTCACGGTGTCATCTGACGTCATTAAGTCGAGTGGCATCACTGTGCAACGTGATTGTCATGACAATGTAACGTCATGGTGTCAGGTGACGCCAGGTAACCTGTAACGTACTTCCCGGTGTGATGTCAAATTCGTGTCGAGCAGCGTGACGTCATTGTGGAAGATTTTCGCGGAGAGCCGTAAGTAGCCCACGTCCTAATGGAGTGCAGTCGACAGCATAAACTCGCGAAATGTCCCACTAACTGCCATCGTAATAGAATAAACTCCTGCAATGCATCTTCCTAAGTTAACGAATAGCATAAATGTTTCAGCCAAAAAGCAGCGAGATTCCCTGTTTGAAAGTGCTTTGTCAACACATTTCAGACGTTTCCATTTGGGTCTCACTAGGAATTTACCTAACTCGCCAGGTGACTTGTATAACTGTGTGCCATATCAAACGGGTACCCGTTTTCAATCAGTTCACTTATTAAACAATACCGCGTATCAAACGGGTGCCTAATCAAAGGGGTAGCTGTATCAAACGGGTAGCGTATTTTATATATTGCAAACTGACCTGAGCGGGCCGAGCTGCTTCCAACCCGCTCGAATTTCGAACGTTATTTTTCAATACGTCCGCTTGCACGGCACCCTTTCATCTGCGTGTCTTGGAAGAACACATACTCTGTAATAACGTAGGCACAACTTCACTAACAATCGGTTTTGATAAAGCGATGATCAGGAATTAGCATAATCACTGTCGTTTTGTGCGCCAGAAGAAATATGGAAACGAACACCGCGTGCGCAAACACACAACCCTAAAAATGTTACCGAGCCCTTTTGCTGATCGTTAATTAATGCTCGTTTGTAATATGTTTGCTGCTTCCAACACAATTTTATTTTACCAGCTTAATGCCACCATACAGACACGGACCTCCAGCGCTGTAAAGGACTGCCTAGGCTTAGCGAGGACTAATAAACGTTCAGTTTGGCTGCGACAAAGACCGCGTCGGAAGTTCCGTAGGCAGATAACTGCGGTCCCTACTCTTTGCGAAGCCCGGGCAAACCACATGGCTTGGTTTCCCTTGACAAGAGGTAACCAAGAGCTGACTTCTGGCAAGAAAACCATTTTGTAAGTTCGAAAAGGCTTGATATGAACTGTGGTGCGCAAGTTACTGGAACTAAGCTCAAAGATAGAATCGTGTCACCTGACGTCGTCCAGTGTTTACCTAACCACACACCCGCTAAATAAGGATCGCTAGAAAGAAACGTGGTACAGCTTCCTAGTGGAATAAGGTCGGAAAATAGCGTAAAAATAGCCTTTCTAAAACACGACTTTGCTTTTTTTTAGAAAGCGACGCAAGGGTCTAAACAACACCTAATGCTAGCTACCTTTCCCATGAGAAAGCATACATACAACACGAATGACGGCGTAGTGCGTTTGTGATGGTCGTTACAACAAATTTCATGCGTAAATTTATTTATACCAAACATCACAAACTCGCGACCTTTTTTTTTAATTTAGGAAGACTGCCTTCGCCTACTGGCGTCATCACAAGAAAGAAAAAAAACCTTAAAGGAGCTGGGTTGCTTATGTTGTATTTTACGAATTAAGCCATAGGGTGCCAGTTGTCGACGTCCAAAAATCTTCGAAAAGATCACGCGCCGCCCACGGGCTTCGAACCTGGATCCGCTGCGTTGGAAGTGGTGGTTGTACCGCAGACATACACCACGGCTGTTCTTGTGCATATTTATTACATGGAATATGATACGTTTTGTTCACAACGTGGTCATTCAAGCTTCACTCTCGACACAATCTAATTTGTTTTTCTAAAACTGTTTGATATTTTCAAGTCTGTTAAACAAATGCAGCCATACATGAACTATTGCTTGAATGTCATACAACTGGGCAAATCGTACATTTCTTGGTCCAAATTCTTGTTTTTTATATCAAAACGGGGATTCCATATGCTATTTAATGCTAGAAGCATTGCCATGACTTACCGGAAGTTGTCGACAGATGATGCATGCTGGAACAAGTGAATAACCTGTAACATTCCTATTCGTTTTTAGAGTGCGGTACAAAACATCAAAGAAAATGGCATCTCCTCAGTGAATAAATTTATTCTCGATATTTTCATATCTTTTACATAACATACAGCTTGTCTACAGCGTGACGAATACTCTTTTAAATTGTAGTCAAACGTTGGTGCGAAAAACTGGACAATATAATTTGGAGAAAGAAGGTTTTCGAGGCTGTGAAATTTAAATATTGTTTAACCGGCAGAGTGTATGGTAAGAGAAAATTTTGCTGAACTCTGAATAGTAAATTCATACTGGAAAATGGATACGTTCAAGATTATGTGTCGACGTTTTACGTAGAACAAACATAACAACAATATTTTGGAAACCTTAATCGTAAAAAATGAAATGAATTGAGTATTTTTTTAGATATACTACTAACTCACAAGGTTGGTACCGTGCGGAGGATACTATCGAACCAGTTGGAGTGCATGCCACTCTATACTGAATGATTTCACGCAGAAATGGATAATATTTATCTCTTAGGAGAAGAAAGCGTGAAACCTACTGGCATAAAATAAATGGAGAAGTCAGAGTTCACCATCTAGTACACTACAGAACAAGTTGTGACTGTTGTAATATTCACGTTGATGTGTTTCAGTAAAACCCCGAGAGGGGGCAGCTGGTTGTCGCGCATACATGACCGAGCTCGCTGGCGTTGTTCGGTTTCTTCCCTCCCCCTCCTTGTGGTCAAATAGAATTATCACGATAATCACTACAGTCATGGTGTATTTGTTCCCAATTGGACTTCCATAATAAAAAGGCAAACGCTTTGCGCCGTTTTGAATAATCGTCCGCATTGCAGTGCAGTACCTACAAGACCGACCGCAACCTTGACTTTAAAATCACGTTGCATACTGTCGAACGTGCAAGCACGAAGCAAATTTCTGTGAGACCAGCTTTTGGTTCCTTCTTCCAAGTCACTCGCAACTCCGGGCCGCTAGGATGTGCTGTTCCGGTAGTGATTCAAGGGAACTCGTACATAATCTTATGGACTGAAACTACACTCTATACTATCATATTGCCCGGGGGTCTTGCCCGAATCCTCGACGCTTATTTAGATTGTCTGAAGTTCCAGTGGCCTAGTGAAATCCGCGATTGAACTTCATTGTATTGGTCGCACAATTATTGTTTGTACAAAAGTATGCGAAACAGTCCTCATTTGCTCAAATCTTAACTTCAATGTTGCGCAACGAAAAACCTTTTATTTTTCGACTTCTAACTATGCTTTTGCACATGGGCTTCAGATATAAAGTAAAAATAAATGAGTATAAGAAATCGCCCTTTCGAACTGCACAACAAATCGGAATGCTCTCCGGAACTCTGCTATTTATATTTAAGTTTATACAACATGTGGTGTGCGACGTTTTAGTGCCATGAAAGTTATCATCAACACCAGTGCCCGAAAAAAGCTTAAAACAACATTATCACTAACGCTGTTGAATACATTGGGATGTCAACTTGCAGCATCCCAACCCGAGAGCTTCTGTTGTCTACACACACTAACACACGTCGCGCAACATAAATATTTGTCTGAATAAACCTTCCACGAATTCCACACGTCTGGTGATCCCCTTACAACTTGCGAATTATGCGCTGTAATCTGTTCGTCAGACTTTTTGGAAAATATTGTGACTGGTCGATAGTCAGTAACTTGTAAATATTTTGTCATCTGCATTTGGAACAAGCATAGTATTTTACGCAGCAGGGAGGACGGGCGACTTGTTTCTGTAGGTTTTTGAAAATATTGTGCAAACTCGGACATAAAGTGCTTCCGTCGAAATTTATAATATTAATCAGTAACAACATGCGGTCCTGGGGTCATGTTTTTTGAAATGGCATCACAGCGTATTCTACCAGAACTAAATTGATTAATTCCTACAATTACTTCGTGTACCCTTTCTTTAGATATAAGGCGATCTTGTAGCAAAATAATAGTAATTTTGCAATATAAAAATAAAAAAAAATTTCAAATAACACGTTCGGTTTTATTTCTCATGATTCATTTGTTTTACCCAATCTCTTGAATTTCTTGCGATCATCTCAGACCTTCTCTCCTCTTTCATAAGGTTCATTGTTGGCTGTTTACTTGATAAATATTATTCAGCAGGAGAATGTATGACCGCGCCTTAGAAAAGCTCATGATGAAATATATGAAGCTCCGCTTTCATCCAGATGATATATTCCAAACCCTCTTCATAGTTTTCACATTCAAGTCCAGCTAACTCACGCAAATTACTAATCAACGCCTTTCTCTCGCCGAATTTTAAAGTTTTATTATGCAGGCTTTCTCAATTGCAATCAGTTTCAGTTCTTGCTTAAAATATTCCGCTTAATCAATATATGCAAAGCTCTTCATATTTGCTCAAAAGGATCAGTCCCATCGGCGACAGCATGTTCATCTTTGAGCAGCTAATTATTAAGTGTTTTCGTACTTTCCAGTCTATGCTCCGTTTTTTCCCTTTTCCTTCCCATCGGTATTGATATCATGCATTTGTCTGTGAAAAATACTTGTTTCTACTGCATAGTCGTTTAAAATGGAACTAGCTCTATAGAAAACCAGATTTGTTAAGTCTTGTGTGCTATGTGTTTTGAAGATATATATATGGTAAGTAGTTTTACTTAGCTTAAATGAGGCAACATTGAAAAATCGAGACTGGTCCACTGCGTCCTGCAGTTGTCGCTTACTTTCGTTAATTTGCTGTTCACATGGCGCTGTCTGCTGCGTCAGAAACACATTTTAGATCTCCAAGAAGTACTATTCTATCGTGAATTAAATAAGGTAGCATGCAATAAACAAAAAGTCTGGTGTTCACTTCATTCGACGCATAAACTCCTCGGGTGCCGCTGGAGCGTTCGCCGAGTACATTCTTTTTTTTTTTGGTTACCGGTTTAAGAACCAGATGTTTAAAGGTTTCGTCCGCCTTGGACAATTATTGATTTTGTTCGGAGAACACAAAAGCGCGACCGTTTGAGACGCAGTCTTATTCTTTTTCTTAGTAACGCGACAGCGTTAAGAACCCGCTTTATATTTAAGGTTTGCAGAACCGTGGCAAGCTCATTGACGTCTTATACACACTCTAACCGCAGTTGTGAAGGCTCTGTTGTTCTCTAAAATATTAGGTTTCAGGAGTTCAAAACATAAAGAGTAGTAAGAAATTCTTTATATTTCAATTTCTTAAATATTCTTCCCTCTAAATATCGGAACGCTTTGTTTGGTTGCAAGATTGTACAACTTAATGTATACAAAAGCGCAAACGATCTGCCTGTATTTTTTTTATAAAAAATAAAATATCTCTAATAGGCCTTGTTTCACACTGCTGCTAAGACAAAGCCAAATCAGCGCCGGTGACTGCTACAAATGAGGTAAATAAATTATATCTGGACGCCCTTGCCGGACACTGATGCGTTGTTCTCTCTGCCGTTGTTGTTTTGCTAACGTTCAGTTTTCACATTTACCGGCAGTAAGAAAATCGCCGCGCACTATTAGCGAGGTTTTAGGATAATCCTGAAGAGCAGTAGGCGTGGCTTACGTCTTAGGACACTGCGCCCTCGCAACATTCATCGTTCTTCAAACAAAGGTTACCGAACCTGAGTGAGGTAACATTCAAAAGTATTTCAAGACACCTACACTTGTCAGCATTAACAATATTAAAAGAAATATCAAGCCTACCACGCCTTAAGGCAGGACTTTCTGTATAAAAAGCGTTTCGATGCGGTACTTGGCATGTTATATAGCCTTGCGAGGGAGCACTTCTGAAGGTACGTTCAAATAGTCTATCAACCATACCGTGCATTTACCATATTTTCTACTTTTAGAAAGGTAGTATATCCACACTGTTGGGAGAGCAAACCAGAAAGCATGACTGTATAACCCGCTAAAGGTGTATTTAGACGTTAAAGAAGAAAGTTAAACTGTTATGAAAATATTGTATATTGTTCATTTTTTTCATTTATGTCTGACTTACGGGTTATGGTAATATTCTGTGCACGTCATACAACCGCAAAAGTTTCTTTAATTCTGTTGTGTCGTTGTTTGTTCGGTGTAAAGTTTGTCAGCCTGAGTAGTCGTCGCGGTGTCTGTCTTCAAGACTGCACAATGGTGGAATCGATGATTCTTTACTACCCTTCCAGGCTGCAGGTCTAGTGGTTCGAGCTGGTGTGTATATAAGGATTTGGAGGGTAGTTAGTTTCCACCTTTTCAAGAATTCGATGAACTGTGGCAGCATAAGTAGAACTTCCACAATTAATGTCCATTGAATTTGAAGTGTAGTCATAGGGAACTCTGAGTCAAAAGCCAGGTATTCTAGCACAAAAAAAAATATTTTGTCCTTCTAGTGCATTGTTATCTCTGGTGAAGTCCTTGTACTTTGCCGCAAAAGAACCCCATGCTAAGTGATAATATTACTCGATGTTTATTATATTTTTGGCGTTAATGGCAGCAAATTAAAATTATTTAGCGCGAACGGTTTCATCGCAGGCCTCCGGTTGCCTTTCTATCAAGTGTAGAAAAATCCAGCGTACTCTTAATTTTCGAAGTCTTAAACGGGGAAAGCAAAGAATTAGCGTCAGAAATTTCAGTGGATACAGCAGACATTCCTTTTTAGCAATTTGTGGGCACGTCTGCTTTTTCTTGCAGTGACAGCCTTAAAGGAGTCACGAAACGCTTTTCCAACCTTTTCCTGTTTAACTTCCCTCCTCAACTCATAAATCGCGCATTCTACTGAACAGTTCAAGAAGACGGAAAGGGGGCGTCCCCTCTTGCTTGTAATCTCGCTTGTGTAGCCGGACACAGCCATTGCCCCCCTAGAAGATTAGCGCGTCGCCCAAAATTCAGACAAGTTGCTTTCCCCTCCCCGTTCACCCCGAAACTGACAGCGCTATGGAAGCTACGTGCTCGTTGGGCGAGCCAGATTTTTGCCACGTGAAGACGCTCTCTCGCGCCACCGAGGCGCAGAGAATGAGGTCAGGTGATGAGAGGGAGGTGGGTGATTGGCCCTGCAAGCGCTTAGCGTCCACCACAATGTCAGCTAAGAGGTGAAGGGATTAAGTGAGGTCCGGTGCCGAATGACGTGCGTTTGGGCGGGATGACGCGCTGCGGGTGCCCGGTGACGCGCTGCGGGGTCCGCGGATGTATTACAGTGGAAAGGCAGAGAGCGTACGAAGGAAGGAGGTACGAAAGAGTACCCTATGTTTTCGAAATTTTCGCACCGAAAATCAGATTTTTCACTTTCTACCTTTTTTTCTTTTGGCCCACTGAACCGATGTGCTATTAGTAAAATCCCAATATAAATGATTTACTCCAGCCCAAAATGTATTTCATGGGCCCTTTAAAGGACATATGCAAAGGAAAAACAAACAATTTTTTTCAAACAGGCTAGATGCAAAAAGAACGTTATTAAACGAAAATTACAACAGAAAACGCGCGGAGTCACCGCCGCATCAAAGTCACGCTGCCGCCGCACGCTGAGCCTTGTGCGGCGCCGGTTCAATGCATTTCTCCATGCCGCCATCGCCGCGCAAGTTCGTCTGCTTTGTGGCACCGCCACCGTCATATTACCGGCGGACCAGTCTATGACGTTTGCTTGCGTTTTTTCAGAAGGTTCCTTTGGGCTCTAAAAGTTACTTCCTAATCTTCAATTTCGTGTCACTTAAAACGAAGATGATAAAGAAACTTTTGGAGACAATGTGAAATTTCTGAAAGAGCAGAAGCACCACGTGACAAACAGCGGCCAGTGACGTGATATATAGCGGCCACTTTTCCGCGGCGCCCGCTGCAAATTTTTATTGCGCCGTAAATATAGCTCTAAAAAAATTATTTTTCGTTATAAATTTATTTCATGACTTCATTTAACTAAACAGGCTGTTAAAATTTTGTTACTTTGCCTTTGTCCTTTAGGCCACACCACTAGCAACACGCCCAAATTAAACGAAAGAGCAGTCGCTGTAAACCCCAGGATGCCCATGCGGTTATGTAAGGGCTGTAAGGTACAGCACGGTTTTGGCCTAAAAATACCTTCTGTCATATACTTCCCCCGGAAGACGAGTAAGGCACAATTGCAGACGAACGCTGCCACCGCGCCAGTCAAATAAAAAAAAAAAAATAACACTAGGCTGCGATGCTGCCAACTGCGTAGGCGGACTGCAATTTTTTTTTTCTCCCCATAAGGACCTTTGAATAAATCTTGATCAAGTACAACCTTGATATAGTACCTAGAATAAACTTTTATTTAATTCCGCCAAATCACTGCTCCTTGTACTGATCAGTGATAAAATTCTAAGCCAAACTTTGTAGGAAAATAAGCGTAATGAGATTGTCACGCACGATTTTATTCTAGTGAAAAGAAGTAAGGGCTTAAGTGTAGTTAGTTTTTTTTATACAAAATGTTGTTTGCGGGTCGTTTTTTATGAGCGAATTATCAAGCACCAGCGTAATAGCTAGAGTCATGAGCGAATGACCCGCTAGGAGCATGAAATATCTTAGGGTTATATATAAAATGTAATATATATGTATTGCGGGTATCCAAGAAGCGACAACTGCCTTCGATGGCGTCCAGGATCGTTCCGCGCACGCGCTCGTCCCCGAGCACCGGCTAGCCCCGCGCGCCCCACGATGATCTTTATTCTTTCATATGCCCACATCAACCCACCCCTCGGGGGAGGGGCAGCGTGTGTCTAAAGCTCGCTGCAGATAACCAAGGTGTCAACCGCTCGGTCAAAACGGCTGAAGTAGTTCATCAGGGCATCTTGCGTCCTCTCCTTTGAAAGAACTGTGCGCGATCGCCTTACACATCCCGATTTTTACACTAACTGCTTTCTTCTCGGAGGATCCACCACTTCCAACCCAGACGACAAGAAGACCAACTGTTCTTCGTCTGAAGTGAATCCCACGCACTGTAGCAATCTCACGCACAAACGGCTGCACAAGTCCTCAAAACGATCACAGCAGTGCGCTGGGTCCATCGAGGACTGCTCCCGCTTCAGTGTTCAGCCTTGCATAGGACATGTCCGGTCGTGACAAAAAACAGACTACCGACGCACTAATTGTTGTGCTCGGATCACCTTTGGCTTACGTTTCGGCACACCTGATCGGGGAACCCGAGTTCGCACGGCGGAGAAGGCCGGAGGACAAAGGAAAGGTGTGAAGGCGTGACTCGGGCTCAGGTGGCGGGGACACCACCGCCCCTGGCTTTCGCTCGTGGCTACATGGTCAGGGCGTGGGTGGAGATATGGTCGGGGAGGCGGGTGTGACTAGTCGTCGATGTTAATACTGTCCGAAGGAGGGGTGCGCAGCCTTTCCAGGCAGGATCGAAAAACAGCTAGGGGTGAATGCGGCCACCACATCGGCTGACGTCAAAACCGGGTAGATGCCGTCAGGTTGTGATCATGCTGTTGCTGACCCTCGATGTTTAGGTCCCCTCGTGAGTGCCGGTGCTCAGATATAGGGTCACTCTGCAGAGGAGGCATTGTGTCGCCTTCTCCTCGTCCGTGCAGACACAGTGCGTATTTTGGGCGCGCCACTCTTATAGACTGTGGCCCTGTAACGGCGCCGGGACGGCGGCCAAATCAAGTCCTTGATGCACCTGGGGCTGATGGTCTTAGTCCGCCCGGAAAGAAAACCCCACAAGCCTATTCTGATCCATTATACACTAGGTGGCCACCTCAGTGGTTTGGGTGCGTCGCCGGGGTGTCCGGTGGAACGCCAGCCTTCGGAGGTCCGGGGGTGGCTTTGTGTTGATGCAGCTATGAGGGAATTCGGACCGATGTGGAGTGGGGGCTGTGGGGAAGGGGATCGGCGAGACCGTCTCCCATGTACGGCTTCTGGCATATCTTCGGGTGACCGGATGTGTAAATCATTGTTAACTAGAAGAGGTATGACGGTTATTGAGCAGCTGTCACGCGCATCGCGTTCAAAAATGGGTCGCAAGTGGTTTATACTAGGGTGGCTACATGTTTCCGCCGCTCCGCTGTTTAGGGTGGCGACAATGTTTGTAATACCTGTTGCCGACAAACCAGTGTTGCCTACCTCGTTACCATGGCAACCTCCGCTGTTTTCGTCGACCATTTTGTCACACTCGCCGGTAGAGCGCTCGGACTACGCCGATAATCCTCCTTTGGGCTAAGGAGCGCTCACCGCTCCCATTCCGACGACGAGGTTTCGGCGTTCAATGCAGGTCTGTTGCGTTCCATTTTGTCGCGGGAACTCGCGTTGCGATAAAAGCAACGCACACTTCCTGCTCGCAACCTGAAAATATGAAACACCCGAAGAAAGAGAGCGACAGTCACGACGACCGCCATCCCGCTGAGCCTCCGATTCCTCTTATGAACGGAAACGGAAGTGGCCTCACAGTGTTGACGGTGTGTCAAGAGTACAGAAACTCAATGTTGTTTACGTTTAGCTAAATAAAAGTGAAAAAAAAAATGGCGGTGGGAGAGGATCTGGGAGAGGGTAACAAGAAGTTGGCGCCACCCTAAAGCGAAGCGGAAACATGTAGGCACCCTAGTTTATACTAATAGGCTTGGTAATAGAACCTGTATATCGGCATCGGAGTCGCTAAGCTAAACGCTAAACGTGTGCCGCAACCACGGGAAGTCCTTCCATCGCTGGGCTAGGGTAGCCAAGAACTCTTTACCGAAGTTACTGAGTTGGTGGGTTGGGCTAAGTACCAGATTTCCGATAGAGAATTGCGTGTCCCTTCGGCCTTTGTTACGTTGTTGCTGCTCTTGCGATGGAAAGTTTTCGATATTCTCTCGTGCCATTTGCACTGCATTAGTGAGATTATTGCGTAGTCGTTGTGGAAAATCTGAGTGCGAGCGGCGGGAATCAGTGTCAGGGGATTCAAAAGGTAGTTTTCTAGAGGAACTGACGGAACCATAGAAGCAGCTTGATTCTTTGCGCCTGTCTGGAAATGCGGAAACGAATTTGAGGCAGTTGAAACAAAAGTAAGAATTGTATCTCCGTGCTAATTCTCCAGGGAAACCAGGACATTAAGCCGTCAAAGTTGCCATGCTCCTGACCATTGCCGGGGACGACGCTTTAAAAATATTCAACAGCTTTACGCTAGCAGATGGTGAAGCTAACGAGGACTAACAGCTGCAAGGAGCAAAACGCTAAGAATGCTGCGCTCGATAACAAAACAAGGTTTTTAAATGCTAAATGTTTCGAACAAGAACGCCGCAAAAAGCTTAATCAGTGGAGCAGTTCATCCGGGATAATAAAAATCAGGCTAGATACTGCAAATTTAGAGAACTGTCCAAGGTAATGATTCGCCCCCAAGTACCGTTCGGGACCACCTGCAATAATTTTCCTAAAATGCTGAGGGAGAAGGACCTGACGTTCCAGAAAGCAAAATAACTCTGTGAATCCACGGATACCACCGCCAAACAAAATAAAACATGGCACGCAGCCGAAGAAACGGTACACTAATAAAAGAACCCACCAGCGTCGTTCGCAGAAAACAAGCCCCACGTACCAATGCTTGAAGGGCAACCAGGTGCACAAACCAAAGAAATGTCCTGCATTTGGGAAACCTTGTTATGCCTGTCATGGGCGAAATCACTGTGCAATGTGCTGGCAACACAACAAAGAAACTAGTGTGTCAGCACGCTGCAGCATATCGACTAGAATTTTGATATGATGGACGTGAGTGTTTGATACACTTGGGAATGACGGGATTGGATTGTAAATTCACAGCCAGAGGAGAACGTCATGTCGCTGATGGTGGATACGGGGCCGCCCGCCAATCTCTTTCCCTTATCTGTCTACAACAGGGTGCTGACCAAGTCACATCAAAGTCCGAGCAACTCCGTTGTGCGCCTATACAGCGAAATGTCCTCAAACAAATCGGCGTCACACAACTAATTGTAACAGAAAACCGGCTATAGAATTACGGCTGAAACTTGGAACGATTAGTTTAGCAGCGTTTCTACTACCGCTCCTGTAGTTTTAGATTGTTCATTTATTTTGCATTCAAAACGAAGACAACTGTATCGTACCGCCCGTCCCTTATGTTATGTAAGCTGTGCCAATATACCTTTACGCGTTCTTGTGTTCCCCATGCCGACGGCGTCAATATGACGTTCTTTATATCAACTCAAAACCGGCTATTACAGTATTTAGCAGCGCCCTATTAATCAATACTAACCTGTATTAATCAGAAAAGCTGTGACATAGTATTGTTCACCAGATACTTTCCGTACGACAGCCTCACACAAGCGAGCAGCTTTCAATACAGTATTTCGCTTTACAATGGACTGGAGCGGACACTTTAAGGATTTCAGAATTCAACTAATCCAGTGATGTAATTGTATTAAGTAGATTTATTATGACATTATTTTGCTTTATATAACGCATTAATGTAATAATCACTCAACTTGATAGCACAGAAATTTCAATGAATAGGCAATCTCTGGTCAGATTGATAGCATATAATTTTTGTCATCTGTGCACTGTTACGTACCGATGCCAAGTAGTAAATGATCTTACAATTCTATATGAATACCCCATATCAAGTTTTACCCATTTCTAGAATTAATTTTTTGCAATATAATCTTTATGATTCCGGTGTGGACATATTTCCATACAACTATTTATCATTGCTGAAAGTACTAGTATTTGTATGTATATATATTGTTTGTTTTTAGCCGTTCGCGTTTAGAATGCCGTCTATTTATTGTAAAATGTGAGTTGGCTGCATGTTAACGTGAAGGTTATTTTTTTCGTAGTGTACCAATAAGATATCATTTGTTGCTGTCTAAGACACTAAAATAAAATAAAGTATTATTATCATTATTATATTTAATATTATTTCTTATCTGGGATATTATTTATCATTTTTGGCATTATTATATACATTCGCACGAACTCGCTCATCTATCATTTCTTCTAGGTAATGCGTGTCTACGGTACTTCCGCGTGGCGCGATCGTACCGAAGGTTAATTGGTACTCAGACGGCATAAAAGCCCCCAACACCTCGAGCCTTCGATAGCTCGTAGCATGTGCGAAAAAACTATAGGACTCGACGTTACTAAAACACTCAGTTGGGAAAGTCACACTTGAAACCTGAACCGCGACGGTTGACCGAGGAAGAAGTAAATACGATAACAGCGCCACCCTTTAGCGACGAGTTGAAAGTTGAAACAATGAAGCTGCTCTGCAGGGCTACTATTAGAGCAAATGAATGCTCCCGGAGTACCGAAACTGCCAGGTTCGAAAAGCCAAGATGGCGGCTGATTTTTTGTTTGTTGTTGTGGTCATTTTGAGCTTTTATAAAGCGTGATTTTGCATAAAAACGAAAGGAAAAGAGCTTTTTTGTTGGAAGTTTTACTAGACATTACCTCAAAAAAAACGGAAGCGTGATGTTTGTATAACACTTTGTCTACAGGGTGTTACGGTACAAAAAATATTGTTTTTATACAGTCATGTTTCACCAGTTACGTAAGGTAGCGCGCCCCAACCTCGGCGCATCCTAACATCGGTGATTGATTGAGGCTCGTACGCTTGGAAGAAGGGGGTTGGCGTCCCTGAAACCCCTTCCGCCGTATAGGTTTCGGCGCCAATATGGCCGATTAAAGAAATAATAGAACAGTCACAGCCATCGCCATTCAATGCGGTACTCCCGAACCAATAAAATCAGCCGTGCAGTTCTCCGAGTGGCCGCTGCGGGAGAAATGGCAGCGTTGCAATCGCCATTAGTTCGGTTCTTGAGTACGCATCTGTGCCACGTTTTCAGAGCAGGCTCTATGGCAGTTTCCTAACTGAGTGGTTCTAGTAAGGTAGATAGATCTTGGTCTGAAGTATTAGGTAGGCCGCATTCTTTATACTCGAAGATACTCAAGAAAAGCATAGTCAAAGAGATTATCAGTTTTAGTGACACTCTCATTTTTGTTTGGGGCTTTATAGTTATATATAGTCTATTTCATTAGTCGGGAGAAAATTCTTTGAAGTGAACAAAAATTGGTGCGCATTGCTAATTTTACTAATTCAGAATAGTATATGAAACAATTTACAGCACTCGCAATATGGCTATTGCATTGCAACAATAACAAAATTGCTATACAATTTCGCTATCACAATATTAAATCAGGTAACGCAAGTTAATTACAAATTCTATAAATAAACTATAAATCGTTGATGTAGTATTTGCAAAACTGAACCCCTCCCCCCCCCCTCCTAATATGCCGCACGGCCATGCAGGCTTCCTCGTAAAAAATGTGATGGCTCAAACATTGTCGGTTTTCAACTACTGCAATAAATAAATCAGTATATTCCAAAAATAACGAAGTGGAAGTTTTTTTACAGGGTTACCACAAGGTGGCTGTGAATAGCGTTTTTGCGTTTTTACCCGCCTCAATCAAAGGGGTGCATGTAGCACCACCTACACTGGCTTAAGACCTCTCCACGTCTTCTTGACACTTTAAAACTCCGACCGCCCTTTTAGTTCAGCTTCCTCCGGTGTATAACCTTTACAAATCCCCATATGTAGATTTTAATATTTAGCAAAGAGGCTTTGTTTGTTCATTAATTTTAACACATTTCATTTCACAATTTATATTCCACGGCAAGTTGTAAGTTGCTAACAGCTTATCCTATCTAGTGAGCCGGTACTATTGTTGAAACGTTTTAGGCAATAAACACTCGGGCTTCCCTTACAATGCGTACACTGCAGTGATTCAGCACCACCAGGACCCAAAAATTTTTATTTCGCCTTCCTTCAAATTTTTATAAATTAAAAGTGTATTTTCCCAGGTACGTGCTCATATTAAAAGCAACCGCTGAATTTCCTTGCTATTACGATGCGGCATCCGCATCATGAGGAACTGCGGCCTTATCCGCATTATGTGCATGCGTATGTGACAAAACAGCTGCATATAAATACCTTCACGAAACGGTGCAACTTGCGAAACTAAACTTACAAACCTTTCCAGTGATACAGCGTGTCCCTGAAAACATGTACAGAATTGTTGTTGTTTTTTACTGCAAAAATAAGATATAAATTGCCAACTGCTGTCTCCACCGAAATGTAGCGCTAGCAGTGCGGATGAGATGCCAATGTTTCATAACTAGCCTTATTATTCGAAAGTCATAAATTATTCGTAAAAAGTTTCAATAGGAAAGTATGGCCCGTTCAGGTACGCTCATGCCTTTCATCTGTATATATTCTTGGCCATCAATTTCCTTATATAGACATTTCCGAAATCCATATACAACGCTTGAATCGAATAACAGGAACCTCTGGAAATTTTTAATTTTGTACAAACTGACTGCGCTATATTTGGGTGCAAGCTGGGCGTTCGGCAATGCACAGTGTATCTGCAGTAAAAAAAAAAAAATTTTTTTGGAGGACAGATCGTACAATATGGCGAGTACGCAGGCAGGGGCTTGGCACTGGAAGGATGTCCAGCTCACCCTTATGTTTTCTGCAGATATGCCTTTTCACCGTGGAAGCGAGCTTTTCGCCCTCACCTTCGGAATCCATGCCGATATCTTCACCAACTTCGACAGCGGACCGGGAAAGCAATTTCCCGGATTTCCAACGACTACGCTTTCACCAGCTCGGCATCTGGCAACAAGGGACGACTGACGCAACAGGATGGCTACAAGAGCAACAACCGCCCTCGCATCACTCGGGGCTTGGCACTGGAAGGATGTCCAGCTCACCCTTATGTTTTCTGCAGATATGCCTTTTCACCGTGGAAGCGAGCTTTTCGCCCTCACCTTCGGAATCCATGCCGATATCTTCACCAACTTCGACAGCGGACCGGGAAAGCAATTTCCCGGATTTCCAACGACTACGCTTTCACCAGCTCGGCATCTGGCAACAAGGGACGACTGACGCAACAGGATGGCTACAAGAGCAACAACCGCCCTCGCATCACTCGGGGCTTGGCACTGGAAGGATGTCCAGCTCACCCTTATGTTTTCTGCAGGTTAGTTACTTATCATGTTCAAAATACCGGTTTAGGAAAGTTTCATTGTTTGAGGTGCCATGCCCCATGGTCTTGCATACTGTACTCTGTTTTGTGTTTCACAATACGTGGAGTGTTCTTGCTGTTATTCAATCACTTTTAATGAGCGCGGGAGATATTGAAGCCAATCCCGGCCCCGACGGGGTTGAAACGTCATCTGTTGCTACCTCGAGTAGGGTACCGGGAGCAGACAGTGAAGTCATTGCTTTTTTGACTAGACTAGAAGCCGGGCAGAAGAAGCTTCTGCAGGTCACTCACGACATTCAGTTAAAACAAAAGAAAGCTGATGACGCGCTCGCCGCGATTGACACAAGGATGGCTAAAATAGAACAGGAACTTGTGATGGTGCATGAGCTAAAAACTGACGTGGAACAACTTAAAGTTGCTGCGAGTGAAAATTCGGCACTTACGACACAAATTTCCAGATCTCAAGATGACCTTGAGAATAGACTACGAAGAAATAATTTGCTCTTTTTTGGCTTGCCCGATAAGCCAACAGAAACATGGCATGAGTCTGAACTTGCGGTACTGAAGCTCGTTTCTGAGTCACTGCAAGTACCTTTAGAGCCGAGTTTGATCGACAGGGCGCACCGTTTAGGTAAATTCCAAAACGGGAAGCAAAGGCCGATTATAGTATGCTTCAACCAGTTCAAAGTTAAAGAGGCGATTCTTTTAAGTGCTCCTAAACTAAAAGGCAAATCAGTTTCTATTAGTGAGGACTACTCCCAAAAAGTAGTCTACGCTCGAAAGCGCCTGATTGAGTATGCAAAAAATACGAATGCCACGTTCAGGCTGCGCTTCGATAAGATGTTTGTTGGGAACAAGTGCTTTATTTATGATGATGTCAGCAACAGTGTAATAGAGTGTACGCGATGACAGACTAAACCTGCATCTCATCCACCTCGGCCTTCTGACTGTCATCGAAATAAAACGATATCTCTTAACTCTACCTCTAACTTTTCGTTTTTGCTGTGTAATTTTCGTAGTATCTTGTCTAAACAAGATGACGTTTGTTCAGTCATTGACACGTGTAGTCCGCATATAATCCTCGGAACCGAAACTTGGTTATCAGAGGACATAGATAATGAGGAGCTTGCTTTTTCTGGCGAATACAATATCTTCCGTAAAGACAGAATTCATTCGAGAGGCGGCGGGGTCATGATCGCAGTAAAAAACGTCCTCTCATCCGACGTCCTTAAAATCGCATCTGAACTTGAGATAATTTGGGTTCGTGTGAAATTAGTATGCTCCTACATTATCATTGGAGTGTGTTATCGACCACCATCATTCTCTGGGCAGTTCTGTGATAAACTTAACGAGTGCATAAACTGTGTAGTCAGTAGTTATCCCAGATGCCCAGTAGTGTTGGCCGGAGACTTTAACTATCCAGGGATCAACTGGAGTGACTGTTCGCTTCGAGCAGACTGCCGTGATTCATCTGAGTGCCGAGATTTTTTGGCAGTCACTCAGTCGTACAACCTTACTCAAATTGTTTTAGATCCTACACGAGGTGATTCTGTTCTTGATTTGCTCTTTTCATCACACCCTGAATGTATGTCTGCTTGTCATATATTAGAAACCATTAGCGACCATAACGCTGTTCTTATCAACTCTACATTCTCGCCGGCTAAGCGGAATATCATTAGAAAAACATTCCTAAACTTTTCCAAGGTGGACGCCAATAAACTGCAATTCTCTTTTGACTCATTCTCAAGCGAGTACCTGCAATTCTTCGACACTCGCTCTGTATCTGAGAACTGGGCGCTACTGAAGGATAAAATAACCGAAATTGTTAAGGAGTGTGTTCCGGTAGTTTTCATTAATAAGAACTTAAAGAGTCCTTGGTTTAATAACTATCATAAAAAACTTTTAAACAGGAAGAAACGGTTATTTTCTTTAGCCAAGTCAAGAGACACTCCTGACTTGTGGTCTAAATATAACGAAAGTGCAAGAACTTACAGGTTAGAGATAAAGAAGAGTAGATTCAAATTTTTGAATCGCGACCTGGCTAACATGTTACTTACTAATGCAAGGAAGTTCTGGCAAGCGGTCTCGCCTAGCAAGCATAACCCCTCACCCATTCTCCACGATAGTAGTGGAACCATTTTGTCACCTCATGACTCATCAACCATATTTAACTCGTTCTTTAGTTCCGTGTTCACGGATGAGTCATTGCCATTACCGCAGACGTTGTGCCGTGCCAGCACGAGCATGGATGACATAACATTTACACCAAACGGAGTAGCAAACGTCATCGAACGTTTGCGTGCAAATTCGGCTTGCGGGGACGATAACATCACCTCTAACTTTCTCAAAATAACGAAAGACAAAATATCAATTATCTTGTGCCGCCTTTTTCAAGCTTCACTTGATTTGTCTGAATTACCGCTCGATTGGAAAGTTGCAAAAGTCATCCCTGTACATAAGCATGGAAACCGCAATGACCCTTCAAATTACAGACCCATCTCTCTGACAAGCATACCATGTAAAATATTCGAACATGTCATCTACTCTCAAGTCATGGACTATCTTAACAACTTTAGCTATCTTCACCCTCAACAACACGGCTTTCGCAAACATCTTTCCTGTGATACTCAGTTATTTGAATTCGTAACAGATCTCCACGATAACTTTAACGACTCTTATACTACTGACGCAATTTTCATTGATTTCGCTAAAGCCTTTGATACTGTCCCTCATCAACGCTTACTTCTAAAACTTTCTCAATTAAACATAAATGACAAAATCGTCAGTTGGATCTCATCATTTCTCACCAATCGTAAGCAGTATGTATGTATAGATGACACGTCCTCGCCCGCCATTACAGTTAAATCCGGAGTTCCACAGGGCAGCGTCTTAGGTCCACTTTTGTTTCTCATCTACATAAACGACTTACCTTCACTAATCTCGTCATCAGTAAGGCTTTTTGCTGATGACTGTGTACTGTACCGCCGAATTTCTCATCCTAGCGATTCGGAACTCCTTCAACGCGACATCGACATCTTGGGTGAATGGTGCTTAACATGGCAAATGAACATAAATGTTACTAAAACCAAGCTCGTTTCTTTTAATTCCTCAAAACACCACAATCCCTCGTACTCAATTTTTTGCGATCCTATTTTATCTACTCATTCATACAAGTACTTAGGTATCACTTTTACCGATGATCTAACCTGGAATGCCCATATCGAAAACATCGTTAATACATCATTAAGAACTCTGGGATTTCTGAGAAGGCATTTATACCTTGCTCAACAGGACGTGAAACTTACTGCATATAAAACCCTCGTTAGATCGAAACTTGAATTTGCTAGCACCATATGGGCTCCTCATCAACTTTACCTCATTAATAGACTAGAATCAGTCCAGAATAAGGCCGTCCGCTTCATTCATCGAAACTACAGTACGAAAATCAGTGTCTCCCAACTAAAGGTTCTTTCTAATTTAACTTCTCTTGAATCACGTCGGACAGTCGCTCGCCTTTCTCTTTTTCATAAGTTTTATTACAACATGCCATCATTCATGCTCACTCACTGTAAGCCTGCCTCATACATTTCTTTGCGTCATGATCATTCCTTAAAAATTGCACCTATGTGCGGTCGCACTAATAGATACAAATACTCTCCTCTTGCTCTGTCCATTAAAAATTGGAATTCTCTCCCTAACGACATAGTCACTGAGCAGAACGAAATAATATTCCGCGAAAAAACTTCGGCTTTGGTTCCATGATATGTTTTCCGCGCCATGTCTGCTTGTGTTTACTATAATTTGCACACTGTGTTCCCAGTTCTGCTGTGCCCGGTTTGTGTAAACTTTGTTCCGAATCCTGTATATTTCGTTCTTTGTTTTTGCTTGTTGTTAATTTTTCACCTCAGTTAGTTCTTTGATTGCCATTCCATCTTGCATTTGATTGTATTTTTCTACCCCCCCCCCTCATGTAATACGTTCGAACGAACGTCTTTGAGGCGAATAAAACTTGAACTTGAACTTGAACGTGTAGAAATGGAACATGTGCTGACATCGTTTCCAACTTAACGCGTGCTGTGTTTTGGAGCATGTTGGTACACTTCCCCTAGCTAGCAGCAAACAGTAATTTTACCATCCCAGTCGAGTACGGGACACATGCATGCTAACCTTGTTGCTACAACATGTACCGTAGTAAGGAATTATTGTGGACAATGCGACAGTGTTAGCGCCAACACGACATCGGCGCATTTTCCAATTTATCTTGTAAAGAGTATTAGCGAGCACGAACTTTTATCGCCTGCATTATTGACCTGAATTAAATCTTGCCGTAGGAACCCTAACGTTGATAACATGCTTTGGTTCCAAAAAGAAAAATTGGAAAAACTGGCGATCGCTAGTTCGCGCTAGCAGTGTCACGCTTTGTACATGTTTCGTAATTCAGTGATACGAGACATGTGGCAACAAAGTTCCCAGAGATATGTCCCGTCCTTTAAAGCTATTTTTTTCTAACAGTGTAGAGGAGGCAGGAGGACACATCACTGCTGAAACGCTACGACGTAATTTCCTTTTCTACTAGCATCGTCCTATAACGAATTGCTTGTGACCCTCGATGAGTTTCGTCTCCGAAGACCAAACATAACTCTCTTTTTAATCGGAACTTGTATTGATGACCTTTGTGGCCTCTAACTGTATGCGCTTATTTTGTGTCTTGACATTTTTCTTGTTCGTTTAGTTGTGTATTGTTTAGGAGTATCAGTGCACATCAGTTTCAAAAATTTGTTTCGTTCAACTGAATCTGCGAGTAGCAAATAAATGTGGTATATTTTACGCTTCTGCTTCTTTCTATAAATTCCGTTACAATTAAATTATTTTCGTTACCTTAGATACATACGTTTTTTTTTTACTGGCTTCGGCCCGTAAATGGTGTCAGGCCCAAAACTTGCGGCCGTGTCGTATACTTAGCCCTTCACGTTCCTTATTTTACTTAGCCCATGGCTTACGCCATTTATTTTTAACAACTGAGCTTTTATTTTCTAGAGAACAACCTCTGACTTCTCAGCGAAGTGTGCGCGAAGAAGTAAATTTTCATCCATTCGAATACAAGAATCTCAACTTTGATAATGGCTGGCCGAGCTTCCGTCGCAGCATCAGTTTTTATCATTATGGTCCTGCTGTCGGGGTAAGAGTGGCACTTTTTTCCTATTATGCGCCTTGTAATGCAATCAAGGAAGTTAAAGCTAAATTTATTTAAACAAGTTAAATTCGAAAGAGAGATTTGTCTTCTCGAATTTAAGATCGGTTAGCAGTTACTACTGATAAATTTTTAACATATTGGTTTGTTTCGTTTACGCATGCTTTTGACGTTGTGAAGTATCAGGAATGTAAATATTCTAAAAACGAAACGCATTACGCCAAGAGGAAACCACATAAAAATACTTGAGTCCCCCTGCAGGCATTAAACTCAAAATCTCGAGATCATTAACCGAGTTCTTTGCCGACTGAGCTATCCAGGGCCAGGCGCCCGAACTTCTCTTCTTCCCTGTAAGGTCTATCACACATTATCTGTATGGCAGGTTTGTCAGTAGGATCAAGCTTGCACATATTTTTAACTATGTGCTTTTGGTATAGTTTCTGCGCATTGCAAATAAAATATTTGGGATCCGATATACAATTCCCCCTTGCACCTTTTTGCAAGTGAGTGGCACAATTAAATTCAGGGGGTATTTGAGCTTAAATTTTATTATTGGCGCAACCCTATTGAATGTGTATTCTTTTGTATATTATATTTTATGGACATGGGAAAGCCATTTCATCAAACGACAGTGTGCTCTTACTTTACTCTTCAGCGTTCTTAACAAATATATGTACAACTCGTGCAGGGTGTTTTTGTTCGAGAACGTGGGAGCGAACAACTGCCCTTTTACAAAAATGGTAAGCGACTATACTAAATGCAATTATTTCTAATTGTAAATTGCGCACTAAATAAAAATAATTGAAGCGGTAGATCAACATTTTGGATTCATCTTTCTTTTTGAGGCAGATAAAATTAAAAATATACAACATAAAACTAAAATAGAAATATTTATTTATTTAAAATTTGAGGGCAAATAGTTCAAAGCAGGAATGAGAGGTTGTGTGCATTAGTTTCTTTAATATATTCTCTGAGGTTAATATTTGCATACCCAGGTCTACTAATTGGAATACCGGTATCATATAACTTAAAGTTTTGTTATCGCGTTTTCTTCAAAATTTGCAAATTGGCAATTACGAGAAGTGAAAACATTGTTATAATATAACCCAAAGCAGTTTTACGTTTCTGCTGTATAGCCTGCTGGTTAAATTTATATTCAAGTTGATGAGTCCCAGCCGAGGACGGCAACTAAGCATAGCACAAATGAACTTTTGAAGAACCGTTAAGCAGCGCCATACAAGAGTGATGTCTTTTGTTTGTATTAATTTCAATGTGATTTTGCCTGATTCCCCTCCATTCAAGTTCTCTAAAAAATGTGAGGCATAATGCGCTTAAAAAAAGACGTTAACATTCAATATTTGAATTGTATGTGTTTTTGTAAGAACTTGAACGTGGAGATCAAAGAACATTGAACGCTAAATGTAGATGTCGCTCACGAGCGCGATTTAGTCAAGAGTAAATGTATGAATCATCCAATAAAAAGAGTGCATGCAACTTCCTGAAACGGTCTCTTCATACGATGAAATTAACATACACCGATTTCCCGAAAAAAATATTTAGAAAATAAAAAAAAAATAAAAAATTGCAACGCCTTCTATCTCAAGAGTTCAATAACGCATAAAATGCGAAATATGAAATGCCATTTTTTTCATTCGCCTACACGCATACACACATACATATGCATATTGCATAAAAGAACGACTGTATACAATACGCAGGCCCGCAACTGCACGTGTGTGCTTGTGGGTGGGACACTGTCGCAATGGATAGTATGTTATTACTCTCAAACCAAAAAGCTACTAGTATGCTTTCAACACAGAAAAAAATATTCTTTAACTTACACGTTGAAAACATGTAAGTTAACCCGACAACTTAAAAACTCTTTATATTTAGAAAAATTTTAGTCACAAGATTGAAACATTTACACAGAAGGACGCACTAAAATATATCCAATTTGGAAAAAAAAGGCAAGAGTTTTCAGATTCGGTTATTTATCAAAGTTATTGCACCCACCCTCTGACCTCCCTCATAACAATTAGAAGTGACTGGAAATCCATAAGTTCATCTGACAGTGTGTGGTTTATTGTGGTTTATAAAAAAGCCGTTTAGCGTACTTTCCGAAAATTATTGGTAGAACAAAACATTCTATTTTACTCAGGGTCGTTTGCTTTTCTAGTGGCTGCCTAGACATGTGTTTTTTGTCAGTGTGTACAAAGATAAAATAGGTTTACAATTTGATAACTCGTAAGATCCGTAGCGACCGCATCTTTAAGTCAATCTCGTGTTAGCGAATTTTGTTCAATACGCTGTGCTTTATGGGATGTTTCACAGAATAGTATTTAATTTTCTAGTTCTATAACACGGGATATCTTCCTTGTCGTCCTTGTCGTCCTTGCCGTCGTCGGTCAATACCTCAGTCTCGGGTTTCTCACTAATATGTTTGATATACGTCAGATCACTTGCGTCCTTACGTTCTGGTCACAAGCCGTTATATCGTATCGTAGTATGGACTCCCCCATCGCCTGATATGTTTTATATCTAGCACGCGCATGGGCCGTGAAACGAAGGCGGCATGTATAAACAAATACCGTTTGTAGGCGTCTCGTCAGGTAGTCGACATGCGCTCCCCCTGAGTGATGTCAATCGCAAAGGACGCCCATACATCCAATAAATGACACCCATATCGAAAAATACTTTTTACCGGAACTGCATTTCCACTAAAAATCTAGTTTACTAGATTATGGGACTTATTTCACTTCCAGTAAAGCCGCAATTCACCGGAACTTACCGTGTTTTTATTTTTCTTTCGGACGTCAACGGAAGGCACTTACGAAGAAGACTGTGAACCGTGGGTGGTATAGGTTTACCGTATGCTGGACGATTCGGTAACAATTAAAGTGGTTATTCCATACAGACCTGAAGGTTCCATGTATTTAATTTACAGGGTCGATACAAGTCAAACAATTTGCACAGCTGTAGACAAAAGCAACCAGACCAAATTGGAACAACCGAGTTCTTTGTCGCAAAAATATCTTTCAAGGTTCTCACAATGCCGCTGGGTAAATTCCTAGATGCACGGTAGTTCAACTAATATATCTGAGCAGGTGCACATCACAGATACACACGCATACTGTCAGTAGTAAGTTTAGCGAAAGCCAGGAACGCGCGGAACGAACATCCGCCGCCATTGAGAAATCACGCTCCTAGATCACGTTGTCGTCCCTGATGTCGTTGCCGCGGGTGCACCAGGTGGACATATATGAATCCCGGACAAACGCTCACCGGACAGAGGCTCACCGGAAAGAAGCTATCCAGACAAAACCTCACCGGACAACAGCTCACTTATTTTTTCACAGACCCGAACAAAAGCTCACCAGGAGTAAATTTCGTGTGTGTCTTAACACGAGTTGGACAGCTTGAGTGCATTCATGCGATACTAAAATGCCACGATAAATTAAATCTGACAGGCGCATGGTCTGTTGCTTAGAGTAGAAACAAGTTTATCGAATGGTTAGAAGCGAATGCAGTCCCCCACTTGCTCCAGCAGTCTTGGTAGATCTGGGTGTACCTGTAATCCCTCGAGAATATTTTTCACACGATTCTGCAGGCACAGGGTGTTTTTTCGCACCCGCTTCTCTTGAGGTTCACCTCTGCGGGCTTGTGTCAATGCCGTGACAGCGAACGCCTAATCTTCCTGTGGATATTCAATCAGCATCCAGACGCTTGAATGGGCGCGGCCAACAAAATTCTGGAACCCGGTATTCCATCCTGAGCAGGTGTATGTCCGTTCTTTATCTTGAAGAGTGGCGTCGTACGTATTCCACTGTTCCGGGGGGAACTCCAGTGGCCGTCGGCGCAGAGTCAGGCAAAGAGTAGAATTTTCGCTGGGCGCCGCCGCAGATGAATAATGGAAGGCGCCCTTGACATGCGTGCAATCAAAATAGTCCAGCAGGTCGCAGATGTCACCGGCAGACCTTTCTTCGATGTAGGTTTGTCCTTCGGGCACAAGCTGTGGAGGAAGGAACGCGAGCCTATTCGAAATCCCGCACAGAAATCCCGCACAGCTTTCTAAATTGGTCATCTGTTCAAAAGGCCACACTCCCGTTCCTTGAAAATATTTTTAAAACTTTGCAACTCAATGGTTTGTATATTAATTACAGTTTTGCTTCAGTTTCCTTTTCATAACACCCTCCGATGATTCTTGATTTCAAATACATTTGCGACGCGCAATGACGAAATAAATTAAATTTTCCAAGCCATTCATTTCAAATATTAACCTGAACCCAAGAAAACAAATTCATTAGTAATGAAGAGACATTTTGCCTCACCTTTATTTGCTCGTTTAGCGCGACATAAGCACAATGGAAAAGCGAGGTTGACAAAGGGTGACTTCGCCTCTTCGGTGACTCTTCAAGTTAAAGAACTTTGTTTCACGAAGTTCCTTGGCCGTGGCACACGGGTGCTCCGGCATACCGTGAATCAAGCAAGCTTGATCTTATCAGCTGCACTCAGTTTCATCTCTGCCTTATGTTGCTCATTTGTTGACACCTTTGCATGGGATGAGATATAGCTCATCCTAAAAATGGTGCAATGTCCATCGCGTCCACATTTTATCGAAGCCCGTGTTTCTCCCGGCCCAAAAATAAATGAGGTGAGCATTTGTCTGTGTTAGTAAAAAAAAATGGTGGGCTTTTGTCCGGTGAGCTTTTGTTCAGTTACCGACATACACACACTATCAGCAGCACGCTTAGCGAAAGCATCGAACGCGCAGAACGAAAATCCGCCACTGCTGATAAATCACGGGCACACTCACGATGTCGTCCCTGATGCCGTCGCCACGGGTGTACCAGGCGGACACATACACACTGTCAGTAGCACGCTTAGCGAAAACATCGAACGCGCGGAACGAACATTCGCAGCGATTGAGAAATCACGTCACAATCACGATGCTGTCCCTGATGTTTTCGCCGCGGGTACACCACGCGGACAATTACACACTGTCAGTAGCACGCTTAGCGAAAACCACGAACACACGAAACGAACATCCGCCGCCGTTGAGAAATCTTGGACACCGTCTTTTTTGCTCGCTGGATGCTTCTGAAGCCGGACAGACAAAGAGGCGTAAGAAGCAGGTAACTGAATTATATTTTCTTTTCATCCTCATCACGCAGCTGCTCTAACAGTTACAGGTCGCACACATAAAACGACAAGCCGAGACTGGGCGTCCCTTCCTGGCCGGCCGTTGCTCGTTGACGGTCAAAGAAACCGGTTTTCTTCAAAAGAGTCAGCAAAACGGCCTTCTCGCATTTTCTCCATGAACTCAATGCGAGGAAGAGAGGGTGCGTGGGGACTCGTCTTTGGTGCGTTCTACGCACCATAATTACACACTGCCCCCGGCTCGTCTCGGCTTCTCCCTCCCCTCGCGTCGGCTTCGAGTGAAGTTCTGTAAACAGGGAAGGGAGTCACCCGTTTCGGGTAAGATTTCTAGCAAAACCGGGTCGTCGGGTAAACGAAAGTGGCTGCCGGTGACATTCCAGCGAAATCTCGAAACCCGCTGCCCGTTAAATTCCAGCGAAATCTGTTTGCCGGGAAATAATCTAGCAAAGACTGCTAAACTACGCTGGATTCGGATAAAAGCGGGTGAAACTGCCCGCCTTTTTGATCGTCAAAATAGTTCGCTGCACGCACCTCTTGCAGAACTGCGACGTCGTCTCGAGCTAAAACACGCACTCGCTAGAATGCCGCTGCATTGGCTACAGCCATTGCAAAAAAAAAAAAAAACGTCCCCCTGCTCGTCTTGGCTTCCTTGCCTTTAGCCGTTCCCCTTGAGACGGCTTCCAGTGAAGTTCGGTGTCCGGCAAGCGAGAGTGGCTTCCGGTAGGATTCCAACGACGGGTAATCGAAAGTGGCTCTAGTAAAACTTCCAGCGAAAGTGACTGCCGGTAATATTTCCCCAAAGCCTGGAAAACTACGCCGGTTTTGGTGAAAATGAGTTGAAATTAACCCGTTTCCACCGAATGTCACTGAAGTTTTTGCCGGAATTTAACCAAAATTGGCTCCGCTAAAACGTCCAGCAAACTCCGGTGACTGAAATTGGTGGCCCGTAATATTTCCACCAAAAAACGGGTAAACTACGCTGGGTTCTGTTGAAAATGAGTGGAGATGAACCCGTTTCCACCGAATGTTACTGGAAGTTTTTGCCTGGATCTTTCAATAGGGACGTATTCTGGTGGGGCGCACCTGCAGGTTTTACAAGTGGATAAGTGTAGGACTAAGAGGGCCGAGCATTTTTATAATTTTCTTCCGGTTAGGAAAACATCCTAGTTTTATTTATCAACGTTTACAAAAAAATGGTTTGTAGTGAACCACGTCAATAGGTGGAATATGAAATTTCGAAACGCTGATGTAGCTTCGAAGTCGTCATTTCCAGATAAAACTAAAGCCGTATCCTTGGCGTATTAAAGGCCCGCGAGTAAAAGTGAAGCTTCCCAATTTCATTAACTTAGATATTGAAAAGAAGATGTTCTAAAATAGATCCCTGGGAAACACCTTACCTAAGTGTCACTGACTTAACCTTAGCATAACCAATCTTTACTAGCTTTTGACACCCTGAAAGATACTCAGTCAGAAAGTCATTGAATGGGCCTCTGAACCCAAGTGATAATTTGTGTAGAAACAAATCATGGTAAATTGTATCAATAGCCTTTTGCGCTCTAGAAAACGGGTTAGCACAAAGCTGTTACGAACAATATTATTGTGATATGATCGGAAAGTTCTTCAAGGAATGGTTGTGTGCCTGCGTTTTGGCGAGCGCCGTACTGGGAACTAAACAGAAAAGAACACTTCTCACAGAATGGCGTCATTGCTTTCAAGAAAATTTTTCATAATTGCAGTAGCCACGGATAAACCACAAATGAGAGTGTATTTCAACATGTCCTTTTGAGTTTTTTTTTTTTTTTTTTTTTAAAGATAGGTCTTAGAACTGCAATTTTTAGGCAGCCGGGGATTAGCGGGGAGACTAAATTAATATATTGATCACGTAAAGTCAACTTTGCACCTATATTGATCATGATAATTGAATTGGTTCCGTGACATTAACATTGATTCACTACGGGAACGATGGACTGGTGTACAGGTTTTTTAGGACTAAAAGGTTTTAATCAAGAGCATTTCTTCATGTAAAAGACGAAGGAAGTCGAAGCGTTTTTTTTTTCTCAATCTTTGTGGAACCATGTATTATAACAGCATCAGGGTCGCGTTTTACAATTTACCTGAGGACATAAAATAAATGTTTATTGTCTTTGTAACTTTCAGTGCAGGTCGAACGATGACTGCCCACGAAGCTGCCCAGGATGTGACACGGGTGGTGATAAGTTTGGATACTGCATACAACAATAAACACATGCAGCCAAAGATAATAAAATGTTGAAATAATACTGTTGCCTGTATTGAAACTGCGTCAACAAAAAAAAAGTGTTCCTTTCGAGGCGTATGACTCAAAATATTTGAGTCTAAAATATTTGTCGATAAATTTTTCTGAACGTTGCATTATTTCTTCTCCGCAATCGCAAACGAGTAAGTTATTAATCATAGATTGTTTTTGTATCTTAGACTTTTGAGGCACATGTATTTGCGAACAATACAGCAAAGAATGTTCGTCCGACACAAATCAGGACACTAATAGTATTGGAAGCATGTATTTAAACCTTTAAGGCGAAACTACATGTTACAAAATAGTTTACCGAAAGCTAGAGCAAAGGGCAGTAATCGTAATTTAAGCAAGACTGGTTTTCCTGTAAGGAGTTAATTGAAGTTCCACGCAAAATAGCCACGAGCAACATTTGAATGACCATTTATATTTCATGTTATTAATACCATGTACATTTATTTATTTATTTCTATTCCCGAAATTAGACAATCACGAAGGAACAATTTACATCCAATTGAAGTCTAACAAAACCAGTCGTCTTGTTAGCAAAACCATGACCCATGCGACCTTATACTAAAGCTAAAGAAGAAAAGTAAGTGTAAGTGCGCACGTGCACACGACCGCACAGTGAGAGATGCACTCAGATGGGTCGGCTCTGATAAACAAATTGAAGGATGTATCTAATGTGGACCTTGCGTTGGCTAGTATAGCTGTTTTTTGCTTTCCATCTCCTTGCTGCCGCCCGTAAGACGATGAAACAGCATTGCGCACTTCAAAAATTGAGATTGCTAAATGACGACTTCGAAACTGTGCTCCACTTCAGAGCACATTCTTAACCGTTGTTGAAATGTTTTTTTCTCGTTGATCTGCGCGTTCGGTGAGTCCTCAAAAACGCTAACATTCTGCGTTGAAGGCCAAGGTGGCTATGACCGTTCCAGCACCGTTTTCCCGAAGGTGATAGAATGCAGCACAACCGGTTGCTTTAAAAAAAACGGTTTGGGCCTGTTTTTAAAACCTTTTTTTTCTATATTAGAGCATAACAAAAGCTCGAGCTGTTTTTTTTTTGTGTGTTAAAGCGATTAAAACTTTTTACTAACTAAATAAATCAAGCTGCTTCTCACTGAAAATAAGAATGGCATCTGATCAGCGGTTTAATCATTTTGGTTTTAGTTAGCTACCAACATTCGAAGTAAAACGTTTTTTAATAAACTTAACTTTCGTGAAATAAATAAGTTGATACCGAATTTTATTCTCACACAGGTTTTTTTCTCTAAAAGCATTGCAAAAACAATCATGGATGTTTTTTCATAAATACATTTGGTAGTGAAAAGATGTTGAATGAATCGGCGTACATATAATCTAAGCCAGGTATATTTGATTTAAATTAAATTAATCAGGTTTCAAATATTGTTTCTAAGCAATAATTTTTTTCATCATACTAAAGCATACACAACGTATACTAAACGTACCATTCAATAAGGCATTTCAAGTATAACTATAGTTTACTTTTAATACGTATTAGTTATTTTTTGTAAAAGCCGGTGAAAGCAATGTTCGAAGCAGGGATGGGCAAAATACATGCAAATATGTATCGAAATACAAATACAAAATACTTTGTCAAAAATGTATTTAATTACAAATCTAATTACATTTCCAAAAAAGCATTTAAGTACAAGATACAAATACAACAAATGTATTTGGTATCCTCCAAATACTTTTCCAAATACATTCCTCAAAATTTGCGTCAGCGACTTCAGGGCACCTACGACGGGTTTCTAGGTATCTCATTTTAATTTTGCATCGCATACTTGGGAGTTAGTGTCCCAGGCTCTAGTAACGTAATAGAAATATAGTCACAAAAAAATGTAATCAGCTTGGACGTAATAGGTGAAAAAAGTACAGAGCTTCAAGCAGCTTTTTTTTTTGTCGATTACATTTTGGTATAGATCAGTGTCCGCGCCAATTCCAGGGCGCCGCCATGTTTATCTACGCTCGCGCCACCACGCGGAGAGAACTGGCAGGCAGGAAAGGGGGGGGGGGGCTGCGTTGGCGGCGTTGCTTTGGGGAGTTGGATGCGGCAGGCTGTCCAAATGCAACCGACACATCGTGAAAGATGTCTTCACCAGAAGCGTCCGCGGCCCGTTCTTCAACAGATAAGATGTCGTGAACATTCGAGAACCCATCTAGATCTAGAAAACAAGAGAAAACCTTTCTTGTCTTAAATGTTCTCGGTGTCTGCAGACCCTTGACATCCGCGTTTCAGTCCGGGTTCATTGCGTAGTAAATATTTCGCTACCGCTTTCTTGTAGCTTTCAAATGCTTGATTTTAGGCTTCTTGTATACATTACATTCGTGGCACGTTTGAGACCGATTTTCGCGATCTGCTTGCCTTTCTGCGGCAGTGCGGCTCTGCTGAGCCGAAATAAGTGGGAGGCGTTCACTTGATCGAACGCCGTTTTAGCGAATGAAAACGAGACCACGACGTTTCATCGAATGACTAGCGAATGGGTCTAGTTACATAGACAGCTCGGATTAGCTTTCTTTTGTAATGTGCCGCCTTGCCTGCCGCCCGCGAAGCGGCGTAAAAGAGGGCTCCGAGTACGTTAGCACACCCCCCCCCCCTACACACACACACACACAAACACACACACGCTGCGAGCGTCTGGGTTCGAAACTATTAATTGTCAGTTCTAAAGGATGGTACTTGCTTGAAGTGGGAGCTGGAATTCTACGAGGTACCAGGAGACGCTTACTATCGGGCAACGAAGCAGGGTGCCTCAGGGGGCGGAGTTTAGGAACGCTACTGATTAATAATGTGACAGGTGATCAGTTATGATAACAGACGAAACTTCGACTCGTTTGCTCAGAACCTCGCGGTGATATTTTATTAGCCCTCGTTACAGCACACCACTGAAATTCACATCACGCAGGCTCGTCCGTTGTAGTCAAATGAGCGCAGTCGACGACGAGGTGTAAGGAGCTACTAAGCTTCACAAGGAAAATGCGCGTGAGAAAGAGTTTTTAGGCAGTCCAAAACATCGATCCAGCAGACTCACGTACGTACGTTTACTCCAGACTCCATGAACCCGACGGCGCAAGATCAAAGCGATCAAAGAGTAACGCCGCCAGGGCGACCCGGTTTTGTCTGCACTTTGCGCGACAACGGCACTGCGACGGAGGGCACTCGCCTCGGCGTTAAGAATCCGCGAAATAGATTAATTTCCGACTCTTGAAGCTATTCCAAATGATAAATGACGATACCTCGGCGTTGTAGAACATCTGACGACACATCTGTGCCGAGCGCCTGCTCGGCATCGTTGTTGCTCGTGAAGGCCTGCTTATTTGTAGTTGAGACGATGATTCCACATCTTTCGTGCCACTCATGCTGCTTGCAATAACTTCGAAGGGCAGGGGAATCTTCTCACGAGGACGTTGAAGACACTCAACACCGGAGCCACCAAAGCAATCGCACAAACCGTCGCCATGTTTGCTTCTTCTTCGTCACTCGCGACGCGGTCAACTCGTCGCGAGATATTTTCTGGCTCGGCTAGATGGAAACCAACAGCGGCAAAGTGGCGTATGGACACACGGCTCTCACATTACGGGCACTATACTCACATACCGCGGTAAACAGGACCGATGCCTGCGAAACGCCAGTCGGCACACCAGCGAAGAAGCCCTCAACGGGAAGCGGCGGCGCAGGCCGACGCAGCCCCCCCCCCCCCCCCCCCCCCCTCCCCGTGAGCGTCTGGGTTCGAGATTATTGTTCGCTTTTGCTCCTTGCGGTCGAGGTTAAAAAGAGTACTTCCGGACACTGGTCTATAGACTAACAAAGAACCGAGACGACCAAGACGCGCAGCACTAGCTAGAGAATTTTTTATTGTTGCAACTCGCACAAGTCACGAAAATCTGGACGACCCGCGCATTTAGAATGTTCCAGGCAAAAATATGGATAGAAATCATGCTGGAAAGCCTGATTTCACAGGATTTCACCTGCACTTATTTAGCCAGTCTGCCTCTGAACGTCGATTTCGCCACTATTTCTGCCCTGGACTAGCACCGTGATCACAAAGCCAACGAACGCTTGTGCTTGATTGAGAGACACGGCATTCGGTGCAGAACGTAGTTTTCTTCCTGCTCTGGAAACGTTTTAGGATGAGCAAAATGAGTCGTGACAATAAATTTGAGGGATGTATTTTCGCCCACAAAATTGTACTTAATTACAATTGTATTTGAAATACCCAAGTTTTAGTATTTAAATACACACGTCAAATACATTACCCAATTTGTAATTAAAAACAAATTCAAAATACAAAAAGTATTTGAAATACGTATTTCAAATACTTGTATTTGAAATACTGCCCATCCCCGGTTCGAAGTATGTTACACAAAAATAAACGGCGTGTTTAGTTTTCCGAATTATTGCGCACCTGAAGTGAGAATAATATATGAAGCTACCAAAAACGATATCATTCGGGATCCCTAACTGAGAAAACGAGCAAGAAAATTTCATTGTCATCGTTTGTGCGGGGATTTTAATTTCTGTCTTTGACACTTGCTGTAAAGTAAAAATATAAAGCATAGTGAAAAATGCGAGCGTGCTCAACAAATATATATAATGACATATAAGCCACAAAAGTTTATATTGGAACTTTTTTAGACTTGGAGTGGTATTTCATGGCTTACGCTCTCGAAGTCTTTTATGCTCCCAAATTATAAATATAAGAATATACATAAAACCATTTAGTTAATTATCCAATAAAAATATATTTAGTGTTTTAGTGGCCGCAGGCTAAACATATTCAACACAAGTTACCTTCTTTAGAAACAATTATTAAGCTACTACAAAGACACGATGCATGCGACCTACATGAGTTGTGTAAATTCTGTTTATTGGACAGAGCATAACTTTTTTTTTTCTTCAACAAGTTGTGCTTTCCAGTTTTTATGCTTTTCGGGGAAGAATTCCCTAAAGTTTTTTTTTAGATTATGTTAAACACAGGTGTCTTGCGAAAAGGTAACGCTTTCGTTCATTATTTTAAAGATGGAATATAAACAAAACTCCGATTATCGCTCTGCACTTTAAAATTATCTTGTCGTAAAATCACTCTGATGGGTTCTTCAGCTTCTCCATATTTTTCGACCTACAATTTTATTAAAGCATCACTCTAAAGTGGTTTACCGGGAAGAACCTATATGTGTTATTTAAGCTCCCTTCTCGATACAGAATTTATTGGTAAAAAAAACATTAAAATGTATTTTGATATTATTTCTCGAAAAACTCTTCCTCAGAAACAATTGTTAGAGGGTTATTTGAAGTTGTTTTTTGGTGGGAACGGTTTTTGATTTACAACTTGAATAAATACGTATCAGCTGTTTTTCATTGAAACAGTTCACCACAAACAACTATTATTGAGTTCGTTGAGGACCTAAATAAACTGCTCTTCATAAAGAACGTTAAAGTTTTATGCAAAGATATTTAGAATCAGTCAGTTCTCCGTGAGGCGAATGTGAAGAAATGTTTGATATTGAAGGCGATGATAAAAAGGGACAAAACACACGTCTCAATTTGAGACATGGTGTGTGTTGCGCTTCTTATCGGTTGCCTGCCGTTTAAGATATATTTGACGAGGTGCCTCGGAAAGAAACTGACAGAACAGAAAAAGAGCTTAAAAATAGCTATTTCGAAAACTGCTGTCTGTGAACTTTCGACGTTTGAAAATGGCAAGGAAAACTGTAGAGGTGTTTTATACCTCAAATACGACCGAGAAAATATTTGGTGCAACAGGGCCCATCTTCTGGTGCTCTACCTCTATCGGAAGATGGGTTCTGTCGATGGTGCTTTGGGAGAAAATTCATTATTGCTGCTTATGTCAAGATTAGGCACGAAGAATATGGCACTAGTTGTAGGAAAATCACAAGAGATGCCCTACAATTTTGAACTTGTCACTGTCCATTGATGCAAAATAGTAGATAAGCAAAAGTTCCTGTGAATTAATATAGTGACGTTCATTGTAGATTATATGAATGAAACTGGTGTTCACATCTAAAATGTTTACTTTATATATATTGGTGCTTTCATCTCAAATCGTGCCGGCAAAAAGGCTCAAATTTTTAATTCGCTGAAAAAAAAATATGTTATGCCGTCGTCTGTAAAAACGCAGAAGAAACAAACCGCAAGTTCGTCGGATTTTTTGTTCTCGACTTACGAATTTTAAAAGAAGCCGCGGCGGAAAGCACTGTTTTTAAAATCAGCCGTGGGTAGGACGTTTCGCTCAATCTCTGGGCGTGGACTTTGAGTCCCCATTATATCAACGTTTTTCAAGCACTCTATGAGCACATTTAAAAGGCTCTAATAAAATGAAAAAAATTTAGGCGTTTTGCTTTTTTTCTGTAAAAATGTCAAATACGCCCCCTCGGTTAATTGTTGACGAAATTTGACAATTAATTACTAGCGATCTACTTAGGTTACATCTGTGTCGTCTACATCTACGTAGACACCAAAACACGCTCTTTGTATATATTACAAAATCATTCAGCTTTATTAAATGTCCTTTGAGGGGCGTTTACGTTATTATTATGCGAAAACCAAAACGTATCAATGTTGACACCGATTTCCCCCCAAAAAGGCATTCTTTTCTTATTTTTTGCTGAAATGTACATATGATAGTTGTCTACTCGAAAATGAAGTCATGAACGGGACAACCAACTGCGCGCGAACACACTTTCTACAGCACCGTCAGGCGCTACGCCATGACGAAATAAACCCAACTAAACAATGCTAATAAACAGCTAGTGAGGAAACACTCAGCAAAAAAAAAAAAAACGTTTAGCATAATTGCACACGAGAAACGAAGTTCAGCGGGGTGAGGAAACATACACGCATTGAAACAAACATCTTAACTGACCACCGCCGAGTCCAGTCCCACGACACTGAAGACTGGCAGAATGACGGCCGTCGAGGTGATGCTCGAATCTATTCTTCACTCTCTTCCGCACAGCCACGATGGCTGTGCTGAACAGTGGCTGTGCGGAACAAAGTGAAGAATAGATTCGAGCAGCGATGCGCGAGAAGCTAACCGAGACGTAGCATTCCTCGGGCTTCATATCGGGAGAGGAGTTTTCGAGGTAGTTACTGTAGTTACTCAAACTTCCTCTTTCCCCTTCGCTTTGTAAAAAAAAAAAAAACACGTCAGCCGATGCTAACTTTTCATCTCGGGAAAAGACCACCGTTCACAAACGGCTATAGTTGACAAGGAGGCTGACTTCGACCCAACTAGTCTCCGGGCAGAATAAACACAAGTATATTTACCATGGTAATAAAACCCAAGACTCTGGAACACAGAAGGGGACGAACACAACACAATGTCTCAAACACAGCTGAAGGTTTATTTGCCAGACACTCGTTCAAAGGCTCGTTTTTAATGTTAGTCTCCGGGCTTTTCTTTTTCCAAAAGAGATAACCTTTCGGTGCTATCGGATCTCTGCGGAGAAAGAAAGATCACGGCCCCTTCAAGGGGATAGGGCGCTCGAAGCTTGGGCAAATACGCGGTATCGTTTCACGCGTGCACGGATGGCAGGCTTCAAAATTTCTTCACATCATTAACGAAACCGGCCCGTCCTCGTGTGTGCGTTTGCAGGACTTTTGTTCCGCGCCGCCGGTTTTAGCGCGCACGCGGCGTTGTTTTGGCCGGCAGAACGGTTGTTGGCCGTCGGTCTTGTAAGGCCGTGGTGTCCTCGTCCTCCCAGGCAACAGTCCCTCTGCTTTCCCTTCTGCAATAATCTGACTGACTGACTCCTCCTGGGTGGCCGTCACTGTTCACCGCGTCAACGACACATTCGTACCATTTCACTCCTCATGACACATTGTGCGTTTTTCGATTTACTGTCACGGTCCGTCCTGTCTAACACAACGAGCGCGAAAGGTCGTGGTCATCTGCTGGATCCGAAAGGGCAGAACGTTCATAGAGGCCAATGAAGGCCCCGAAACAATACGACGTCTGCCAATTTTTACACATTAAAACCTTACGACGCCTGCTGGTCTGTTAAGAAGTGTTGCTTTCTTGTTAGAACTGCTCCTATGTAACTTGCCGCCGATAATAAAATTTACATAGTCATTAAACATAACAGGGTGGAACTGCTGTATTTCATTTGCAGGACTTCCTCGACTGCATGCGACTGCCCTCATTCAGCGCTGCGCACTGAATGAGGACAGTCGCATGCTCACGCGCTCTCTTGCTATCGAAGATCGAAGCGATATGCCGTTCTCGAAGGACGGATGCGGTGTGTGTTCCGAACCTTTCATCGGCCGAATGCAATTCCTCCGATGCTCTGGGGATTGTGGTTTTCGCTTTCACTGCAAGTACATAGGAGTCATTGGCGACGAGTATGAGTACTTCATAAAGACTGGTTCCAGTACGTACAAGTGAGAAGCTTGCACAAAACGCAATGGCTCCGACGAAGTGAGTGTTATCGGTGGAAACCGCCCCTCGGAACACGACGACGCAGCAACGGCGAGCGCCTCAAGTAGCTGCAGCGCGTGCGGCTCTGTGAACAACCTCCTTCAGGCACTCCACGACAAGTTTGATTCATTAATCAAAGAAGTGGCCTCTGTCAGGGCTGATAACGCGTCCCTTCACTCGCATCTGGCCCAGAATACGGAGCTACTCCGTCGCTTCACCGCCCAAGCCGTACTGCCGCCCCCGACTACAACACCGCTTCAAGTGCCCAGCCCTGAACCAGCGAAACCAGCGAGCTTCGCGTCGGCCCTTGGCCAAGACTTTCGGACCGACGGCGGCAAGGCGACGCCTGTAAGTATTCGTTCTACCACACACAAGTCTTCGTCGAAACCTGCCATGACTGTGGTTTCCTCCGCACCGCCAGTCCAGCTGACGGGCGAGGTAGCACCGAAAGACGCCGATGGATTTACGCTCGTCCAACGGAAGAAACACGTCAAGCCTCATCTGGAACCTGTGCAAGCAGTAAGCTGTTGTCAGTCCGTAGACCACCAAGGCTTAAGGCACTTTTTGTTTCCCGCCTTAGTCCAGATACTTCGTGCGATGATGTAGGAGCAGCTCTTACTGCCTTTCTGGAAGGAAAACCTTTTACCTGCATCAAGTTAAAAACAAAACATGATAATTATTCTTCTTTCCACATAACTGTGAGTGAGGAAGACTTCAACACAATTAATGTAGCGGACGTCTGGCCAATGGGCTCTCTTTTCAGACCATTTTTTTTGGAGCCGTACAGTGTAATGATGATCGTGACACAATTACGACAATTTAGATCACAGCCTGAATTGTTCACACTTTTACCAAAATGTACGCGGGTTGCGCAAAAAAGCTAATATATTTTTTAACAACGTCGTTCTAAGTGATTTTGATATTATTTCACTAACTGAAACTTGGTTGAACAGCTCCTTCGCAACAAATGATTACTTTCCCCCCGAATACACAGTCTTCCGCCGAAACAGAGGATATGAAAATTTGACTGTAAACTTCGGTGGCGGAGTCCTCATTGCAGTTAAAAATCACTTGCATGCGGTTCGCAGGTTTGATCTTGAGTCAGACTGCGAATCCGTTTGGATTGAAATAACTCTCCGTGATAACACAAGAAATTTTATTTTCCTCCTAACTTCAACGCATCTATGCTTTCTGATCAGTTAGATAAAGTGGGAGATAAGTTAGATGTAGACCGACAGAGTATACTCATACTTGGTGACTTCAACATACCTGTTATAAATTGGAGTCCAGAACACTCTGCTCTGCCCACTCGTAATGCCTCACCAAAGGCAAATATTCTTTTGTCTTTTATTAACTTTCAGGGACTGAACCAGTGGAATAGTCTTAAAAAACATGCAGGAAATGTCCTAGATCTTTCTCTATCTAACTTTGCCATCGACAGCCTAGTGTATGTCCTTAACCCATTGGTATCACCCGATGTTCGGCACGTCCAATTTCTTGTCTCCCTTAAGCTTTTCGTGGGGAACGTGATGCAAAAAATAAATCCTGACTTTTTCTCCTTTTCAAGAGGCGATTACTTTGGTTTATTTCAATATCTAGATAACGTAAACTGGGCACACATATACAACATGACTGATGTAAACTGCGCGGTAGCGGCGTTTACTAAACATATCGTGTCTGCACTTGAGCGCTTCGTTCCTAAGAAACGTCCCCAAACAACTCGGTTTCCTCACTGGTATTCTTTCTAGCTAAGATCAGATTTAAGATACAAATTGCGTTATCATAGGAAATATAAGGCTTCTGACTCAGCGTTCTGGTACGCTAAGTTTTTCGAATCACGTGCGCAGGCAAAGTCGTTGTTGCAGCGCGATAAGAGAGTGCACCATGAGTCTGCAGAGCGCAGTTTGTATCGTGACCCATTGCAGTTCAGGAGGTACGTCAAGAACCGTACAGCCACAACTGCATCGACAACAAACATCGCTGACTCATCTGGAATTCCGATTAGTCAACCCGAAGATGTAGCGAACGTTTTTGCGAGCTATTTTGCCTCTGTATATTCTTGTAGCCGGAATGGTTTATCCGCGCCTGACGTTGGTGACAGTGGTAGCGATTGCCTATCAATCCCATTATTTGGAATCTCTGACATTAAACTTGCAATCCAAAAACTAAAACCTAAGTTATCGGTCGCATTTGACGGTATCCCAAGTTTTATTGTCAAAGGATGCTCTTCCATTTTCACACCCATTCTAACGCATATTTTTAACCTTTCATTATCGACTTACACTTTTCCTTCGATTTGGAAAAACGCGATAACCGTGCCGATACATAAGAAAGGAAGAACAGATGATCCAAAAAACTATAGACCCATTTCATTATTATGTTCATTTGCACAGGTTTACGAAATAGTACTTTCGGGACGTATTTCGAGCTTTTTGAAACATAAAATCCTGCCCTCACAACACGTTTTTTTTGCGCGGAATATCAGTGGAATCAAACTTGGTGTCTTTTCTTAATTTTGTTTCGCCTATTGTGTGTCAGCGGGGTCAGGTTGACCCTGTATATTTTGACATGTCTAAGGCATTTCATTTGGTTGTCCACTCGCTACTTTTACAAAAACTGAAATCGTACGGTATGAGTACTACATTATGCACATTGCTTCACAATTATTTGTCTGATAGACAGAATTTTGTACGTATCCTCGGTCATCTCTCCCGGCCTTTTGTCACCCTGTCTGGTGTTCCCCAGGGGTCCATTCTTGGACCGATTCTTTTTAATATATTCATAAATAACCTTCGCTCATGTGTTCTGCATTCAGAAATCCTGCAATACGCCGATGACATCAAGTTATTTAGGCAGATAGTATCTGTAGAGGACTGTGCGAAACTAATTGATGACGTAAAATCAGTGAGCAATTGGTGTAGTCTCAACAGGCTGACACTTAATCCCACTAAGACTGTTGTTATGTCACTTGCTAAGAAGCTAAGGCCTTTTCATTTTTGTTACCAACTCGGCAATGCCCCACTGCAAAGGGTGGATTGCACTCGTGATCTTGGAGTTTATATAGACTCTTCTCTGTCATTTAATAAACATGTGAATAACATTGTCAACGCGTCTTTTCGTACGTTATGTGTCATATCCAGAATTACACGCGAGTTTTCCATGTCGGCCTGTATTATGCAGTTATACTTTTCGTTAATTAGGTCTAAGCTAGAGTTTTCCTCAGTTGTGTGGAATTCTATTGGGCGTACGCACCAAGAGTCGATTGAAAATGTCCATGAAACGTTTTTTTCGAATTTTTTACGACCGCTATGTTGATTGCACTGTTTACTTTGAATATAGAAGACTTTTAGAGCGTTACAACTGTTATACTTTGAGTTCCAGACGACGCGACAGAGATCTTATATTTTTGTTTATATGCCTTCACGGAGTCATTGATTGCCCTGACCTAACTTCATCGATAAATATTCATGTTCCGAGAAGGTTTCTGCGAATTTCTCTTCCATTTTATTTTAATGAATTCTTCCGATCCTGCCCCAAGACACGTATTCAGACCTTGTATAATACTTTCAATGGTTCTTGCATTGACATTTCTAACCCATCTTTTGCAGCGTTCAAGTTTTCTCTTACAAATCTATACCCATCTTTGTAGCGTTGAAGTTTTCTATTGTCAATTTGTAGAATTATACTTCTTTTAAACAAATGTATGAATGAATGAATAAATGAATGAATGAATGAATGAATTTTTATGTGGGAACGTTAAAAAAAAGGCAATCATATTTCCAAGTTTGTAAAGACCCGCAATTCGCAAGTCCGTTTCGAGCCGTGAAAACACGTTTTTGTACCATATTGATGCTTAAATATAGAATGTACAAACAAAAAAAACACTTTCTCTACTTAATTTTTGAGTACATAACTACCATATTTATATTTTAAGACAAACTAAAAAAATAAATATATATATATATAATTTTTTTAGCAAATTGATTTTAAAATTGATACTTTTTTGGTTTTCGCGTAACAGTAACGTAAGCATCCTTCGGAGGTTATTTCATATAGCCGTGACATCTCATAATATATATAAAGAGCGCGTCTCGGGATCCCCGTAGTCATAAAAAAATATTGATGTAACCCAAGTAGATCGACAGAATTTAATTGTCAAATTTGTCAACAATTACTCGAGGGGGCGTTTCTCACATTTTTTCATAATAAAACTAAACGCCTAAAATGTTTTCATGGTATTAGAGCCTTTTAAATATGTTCATATAGTGCTTGAAGAAAGTTAATATATCGTAGACTTAAAATCCACGCCAGGAGATCGAGCTAAAGATCCGACCCACGACGTATGTGAAAAACACTGCTGTCCGCCGCGGCATCTTTTCAAATTCGCAAGTCGAGAACAAAAAATCCGTCGAACTTGGTGTTTGCGACTACTGCGTTTTTACAGACGACGCCATAACGTATATAATTTTTGGCGAAATTAAAAATTCGTCTCTTTTAGCTTGCAGAATTTGCGATAAAATCACTGATATATATAAATATATATATATATATATATATATAAACATGGTTCTCTCTAATGAAACACTGTGCCCCTTCAAAAAATACTACGATAACCTTGATCTTTGTGCACGCAATAGCATGGGCTTCGATACAACCTGCAACGAATGTGTAGTGTTATTAAAAAATGCAATTTTAACATAAGAAGGGATACTGAACGGAAATTGCGAGCTCACTAAACAAGGCCGGGTGGATAGGCGTGAAGCTGCAAAACCAAAAAATACCAGTCATTCGGCAATATATCTAACGGATCGCCGTATTTTTTGGGAAAGAAGTGCGCGATTGAACCGGGCCGACGAGGCCGACGACACAAGGTACGTCACGATTCCCAATCTCTCTCTTCCTCGCTACGTCCCTTCAAGATGGGGAACCGAATCGAGGAGGACAGAAGCGAGGCCGCTTCTCCTAATTCTCAAATTCTCTCGGAGGACAGTTACGTCAAAAAACTCGCTTGGTCGCGCCCTTCGTTTCCAAAAGTACGGCGATCCGTTTGAAATACCGATGTGTGAGTGATTTTTTAGAGTTCGTGAAGTCCCGTTCAACACTTCTGCAGCCTTACTTTGTGACATCCAAATTTCTGTTCCGTGTCCCTTTAAGGACAAAACAATTATTCCACACTTAGGTTGAAACATTCATAAAAGTGAGACCGGCTTGCAAATCTCAAGCTTACAATTTGTTATGGGAGAAAATGAAAACCAAATAGTCATCGGTGGATCGCCTAAACTAATATGTGTATCTGCGAGTATTCCAGTCAAAAGTGGTGGTCTTAGCATATGATTTGCTAGTTTAAGAAGAAGTTATAGGCTGATTAATGCAAAAAATAATCTGAGGCTTTGGAAGTATAAGAAAGGACTTCGATTTTACTTCGGCTTAACTAAATCTTGTACTAGACATTTTTAAAGGCCTCGAAGAGGGAAGGCGGAACGGATGCCATTATATTTCCAGCTTTGACGCCAGTGCAAGGCAATTTTTAATTTTGTCTTAACTATTAATATAATCTCGCTAAAATTTAAAATATTTTGAAGATAACCTAAACGAAACATTGTTAGCAATTAATCATTTCTCAGCATTTTAAATATTATACTAATAAAGATCAAAATCAGACTATTGAGGCAATTACCGTGGAGCATCTAACAGAAGAAACACAAAAAGCTGACCTGACAGTTAAGCATTTGAAGCACTTTCACAAGTAGCCAGCAGACTTTTTCAAAGAAATATTATGTATCCACTATAATGAGCGTCTTCTCTACCCTTGTTAAGTTGCGGTCTCCATTGTATAGTAACTGTACAAAACACGGGCAGCAACCTCTGTGATGTGACGAGTAGCTTCCACCAGCACCATTATGTTCAAAAACAAATTTGAATAGAAGAAGCGGATCCTAGAAAAATGCGAATTACATCTGAATTAGATTTAACGATTAAACTGAATAAAAAAAAACACCACCAGAAAAGAGTTGAAACTGTAGTCTATTGTCATAGTGACTATTAACCACAGCTATTTTGGCATTAGTTATTTGGGTTCAGTATGCAGTAAGAACATGATTTTCTACTACAGCACTACCAGTTTTACGATTAATGGCGAATTCTCTATTTTTATCGCAATTACCAGTATTACTGTGAAATCGCACATCTTTCTCCTATTGGTTTCTTAGGCTAAAGAGTTTGGCTGAAATAGGCGTATGGTTTGTCAATAAAATTTTCCTTTCTGATCAAACAAAAATATATCTAAAAACACTGGCTTGCATTGCCCGCAATCGAAGGAGCTGACTGTTACTCTCGGGACTGCAATGAGAAAAAATGAACGGTGATGTTCGCATGTCCTTAGAAAGGAAACGAAATGAAATTAACACCTTCACTCATAATCCTTTATTCAGAAATTGCATACACTGGGGCACGTTTTCAACAGCAATAAAACTAACTAACTTGTAAAACGATTCACAAAAATTACATAAGTATTTGTGAATTCCGCTCTACGAACCCTTGGAAATAGAAAAGTAATATACGTAATACCAAAGTCCACAGGATTGCTCTAACTTGCAAAACTATGATTTGTCAGATCAATATACACCAAGTCAAACCAATGGTTACTAGAGGGGTGCACTTCTTCAAGGCATTTTCACAAGCCCTAAAAAGAAAACTTTCTTTGTAAACCATGGGCCGACATTCTGATGCCTCCTGAGAGTTTATTTTTCTCGAGTGCACGTGAAAGGTCTGTGCTTGGCAACCCTTTACTGTTAAATAATTATAGTAAGGTTTTTACAGCTCATTATCAATATTTACATAGTCAAACTCAAAATGTAGCTTTTAGCTCTCTTTTTGAAATATATTTATCTGAATGCAAACGCAAGTCATGTTGCTAAATACCATTGACATGGTCCGATCTGGACAACTAACTATGTCCTACTAAAGTATAGAGTAAAAAATTTCTAACGCAGAATTTCTGAAATTGAATTGTTTTAACCTAAAACAAGAAAAAGCATTTGAACTTGCAGCTTGTGACTCTCTGTGCATTTTCTCAAAATACCTTCAGTTGTTGAATATCATAGACAAAGGTAAATACTTTTCTATCGGTTAAAGGAAGACATCCGTTGTCTGTTTTTCTTTGTTAGAGATGCAACTAGTCCCGTTCATAAGACTGAGTTCCTGCATCAGCTGGATAGTAAATTATTCATCTCTGGTTTACATAACGATCCATTATTATTTGATTCATCCTGACCACTAAAGAAGTTAGAAAATATTAAAAGGAAACTGAAAGCTTCGAAGATTGAAAAGCCATTAAGTTCTGACTTGGAAGAACTTAATATTATACAACTACTTCTAAACGACTTACAAATGTTATAAGAGATGCTTCAATACATTCGCCATTTTCGCTTAAACAAATGAGACCAAAATCTTGATGTTTAAATTTATATATGGCGGGTTACCAAGCCTTGCCTCGTTATCTGACCACGTTTTAACTTCACGTAGCAGGACGGTATAAAAAAGCTACTTGAAAAAAACTTCTGATTTCTTTCTTGTTAAACTATTGTTCACAGTCCACAATTTTTACTCGGAGATAGTGTGGGGTGGAGACAAATATCTAGTTGTGGGTGCTGGAAAGTGAGGAGGGAAGCAAAACGGGATATTTTCTGATTCTTCCTCCTCGTAACGCCCTATCCAACCTCGTCTGCCTATGTACCCGGTCTAGGCACATTTCAAAGACAGACAAAAGGCAAAGCATGTTTGCTTAATTTAAGTAGCTTTATTAGTTCCTTGGTAATCGGCGCCATCCTGATCGATAATCGATCACGATGGAGGGAAAGAAGGTTGTGTGCGGAACGTGCTCCACCACCTTAGTTGGCGAGCAGCATTTTTTTGCTTGTGCTGGAGGCTGCAAGCGCAAATTCCATTGCAGCTGCATAATCGTGGGTCTTGAAGAATACAACGTATTCATGGCATGCGGTTCCAACGCATTCAAATGGAACGACTTCACCCGGCGAAACCATATCGTACCCGAAAAGAAAGCCACCTCGCCGTATGCATACGAAGCTTCCGATTCCGAGAGCGAATTCGAGTGACCTCCAGAAAACGACTTCAATAAATCCACCGTCATCCCTTCTGCCCCGGCAAGTGTTTTCGATAAGATTTGTGTCAATTCGGGTGTTATAACTGCCGATGTGAACTGGTCAATGACAGACAACAAGCGACTTGACATCGCTTCGCCAACAACTCCTGGAGCGTGTGACAAGGTCATCGCGAAAACATCGCCACTTCGCCACGGCAGTTGCATCCTCATTCAATACAAGAGGAGAGAAGCTATGGATAGCTGGAACCACAAAAAAGGTTACTGAAGTTGCGAAGCCAAAACTTTGTAAACGCAACGAGACAGCCTGCCAATGACAGCTCTATTGGACGACACTCGGCGCACCTACCTCGCATTTATAAACTCGGCAGAACGACAACGGAGTCCCAACTGGATAAAGACGACTGCTACACCTTGGTGGGTCTCCGACGACGTCAGAAGGCATCGATGGGAACCGCGAAATCCTCCAAGGTGACCTCAGCTCCTCGTGCCCCTGCTTACAAAACACTTTTTGTCAAAATTCTTGACCCGAAGACCACTGCGGCAGGCAGTAGCGTTCTGATAAAACCTTATCTGAATGGCAAATGTATTAGTTGCACGAAGCTCAAAACTAAGTTTCCGTCCTATTGTTCTTATCACGTTTCTACTGACGACGCTTGCTTCGACCTCACTAAAAAGCCTGAAGTCTGGCCCGAGAGAAGCATAATTAATCCGTTTAGGGAAGTTTGACTACTTACGTTCGTCCGTACCGGAATCCACTAAGTCATCGAAAAATGGCTTGCATTCTTAAAAGTGTTCTTTCGAACGTCCGTGGTTTGCGGACAAAAGCTGAATAACATGTGTCAAACGTTGTTCGTGATAGTTACAATTTATTCTGTTTAATCGAAAAGTGAATTTCAGAAGATATATCTCGCACTTTGTATTGCCTTCTTCCCACATTGTACATCGGAAAGGAAGAGTTTACGTTACGACAGGTAAGAAATTTTGGGGCGATGTTTTAATCGCTATTGACGAGTCAGTGGCGTCTTGCCAAAGCACCAATAAAGGAACCTATAAAGAATGAGTCTGGATTCAAGTTTTATTAAGTGGCTGTTTTAACTATCTCGTTGGAAACTTTTGTCAAAAATATTTCTATTCAGCGCTTTGAAAACATTAAAAAAAACAGATTTTTTAAACTATCATAACTTCTTCCATCGCAAAAAAAGACCCGACAAAGCGACTTTTTTTATAAATGTATTGAGTTTAACGAACTTTGACAGTACAATCGGCTGACAACCAACGTGGCAAACGTTCTTGATATATTTCTATCAAGCAGCCACATAGGATGCAATGGGTTCGTCAACATTGCCCCCGTACGTCCAGATGTTCTCCATTCTCCTTTTCCTGTACCCTTTCCCCAATTCCGTGACAAATGTACTCGCCATAATCATCTCAGATTGAATTACAGTGCCGGCGCTTACTTGGGGATGTAATGGTTTCTTTAGTATTTTGACTGGTCGGCAGTTTTAAATGAATAAAATGTGGACAATGCGACAGAATTTTACTCGTATGATTGGGAATGGAATGAATATCTTCGCTCCGAAACGTGACATGGGGTGCTCTAAATATCCATCTAGGTTTTTGAAAAATTAAAACACTCCGTGCATAAAAATACACTTCCGCAAGTTGCATTATCTCCGTGGTTTGGAAATATGGCACACTAAGTTCTGTTTTTATCGGACACTTGTAAAACAATTGTTAAAACACGACAAACTCGTTTATAAAAATTTCAAGATTTGTGACGCAGCATACGTGGTAAACAAAGAATAATAAATATTTACGGGCTGAAGACTCGATACATATCTTCTCTTTTAGAAATCAGGAAGCTTTTTCTAAGACCATTTTCAAGACATCTACTATACAAGTGTGTTCTCAGGTTGTGAATAAGTTGACAATTAGGTGGCCAGGATTTTTGGCGATCAGGCGTGTTGACACAAGTGATATTTTAAACGCAATAATGAAGCTTGTGGTCGGTTTGAACGGTTTCAACAACAAGAAACTACATTTAATTGGACATGGGCGAGACGATTAACATTGCTACCGGCGCTGCCGGAGTCCAGGCAGCGACTCCCTGTGCACCGCCTCTGATGCGCCTTATCAAGGCGGCGCACGCGATGTGCGCGTGGCTGGCGTGACGTCGCCGCCACGTGGGAGAAGTTCGGCACCTTTGCCTCGCACTCGGGGAACTGGGCTGGGAAGCCGCTAGTGTGCCCGCGCTTGCCCCCCCCCCCCCCCCCCCCCTCAAGCTTCGTCCGACATGTTGATGACCGAGACGATGTCGTGGGCGTCAGGGGGTGGATGGCGCTTCTGGGAGGACTGGCGTTGCAAGTCCGACCGGCGCCTGCTGAACTAGCGCAGCGGCAGCTGACGAGCGCGGCGGCTCGGTCAGCTCCAGCTTGTCACTTGAGCTTGTTCTGGACCAGGCCTCCACCTTGTTGCTCTGGACCGCCTCCAGCAGGTGGCTGTTCTGCACGTGGTCCTTGATCCGAGCCAGCTGCCGCTCCATTCTGTAGAGGGTGGCAGCGGTCCATGGTTCCCTGGGTCGTCTCTGGCGCGCCGACGTCCTTGGTGGCCCAGTCCACCGTGAGACCGGCCGCCGTATCGTTCAGATGGCGGCTGTGGTGACGGTTTTGTCCATGAGCCAGCTTTGTAGAAAAACAAGGAAGCAGACAACATGGGGCTCAGTTGAGGGCTGAGCCTGACGTTCTCTTCGCATGCACTCCTTCCAGAAAGTTTAAAATAACGGATCTGAGGTGGGTACACAATCTTCTCCCCCTTCTCTTGAAAAGGAGGCAGATCCGTGGAAGTAGAAAACTACCCCCAAAATGCGAGAGAGGCGAAGCCGAGTAAAAAAAAAGGTTCCTCTCTCTTTGGTGTCACCGACGTCGCAGGTTATACCGCCGCCTCGGTGGAGACAAGGGGGATTCCGGATCGGACAACGGGTTGTCGTTCCGGTCCTGCGAGGAATCTTCGTCTTCTGCTTGAAAAAATCGTTTAAGGTCGGTGACATGAACAGATCCGGTTCCCTCACTAGACTCACAGTGAACTAGTTTGTAAGTGAGCGGTGAGCACTTTTCATGCACGCGAAACGGACCTTCCCACCTGTTGGCGAGGGAGGCTGTGAAGCCTCGAGCGGCATCACTCAATGGGTGAGTACGCCGGAGTACAAAATCTCCCACCTCGAACTGCAAGTCACGTCGCCCCTGGTTGTACTGTTCTGCCTGCTGTACTGGGGCGACGTCGAGATTTTCTCGGGCCTCTCGAAGGTTATCGGAGAAGCGTTTTCGCAGGTCCTCTGCGAACTTCACATAGGGGCGAAGCCTTCCCCCAGACTCTGCTGAAAGGAGACTGTTAAAAAGCGGGAACGCAAGCTCCTTGCCGAAATTCAATTGAGCAGGAGTGAGACCCGTTGACCGATTAGTGGTCGTACGGGTTGCGAATGCCAGCTCGGGCAGTTTCGCGTCCCAGTCCTTGTGGCGCTCGGTGTAGGCCACTAGCGTCATCTTAAGGTCCCGATTTACCCTTTCCGTGATGTTTGCTTGCGGGTGGTACAGGGAAGTTGTTTTGAGTTTGATTCCCAGTACCGCGCATGCGTCCACAAACACCTTACTCGTGAGATAGGAGGCATTATCGCTTACAAGCTGTACAGGAAAGCCAAACCTAGCGAATGTTTCGAGTAGACACTCCCAGATTTTTTGCGAATCTAGCTTCCGCAAAGGGAATAACTCGACCCACTTCGTGAAGTGGTCGGTTACCACGAATAGGTACTGATTGCCACGAGTACTACGTGGGAAGGGGCCCATGACGTCACAGCAACAAATCTACCAAGGACTCTGACTCGCGATTGGTTGGATGAGACCGGGGGGCTGGCCACCACGTGGTTTTGCCTTTTGGCACACCGATCAGCTACGAGCATATCGGAGCACATCCTGCCTCATGCCTGGCCAGGTAGCAATTTGGGATAACTTTTCGTAAGTTTTGCTCCCACTGCTGTGTCCTGCCAAGGCAGAGTCATGCATGTATCGCATGAAAAGCTTACGTAGCTTGCGGGGTATCACGGTCCGGGATGCCGACAGGCAAGACGTCTGGCACCGTGGTGAGGTGGGCTGCAGTGGTCGGGTTAGGGATGCAGTCCTCCCGTTTGGTAAATGGAGTCAGCTCCGGTTGTTGTCCCAGCCGGTATCCACCACCAGAAAAGTCGAGCGTCATGCGAGATTTCATTACAGGCGTCAGCCTGTAATGAAATCTCGGCCCAAGATCACAGGTAGCACGAGTTTTCGCAGATAAAGCAATCGCTGACGCCGCTTCTTTCTATTAAACCGAATCTGCAGCCTCACGGCTCCTCCAGCTGTTATCGCTGTACCAGAAGCTAGCGGCAAACGGGTTTTGCACTCCCGGAAGCTTATTTTTTTGCTTTGCAGAGTTCGAAAACGAAATCCCCTATGAGCGAGATAGCGGCCCCGGAATCCAAAAGTGCGGCAATGGGAAAATCGAGCAGTGAAATCGTCATGCGCGGCTCAATGATATTAGGCTCGGGCTGGATTCGACATACCGATGGAATCTGTGCCACGGCCTCACTGCTCCCAGGGACTGCAACGGCCGTCAGCGAGTGGCTGTCTGGTTTCAGCGTCGCCGGCCGTAGTAGTTTCCCTGTTTCTGGTTCCGGCCCTTTGCCGCCTTCACGTGCCACCTCTTCTTTGTAGTGTCCAGAAATCTTGGACACTGGTTTCGGTGATGGCCGGGTTGCTCGCAGTGGTAGCAGCAGTCCGACGACAGTTGCCTGCTTAGATCACCCGCACCGAGGTGCCCGTCGGACTGCCTCCAGTGATCGGGTAAGGAACCACTATGGGAGGGCATCCACCAGGCTTGCGACTGGCTGCTGTGGGGAGGGCTTGTTCCGTTGCGGCGAGGGTCAATGCTGCTGGGCTGTGGGTTTGCGACCGCACCGTGCCAGTTTTCGCCAGCACTTGCAGGAGCAGACTGATGAAGATGGTTCGCTTTGGTGGTGATCTCCGTTGGGCCCCAGCTTACGGTAGGGCACGGCCAAGGACTTCCCACCTGTCGTGGCGACCCCCGACCGAAACCCTCACGGGCCTCGCTGTGACCTCCGGGGACCTCTCGGGGAGAGTTAGGCGAACATACGTTTATCCCGCACGGGAGATCACCATGCATGCCACGCCAACTCTCCTGGTTGACGTGGTGGGGAAGGGAGGTCTCGTTCGGACAGCCCACTTGCGTGGAGGCCTCGGGGCCCCGCCATGCGCATGCCGGTCCGAGCGCGTACTTGGCTGGTGGCGGCGGCACGTAGTTCCGCTCGGCATGAAGAGCTTCCTCGATGAGGCGGGCGCCCCGGGCTAGCTCTTCAAGGGTCTCAAAGGTGCGCTTGATCAGGTAGCCATGGTACCTGGGGTGACACTGTCTTCTGACCCGAGCTACTCTGTCCGATTCCGGTGACTTCGGGTCCGACCTCTTGAAGAGCTCTTTCATGACCCGAACGTACCGGACCAGACTTTTATCCGGGTGTTGCGTCCTGCAAGCATTCCTGCAAGCAAAAAAAACAAAGCGCCCCCAAAAACCCTATACACAAGCGCGCAAAACGATTGCCGCAGTCACAAAGACACAGTCACAAAAACGCCAATACAACAAACGTGGACGTGACGGAAGCACGAAACAACGATAGGAAACACGGGGTATGGGAAAAAAAAGCTTACCAAAAGGAGAAACCAAGCCCCGTGAAATTACAGCGAGTAGGTAGCATACCACGGTTGGGCGCCATTGTGGTCGGTTTGCCTTGCTGCATACCCGACCCGGAGGAATAACACGGAGCCAACGGTTTCAGCAACAAGAAGCTACATCTAATTGGACATGGACGAGACGATTAACATTGCTAACGGCGCTGCCGGAGCCCAGGCAGCGACTTTCTCTGCACCGCCTCTGATGCGCCTTATCAAGGCGGCGCACGCGATGTGCGCGTGGCTGGCGTGACGTCGCCGCCACGCGGGAGAAGTTCGGCACCTTTGCCTCGCAGTCGGGCAACTGGGCTGGGAAGCCGCCAGGGTGCCCACAAGCTAAACCCAAAGTTATTAGCTGTTATAGATATAATACCAAACTTTATTGTAATGGGTTGTGTGAATGTTACCGCTTCCTGTTTTATAACACATGTTTAACCTCTCTTTGAAACCTGGCATTTTTTCAGCTTAATGAAAAAGGTATGCTGTTGTGATGCACAAATGTGGCGATGTTTGTAAGGTAAACAATTCCATACGCAAGTTTTTCTTTTCTGCTTTTTCAAAGGCTTTGGAGGTGGTTATTTACTCGCGTATTTTCCACTACATTCGAAGAAAATTTAGCAGTTTACAACGCGTTTTTTTAAAGAGTCTCTTTGTGGAAACGTATCTCTGTTCATTTCTTGAATGCTCAGTTCTTTTTGCTCATTGTCGTGGTCAGCTCGACACTGTGTATTTCGACATTATAAAGGCTTTTGACAAAGTGAACCATGTTTTTCTTTTGTATAAATAATGATTGTACATAGTATCGCTTGGATTTTTGATTTGGTTGAACACGTATTTGACTGAACGTCAAAGCGCTGCTAAGATTTCAGACAGATTTTCTGATACTTTTGTACTAACATCTGGGGTCCCTCAAGTATGGAACTTGGGAACTCTACTATCTAACGTCTTCATAAACGACAATCACACTTATTATTGTGAATATCGTTGTTCATTATTCACACGAATTCACATTTATTATTGTTTGGTGGCGGCATCAAGGTCTTTATGTATGTACGATCATCATAAGACTGCAGTCATTTAAACGCCAATATACCACATATTTCTGAATGGTCTACCGAAAAGTTTTTTTTTTCATCTTGATCTAAGCAAAACAAAAGTTCTGTCGGTGTCATGAAAGCTTAAAATATTATCTTACAATTACGTACTCCAGTCTGCCACTATCGCAGGAGTCACTGTGGTATGTGACATTCGGATCCTTGATGCCATACTTTTTTTTCTTATCATGCCACACAGATTGTCTCCTTTACTATGCGAATGCTAGGTTTGTTATCTTGCTTGTCTCATGACTTTAAGAATATTTGATGCATTGTCCGCATATTTTTGCGTCAAGTCCGTACTCAGTGTGATATGGAACTCGCTGGCGGCGTCTGATGCGTCACCAATTAAATGTCAACAGAAACATTTGTTCGAATTTTGTAATACATACATTTTAATAGGTCTGATTTTTATTACAAATGTATTATAAACCTCAAGGTTACAAATTTATTTACGCGTAGACTCTCGAGTGATAGCTTAATTTTATAGAATGTGCTCCACGGTGAATGTACAGGGGTGGCATGAAAAACATCCTTGTGGATTGTCCTCAGGTTTAGCAAAGCACCAGTCAAAGTGCGGCCAGTAACTGACGTGGTTGGCCAAGAAGGTTGGGCCTTCGGCCACAACGTCTTTGTGGCCCCCGGGGTCATTTTCCTCAAGATGCCGAAGTCCGGGGAAGTAAAGATTACCAGCCTTTGGACTGGCAGCTGGACGAGGATTAGGCACCATTTCAGCCTTAGGCAGCACTGCTGCCGTTGGAAGAGCCACCAGAACCATCAGGCGTACGCTGACCGGGACCCCCTTGTCCCCAACCAGTTTGGAGGTCCAGCATACCGCCTGCAGGCTGCAGACAGGCAACAATATAAATACCTGTTCACGCAAGAGGCGGAAGACATGCCACGCAAGTGGAAATGTGTCCTTCCTTGGCTAAATACAGCCCTTGAGGAGCTCAGAACGTCACAGGCAGTGCGCAAAGCAACAAGGGCGACGCAGATTGCGGCAATTTTTTATAGAGAACAGTGCAAAAAAGCTGTTGTCCTGCTTGGGAAGGGGAAATGTGTAAATATGTTAAAATATTTTTTCTGCTTGATTCTCTTCAACATCTCCACCTTAAATTTCTAGCATACACAAACCTTCCACTTCATTATTTCGTTTGGCAGCACGCAAAACTCAAGAAATTATGGCTTCATAAAAAGGTTGCAACACTTTTACACACTCGGCCTACTAAAACTGAACATCATAAGCACATAAACACCTGGCACGGCCTTAACTCAATAAAATGTTTGCCTTCCGCACCACCGTATTCCTACAGGCTTTTTGAGACTACACCACCGAGTGGCATGCCGGCAGCGTCAATGTGTTTAGGATTTGTGTCGTTTTTATCTGCAGTCTTGAGGTTTATGTCATGTTCAATCTAATCCAGCTCGTTCGCGCCCCTACATTTGCTTCATCAATGCTTTCGTTCTCTTTGGATTCCTTATAATCTCCTCCCTTCTTGCTGCCTTTGTCTAAGTCGCTTGAGGCGTTTTGAGCCAAAGCCCTGCACATTTGTCTTCTTTTTGTATTGCAAAAAGAAGACGAATGTACCCATTATTTGCTGACGTTAAAGCTGAGTGAGAGTGAAAATGAAAAAAGAAGTACAACATACAGGTGCCAAATTGCAGGGCAGCGGAGTAAATGCCGATACACACAGTTCTGTTTTAGTGCATTGCATCGAGAAGTAGCCACGAGTCGCCGAGTTGTGCATGGTTCATGTAAAGCAAAGCAACTAATTCGCTTACCACGCAGCATACGAGGTACATATTTCCCGGTTACCTGCGGTCTCAACGCAGTCTAAAGCATTTGTTTGCATGGGCCTTTATTCGAGACTGACATTCAGGAATTTGCTTTCACAGAACCAGCAATAGTGGAAGAAAGCGAAGTTTCAAAACCAAGATTGTAATTAAGCTTGCAGATATATGGCTGTCCAGGTGTGTTGAAACGCTACTCTTTCTTCCAGGTTCGAAATATAAATGTATTAGACCAGCGAATTTGATTGCAAGTACATTAAGTGTTAGATGCACATATATATATCTTTAAACTTTATATAGCCTCTACCCTATACTTTAAAACATTATTTTGGAACAAAAAAGTGCTGCCCTCACACGAGTTTACCAGGTATAAACTTGTGTTTGCAGGCTGGTACCTTACCACAACAGAGTTTGCGCAGAATTGCACTTCACTTTGCAATTCCGTCGTCCTCCTCAGATGGCGAGGGAGGCAAAAGCACCCTTGGTGGCCGGTTGTAGTTTACATCCTCGCAGCTGTAGTGCTGTGCAATGTTGTGCATGACAAAGCATGCAACAGGTGTAGTGTAGCTGCACTTCGGCAGCACCTTCAGCTTAGTGTGCAAGCAGTGGAACTGCGCTTGAGATGCCCAATAGTCCTTCAATTAAAACATTTCCTTAAGCCCTTAGCACAGTTTATGAAACCGAAGGTGGGCTTCACTGTCACCCTCCCATACACTCTGTCGAAAAAGGTTAGCACAGGTATAAAACATCACGGTTAGGCTTGCCACATGTACGGCAACTCACGCCTTCAAACAAGGCGCACTCCCTTCGTGCTATCAGTCATGCATTCCAGGCACTGTGTTAAATTTTTTTTTGTCCTCCAAGAACAAGCATTGGGGCGGAGCTCGAATGACTGTTTGTGTAAGTCACCGCGCTAATTTTGTACCTCTTTATTGACACTAAGTCTTCCTATACTTGGGAGCTACTGGCTGTGCCAATGAAGAGACAGCTAGAGGTGCGAAGCTAACAACTGCGTGTTATTGCGCCAAGAAGTTTAGTTGTTTTTCTTTTTTTTGGTTTCGGTTTCAGTTCGTATTTTGCCGTTTAGATTTCGAGCACTGAACCGCGATCACCGAGCAGGCAGGTATTTACGCACACCTTTCCCTATATATCATTCGTTTGTAGGCACAAGTCCATAAGCTAAGTTACACCGTGGTCGATACCGTCGAAGTTTGTCTTGCGACTGACACAGGTATGCGTTTTCAATTTAAGAAATGCCGTGAAGTTCACCGGCACTGCAGTTTTGAGGTTATTGATATGTTAACCCTTCTGATGCTGAAAAATTATATAGTCTGCGCAATGCACCAAAATAGGAACACGCACAAGCTAGGGCACAGAGCGAAATCCGATTTGGATCGTATTCAATTACTGTTGGCTCTAGGCAGAGTCAGTGGCGCATCACAGCTCGAAAACTCTAGAGCAAAAACTCGGAATGCAGAGCCCAGGGACCCTGGGCTCAAAGCTCGTAGCTCAATCCTCACCCCTGCTCATTGCACAAGAGCAAAAAGACGCCATGTTTGTTCAGTAGAAAACTATACTCTGTCTCACTGCCACTTGGCAAAGAGCAGGTGCTACGGTTCCCACCAGCCAATCAGTGACAGAGGCGAAGCTAAACCCAAGCAGTTGAAGAAGTGTGCAAGGAGGAGCTTGGAATTTGCTTTCTTTCCCCTGAAACTTAACCTGTAAAGGCCTGTTCACACATGCAGCGGAGCGCTACAACCATAGCGCTGACCTCTCGCTAAGCGCGTGCTGACGGTACCTTTCACCAGCTTTGTATCGCATCGTCAAAACTGTTGCTCATGGCAGACGATAAGTAGGAAACGGCACGTGAGAAGCGCTACATCAGCGCTTCGCTGCATGTGAGAACCGGCATTAACTTAAAATTTTCACAAAAGCGGCATTCTTCTCTTTTTCGCCCATGTCTTTGACAGCACTGCACGCACCTAGTAAGTCAAATGTCTCTTTCCAACGTGCAGATAGGCTTGCTTAGACCGTAGCCTTTGTCGTTTTCCAAGTTATAATGTAATAGAGTACAGAAAACCTGTGGCAAACAAACGAAGAAAACCCAAAGGAGTTAAAAAAGAAAAAAATGTTTAACACAGCTTAACTAAAATCACAGCAATGTTGCGGAAACAAAGCTAAAAGGAACAATAAGCGTTTTTTTAAAGTGGTGAAGTTATACCCAGTATATTGTTTTGGTCAACTATATTTAAATATGCAGCGAAATGGCATGCTTTGGCTCTGTATCTGTATTTCCACAGAAAGTTGACCCCACATTGGGCATCAGAAAAGTGAACGAGCCTCATTATTGTTTCCAACAGCGTAAGAAACGCAGAGTGTATCTTAATATGGTCACGCTTCTAGGTTTGAAATTATTTCTTATTGGCAAAAGTCGAAACCTCATTTGCGGAGGCGCAAAATTAAGATACTCAGAACGTACCGCACTCTGTAAAACAGAGAACAGCGTGATATACCCAAAAGCTACAAATCTAGCGAACTGAGGTACTAGAGCCTGTGAGGATTACGGACACAGAGAAGTCAGGATCGGGTGTTTGAGCTCATTGTCTGTGGGGATATAACAACAACGAAAAAATCGCGACTCCACTTATTGTGATGCTCGATACAACTGTACTTAACAATTATTTTGCCAGGGCCCAGGATACTTCTGCTGTTTGCCATTCGGTGCAGTCTGGCTATAATCAAATTGTATCGACCACTTGGCGTAGTGGCTATCTTAGGATACGCTGTGCACATAAACCGGTTTGTTCATAGCCAGGCTATTTAATGCGCAGTGTGCCCTTTGCGCTTTAGAAAAAAGGTAGCTTTGAGACATCTCACAGGCAAACTGTTTCTCTTAAAGGAGCTCTCCATAACACCTACCTTTCGATTACAAACCGTGTTGTTCCCTAAGCCTGGTTGTACGCAGACTCCACTGGCGCGGTCGGCGATTGGAAAGGCCCAGGAGGAGGCCGCCGTACGCGCCCGTCGCGACATTCTTCCAGTCACTGCTCTGCGACAGCACGTAGGAATCGTGGACGCTTCCGGGTCACATGGCACCACATTCAGGATCCTCGAGCGCACGTCCACAATCAGCTACACGTTGATGGAGTGACAGTAATGCTTGTTCACAAACAGTTCCTAGTGCACGGCGGCCCTTGGATCCGAACGTGGGGGCCGACGATGACTCCCACGACGCCCGGAAAGCCGCCCACGGCATAAAAATGCTGCTGCAGTTCGGGGAGTTCCGCTGCTGTTGGCCACCTGAAAAAGGAAACGTGGTTTACGCCATCAGTTGAATACTATAGCAGTTTCCACACTTCCACCGACATAGTCATACCGTGCGCACGAAGCTTGCCGCGAGATATGATCAATACATATCATTCGCTACCACTTTGAAGAGTCTGCTGCTTCTCAAAACTCCCACAAGTATCCACCAGCTATTTCCACTGGCAAGTTGTAAAAGACGTTATTTTAAAACTTTTTTCGTAATGAGAAACTCACGGTGATACGAACAACCATGCCACACCAAAGACAACAAAAAAAAAGAGCTCGGGAAAAGACTACTACGCAACGTGTTGAGGTCGCAATGACGGCGCTGCATGTTGGTTAGCAGGGGCTTTTAAATGACAAAAACCAAATTCTCGATTGCTCAAAAATTACTTCCCAGCTGGCCGCTTAATATATGTAATACGTAGTCGAAGAGGAGCGCTAGAATTAGGACTGTTTTCTTACCTCCAATACTCCGGTGATCCGCATGTGCCGTCGCAGCGAAGTTGAAACCCTTTCAGAAACGTCAAAAAGGCCAAATCGGTCCTGGAAAACACGGTCCGACGGCGCCGCGAGTGCATTCAGGCGGCAAAGATTGTTAGGAGCCGGTGTGTTGTGGCCACGTCCGACATTTTGTTTACTCTGAGACTTACTTTACTCTGCCAGTGAGCCTTCTTTGTGACTGTCTCACTGTCGGAGACAAGAACTGAGTCAGAGACTCGGTTTTGGTCTCAAGTCCAGACTAAGTTTCGTTTCGAGCAAAGTGACTAACCGCTGAGACCGCCGCTCGGCTGAGACTGTCTCATTTTAATCTCCGTTTGGGTCTCGGTTTGGGTATGAGTTTGGGTCTCCGTTTGGTCCTTAAATCGGCCGCCAGCTAATTTACAAAGGGGCTGTCTCACGGCTTGAGACACAAGTTGTCAGAGACTCGAATTCAGTCTCAAATCCAGACTAGGTTTCGTTTCGTGTAAGTGGCTCACGTTCGGTCTCGGCTGAGACTGTCTCAAGGTGTGTCTCAACACGTTCGAGCAAGCGGCCTTTGGCTCCTGCGCACGCGCAGTGCCCACTCTTCATGTCGAAACTGGGCATTTTCCCACACCTCGTGAGAGCTTGATTGTAAACAGCGTGTTTGTCTGTAGATCGTAAAAAAATATAAACTGCATAAACAATATCACCCATAACAACCATGAGGAGCATGCAAACCATATCGACCGCACAAACCATATCATCCGTTACAACCGTGCGGCCCGTATCAACCATTTGACCCATACGGCCAATAGCAACCGTATGGCCCATACCAACCGGATAACCCATACCAACCGAAGGACCCATATGACCCGTATCCCATAATATTGTATAAAAAACCTATAAAAAAATTCCTACCTTTTTTTTTGTTGTTTTCAGTAGGCTGATTTCGCTTAAGCGGGCCACAACAGTGGGAGCGAAAATTACGAAATGTTATCCCAAATTCAAACGTGACCAGGCATGAGAAATGGTGTACGGATATATGCTCGTGTCTGTGCGATATGCCAGAAGGTGAAACCACAAGGTGGCCATCCAAGAGGTTTAATGCATTCGGTCGAAAGCAAGTACCCTTGAGAGTTTGTTGCCCCTGGCGTCGTCAGTCCCTTTGCTTACAGTCCACGCTGCAATCCATATTTGCAATTAGTGACGAATCACGTCACAATGTAGGTTGAAATATTTCATTTGCGCAGACTTGACTCGAAGAAAATCTTGATAATGTAGTGATTGCGCAGGCGAGCTGGTGGATGTTAACCATTTTGTTCTTAGCCCGAGACTGAGGCAGGAAAAGAGGAAAGTTTCAAAGTAGAAGAAAAATGAACAGTCGAGGACACGTCTAAGAAAATATTGACCGTCTTGTAGAGACGTTCAAAGCACTTGGGCTCTGGCGCAACGTTAATTAAGGACAACCCTTTTTTTTTGTCAGCAATGTGTTCGTGAATGCGTGTGAAACACTAGGGATACGGCACAAACACATTTTGCCGCACCATAATCATCCGAATATCACTGAAATAGTGAACCGTAACCTGAGAAATATGTTTGTAGCGCACACAGATCGACATGAGGGCATTGACGCGAAACTTGCAGATTCGGCATTCGTTAACCGCACGACAATAAACCGGATCACGGGTTTTACTCCGGCTTAACTTGACTTTCGGAAAAAAGCTCTCGTTTCCCCTGGGAAATGTCCTTGTTTGCAGAAATCCTGCAAGCATGCAGCGCAACACGACGCAGTTTGAAGAATAAGGAATTGTAGTAGACCGTTTTTCTCCTCCGCTAGGGTACTCGTGAGGAAAAGCGTCTCAGCTGCGCATGCGCGCCGCCCGCCTTGTCTTTATAGTTCAAGGTCATGTGGCGGATTACGGAGCGCTATCAGGGTGCTTAGCGGGCTGCGGAAACGCTCTACTACAATTCCCCAATATCTACGGAATCGCTTCACGGAGCATTCTTTTCTGAGCATTCTTCTGTATTTCACAGGATTGAACCGCCGGTCTTGAGCTGTTCGGCCCGACCGTCGACAGGACTTCGGAGAGTGTGCCGCTGTCCCGAGGATTGACCTGCCCGTCTTGTGCTGTTCGGCCCGTCTGTCCTCAGTACCTCGGAGATCCGTTCAGGATTTTAAATTTCGAGCCAATTTAAGTCCGCCAATCAGCGTGTACCGCCACTATCGCTCAAGATCAACGACATCGCTGGAGCGAGGGGCGTTTTCACTCACTTTGGTGGCAGCGGCGGAGCGCATCACCCACGGCCTTTCTGAGCATTCTTCTGTATTTCACAGGATTGAACCGCCGGTCTTGAGCTGTTCGGCCCGACCGTCGACAGGACTTCGGAGAGTGTGCCGCTGTCCCGAGGATTGACCTGCCCGTCTTGTGCTGTTCGGCCCGACTGTCCTCAGTACCTCGGAGATCCGTTCAGGATTTTAAATTTCGAGCCAATTTAAGTCCGCCAATCAGCGTGTACCGCCACTATCGCTCAAGATCAACGACATCGCTGGAGCGAGGGGCGTTTTCACTCACTTTGGTGGCAGCGGCGGAGCGCATCACCCACGGCCTTTCTGAGCATTCTTCTGTATTTCACAGGATTGAACCGCCGGTCTTGAGCTGTTCGGCCCGACCGTCGACAGGACTTCGGAGAGTGTGCCGCTGTCCCGAGGATTGACCTGCCCGTCTTGTGCTGTTCGGCCCGACTGTCCTCAGTACCTCGGAGATCCGTTCAGGATTTTAAATTTCGAGCCAATTTAAGTCCGCCAATCAGCGTGTACCGCCACTATCGCTCAAGATCAACGACATCGCTGGAGCGAGGGGCGTTTTCACTCACTTTGGTGGCAGCGGCGGAGCGCATCACCCACGGCCTTTCTGAGCATTCTTCTGTATTTCACAGGTTGGTCACTTTCCTGTTTTAGATCCCCCTTGTAGTTAGCTCTGCTGCTGCTACCAAAGTTGTAACTGTTACGTTGCTGCTTGAGATGACCCGTTGCTATGCCTGTCGAATTGTGTTGCGGGACGACTCTCAGGTCCTTAACTGTGCTGAGTGTGAGTTTGCTTTTCATGTCGGAACTTGCTCTGGGGTAACTGATGCTGTCTTTAAAACAAAACGCGAGTCCTTCAAAAAGAACTGGAAGTGCGAGTCATGTCGGTGTGAGGTTGGTAAGAGCGCTACTGCTGGCCAGGGTCAGAGAGCTGAGGGTGACATGCTCAGGAGGCTGGTGGAGATTGACAGAAAGCTGAGTTTGCTTATTGAGCTGCCGGCCAAAGTCGATGGCCTTGAACGGTCTGTTCAATTTCTCTCAGATCAATTCGAATCCATACAGCGTCGCCTCGAAAATCACGACCAAGAAATTAAAGATGTCAAGCATAGAGTCGAAAAAATTGAAAAATCCGGCGGACCTCAGGCCCTTGCCCAGCTGCAGCTGGACGTTGATGCACTCGAGTGGCGTAGTAGGCGGCTTAACATTGAGATTCATGGGATCCCTGACACCGACGGCGAAGACCTTTTGAGTAAGGTGAACGACTTAGCAGTGAGACTAGAAGTTGGTACTTTGGCCGGGGAAGACATCTCCGCTGTTCACAGGCTTCCAGCTAGGCCCGGAAGGACACGTGGAATCATCGTGCGTTTCGCGCGTCAGGAGCTGCGGGATACGTGGCTGGCCAAAAGGGGAGTCCTGAGAAACAGCGAGGATAGGGTTTTCATCTGTGAAAATATGACCTCCCGCTCTAGGGGACTTCTCTCAGCTGCCAAAGAATGGCTCAAACAATCAGGCTATAAATACGCATGGCATGCGAATGGAAAAATCCTCGTGCGTAGAGCGACTGGCGATTCGGCAACAATTATAAAATGCGAGGATGACCTACGTGTCCTGCGGTAGATAGTCAGTCACCTCAAGCTGTCTTTCCTTTTTATTTTTTTTTACATTTTATGATTCAGTTGGGCCATACTACTAAAGAAGAATGGTTTGCGTCTCTCGGATTACGGAGAGACAGACTGAGTTGTGTGCATATGAATGTGCAGTCTGTAAATAGCAAGTTAACAGAACTTGAAAGTTTCTTTGCTGATGCCGATAAGCATTGGGATGTTATTATGTTGACTGAAACATGGTATTCAAACGATGTTGCCATCTTTCAGTTGCCTCAAAAAAGAACATACTATCTTAATAGAACTTCACGACGTGGGGGTGGGGTTTCACTGCTCATAAATGATTCAATGTCATGTGAATTGCTGAAAGAGTTTTCTGCTTCAACCGACGATTATGAAGTGTTGTGTGCCGAGACAAGGGATATAATTTTTGCGGTGTGCTATCGGCCACCAGATGGTGCTTTGAATGTTTTTCTTTCATTCCTAGAAAATATGTTGGCCTGTGCAAGTTACCGCAGACAAAACGTCATAATGGGTGGTGATTTTAATATCGATATGAATTCTGATAGCGCGAGGAAAAAAGATTTTGAGAGGGTGTTCCTTTCGAATGGGTGTACGAATGCTATTGAGTCATTTACAAGGATTACTGAAACGACGCAAACAACTCTTGATCTTTTCTTAACAAGCTATGATCCATCGTGTATGATTAGTGGAGTTTTGAGTTGTCCAATTAGTGACCATATGCCTGTTTGTTTGTCAGTTCGAACAACCCCCCTCGAAAAGGAAAAATCTAATACTAACGTAACATTCCAGCTTATTAACGAAAAGACCTTAAGCGAGTTTCAGAAAGAGCTTAAGGATACGTGCTGGGACGAAGTTTTTCAACAAGGAGATGCCAATATAGCTTATAATATTTTCCTCGGCATATTTGTTGCAGCATATAAGAAGCACTTTATCAATAAGGAGCGCAAATTCAATAAGAAATTTCGGAAACCTTGGTTAACAAAAGAGCTCTTACGGAAAATTAAGAAGCGGGAGAGGCTTTATCTAACATTTATTAAGAAAAGGATCCCTTCAGACTTGGAAACGTTTAAGGTCTATCGTAATAAACTAACTAAAGAGTTAAGGAATGCCAAGGAAGCTTACTACATAAACCTCTTTTCTAGCTGTGCAGGGGACACAGATAAGCTATGGAGCAAGCTAAGTGTAGTCATGAAACGAAAACAGAATGTTGAAACAATAGAAAGAATTTCTCTCAATGGACGCGTACTGACAGGAGTTGAACTAGTGAATGCGTTTAACCATTATTTTGTCCATAGAGAACCTGAACTGTGTTCAAATGAGTCTTGTAGTTACTCCCTGTCCGGAAACGAAAGCAGTATTTTTTTACATGCAACCGACAGTGTAGAGGTATGTTCAACCTTTCTTGGACTCAAGAACTCTTGCAGCCGTGATGCTGACGGTATTCAGATAAGACCTGTCAAGTACGTAATTAATGAAATCGTCCATGTCTTGGTTCATATATACAACTTATGTATTTCCACAGGAACCTTTCCAGACAAAATGAAAGTTGCCAAAGTTAAAGCACTATATAAAAAAGGTGATAGGTTAGACATAAAGAACTATCGCCCAATTTCTATCCTTCCAATTTTCTCGAAATGCTTAGAAAAAGTTATTTTAAATCAAATATCGTCATTTTGTGCAAAATATCAGCTAATAACTAAAGCTCAGTATGGATTCCAAAAAAATAAGTCTGTGGAGCTGGCTCTTCTTGAGCAAAAAGAATATATTTTACAAAACTTCGAGCAGAAGCTTCTGACTTTGGGCATTTTTGTTGATTTTACCCAGGCCTTTGATCATATCGATCACAATATTCTAGTTAAAAAGCTTGAGCGGTATGGCATAAGGGGTCTACCACTTGAGTTCATAAAATCCTATCTCGGCAGAAGGCGACAATTCGTTTTTCTGAATGGCTTAACGTCTAAAAGCAAAGAAATAATCTCTGGTGTGCCTCAGGGTAGCATTCTTGGCCCGTTGCTTTTTAACTTATACGTCAATGATATTGTACATATATGTCAACAGGCGAAGTTTATAATCTATGCGGACGATACTAGCATATTTCTATCGTCCAGCTCCTACGCCGAGATAACCAATATGGCAAATGATGTTCTACGTAAATTAAGCTCTTGGTCAAAACAGAACCGTCTAAAAGTTAATTCTAATAAAACTAAAGCCGTTTTCTTCTATACAAGAGGAACGCCTATCCCATTGCATCATAACATAGCGTTTAATCACACAAACATCGAAGTTTTGGACACTATAAAAGTGCTTGGCACGTACTTCTCCAGTAACATGCAATGGGACGAGCATGTTAACTTTGTACTAGTCAAACTTAGTCAAATAGCTGGTATACTGAATCGAAATAGGTATATTCTTCTGGAATCAGTTAAATTATTAATCTACAATACGCTATTTGTATCTCATATTAACTATTGCCATCTTGTATGGGGCACAACAACAGAATCTAACCTCCATAAATTACACTTAATGCAAAAGAGAATGATACGCGTCATTGCCAATGTCTCATACACCGAACATACTGACTACCTTTTCAAGAAATATAACATTCCAAAAGTTCATGACATATACCGAAGGAGGCTTATGCGAGATTTTTATTATAGCATTAGGAAAAATACCTCTACACTCTTAGAAATAGGAAACTTAGAAAAAAGGCAACCTTCGCATAAAACACGAACTCCAGAACCATGGATAGTTCCTCGTTCTCGGACAAATTATGGTGACCAAATGCTTAGGAATACTTTGCCTCGACTACTAAATTCATTTGAGGAGGCTGGCACCGATATATCCTCTATAACCCCTTCTGAACTGAGATATCTTTTATGTTCATTTTCTGATACCGGTGCCCTTAGAACTGCCTGAGATGAAAACGAGCTATTTCCTAGAATTGTTTTGTGTTCCTTACCCGACCTAATCATGTTAAATTGCAACTGTATACTAATGTGTGGAGCTGTATCGAATGAGTGAATCTGATTGACCAGGAAGTGTTTTGTTACTGTGTGTGAGTGTTTTGTGAGTCCAATGCTGCCATCATTTAAAGGGGGCCGAGGGCCCCACAAGCTGCGTTTGTAGCTTTTTTCCTCGGCCTCCTCCATTCTGTATGAAATGGAAAACCAATAAAGAAAGAAAGAAAGAAAGAAAGATCTTAGCAAAAGTTCGGGAGAGCCTTGATGTCTTGAGACTGTAGCAGGACGACCATTACAAGGGGAGACGCAATCTGCAGTTTAAGGTAGAAGATCTAATGCTAAGGCGAACTTATCAGCTGAGTGATGCTGCTATAGGCTTCACGGCATTTTTGGCAAAAAAAAAAAAAGAGTTTCAGCTTGAAATGCGAACTGGTGCATCGCAATTGTGGTGCGGTGTACGTGTCTTCATACTGACGTATTATTAGCTTTCTATTAAACCGAAGAGGTCAAGATGTTGCGTGTTCCGGATCGTAATGAACCAGACACCCTCTTGGAAGATTCGATACTGCCTCTGCAACGATACAACGAAACACAGCGATGAAAACGGCGAACGAAGGAGCACCAGACCTTGGTGCATTTTGTTCGTGCCCTCTTCGGGTGTTTTCGGGGGAAGAAAAGAAAGTGACCGAGGTGCTCTCGTTCTGCATCTGAGAAGGCGTTGTGCTTGGGCACGGCTCCTAATTGTGTGACACCATGGCATCATCTGCTTTTAAATTTCTAGTGGCTCGCTCATCACCCCCCCCCTTTCCCCCCAAATGCAGCACGAGGAACTCAGCCTCCTCACCGGACCCAATCTGGAAATATAGGTGGCGTCCGGAAGTGCTGACGTTGGTTAAGAAATTCATCAAGGCCCAGTAGGACCCGTGCTGGCCCATATACGATGGTTCGATCCTGAGTGACCTAGCATAATGGCCAACCCTAGGTGTCTTGGGCCGTCTCATATATGATTTTGGAAGGGTGGAAGATGTTTGGGGGCACCCTCGGGATTCACAGCGTTCGACCAGGTTGCGCGCATGTTAAATCGTGATTCGTGATTTCTGCCACGACGTGGCGAAGCGTAATGGGCCACTCGAGCGTCGCTTAGCCGCTGATAAAAGACCTGCGCAGCAGTACGCGCGGCGCTCTTGGGATCGCGGCGCGGCCGATGAGGCTCAATAAACGACGACGTCTTGTTGAACCAGTGAGCGGTCATTCTTCGAGCCGGGTAGTATCAAGGGAATTTCAACAACTTACAGCGTGTATAAAAGAATTGATCACGGGCTGCTTTCGGAAAACCACCCGTTCCTCGCCGGCGTCATATTTTTATTTTTAAGTTTGCGTTCACAAGTCTAAAATACCGATACGTTAATTTTCATTCCTACGTCATTCCTTTCAGAGGAAATACAGCGCAACGGGACACAGACGAAGTTAAGACAACACAGTAAACTGCGCTGATTAGAAACTGAAAGTTTATTTAGCTTGGACTTTGTATATCAGACGCTGTCTTACCCCAAAATATTCATAAACCAAGAAACCCAAACAAACCTTTCAGCGAGCAACATTTGTATATTGTTATATTTGTGACAGTATTTTGAAATGTGAGCATGAGGAGATTACTGGGGAAAAGAAATCAGACACCTAGGCGCAGTTTTACCAGGAATTGTATATTTCACGCGCCTAGGTACATCATATTATTAGCGCATTTGCTCGAAGTATCTGCAGAAATTATTGTCGATCTTCCAGCACCTAGTGTACATGTCTTTTTTTAGGTATCGGAAAATATCGTACCTATATGGCGACTGCGGCAGGATAAGACGAAAAGGGTATTCTCTGTATTATTGCAAGATGTCTATTTTGTACATCTTGGTATTTGTGGATTTTGAAATAAGGCCTTTTTTTATTTAACGGAAGAGGCGCTGCAGTCATCTGGCTCCATTTTATTTGCTTCCGGTATTCTTGATTGTCATGATTTGCATACATATGGTCTCCAAGGGCCACCATCGCACTTAGGGCAGGGCTTCCTACAATGGGGGCTATCTTTATTCCACTGTAAAATAAGATAAAAAAAGTAGTTTAAACAGTAATCAATAACGTTTAACATACAGGGTGCTTGAGACTACCTCATGCTTGCTTCTGATTAAAAAAAAGGATGGCCTCTATGTGACCTTCTCGATCCCCTCTTATTGCCTTTGCAGATATCTATAAATGGGTAATATGTGTCAAGATTATTTTAATGTATCACTAAATTAAAATAATTAAATGTAAACCAAACTCACTGTACAGGACGTGAGTCTAGATGATTGATGGATGTTTGAAAAGAACGCGTGAGTTTTAGAATTAATTATGCTCATTTTTTCGCAGAGGTTGCCGGTGAAGCTTCATTGAGGCATAAACAAAAATCACCGAGCGAACTCAGATGAGTAAACACATTAAACGAAAAAGGATATATCTCTATATACGGCTGCCGTCTGCCGAAGAGAGGCGTCTGATTGGCGCAACGTCAGACAGATGGTCGCACGTAAGATTGCAAAAGGTATGCTTCAGCTTTGCCGCAGAGGCAGACGAAAACACGGCACATTAGACACCGGAGAGCGATGCGAGGGGAGGGGAGGAGGGGGGCATCTAACCCTTTAAAGTCACATGCAAAGGAAAAAAAAAATTTTTTTAACAGCTTGGTTGGGAAAAGGAAGTCATAAAACGAATTTACAACGAAGAAGAGAAATGTCCAAGCTATATTTACAGCGCAATACGAATTTGTATTTGGCGCCCGTGGGCGCCGCGAAAAAGTTGCCGCTATTTGTCACGTGATGCTTGTGCTCTTTCGGAAGCTTTCTGTGGTCTCTAAAAGTTACCTATTCATCTTTGTTTCAAGTGTAACGAAAAACGAAGATTAATGAGTAACTTTTAGAGCCCAAAGGAAGCTCCTGGGAAATCGCAGGGAGACGTGATAGACCTGGGCGCTTGAGATGACGCCGTCGGCGCCGCGGAGCAGACGAACTTGCGCGGCGGCGGCGTGTAGAAATCCGTTGACTTTGGGTCTCCTGTGGCGCCGCGCAACGGTGCCCATACCACGTGACCCGCGGCGGCTCCCCTGGGCGCCAACTAGAAATTTGCTTTGCGCCGTAAATGTAGCTCTAAATGTTTTTCTTCATTGTAAATTCGTTGTATAACATTCTTTTTTCTATCTAGACTGTTTCATATATATATATATATATATATATATATATATATATATATATATATATATATATATATATATATATAAGTAGAGGCCACCGAGGGTCAAATAGACTTGTAAAGTTTAATTCAACATGTATAAGTTATACAGGAACCGCGACATTTGAAGGGGGACCCTTCTTCCTCGAGCGGGACTTGTTTTTCTTTTTCCCCGTTGGATGTGTCCTTTAAAAAATCACGGACATATTGACGACGGGATGCTTCGGTGGCGTACATTTGGGTTGCGGTCAGACTGATAATACATCGTTCATAGTACAGTCTGCAAAATCTGTCTGATGCGTGTTTCTGCCTTGCATGAGGTCCTCGACTTCCGCAATAGCAGACGATGTTTTCTGAGCCAGAATCGACACGCTCCTTTTCTCGAGGAATCGTCAGTGCATAATGATTTTATTCTAACGATAAAACATTAAAACATTCAGATAAAACACGAGCCACAAAAATAATATTTCGTTAGTTTTTTTGCTATTATTTTTTAATAGATTTTGCCGTTTGTTGTGCACTCGATGGTTGTTATCGCGTTTAGTTTCTTGTCTAAAATTTATATTCTTAATATTTTAGGGTTGTAACTCCTCTTTGTGGTGCGCTAAGCTCCACACGAGCAAGTGAAAGTTGTTTTTTGCTACGGGGAGTCAGTGAAAGAAAGACGCCTACCGATGTTTTCCGGTCGGTGTTTCGACGGCAAGCTCACGGCTCTCCAATATTTCTACGGTGGGTGAGACGGGCCTCGATGGGGAGGCAAACTTCCAAAACAAGCTTCCGCCAACAGTGGTGCCATCGTCAAAAGTGACGCTGAGAAATGGTGTACTCTATGTGCCTTTTCTTTCGACCCCCACTTTACGTCACGTAAGGCAAGGCCGATATCCATCGGCTGTTGCGCCAATCAGACGCCTTTGGTTAACACACGGCCGCCGTAGGAAGAGATTTTATATATTTGAGTTCCAACTTTTTACTTTGGTATGTTTGTTCAGTGCTACCTGATAGCTCTAATGCACGTTTTTTGGCCACATCTGCGAAAACTCTCACATTATTACGTTTCTGAAACCAATTTATGATAGTTTTTTTTTTTAAAGCCATTGATTTCTTTTATTCACATCCTAGTTGACAACGCAAAAGCACTTTTAAATGATTCCATTGTGCAACTGAATAGAAATAATGAAACAGCCTTTCCACTCTCGTGAAGAAGGAAGACAAGCGGAGCTGGTACTCGTACGTCGTCCGTTTTTCGCGCAGATTCCTACGATGAATTTTTAACAACGCGCCCAACTATCCATTCTTCAATTACAGCTGGAAAGGTTGCCGCCATCTAAGAGCGACGGCGGAAACCATACTGGCTGTGTGCTTGCCGCCGTCACTTATAGATGGCGGTAGCTGTTCAGGTAGGTTTATGTCGACATACACGGGCACGATACTGGGGAACCTAGCTCTTACCAGCTTTGCTGTGAAAAAAAAATGACAAATACATTTATCATATCGTTCCTAGAATGCACGAAATGCAGTATTTAGAAGCGTGTCTTTCAAGTGTTTGGTAGACACTAAACATTCGTCCTGGGAGTAAAGAACCCGTATGTTTATCCATTTCGGCGGAACTGAACCCGGTGTGCCACGTGACCAGGTAAAAGGTATGTGGGAGCGAGGCAACTGGGGAGGAGGCAACACCGCCTAGAATAGAAAGCCAAAGTGCTTGGAATCAGGGGTATCCCAAAGAATTGAAATTAGGGGTATATGTAAATTTTTAGGGGGGAGGGGAGGAGGGCGGGGAATGCGCATTGCGAATAGAGGAGTCTATGCGAATTAAGGCGCTGCGTTCAGAACAACAAGCGGACGTGTACGCCCCCCCCCCCCTCCCCCTTGGGGCTTTGTAGAAAAATCACTGCTCGGCGAGTTGGTGTCCAACTGAGTGAGCTGACCTGCCCAGGGCCCAGATATTCCAAGAACATCGGCTTCATCGCACCAGGCCACCCACTTCAACCCAGTGAGTCACACGGTCACGCCACGCTTGGATCCAGCCGGCCTGTTGCGACTTGACGACGCCTTGACAAAGCCTCGTTGGTTAGAGCTTAAAAAGCTTAACGCATAAATACATGATTACCATTTTCTGCTCATAATAACACGGGTTCTGAAGGAACGACATCTCATGCGGAAGTAATGTGATGTCTTGCACCACTCCTTGAAAAGGAACTCACTGCCATTTTCTCTCATTATCATTAATCGCGCAGTAACAGTAGTAGCCGAAAGATTCCAGTTATGAGAGTGGCAGTTTGTTGACTAGAAAATTTCACTACCAAAATTATTGGATAAAAAAAACTCACTGACAATTTTCTAAGAACCTAGCTCCTCAGTTTTGCCAAAAACATTTTTATGGCAGTCCCCTGTGTGTCAGTGGGTTTCACCATCACTTCCGGAAGGTTGCAATTCCCATTACTTAAATAAAATTTATGCATATCGCTCTTTATGACATCTATTTGTTCACTGCAAGAGGTATTCGCCGTTGTCTATGGTCCTCGACCGGGTCACCAAATATGGGGGGGGGGGGGGGGGGGGGGCGCGAGGCCCTGCCACGTTATTCAAAGCGAGGACATGAAACGAGACAAGCGAACGACTTGTCTGCCTGTGATGGCGGCTTCAGAGCATTCTCTTGCACGCGCTCTCCGAGGTGCGTGCGCGTGCTGCGCCTCGAGCCATCTCTTTTATTTTGATGAGAAGAATGGGTCTGTGGGTGCGTTGCAGCCTACAATTTATTCTTCCTTAGGAGAGTCGCCGGTCGTTAAAAAGTCGACTCGCTGATAACGGGAAAGCCTGTGGGGCTGCATCTATTCTATAGTAACCATGAGTAAAATGTGGTACACAGCTATGTTACTGAGAAGTTTCGATGGTGCAAGCGATGGGGCGTTGTGGAGGCAAGTGAAGCAAAGACCTATCTTACGATTGTGCCGTCTTCATTAGAAGCAAGAATTTCGGTTTGCTTCTTCAACCCCTCCTGACGCAAATCTTTCCAATTTTTGATAAATCCGGGAGAGCGTTGATCAAGCAAGCCCACGCCAATATTTAAAGTTCTTTATCAAGTTATAAAACAGTCATCGAGCAGAGTTAAGGACGAATAAATACGCAAAACATACAAAATGGGATGAACAACCTATGAGAAGAGATGTCTTTCAAACAGTAATGAAGAGATTAGGGAAAGCCACTTGATTTATATGTTTCAGAAATAAATGTATCATCGACGACCTGAACCCTTTATTGCGCAATCCAATCCTTGTGCAGACACGGGAATGGTTCCAGCAGCCGCGCGATACCAGAGAGCGGCTGCTGGAACGAACCCAGCATACCACGACCCCTCGATTTCCACCGACCGAGCGGCCTCGGACCTGCAGCTCATGGGGAAAAGCGTTCGGTCGCGCTGGCTTCCTCAATCTCGCGGATTAAGCGTGCCCGCGTCAACGAGGGAGGACACCTGAGGCCAGATTCACCAAACGATCTTACGCCAAAAATGTGCCTAAGACAAAACTTAAGAACAAATCCGCATTCACGAAACGAAATTTTCGAAAGTTTTGCGCAGGTTACGACGAAATCCTACGACAGCTCCGAAGCTGTCTTACGCACTTCTTACGATCAAATCAGCATGGCCGACAGCGTCGCTCAGTTGGGTCGCGACAACCAACGGATGTTTATTTTTCTACGTGCGCTTCTCACGCGTCCCGACTTCAAGCAGCAAGAAACAAGTAAAAAGTACTTGAAACAGACCACGACGAACGAACAAGAACGCTGGATCCACAGACACCCGGGAAAAACTCCAAAGGCCACGAGAACGGACTCCGACCGATCGGCAGATAGGCCTAGCAGGCACTCCGACTCGGCGCAGCGATGATCTGACGGTCCTTGGCGAAGACCGTCTGCCCACGACCGGCTGGCGTGCTGAATGGAATATGCTCGCGCGACCCTTGTGAACCCTTCCCGTATTATAGTTTGATCGCTGACCTCAATTCTCGATTAAGAGGTCAATCTCTTCCTCTTGTCATCTCATTGTTTTCCGAGGCAACGGTGACGAACGCTGTCGTCGAAAAGGGGCTCTCATCGATTCTATCTGTGTTTTGTGTGATATCAAGCTCAAATAAACGCGGTATGGATTACCTTCGCAACATGGTATGTACACTTTGTTATTAGTATTCCATTTTATTCTGACACGACTGCACCTCACTGTCGATCGCTGTAACAGTTCGTGGGTTGCAATGCCGGTCCAACCTTTCTTCTCCGGGTGTCACGTTTGTTCATTGTTTGTCTACTCCAGTGATGGAACCACACATGTGCTCGTCAGACATGTTTATTGCCCGACGCCTAACCACGCTGCCGCCACTGGCCACCTAGCGGGGGCCAACAGAAACAGCTACAATGCCATATTGTAACATCCCCTTTCTTTTGAAAGTGTCGAATTATCAGATTCTTAAGGTACATAGTCCTTCAGATAGTTCGGAACTCTGCGTTCACGAACTGGTCGGGTACTTGGGCTGCTTGAGTCCCCTGATGTTGCCTTCACCGGATTGCTCTGCGGCTCGGCGACACAGCTATCTCCCGCTGGGCCTTCATCCTGATGGTGGCTTTCGGACTCGTCGTTGTCCACTTCGGCTTCTTCATAACCGTTCCACGTTGGTGGTGGTACCTTCCGCAGGAAGACTCTATTTCGCCGAAGCACATTTCCATTCGTTTCAACATCATACGATCTGTTCTTTGCCCTATGCACGATTTCCTGTAGGTTTGATGCGCACATTTTCTCCTTGGTGTAGTGGCGGTTGATCTTTCGCCTTTGCGTTGTAAAGGTTCACCATTTTGTTCCTCAATAGTTGTTTTTCACGCTTGCAGTTGATGATCCGTGGACGTCGCAGCATGGTCGTGGTAGGGAGTGTGCTTCGAGTTCTCTTTCCCATCAGTAGCTGCGCAGGGCTGGCATTTAGTCCTTGTCTCGGTGTGTTCCGATACTCCAGTAGCGCTGGGTAAGCGTCACTTCCATCCATCATTGCTCGCCGTAGTATCTTTTTTGCTGTTTTTACAGCAGCTTCAGCCATGCCGTTGGACTGCGCATGTCCTGGGCTCGACGTCACGTGTCCGAAGTCCCATTCCCTTGTAAACTTCGCAAACTCTTCACTCGAAAATTGCGGACCATTGTCGCTGACAAGAACTGATGGACTGCCATATCTTGCAAAGTGCGCTTTCATTTTCCTGATAACCGCGGCTGATGTAGTCGATCGCAGTTGGTCTAGTTCAAAAAATCCACTGTAGTAGTCTACAATCGCAAGGAATGTTTTTTCTTTGCATTCCATGAGGTCTGCACCCACTCGCTCCCATGGTTGGCTTGTCATAGGGTGGGGCTTCAGAGTTTCCTTCTGTTGTCTGTCGGAGTGAGCTTGGCATATCTCACATGCCGTGATGTAGCCTTTCAATTCCGAGTTCATCTGTGGCCAGAATACACACTCTCGTGCTCTTCGAAGTGTGCTTTCCACGCCCATGTGCGATGCATGAAGTTTCTTCTTGATCTCGTCGCGCAATGTAGCGGGCACGACAAGTCGCTGTCCTTTGTAGATGATGTTACTTTCGACAGTTAGTTCGTCCCGAAAAGTGAAGTATGGCTTCTCCTCCGGTCGGACGTCGCGCTTCGTGTCAGGCCATCCTCTTAGCATTGTTGTTTTCACTCTCTGTAGAACTGGGTCTTTGAGTGTTGCCTCCTTGATCTTCTGTATTGTCTCTGCTGACATTGGGAGGTAGTTCACAACGTTGACATCAGCAAACTGTTCTGGCGTTTCAGTCTCTTGTAGATATGCCCTTGACATAGTGTCCGCCAGGACGAGCTCTTTCCCTGGTCGGTACTCTATCGTGATGTCATACCTTTGAGTCTGGAGGAGCATTCCTTGCAGTCGTCTGGGGACCTGATCAAGTTGCTTGCCAGAGATTGACTGTAGAGGCTTGTGGTCCTTAATGACTCTCGTGTGGCGACCAAAGGTGTACTGATGAAATTTGCCCAGTGCAAAGACCACTGCCAGCATCTCCTTCTCAATTTGTGCGTATCTGCACTCTGTTGGAGTTAGAGCTCTGCTTGCAAACGACACAGGTTGTCCCTCTTGAAGGAGAGCGGCTCCCAATCCCTTTTTGCTTGCGTCGCACTGCACTGTCAGTTCCTTCTCGGGATTGTGGTAGGCGAGGATCGGAGCTGTCATGACCAGCTGTTTTGCTTCCTGGAATGCTTGTTTCTGCTCCTTTCCCCATGCCCATGGCTCGTCCTTGTTGGTTAGTCTTCTTATGGGTTCCAAGATCTGCGATATCTTTGGTAAGAACCTTGGTAAGTAGTTTATCATACCGCACAGTCTTATGACTCCTGGGGCATCTGTCGGTGATGGCATATCCTTGATGGCTTTCACTTTTTCTGAATCCAGCGTCAGCCCATCCTTTGTCAGTTGGTGTCCCAGGAAGACCATCTTGTCTCTTTTGAACTCAGTCTTTGTCTCGTTAAGCCTGATGCCAAGCGTCTGGCATCGCCGCAGCAGGTTCTCAAGATTGCGATCATGATCACGCTCTGCCTCTTCCGTGCTGGCTCCTACACCACATACCAGGATGTCATCTGCAACGCAGTGGACACTCTTCAGGCCGTCCAGCGCTGCTTGTAGACGCTTTTGGAATATCTCACTGCTCACCGCAAGTCCAAACGGAAGTCTTAGCCATCTGTAGCGACCTGCTGGGGTTTGGAATGTTGTTAGCATGCTTGACTCTTTGTCTATGTCACGATTGTGAACTGGAGGAGGAAAGAGAGGAAGACGAGAAGGAGACCGAGGCGTGGTGTGGGGAAAAAGGAAAAAAACAAGAGGTGGGGAACGAGCAGCAAGAGGAACGAGACAGCACTGGTCCGGCGAACAGCACGGCGACTTCGGCTACGCTCCGGAGGAAGTCCACCCGTGGCCCGCTCCCGGGAGTCCACCGTTAACCAACGGGGCGACTTCGGCTACGCTCCGGAGGAAGCCCACCCGAGGCCCGCTCCCGGGAATCTACCGAGATCAACCAACGAGGCGTCCTCCGTCAGAGCGGCAAGATGATGCTCTTCCCCAAGGAAAGAGACCTGAGAGCGCACCAGAGCCGGGACACTTCAAGGTTGTGAGTGCTAGGGGTGGAGACTTGGGTCGAGGGGGCTAAGACAATACTGTACCGTACGGTTTCTGATGCCTTTCGCTTTTGTTTATTTATGTAAATACATCTACATACGGTGAAATTTCGTAACCTGTTCGTCCGGGTCCTCTGATTTCGGGGTCCGTCTCGGTTGAACATGGCAGTCTAACACACACTGCCAATATCCATCTCGGAGATCCAGCTTTGTGAAGACCTTTGCTTTCGCTAGCTCCGGCAAGATGTCTAAGACTGGGAGTGGATGCCGTTCTCTTCCTAGTGCTTTGTTGAGTGCTTGCGGGTCTATGCAGATTTGCAAGTCGCCTGCCTTCTTTGTTGCGATCACCATGTGGCTCACCCATGTCGTCGGCTCTTCCACTTTTGTTATGACGCCTCTTTCTTCCATCTGTTGCTGCATCGTTGCAAGTTGAGGTTTCACACTGACCGGCACTCTGCAGCCTGTCACTGCTTTTGGTTGTGTTTCTGGGTCAGTGACCAGATGGACTTTTCCTGGGAGTGTTCCTAGGGCTGATCCAAACACGTCTGGGTACCTCTTGACAATATCATTTCTGGTGGCTACACTTGCCGTTCCCTTTTCTACCTTTGCCACAAAGCGATAATCGATGGCAATGAGGCCCATTTTTTCTGCTGTTTCTCTCCCAACGAGAGGCGTGAGCTCTTCATCCACGACAATGAATTCCACCTTGTGTTTCTTGCCATTTTTTGTGGTAACGTCCAACTTGCACTTTCCTGCTGGAGTCACTGTGCTGTCATTCCACATTCTGAGAGTTGTTCTTGTAGGTACCATCTGTTCAGGTCTCACATCCTTGCTTGTGATGACGTTTACAGCGGCACCGCTGTCGACTGGAAATTTCAACTCATTGCCGTTGATGCGCAGTGTTGTGAATATCGATTTCTTTGTGTCACTCCTGCTTATGGCCAGGATCTCTTCATCTGAACTCTCGCTGGCTTCCACATTTGCCACATTCTTGGCTCTACACTGTGCTGCAAAGTGATTCTTTCTCTTGCACTTGTTGCACGTTTTCTTCCACGCCGGGCACGCTTGCTTCGTTCTCTCATGGTTCCCGCCACAGTATCCACAGTTGTGCTGCTGCGGTGTCTGTTTTGGCGGTTTTTTGGCGTTGAATCTGTGACGCGTTTCCTTCACGCCATGCACGCTGTCGGTCGGGGTAGCTCCGTTTTTGAATGCCTTCAGTTGAGACTTCATCGTCTCTTGTGCTAGGCAGATTTGCACCACCTTTTCAAGCGTCGGGTTATCGGCATTCAAGATGTCGGCGCGCGCTTTTTCATCGTTAGTACCAACGACAACTTGGTCTCTGATCATTTTGTCCCGCTCCGCCCCAAAGTTGCAGTCTCTTGCTTTCAACTTGAGATCCGTAAGAAAACTGTCGAACGTATCTTGTTGTTGAGTACGGCAGCGGAACACATACCTGGAGTAGACTTCGTTTTGCTTCGGCGCAAAATGGCTGCCCAGTTTCGTGAGCACGTTTTTGTAGTCGAGCTCTGGGTGTGGTCGTGCCGTTGTTGGAGTTCCAAAGTCGATTGTGTTGTAGGCATCCAGTAGCGCTGGACCGCCGACGGTTAGAAGTATAGCCACTTTCTGTTCGTCCGGCTTGCTTGCCGTTTCTTAACCTTCAGATAGAAGTTGATCGCCTGCTTGAACGCCCGCCACTGCTCGGCGGCGTTGCCGGATGCGGAGAACTTCGGCGGTGGTGCCAGTCTCTCCATCAATTCTTTATCGGGGCACAGATGGTCAGCGACTCACTCGTTTTCCTTTTCTCAACGTTTACGATCGACGATGATGACCACTTCTGACACCATGTTCATTGTTTGTCTACTCCAGTGATGGAACCCCACATCTGCTCGTCAGCCATGTTTATTGCCCGACGCCTAACCACGCTGCCGCCACTGGCCACCTAGCGGGGGCCAACAGAAACAGCTACAATGCCATATTGTAACAACGTCAGCATCGAGTTGCAATTGTAAAGGATCGCTCCCGAAGAGCTTATCAATTCGCGGTCCAACAGCGCAAATCTAGCACTTTGATCAAACGCGCGCGTCCGCTCCGTAGTGTAAAGAAGCATTTACGTGGCTCTTGCTTACACTGTCGTAGTTCAAACGTATCTTTTTTTAACGTAGGCTCGCTCCTGCATCTCCGAGGCCGCAAAAACGCCGCGGCAATTTGTTCCCATCTACGTCGCTTTGCAAACGACTGCGGGCCGTCTTTTACCAACGATGACAGTTGTGTTGACTTGGTAGCGATCGAGTTCGTAGCAGTCAATGGGGGTGGTTACGCATGCCGGCCTCGGCATTCGGGCGAGTTTAAATCGTGTTAGCGTCGACATATCACTGCACGGATACGAACCCCAGACAAGCGGTGGCAGAAAGGCCGCCTGTGTTATGAAAAATCCACGTGCTCCGAACGGCTCCGACCGGCTCCGAACGGCTCCGAACAAATGCCGAGCTCTCCGATTGGTTGTTCATGCTGCCGAAGACGGCGTCGCCATAGCAACAGCACCGGTAAGTTTTAGTTTCTCCGTACGACAACTTCGCTTTCCTCCTCTCACTTAAGAACGCGTTCGTGAATACCGATTTCTCCTCTTCTTACAATGATCTTAACTTACGAACTTCTTAGCTAACTTGTCGTAAACTAAGAAGCTCTTCGTGAATCTGGCCTCTGGACTTCTCAAGGTCGTTGTGGCGCTCGCAACTAGCCGCTCATTTCGCGCTTTTTGAGGATTATCCCTACAGAAGAAGTCGACACAAAGGAAGCCTCTGCCGTCGCGTGATTTTTAGGAGAGGGTGAAAAGAGGAGGGCGCAAGGGGCATTTTCCTACCTTGCGGAAAATGGTTTCGTTGGTCGGTCTTTAACCACGGTTGACGCTGCCCGTATGGCGGGTGTCAGTCAGGACGGTGCTAAAATTTTGTATGTGTCGTATCTTTCCTAATTTTTGCACAGGATATGTCATGAGGCTGGCCTTCAGCACTTCCTGTAATATGCCTCGCCTATGGATGCGCACACAGAAATATTCCAACAGTATGAAGAAGCACTGGTCATGCTTGGATTCGAACCTTCGTCCCTCAGCTCGTAAACCAATGTATTGAAACTACCAGAGACCGCAAAAAAATGTATGCTTCGTTTGTTTTATATGCTTTATATACACTTTTGAAAGATGTTAGCAGCATTGATAGAAAAGAAAAAAGGGTGCCATCATGTCCGTTTCTCTTAGAGTAGTGTCATCCTTTGTAGTACCGGATGCCTAGAGAATGGACTCGCTGGAAAAAGTAGATAAAATAGCAGGTAACATATAGCCATCATTGGGCCGGTGCATGTGCAGCACAGAAGAAGCGCTGTGAAACAATATGGCTTAATAGACAGTTTTAGTAGAGCGTACGCTATAGCTTTGCGTACGCAAGGAAATTGCTGGTCGTGAGGTGCGCATGCGCAGAACGCAATAGAAAGGTTAGCGTGTTGCGTACGCACGCAACGCTGGGGATTTTGCGTTTCTAGCTAGCGGGCCTTGCGAGACGCTCTCGAGAGATCTCGGACCCAACGAGAGCGCCAGTTTCAAGATGGCGGTTGCCTCGACTGGCGCAGCAAGGGCGACGTGGTGTTTTCGAAGTTCTGTGTTACGTGAAATTGCGTGGTGTCCAGTTCGGCAATTCCTTCTGGGACCTACCGCGGTCGAATCAGATCGCCCTGCATCTGAAGGAGTGCACAGTGGAAATGTTCGCCGCTCGCAGTGTGCGTCGACGCTGCGATCTGCTCAACGCTAAGCCTATTCCCACAGTTCATCGCCGACGGACGAACGACTCTAAAGGAAATCGCCGAAGTTCTCGCTATGCGCTGGACATCAGGGTCATGAATTACATTCCGCGATAGCATTGATAAAAGGTGCCGTTTCCACGGGACGACTGACGGAGGCTCCGTGATCGAATTTGGCTACGCACTCGTACTCGTAGCCTTTGTACCCAGCAGAAAAGCGCCCTTGACGAGGCAGCTGTGGCTTGGTTTAATCTGAAATAAAATGATAGGACACTTTTTTTTTCAAGTTTTCTTTCCAGGAGCATGGTTGCGCTATAAGCACGCAGAATTCTACGGCTCTAGCAAATTTAACCAAGATCATGGGCGATGTTCACTCGAAAATGTAACGCACAACTAAATTCGGTCCGAGCAGGTCATTTTTAGCGTACGCTATACTATTGCGTTTTGCGGACGTAAGATCCAGCAACGCTATACTAAAACTGTCTAATATCGGCATACGACGCTCTCTTTCACGCCCTCCGGTGCCGCTCATGATACATTCCGTGTTACCGCTGCCTATGCCTCAGGTTCTTTTTAGTATAGCACAATTAATTTCTTTTGGATTTTAATTTTCAAGGTCTTGCTTCCCCCATTCATATCTTCTGAGATGCAAGTTTGTATTTAGTTTCAAGAGGCATCTTCAGTGACACCTGTTTTGTCATAACAGAGCATCAAAAGATGTACAATGATCCTGTGCCTTTCTTGGAGGCAGTATGTCTTCAATTCGCCACATTTTATGTGCTGAACCTCTCCTACCCAAAGAAAGCTTCGAAGACCCTCGCGTTCATTGAACGGTGAGAGAATCATTTGGCAATGCCTGAGTATACAGAGAGGTCAGAAAACGACACACTTTATATTACTGTGTCATTACTAATTAAGTTAACTGAAAAGTAAGGTAATTGTTTTTAAAATGCGAAGTAGGTCGATTATGTGGTATTATCACTGAATCACCAGAATTCTGAAAAAAACAAAAACAGACCAAAAAAAAACCAGTAGATCTACTGATAAATCAGTAGGAGTGGCAACACTGATTAGAGGGGAGGTTACGGAGGGAAGGGTACGCCCCACCTCTTCCTGCGTCACCTCCTCCTCCTGCTCTGTCCCCTCCTCTCCCCTCCTTCTCCTATTCAGTTTCCTCGCTAAATTTAGTGGGAAAAATGACGTCACACGACTTCGTGTCACGTTACCTAACAACAAATTCTGTTTTTTTTTATTCCCCGCTAGATTTAGCGGAGAATTAAATTGGTGTTTAGGTCACGTGACGTCAATTTTCCCGCAAAATCTAGCGGAGAAATTGAATTTTTTCCGCTAAATCAAGCGGAGAAACTTAGTTTCCTCGTTAAATGTAGCCGGGGATTGAATTGCTGTTGATGCCATGTAGTGGAGAATTGAATTTGTGTTGAGGTCACGTGACGTCAATTTTTCCGCTAAATCTAAAGAAGAAACTGAATTTCCCCGTTGAATTTAGCGGGAAATTTAACTGGTGTTGACGTCACGTGACTTCCATTTTCCCGCAAAACTTGGCGCGGCTACGCCGACGTCGACGGCAACCCCATGCCGCGAAACACGGAAACGGGCGCCTAAAGGCCCGTTCTCACATGCAGCAGAGCGCAACAAGCATAGCGCTAACCTCGCGCTAAGCGCGTGCTGACGGCAGCGTTCACCAGCTTTGTATTGCACCGTCAAAACTGTTGCTCATGGCAGACAATAAGTAGCTGACGACACGTGAGGAGCGCTACATCTGCGCTTCGCTGCATGTGAAAACCGGCCTTTAGAGCTGCGCTCTAAAACAGAAAACCTTCCATAGTTTCTCCATGAAACGGCCATGGTATATCCATAAACTATTGATCACATGGTTAATCAAACTATAAATACTAAAAAACAACTGAAAACAATACACGTAAAGTTTCCACTTCACTGTCCAAAAGCAACTAATTAGGCCCGCACCATTTTAAACGAAGGTCCAAGGCCGACCATAACACACACTAAAACATCCTATTAAACGCTAAGATTAGGAAAGAACCGGGATAACAGAGCACAGATGACCCAAACAAGGGACAGGCAGCGCCTCAAACGTAGGTAAAAAACCGCATCTCCACGTGGTGAATGATGTTGATTGGGGCGAAGCTCTGGTGGTGCTTGTCTGTGTAGACGGTGAGCCGCAGCCTGCCGAGCCTTTCGTTCGTTTTCATCCATGTCACGCTGCGGTCAAATGATGAAATACGTATATAACCACGTTCCATACCACACATTCTCTTTCAGACATGGATGAAAACGAACGAAAGGCTCGGCATGCTGCGGCTCAACGTCAACGCAGACAAGCACCACCAGAGCTTCGGCCCAATCAACATCATTCACCACGTGGAGATGCGGTTGTTTTTTTTTTGCCCTGCACGAGCACGGGAGCACGTGCTCACGTGCTCGTGACCCGACGGTGGACGGACATACGGACATGGCTAGCCACTAAGGAGCATCGCCTTTAAAAAATTTATTTTATCCAGACCCACAATACGAGTTCTAAAGTCGTCACTGAACCAGACGGAAAGGTGCATTTCTCTTTATAAAACCCACACATTCAAAGACGTTTAAAATCCTTAAAGTCAAATCATTCATCCTAACACATCCAACCAATCATCGGAAAATCTAACTTGATAGATCCCACACAACAAGAAGGAGGCTGGAGAACGAAAGCACCCGATGTCAAAAAGCCCCGTGTCAAATGCCCTCGGTAAATGCCCCGCTTTTTTTGCCCGGTTTTCCAACAACCAGTTTAAGAACTCTATCAAAAATTTCCCCGTGTCAACCGGGGGGTCTTATGTACTTTTCAATGTCTTTCATATATATATTCTCCATAGTCACCTTTTCGTGGGTCTGCGTGTGCTGGTGTTGTCACCGCAATGCCCGAGCCTTACTAGAGCGACAAACAAAAACAAACGGCAATGACAAGCTTCAAACACATGTAGCATGCTCGCGATGGTACCTTTGGCAGACGTGTAGTCTTTCGGTGCGGGTGAAGTAAGCACGAGTAATTGCAAGCCTACCAAAAATACCCTCGCGTGCATGATACTCGTGTTTGAACTTAGCCTCCTTTATTTACACAAAGCCTGTCAAATCGCGAAAAAGACTGGTCTGGGGCTTGTTGCTGTCGATTGTTTCTGGTTGTCGTTCTAGTGAAACTCGGGCTCCACGCAATTTGTGGAATGAATAGCGCGATATTTGTCACGGAGTCACATATAAATTTCATTTATGCTACGTTGTTGTTGGAAATATGTCTACCGCCTGAGAAAATATGCCATCTTTACCCCTTTCCATATGAGTGTTGGATATCACCATCGCCGATCTGTAAACTTCTACTGTGGGCAACTTGTAATTCATCCAAATGCTTTTTATTTTCGTGATTCAAATTAACTCTTTCTTATTGTTCCCTTCACGCATATCGCGTACACCAGTGAGAAACGAAATGTATAACGGGGACACAGATTCCCAGACTAGAGGGTTAGGTGGCGCATAGCAGCTATCTGACCCTGCCACAAATGAAGTCACCGAAAATGTAATGCTTGTCCCGGAAGTCGGGGGTCTACTGGGCTTCCTAGTGCATTCAGTCTATGTTTTGGTTCATGACTTTTCGTGTCTTTGAAAAGGTTTTTAATAATCCCGTTTTAGATCGATTTCCGAGAATAAGGCATTTGAATGTGGGACATATGCCCGTTTCACGCAATAAAATCTCAAAATATTCACTTCGAATGGCCTTCCAGTAGACTCCTCTGCTCAGCATGTTTTATTACTGCGGAACAAGCTGGCTCTTTCAGAATTAAGAAGAAAAAGAATCAATCGCTTTGAACGCTGTTTGCACAACCACTCCGCAGAGTTGAAAAGCCCGTCAAGCGTCCACTTCCGCGAAAACCACTTACTTTCGGGAGTGAGGCCTGGGCTTGCTTGCCATGGTGAAGAAATGAAACAGGGTCTTCGAGCACGGGGTTTTCGAGACCCCGGGCTTTCGCGACAGGGATTCTGGAAGCGGGAAAATACGGCTACACACCGCCCCCTACCCCCCCCCCCCCCCCCCCTCCCCCCGAAAAAATGAAAAAAAAAAGAAAATTCCTAACAAGCCGGCATAAAACCTTAACTACTGGTGAAATAACGTGTCAGGACCGATTTGAGGACACTGCCAAGCAGCATAAGATGTCCGGCTCATACAGTTGTCTGAAGTTTGAACCCTGACTTTTTGTTTTAGATTTCTATTGATATCATATCGGGTTGGAATGTTCATGACTTTACTGAGGTGCACTGGTCCTAGTCTGGCCCAAGTATACTCGCACGGACCGTCACTAATTCAGAAGCTTCTTTGTCGCGGTAAAATTGCGAGGACAAAAGGGAACTATGTCTTGTAGCCTAAGCCTTCGCAAAGCTTGATGACGTAATTGTGTAATGGAAATCGCCCGCCTGATGACAGTTGAGCACGGTTCATGGATTAGACACTAGAGCTGCGTAAGCTCTCGACTACGGCTCGTAACAATCAATGCATCGGTAGACACTCGGGTAGTGCCTCGTCTCCAAACACCTCTGTGTTGAGAATAGCCGAACTCTTACAATGCTTGGTACTCACCACGCGGTGTTTTACTTTGCCGACCACAGCGCATGGCTATGATTACCGTCGGTTGCACAGGATAAACACCAAGCCACGTGGCCGCTTGTTCTGGCTCCGTGTTAAGGGGATGGACGATGCTCATATTTTTCGAATTTATTTGCCGACTGCAATTGCTTAAAAAGAAAAACTGAGGCAAGATTATACGGTTATTAATGTTAGAGAATGATGCTGATTTTGAGCGAAAGTAGAAAATTCGTTTCATGACCCCTTCAACCCGTGTGTGTAGCGTATTTATCTAACTTTGCTCGTTTATTAGCACACGGAAGTCTACACCACTTAGAAATCATCGTTATTATAACGATGATTCTTTACAGCTTTTTGAACTTCAAGCTATTATGGGGGGCATTGCTGGTCGTGTTGGATAAAGCTTCTAGGAGATGGAGCGCTAATTTAAAGCTCTGAAAAGTGGAAGAAGTGAAGTCACTAATAGGAAGCGTACCGAAAAAATGTTGTTATCATTATGCCAGAAGCCCGGTTAGCATTAGAAGAAATTGCCTACAGTCGACTGGCTATAGTTTAAAGTTTATACAAAAACGGTGTGCGCGGACTACTCCTAGGCACCTTTGGGAGCATTACAAAGGTCCCAAGGAAAAATATTGCAGTGGTTCCTTACTTTCATAGTCTCTCGCACTCTAGGTTCAAAATGCAATGTCTTCGTGGTTTTCGGTGGGATCTCCGCTCATTCAAACTCACCCTTTTTCGTTGGAGCTGAAAGTTGCTGCGGTAAAGCACATAGAGATAATACGATGAGCTGTGTCTAAAAGGTGGTGTTCAAAATATTCTTGGACTGCGGGTTGCGTTATTTCGGGCAAACGGGGCGTTGTGTCCATGGCCGCATCAGGGAACACAAACGATGGGTAAGGAATAAGTCGCAGAATTTGGAACTTGCTAAGGATGTCGGATAGTGCGATTTGTGTTTCTTCTTTGAAAAAGGAACTTCAGTTTTAGAAAAAAAAAATGTTTGAGAGCACCTAAGCACTTTTTTTTATTTAGGAATGCGAAAGGCATAAATGTGTTTCTTTCGCTCCCTCAGTTCGTCAGTCACGTAGTGGCCTGAACGGCCACGTTTTCCCGGCCGACGGCCGAGCGCGCTCTCTCGTGAAGTGGCCGCACCACACTGAGCTCGGTCGTGCACCCTCCCGAGAGCTTGCCCGAGCGGGCTCAGCCACCAGGCCCGCACCGCCGCACCGCTTTTACCGGCTGCCGGGCCGCTGCGTGCGCTGCGCCGCAATGGAGACGGCTTCTCTGGTGTTTTTTTTTTGGGGCACTACGCACTCTAAAAAAAAATGGAGGAAAAAAGTAGCAACGGCGCGTCTTCCTCCTTTCTACTGACGCGCCCCCAAGCGGACACGAGAAAAGGGGAGGAATGAAACGTTTTTCTCCTTCTCCAGGCAGACGGTAGAAAGCTTTCGCCCTCCCCACTCATCTTCTTTCGGTTTCGTTTTTCGAGCAGGTCGCGCACGTTGTTTAATAAATAGCTGTTGAGTTCATTCAGCTTCAGCGGCAGCGAAGGCCGCCTGTAATTCCGTCTTCTAGTCGAAACGTGCAGAACATTTCGCTTGCATGGACGTTTTTATCACTAATTTCATCAGACGAGCAAACGAAGCCGCTAGAAACAGCGAAGTTCCGGAGCAGTGCCAGCAGCGCCACGTGCACTGGGGGATGGCCGTCTCCGGATTGCGGGACTCGCGCGGCACGGAACTACAGTCACTACAGTAGCGAAACCACGCAGAACTGTGTCGACGTTTTCGACGTTATGGAAACCGCAGGAACTGCGTCCAAGACAGGCAGGTTTTGCTGCCGGCTGCCTGGGTGCCTTCCGTGCTGAGTTCGGTTCTGTTTTCCGATGCCGAGTGCAACCGGCGTTCAACGTCTTTCTGTGTTTGTGCGTGTCAGCAACATAGCTGCAACATCGTGATGGCAGTGTTGTGGGTTGTGAACAGAAGACTGGAATTATCGCCGATGTGACCGTGTGCTCGCGTATCAGTGGTGTATCAAGAAGATGAGATCGTAGACTGTTGGGCATCGATACCGCTGGTCGGGCCGTGATCGGAGGGGGCAGGGTGTCGCAGGTTGACCCTCCGCTTTACCTTAAAAAGATTAATACCACTTGAGGAATTACGTGCAATCGATCAAAGTGCGGATAGCCATGTCGGAACGCTGGTCTCAACAGTAGAAGCTAATATCGTACAGTGGCCAATGTGACTCGGAATTGTCTCGTCCCCGAGAGCGATTGCGCTCTGGGGCAAGGACTGAACAGTACGAAATAGTGACGGAAAGTACGTATATTTACAAGTATGGAATTTCGGCATTAAAAAACAATTGTAGGTAAAATCGAAAAAAAGAGCTACCCTTTATATTGCTGTTTAAATAAACTACGATTCCTGGACAAACTGCCCTCCAAGTGGCGCGCTGGGATGAGCGCTAGAAGTTTTCGGGCTCGCCACGGCGTAGCTCCGTTCACTTAAGAACTGCCGCAAGTCGCGGCTTTGACTACGTTCAAGTTGATCGAAAAGCGATTTTTCAGCCCGTGAAGCATCACTTCCATCTGAGTGAATATCCGCTCCACAGAGATTAATTCAAGACGGCAATCGCAGGTTTCCGCGAACAGCACAAATAGAAAAACCAATAGAAATACAGGGCACGACGTGTCGTGTGGGGAAACAAACTCATGGCTTCGAACCGCATTGAAGCGGCTTGGTTTATTGGCTTTCAAATAGTTACGGCATGATCGAGCGTTTACTTTTTAATAAGAGATTCATCCCCTGAGCCATTCAAAATACTCTAAGAGGTTTGACATTGCTGGGAAAAAATCAACACGCTGGGAATATGTTTTATTGCTTAGGAAGTCACTGAAAAGTTACGTACGTTCAAAACGACCAGTATAAAAGACGGAAACGCAGAGCGCGAGTGTAGTGTTCGGGTTAGTGTGGTGTTCCGCTGTATTGATATTTGAACGTGCCGTGTATGTGCTCAACGTATGTTCACCTGATGCTTGTAATAAGCGTAATGTGTGTAAAGCGGAGGATCTCCAAGGGCAGAGATGGCCTGAGAAAAGCAAATTATTTTTTTGTAGAACATGAATTGGGCGGTACCTAGCCCCACTTAGCCTAGCTACTTGTAATTAGTCTGCTTGACCCTGCCATCTGGTGGCTAGCGATTTAACCTTCTTTCACGCTACGCGATAAACAGCGGCTTCGAGTTTGCTCTTTCGAGAGCGGCTTTTGGCTTCGCGGATAGAGTTTGCCCTTTTCCGTGATGTGCGGTTGACGAAGGAATTGTGACTCGAGGAACACCAAAGGTAAGACGCAAAGTGCGCGAAGTAACTGGGAATCGGTTGTGTCCGTTTAACATTGCAGTTCTGTCGACGAGAAGACTGAGTAGCTGCTTTCGAAACGCAAGTTTTTGTACCTGTGGGGGGAATCTGGCTTCGGAAATAAACACAGTTTGCGGAAAGCTCGTATTACGCTTTTATTTGCTGCTGCTCTCGTCCCGTACAAGAGACGTAGCGTCCTCGTCAAGCCTTATTGGGCTCGATTTGCTCGATTCGGGGCCGCCATAATAAGATGCAGGCGACGGAGGAACTATTTGCTCCCCTGCTTCAGGGACGAAAGTTTCTCCCTTTCTAAAGAAAACATAGGTTACAAGGCCGTTCCTCCTATAAGGGAGGACTATCCATACCCTTTTTCCTAAGAGTGCGCCGCACATGAGCCAATGGGTGTCTCCTTCATTGATGGCGCGCGCCAGCCAATGGGAGCATAATCCGTCAGAAATCGGCTTCTCTTCGCTCCGTTGTGAAAGTAGATTTTAGGTGCCGTTTGGTCAACGTTGGGCGTGGTTTCAAAGCTGATGACGTCATTTCGCTCCATGGGACAGTTAATGCTCTCGCAATAAAAAAGGGTTTAAGGGACTAATTAAGACGACTTTATGTACAGGCGAGCATAGTAACTGTGGGAGCCAACAATCCATTAATATAAATTATCGGGTAAAGGAGCTTCAGTTTATAGGATGTGTAGTGCTTTTAATTGGGTTGAAAGCGGATTGCTCCAGGAAGATTGGTGATTTAAAAGTTGGAGGGTTTTGTAGTTCGCCATAAATAGTTTGACTCTGACGGGAGGCGGTTTTGTTCGGTAATAGAGGAAGTATTTTCTGTCCAAGTATTCAGTCTTGGCAGTGGCTTAGTCTGTCCGCTAGGGGTCGATTGGCTTCGTGCGTATGTATTTTGGTCCCTCTTTCCTTTTTTTCTGCGTTGAATAGTCTAACAAACGGTACGCTTGAACCAATAAATTTCCATTGTGTTTGTAATTATTTGTTTTCTGTCCACTTATCAACCTTCCCCGCTTCCGGCTTGAAAAGGGTGGCGTAAATTTTCTACTTCAAAACATGCATAGGGCGCGGAAAATGTTCCGGGTAATAATGTTTTTTCCCCTGAACAATTTGCTACCCAATTATCACACTTGACATATTAGGCTATTAATTTAGCCGTGTACACCTTCATGTTTGTTTATCACAGCATTTTTGACACTATCATTACGGTAAACAAAAGAAGAACAGGAAGTGAAATGAAGGGCACTGCTGTCAACTGTACAACACGCTCATCGAGTATTTCTATGTTGAAAAACGGAGGCAAAGTTGGTACTCACTCGTTCAACGAATAGATAAAATCCGAGGGCATGAGTCGATCACGTCCAGCGGAATATACACACTGTTTTTGGCGCGCGCCTTCTTGTTGGGCGATAACAAGCAACAGGCAGTCAACACACCGACACCGCATCCCCACCGCACGAGGAACTCGCACAAAATAGTCAATCGAGGTCAGACTAGAATGCTCGAAACTTAGACGCGAGGCCGAGGAAGCGGTGATCTCTGTGATCTAGGAGTCATCCAGACAGACGAAACAAGGAGAGCGTTGTTCGGAATGAGAGCGAATCCGGTGGTCAGGGGTGCTATGTTGCGCTTTTTGCACTCCCAGGAGACTTGGAAGAGGGAAGTGACGTCAACGACACAGCAAATGCAGATTGGATGTTGACAGAAGAAAACGAAATCAACACCCAATCTGCGTTTGCTGTGTCGTTGACGTCACTTCCCTCTCCCTAGTCTCCTGGGAGTGCAAAAAGCGCAACATAGCCCCCCAGGTGAGGCGCGTCTTTCCCCGATGGGACGACGAACAGGTCACACGTTTTGGAAGAAGGAGCCCCGGAATGTGTAGGAAAGCGTTTCCTCATTCCTCTCTTCTTATTTCTCCAGTTTTCTCTCCTTCCCTAAATATGGTTAGGGGAAGAAAAAGAGGTGAAACGCTGCATGCGGCGCCATCTTTTGCATCGTTTCCGCAACCAAATGATAGAGCTAGGAAAAAGGAGCGCAATTTAAACGTATGTTCAGTTTCACTGTCGCGCTGTGGGTAAAGTTTTCATCTCCATGGTTCAGTTTTAGCCAAATCGGGGGAAGCTTTTTCTCCTAATTTTTTAGCAAAAATTTTAATTTTCGTTGGTGCTCTTTGGTTTGTGGTTTACAAAATTGACGTGTCTATTGTAGTATATTCACGCCGTAGGAATGAAGGACATTCTGCGCTTTTCGCATGTTTTTAGTGAAATCGAAGACTGTTTGGTCAAGTCTGTATTGTTTGTTGTAAAAAAGCGTTTTTTTTTTATTTAATTTTGTTTACAAATTTTTGAATACAAATATAAATAACAAGTTTGGGCGCCAAAACGTGAGTTGTGCAAGGTGTTTCTACATTTCCTACTGGGGGTCTTATTCATTTAAGGGTGCACGTAAGTTTATATTTACGTCCATGACTTCCATCATGGGGATATCCCTAAACAAATAATATACTAATTATGAACGCAAATGAAAAAAAAAAATATCTCCCAGGTTTTTAAATATTGTTAAAGAAAGGTTTAATCATTTAAAATTGCAATTCCTCGAGTGTGGACGCCCTTCTTAATAAATCGGAATCCGTACTTTTCATAAAGGCAAGTGTTTGCTCTTTAGATTTAGTGGGCTTTATTAGAAGACGAAGTTCCCTGTTATCTCAACCGAGGTGGTGAAAATTGGTATCAATGCCAGCAAGTGTCCTAGCCCCAGATATTCTCCCGCGGGAGGGAATGTGAAGAATGCCAGGATGACATTCTCCACATTCGTCAAAGTGGCGCAGACCTCGTCACCACACGTCAGTTCTTTCTTTCTGTAGGGGTAAGACCCCTCTTTCCCTCTTTTCACTTCCGGCAAACCACGCCGTTTTTTAGTGTGGCGGGCAGTCCGACTTCGCTTGTCGCAACGTTCACCAGCCCATAGGCTTTTTTTTTCTTTTGTGTAAAGGCATAATCTTTTTTTCTTTTTCTTTTAGGGCTGGCTATTTACCGCTTTATTAAATCTAAAGAGTTCCAGGAACAGCAGTTTCAAAATAACTACTCAATTACAAGCCAGATAGTCATTGGGTTCGCAGAAAGTACTTCCTGAAGAACGCTCGTAAACAAACATCATTCGGAAGGTAAAATCATTTTAGTACCGATCGGTCTATGACCGGGCTCCGACATTTCATCGAACGCTGTTTTACAGTATATCGTTATTAAATATCTTGTACGCAAATGCAGGAAACTTCGGAGTGAAATGGGAGACGGAAGCAGAAAGCGATACTGGCGCCAGGGAGTGAACAACTATATATTTTTTTTTCGGAAATGTAGCAAGTTGGTCTGACTCAGTAGAGAAATTGATCCTCTATAAATTATTTCTTAATTTCATGGAGCACGAGCTCTTATATTGAAGGTCTTGGTGTTCATGACGAGATGCAGCATGTGATGTAAAAACGTTTCGGGATTTGAATTGCGACTTGGTAAAATATAAGCGATAACTATTTACCTTTTTCGATCTTGTTTACTTATTTTTGTTTCATTTTCTACCGAGACACGTCTTATTAGATGTGATTGCTCCAAGGAGGCCTAATTGGCAGTAACCATCAATTTGCAATGAAATCGACTTGAAATGGGTTTAACCGACCAGAAGCAATTTTTATAATCATTATGTTTTTTTGTTTTTGTTTTGTGATTACACATATAAATGGCTTCAAGTAGCTTTTTTGGTTATTAGAGTCTATTTTTGACCATATTGACTTCAAATGAGTACCAAATGCTACAGTTCAAATATTTGTCAATGCTGTGCTACATCTATTATTCTCAAATTTGATTGGCGATAAGCTGGCAGTTTTATCTATATGTGCTTGATATGGCTACAAATGGCTACTAATAACTAGTATTGAAAACTTTTAGCTACTTCTTTGTTTATGAATGAATGGCGTCACATGATTATTGTTGGCTATTGGCATTTATTTCTGACCAGATTGGGCTCAGATGGCTACGAGTTAGTATAATTGACAATTCGCTGCTATAGGAGTGTTCATTGATGAGAATGGGTTCAAGTAGTTTTTATTGGCTATAAGTCGGGTGCTTGGGACGCGACTCCGACTGGTGTGTTTACCGCGTCCCAAAAAGTGGTTCCTCAATTTCCGCCTCAGGACATCATACGAGTGTCATGTATCACCGAACCATAGATGGGTAAATTACTTTCAAAATGTAATTTAAGTACAATTACAATTAGTTTGCTTGAATAGTAGTTTAACTACAATTACAATTACTACTATGTGAGAAGATTTATAACAATCACAAATTACTTTTAAAAAGTAATGCAATTACTTTACAATTACTTATTTCTGAGAGCGACCCGATTTGGGCCATATAACTTTAAATGTGTTGTATTAAGCATCGCTGCATAAATGCCAGATGTCGTACTTTATTTTATGAATTGTCTTAAATTCATAAAAAAAACTTGACAGTTTGGGGCAACTAAGTACTACGTTCTTATATGTTTACTAAATAATAATAAATTAGATTATGTGCTGGAAGACGCCAGATCGCTAGGAAAAAATTGGGTTGACAGACTTCTGTTAGCCAGGCAAATGAAAGTACGATAATTAGTCACATATAAATATTTTGCAAGTGCTAATATCAAAATTAAAATCCACACGTTCTAATACGACGGCAATCCCATACAAACATCATGGTACTTTAAATTATTTACACTGAGTTAAAATTAGAATGGCTCAGAAATATATAAGAGCCAATGCGGTGCTCCCGAATCATTGGTGACAATATTCACAGGTGCGAGGTCAGTCTCCAAAATGCTTATGCAAATAATACCCAAAGTAAAATAAACAGGAAATAAACTTGAAAAGAATACAAAGATACAAAGGCGGCAGTACTGGAAGCGCAACGTAAAAAACTGGCAAAAAATAAAGAAAAATGCCTTCACAAACAATTAAAATTTCCAACGTCGACTGAAAGCAGAATCTCATTTTTTTTCTTTCAATATTTTGCCATGACTACGCTATTGTTCTCTGCTCGTACAGCAGACGGCGCTACATGGCGCCTTTGAGCAGAGCCGTTGAGGTAGGCGGTTAGGCTCCGAAGATGATTTTCTCTCAGCCCGCAGTGTACGCAACAAAACAACAAACAATCCGACGCTATTTATGTTGTGCGTCTGTGTAACTGCGTGTTTTTATGAGAATGTTTCACCGAGAGCTAGGCCGCTTGTGCGAGCGCTGAAGCTTTCACAAAGGTTCCGTCGGCGCCTCAAAGTTTTGCAAAAGTAATTGTAATTGTGCCTGAAATTTGGGAATTACTGATGCCAGAAAGTAATTAAATTACAATTGCAATTCTTTTTAGCCGAGAGTAATTATTGCAATTACAAATTACCAGGAAGAGTAACTAAATTACCATAATTTCATTACTGTAATTGAATTTCTACCCAAGTATGCACCGGACAAGATACTAACGATGGGACAACAGTGTAGGCGTTTTGTGGCCGAGGCTTCTTCGGAGTATCAGTCGTTTCCACCGACGAGCGTGGGGAAACGGAACCAATGGTCCCGGAACGAATTGTCCCGGAAAAAATGGTCCCAACTTCAATGTAGGCAAAAATGGTCCCGCGAAAATATCGCCCCTGTAAAAGCCTCAGAACACAGCTGTAGCCAATTGTTGCACTAGGACCTTCTAAAATCCGACAGCGCAGGCGACAACACAGGCGACAAAACAGGCATTCAGGATTGAACGCGTGATTCGTCTTCAGCTAACGAATGACGCGTGAAAGCGCCACATTTTCGTCCGGTGGCCCATTTTCCTACGGTAAGTTATTTACTGTGCACTTTCAGACCACGTCATTATATATAAATATTAATAAGCGTCCCACTTGAAAGAGATCGCAAATAATTATTAGTTTTATACATTTAGTTGTAGAATCTCTCCGCCAGTACAGCCAGAGAGTAAAAACCATGGAGGACTTCGTTCGAGGTGTGAGCCTTAATATTCGGGTCTGACTTCTTCAGAAGTAAGATATTTGTATGTTTATCTATGTGGCATCAACAAATGTTTAAGTTCTGAACAACTTCCTGTGAAATATATTTCAACCTAGGTGTTGTAGTTACCGATTTTTTTAGAGAGACAAGAAGGGGCGTCACTCGTGCACACGCACCCACTGCACCTCAAAAGGCAGCGAACTCCGCTTCTAATGTGGGCTGTAACCAAAAGACACGCGGGGATGAATGTAATTGGAGTCGCATAGCACCAATGACATGAGTAGAAGTGCTCAATTTCCCTATAAAAAGTAATTGGAACATAGCTAGAAAAATGCTCGTTATATAGTAATAGCAGACTGACCTCTTCAGTATACGATCACAAAATATTACAATAAAATGGCACTGACTCTTCTATTGTTAGACAATATTCCGGCAATTTTGAATAAAAGAGCTATCGAAGCCTTCTCAACTTGCTCTTAGGTAACCGGTCTCAAATTATGGGAGCAAGTTGCTCATTCCACCAGCAAAAAAGTACGTGGAGGGCATAAAGAAATAAAGTGCATTGAGTGTGTTATACTTTCGAAGTGATCTTATTACGGGACCATTTTTTCCTACCTTAAAGGGCAACTCCGCTTAATTTCAAAAATTTTGAGATAGTGGCCGATTTTGCTTTTTGAAGCACTCAAAAACAATCCCCAATCCTTTGTTTCGCGAAAAATAAAATATTTTTCGTGTAATTTTACTCTAGCCATGATCACAAACCGAAACCGAAACGGTGGCAAAGCCGGACAACATTGTATATTCGGCATCACCAAGCATGCACACCCACGTGATACACAAGGGGAGAAGGAGCTCCCCTCTTATCAGGTTCCTCCTTTGTGCCTCCTGGATTAGCACAGGCGTCGCTATTCTCCTCCCAGAAGGTTATAGAAGATTAACCTGTCACTCAAAATTCTTACAAAAGCAGCTTCCCTCTCCTCCTTGGGCCTATAAGTAGTATCAATAGTCGAGCGCCGGGCCGGCCGAGCGCGTCTCTCACGGCGCTGGCGCCACCCGTGCTCTCCCCGGGAAAGAAAACAAAATTGAAAAAAAAAAAGAAGCTGTACATGCTTGATGACGTTACGGACGTGCCGGGAGAAGGAATTTGGAGGAAGCGGAAATGCAGCCGGGCAGTGTTGTCTGGTCCGCACGTCTCATCCAAAACCAGCGGATTCGTGCTTGTCAAACTTGGACAGCGATTTTAATAAACTTCTAGGCGGAATTCCGTCGTAATATTTGCCATGGGGTTTTTGTAGATGATAACAAAGACAACTGTATAGTTTTGCACTACTGGAAAAGAAGCGGAGTTGCCCTTTAAACTTGAAACCATTAGTTCCAGCAAATTTATTCGGGACCATTCATTCCGGTACCATTTGTTCCTACACGCATAAGTATATAAATGAAAGCATCATCAGAAAACAACCTGGAAACTTAAAACTTTTAACCTTTTTTTTCCCTACCGTTTCGCAAACAGTACTTGGACTCGTCAAGGCGTGTCCAAACCGGACACTACGAAAATCGTCAAGCGACCCAAATCCGACAAATCGCTCGGCACTATGCTCCCGGGCGTTTTTTTTTTTTTTATTTTGTTAGGGGAATTGTTTTGTAGTCAATTCTCGCCCGTGTTCTTGACAGCGGCATTCATCTGCTCATCACATGAGTCCGCAGAGCAACTCACAGGCTCTGTTGGCTGTCGGTCAATCGCTGAAGGCTTCCGCCGTTTTTCAAGTCTCGAAAACGGGAAAAAGAATGACACTAAGGTGTCTTTCCCTTTGCCTACGGGAAGCGAAACGCACGCTTTGAAGCAGGAGTGCTCCAAATCCACCGGAAGCCGGACCTCTTTGGCCTTCCAGCCGAGCGAGCGACGGCGGTAGAGAGGTCAACGAGGCGCGGGAGAAAACCAGTGGCAGCTGGCGTGTGATGTCAAATCTGACAAGCACCGGCGTCAAAGAAAAGTGGAGGAGGCGAGGAGAAAAGTCGTGAAGTTAGCTTGCCTACAAAAATCGTCAGGCGACACGACGCCCGCAAAAAGAAAAAATTGAAGCGTCCGCTTCAATTTTGAGGATTTTCGCATGAGTCGTGTCGCCTGACGGTTTTTGTAGCGTCCTGTTTGAACTGGCCTTCAGGCGTTCGTCAAACAGTAAAATTTGCCACGCGAAGACATCAGTGGAGGCACAAAAGTCAGGTAAGGGAACGAAGGAGACAACACCACATGCAGAAAGACATAATGAAACAAATCTAAAAATAGGCAAGATACAGGAAGAAGCAGCAAACAAGAAACAGCTGGCTGCGGCAACAGCAGAGGCCCGAGGATAGCCGGCGCGACAAAAAGCAACACATGTAAGCAACAAATAAAAGAAAAAAAAATAAAAAAACAGAAGGAAATTGGTTGTCCGCTAACTTTGAAGAGCCATGTGCAAATACGCCAACCCGAAACACGTTTTGCGTTGGTCGCGTCCCTTTTCGGCGTGCGGGAGGGCCGGGGGTGGTCGGTGTGGCAAAACGGAGTGCCGCAGAGTGAAGCGTAAAACAATGGGCAATCGGCACAAAATGCCTAGCCGTTGGCGCCAACAATGTAGAGGAAGCCTAGAAACACCGAGGATGTTAGCAAACGTAAATATCGACCACATGAACACCCTGCCCGCCTCAAAACCTCAAGATGTGATGAGTACTGTAACAGAGAGCTTGCCTCTGATTTTATATATTCCGGCGTACAGCCGTGTTGAATTTATAGATTAAATATGATTCGCGCGTCTCGCGGTCGTAGTGAGAATGGAAGACTGAATGATGGTAGCAGTTCCGTTCTGAAATGTATGTTCAGGGCGTAGCATATGTCTTGAGAAGATTAGATCGGGAGTAGATATTATATGAGTCGTATGGTCGTTAAAGCGTAACCAAAATGGAGGGAGGGGGGGGGGGGTTCTGTTTGTCCAATATCTTGCATGTTACAGAGTGTGCAATGCAGTATAGGTATACTACCTTCCGTGAGACAGAATTGAAGGTACCGTTTATGTTGTAGACCTAATGGCACTCCTGACGGCGCACTTGCAAAAGGTCATTCATACCATCCGTGAGCTCCAGCTCAAGGCGTGGAGATCCCACTTCCAGCAGCTCTGCGAGGCGGCGTTCCCGTGGCTCCAGGCGCAGGCCACTACTGGCCAGAACCGGCCAGGTTCCTCTGCTTCCAAATTAGCGCGTCAAGGAGCTTCGAACGCTTCCCGGACAGCGGTACACGGTGTCCCGAATCGTGACCAGCGAGGGGCCGTTCCGGCTGTACCTACTATCAAGATCAACCAACACGTGACGATTCAAATCAGTGAAAGAGTCGTTGCAGGGCTCCTTTAAGGCTTTAATTCACCCTTCTGCTCCTCAGCGTCGAAGAGCACCGCCCGGAGCGCACACCCCAAAAGTCTGAAATTTGACGGACATTCGCCAGTGTGGCTCGTGCTGTACAGCACAACTCACTATCAACCCGCCAATCAGATAAGAACTCGGTATCGCTGCCGGCCTCTATAACATTTTCTTCTCTATTTTGGAAAATTAGTAGAAAAACGCGTTCGTCACGAGCTGCATGTCCGTACTCGAACCCTTTACCTCAAAACGAAGACAGCACCGAAGGGCCTTAAGCTATCCCCCAATCCGGCCACTAATCTTAACGAAATGGAAGAACGATCATGGGAGGTAACACTGAACTCCGTATCCTTAAAATTAGTTAAATATTCAAAAGTCATATCAAAAGTAACGTCAAATTTCTAAGAAAAAAAGAAAGAAGAGAGAAATAAAATCTTTCCTGATCTTACACAATTCGAACGAGATCGAGGCGTACTATCACAGCAAGATTGAGGCAATAGTCTCCATGAAAGCCAAAAAAAACTGTCTCGAGATAGAGTTCCCTTCGTCATTGATACGCTTATTTCCTTCGCACCCAGACTATTTTCACCGTCGTTTCCTGCGGTTGACTGCAAAGTGAATGATGGTCCTTGGGCTCTTTCAATAACCGCACGTACGCCCTTACTTCATATTTCTAGCACCGGGAATACTGCTGCAAATATCCCCACAAATCAGAGCGCTCCACTCGACAATAAGGTTAATTTGTCGAAAATTCTTTATCGGCTAATGAACAAAAGATTTTACAAAAATGCCTGAAGTTTTGCCTAGCCACCGGCTATCACAACAAATTCCAACTTTTCTTGGACCTAGAAACCTTTGCCCGGACGCTTAGACTACAGGAATATTTTCATAACAAGCAGATAGAAGAGCAGCACGCGCTACCTAACCCCAGACAATAGACGCCAAAACTCAAAAGAGACAAATATCTGTACCTCTATATTGAATCCGTGCAACGGATTATTTTGAAATTATACAAGAAGCCTAAACTCTTCTGTCAAAACACATCAAAGGATGAGCAGGCAGCCATGAATGCACTATCTGACCGAACTGATATAATTATTCACCCGCTGATAAAGGCGGAGCTGTAGTGGTCCTAGACAAAGCAGACTACTTGGAGGAAGGCATGAGACAATTCAGAGATGGCTCTTTTCATAAACCTCTCAAATCTGATCCTTCTGACGAATATAAACATATCCTAAAAAACACCCTACAACAGCTTCATAAAACTAAAATGCTCGACGAGCGCAGATTCCGTGCACTCATTCAACTTCATCCAAGTCAAGGTACATTTTATAATCTTCCTAAGATCCACAAAGCCGATAACCCGATAATCTAAGGAATCGGCACGGTCACTGAAAACTTAAATTTTACTTGAGGAAGAAAACGAGACGGGACGGACAAACACAAACTCGTTTCCTTCCTAAAGTTTAGTTATCCTTACCAACCCGCTCGTTCTGTCTTTCCACTGAAAACCTTCCAGTTATTTTGACCGACTTATCAAAGAAATCCCCCAAAAGCCTAAACTCTTACATAAAAGATACTAATCACTTTCTTCAACTAATAGCCGAACTTGATGTTTCGGCCGATTCCTTTCTAGTTACGTTCGGCGTGGCCTCCCTTTATACAAACATCCCGCATGCTGATGGCATCAGGTCGACTGTTTTTGTGTACGAGTCCCGTATATATGAAAAACCAGTTGACTCTAACACATCATTCATTTTGCTCCAACTCGTACTGGAAATGAACAACTTCAAGTTTAATGAACGTCACCATGGGCAAGTAAGTGGAACATCCATTGATACAAAATAGACCCTTTATACGCTAACATTTTTATGGGGGCCCTGGAATCATATTTTCTTTCAAATTAGATCATGTTGCCGATGTTATATACATGATATATTTATAATATGGACCCATACGGAGACTGAACTGCTAAATTTCATCGATACTTTTAACGTAGCCCACCCTTCCATTCAGGCTTTCCACCCGTACTCCAAGCAGAGTATAAATTTTGTGGGTGTAACGGTAAAAATAATAGACGATGCACTAGAAACTAACCTGTATCAGGAACCCACCGACCGCCAGCAAATTGACTTCAGCAGCTCTCATCTGCGACACTGTAAGACAGGTATTCGTACAGCGAGGCACACCACTACAGACGCATTTGCTCTAATGAAGACGATACTGATTCGCACACAAACCCATTACGTGAATACTGACTGCACAGAAATATCTGCGCAGGTCTAAAAAAAGGTGCATTATTGCACCCTCTGTCCCATATAATACACCCAAAACTTCAGTTTGACGTACAGCGCACTGACGTCGATCTGACGGTACTAACTTTCCCGAGAGGCTTGATAGCCGTGTGGTACAACTTAATAAAATAGTTCATGTACGTGTTACTGACTAGAAAGAAAAATCGGTGTTTTCTTGGCTTTACTGCAAAACGTCTATGTTTTCTTTCTTTGGTGCTTGATACGTACCTTAGCTTTTTAGTAAGTTATATCGCACCGTTATCAAGCCACTCGTAAAATTTCGACTATAGTGCGCTGTATGTCGAACAAAAGTTTTGGGGTGAATTACATGTGACAAAAGGTTGTAAGGTGATACCATTTTTTTAGAGTGCAGAAAGTAACAAATTACACAGTCTAAAAAGTTCAAAATCCCAACTGAGAGGAAAACCCTGCACGACAGGGCATAGCAGACCCCAAAGCTCACGAGACCAATGTAGCACTCACTTTCTCTGCTAATATCTCAAACATCAATGGAATTCTTCGCAGGCATTACGACATATTAGAGCAGAGCCATCGAATGACTCAAGTGGCACCCAAAGCGCACCGTATACTCGCGAGCAAGAAACCTGGGTGACGTTATAACCTCGTCCTGATTAACTTCCCCTAAAAGTAATGGAACTGGGCCATATAACAAGTCAGGTTGCAAAGTATGCCCCCATATGGTTCCAACCAACAGAGCCAATAGCTCGAAATCTAACTTTGTCTACAACAGAAAGGTACCTACAGTTGCGACTCACTGAATGTAGTATAGCTACTGCACTGCGCGCTCTGTAGTATGCAGTATATTGGACAAACCGAAACCTCCGTTTCGCTTGCGCTTTAGCTGCTATACGGATCATATAAAATCTACTCCCGATCTCATTCCTCAGGACACACGCTTCTCCCTGAACATGCAACTCAGAATGTAATGGCTATCATCCTTCAGACAAGTTTCCAGTCTCACTACCACCGCGAGGCGCGCGAATCCTATTTAATATATAAATTCAACACAGTGTCCGCCCGAATAAATAAAAGCAGAGGCCAGCTCTCTGACACAGCTCTCATCACATCTTGAGGTCTTGAGGCCGGCAGGGTGTTCGTGTCGTTGATGCCTGCATTTGCTAACGTCCTGGGTGTTTCTTGGCTTCCTCTAGATCCTTGGCGCCAACGGGTGGGCCTTGTGATTCGATTTCCTATAGTTTTACGCTTAACTCTGTAGTATACCCTTTTGTCACGCCGACCACCCCCTGTCCTCCCGCGCGCCGGCAGGGGCCGGGGCCGACACTAAACATGTTTCGGGTTGGCATATGTGTGAATACCTCTTCAAAGTTACCAAGAAAACAATTTTTTTTTCTTTTTTAGTTGTAGATTACATTAGCTACTTTTTGACGCACCGGCTATCTCTGGGCCTCGGTTGTTGCCGCGGCCAGCTGTTTCTTGTTTGCTGCTTCTTCCTGTATCTTGCCTATTTTGGAGTTGTTTTATTATGTCTTTCCACATGTGCCGTTGTGTCCGTCTTTCCCTTACCTTCCCCTTGTGCCTCCACTGACAACACCACTTAGAGGAGAAGGCCAGATCACGACTCCAGTGACGTCACGGCAGAAGGCTGACGTGCGACGCTCTATAGAGCTGAGATGAAGGCTTCGCGCGTAGCTTTCACCTCGGAGAAACACGGGATTTCGCTCTATTTATTTTCTTTGAGCTAACACAAGAGCTGTGAAAGCCAAGTTATTTAAAGAACACATATTGGAACTCAGGAACAATATTATAAGCTACAATTATATAGACAAATACAAGAAAGTTATATCTTGAGACAGCTGTTCTATTTCTTTAAGCGATAAACTAGGTGGTGTAATTATGTCTGAACGACATGGGAGCTGTATGACAAAATAATCCTTGGGTAAAATGAACTACAGTAACAACGGGGCAAATGATGCAGAGGTGTTCATTTCTTTCATTTCATTTTATTCACGTCAAAGGCATCCGAACGTGCATTACACGAGGAGAGATTCAGAAATAAAAAGAAGAAACGTAATTGAATCTAAAAAAAATAGACACCAGCAAGTAAAATCACACACAAAACAAAACCTTATTAGCATGCTAGTGTTATCATGCAGTTTTACAAATTAAGGTTCACAGTTGCAGAAGTTGATCTACTTGCTTTTAAATGAAATGGGATTGCACTCAGTTACAATATGGTCGGCTATAAATTTGCTCCAGTCAGTGATGGAAAGACCTAAGGAAGAAAAGAAAGAAAAAAGTTAGTGTGGCACTGAAATGGTTGCCTTGCAGGAATTGTCTAACACGGATAATCTCAAATTGGCAGCCCGGCAGCAAGTATATTGGAAATCGGAATCTGAGTAATATACAGGTTGGAAATAACACAATAGTGCTATTTTTCGTCTTCTTTCTAGAAAAGGAAGATTGATGTTAGTTTTTAAAGAGGAGACACTAGTTTCGGATGGATGATCCCTGCATATAAATCTGGCTGCCTTGTTCCGAAGTTTCGAGCCCCCAGATTAGGTAATTTAGGAGCAGATTTCAGGTCGTGCTTGCGTATTCTAATTTTGGGAAGATAAATGTTTTGTACGCGAGTAGCTTTGTTTCAATGGTAGCTAGATATAATGTTTGTCTAATGAAACATACTGTTTAGTGCGGTATTTGTTATTTGCTCGATGTGCTCGTTCCATGATGAAGAGTCTGTAAAATACAAGTCCAGATACTTGCACGATGATGATTGTTCTATTAGTGGTGAAAGTAAGGAGTACTGGGTTAGTGTTTTAGGGGAGGATTTAGTTACAGATGTTTTTCAGTATTTACTACTGTTACTGTTAATCTGCAATAGGAAACACCGTGATGATATCGTATGTAAATCGTCTTGGACGATACTGAGATCATTACGTAGATTAATTTTCCAGTAAATAATGTAATAATCAGCGAATAATCTAATTGTCAATTATATTATTGATGGTAGGTCGTTCATATATTAGAAACAATAGAGGCCCGAGTACACTATGCTTAGGGACACCTGATGCAACAGTAACGGGACCCAAATTGCCAGACAAGTATAAAAGTAATAACATTCTAAAATTGTGATCTGCTGCTCTCTTGAGTTCCGAGATATCATAGTTTGAAAAATGTATTGCACATATTTTGATGAACTTTTTTTATACCTGTGATAAATCGGTATGGGTCCAGCAAATCAATGCATTCTGCCTGTTCAAATATGGTACTTGTTTCGCAGCAACCTAGCGGGTTGCTACATTAAAAAAAGCCACCTGTGACCTGTTTTTTGGCAATGTCATAATGCGAAATTTTTCTCTTTCCAACAAAAATACCGTAATACCTGAGCCTTGCTTATACGCTGTTGTACTTCGGCAGTACCGAGTCGGCGAAACGACACAGGTATATCCGGGCGGCTACAAAGAAGTTTTGCACGCAAACGGAAGTGGGCATGGTGACTTCAAATTCAAACTTGCTTTCACTTACAATACAAAAGAGTCGTAATTAAGAAATTGGTAACCTTTGAGTACTGCGAAACAAGCCTCCTAGTATCCATAGGTTCAACAAATATCCGTCTTAAAAAAATGTATGAACATGCATCTAGATGCTCAAGAGTTTTTGACACCGAGACACACAATATCTGCACAACATGTCGGCATTTACGCTGTAGCACCACAAGGATACCCAAGAGACTGCTACAAAATACACTGACTATCTGCACACGCGCACACAGATGCACCGACTTCATAGAGCAGTTGTCTTTGCATGAGCAGTAAGCGTAAGCACCATGCTGGCGGAACAGGAACTAAATTATTTAGCCTTGATCCCTTAGATTCTTTTTTTTTAGATGTTGGACTGGCACCCACAATAATGTTGTCATCTTGCAACAAAGGTTTCTCAGTTGAATGTTTTCACTGCAGTCCAACACATGGTTCAGGTCAAACTCACAATTGCTTCATCCTCATAGCCGTCAGTTCCTTGGTCTGAGTTTACTTCTTGACAACAGTGACGGTTGGCAGCGAGTTGCTTTGATTTTAGAGTTTCAGCTTTTTCATTTCTTTTGTTTGGCATTCTTGTCATTATTGTGAACATTCACTTTGCTGCAAAAAATGTCACAAGAAAACGCTTGTGCGTTTTGTTGTGACAACTACACGTATTTCAAAATGAGTTCACTTGTATGTTCATTTTCACAGGCGTCGAACCCAGAAGTCTTCTTTTTGGCAAGGAGTTTGGTTATAAGATATGTGAAAAATCGGCGCTGGCTGGGCATCATCAACGTATGAACAACATGGTGTTCTGCAGAATTTACAACAGGAAAAACAAGCCCTCCTATAACAGGTTTCATTGCGTTAGCATAGTCTTCCTGTGGGAGCAAACTGTGGCCAACTTGTTTCGTGCTGTTAATGCGGCCTTACATTTTTTGCTCCTCAGCGTTTTCAAGGTTGCGTAGACTGCAGGGCCGGCCACATAGCCCAGGGCCAAAGGGGTCTTATGTTTTACAACTCAGGGCGACATTGCAGGTATACCACGTTGCAGGTAGGGCGTCAAGTATCTGCTCGCTCGTAAAGAACTTCCCAGCTCCATCCCTGCTAGCTGTAGTGATCGTTGACGGTGTACGTGCTCCTCAGAAGTATTTTGTTTTCACCTTCGTAAGTGTGCCTTGTAGGCACGTGACATTACAAGCAAGCCAGTTGCCTAAGCATCCCGAAGCCATCTTCTAAGCTGTCAGTTTTCAGCTAGTCCGATAGCGGCCGTGCAGCAACCCGAGTTCATCAGAGCAGTATCCGAGATGTGTATTCAACCGCTTCTGCAGGATAAAGAAGGAAAAAAGAGGAAATCGTACTAATCAAAGAAAACGTAATGTAATAAAAATGGTTATAAAAATGCAAGAAAAATAATGCTAAAGTGGTTCTGTATTTGAGAGAAAACGCTAGCATTGTTTGACCTGGCATTTTGGATCACAAACATCCAAATTAGTTTTAATCATGATGCTCTGAATGCCGAATGCGCTCTAATAATAATAATAAAAATAATAATAGTAATAGTAATCTTTAATAACTAATTCTTAGAGTCAGGATCAAGTTCCAGGTCTTGTCAAAGCCTCAAGGGCTTGTGGGATAATAATAATAGTAATATAATAATAATAAATATTATTATTAATAATAATAATAATAATAATAGTAATAATTTTATTCCACATATAAGAAATGTCACAGTACAAATGCGGGTCTGTCCAAGCCAAAGGAGGCTTGTGGGACAGTACCCGGCAGCCGAACGGCGAGGCTGGGAAGTGAATAAACTCACAAACACAAAAAAAGAAAGACAACTATAGGCAAAAATAAAAACATGGCGACTAAGACAGGCTACAATCTTAAGTTGATCAGCATTTTCCTCAGTTTTCTTCTTGTGGTACTTTCGAAGACACAATCGGGCAGTTTGTTAAAGATGGAGGGCACATAATGGGAGCGGAGTCTTTTTCCATAACCCGTAACACAACGGGGGGTAACAAAACGGGACGTCTGACGAAGATTCCGGCTGGGGACGAGAGTGCATTTAAAGTCGTTATTCCAAAAATGTTTTAACACCACCGTTTGGAGAAACAAGGAAGAGAAATTCGGCATACGCAAAGACTCGAATATGTCTATGTTAGTTGAAAGGTCAAGGTGATACCCCACGCTTCTTAGCATGCCCCTCAAAATACGGTCAACTTTTGTCTGCCATAACTCTGCGCAATTACCGAACAGGGTAATGCCATACCTTAGCAGGCTGTATCCAAGGGCAAACGCAACAGACTTTCTTACAGAAAGCGGCATAAACACTTTGCAACTGTAAAGTAAGAAGCTAATACTTCGCTGTTTACTACAAATGTGCAATAAATGTGAATTCCACGCCATATCCCATTCAAAAAACACTCCTAAATACCCACTGTCAACATATTCCAGTGGGGAACACCCACAATTCACGCAGCTCGGTTTGTGCAGTACAACTGGCAAATTGAGGTTTACCCTTTTTAGAGGATTTCTAAAACAGATTAGTTTCGTTTTTGATGTATTAACTGAAATTAAATTTTCATCGAACCAGCCCATTATTTGCATGGCATCATGCTCCAGGAGATGTACAGCGTGATCGTATTTTAGATGACGTGACACGAGCACCGTATCGTCAGCATATTGAAAAACACTGCAGGTTGTTACTGCGGCAGAAAGATCGTTAACATAAAGATTGAAAAGCAAGGGTGACAGAACGGATCCCTGCGGGACACCGGCTTTTATTATTGCGCGTACACTTTTGAAGCTACCGACGGATACTATTTGCGAACGATCTAAAAAGAAACTCTGAAGGACAGCAAGAAAAGGACCGCGGAAGCCAAAATTATATAGTTTGCGGAGGAGCAGCGCGTGACTGACAGTGTCAAATGCCTTCGAGACGTCCAAAAAAAGAGCACAAGCAAATAGATTGTCCTCGAAAGCACCATGGATAAGATCAGTGAAGTCTTCCAGCAGGGGCTGGGTGCCTCTGCCAGCAACAAATCCGTACTGAGTGCGTGACAGCGTTTCAGAGCTATCAATAAAATGACTCATTACAGTGAAGAGATGTTTTTCCAGCACGTCAGCAATGCAAGGCAAAATAGAGATTGGGCGGTAGCACTCATACCTATCTGGCGTGCCTCCCTTAAAGAGCGGTTTCACAAGTGCTGTTTTTAGCTGAGCAGGAATAGTGTCTGATAACAGAAACCCATTTATCATGGTCAACAGGACTTCTTTGATCACATCAAAATTTCGGACAAGATCGCCAACACGAATGTCATCAATACCAGGTGTTTTATGCCTTTTTATGCTAAACAAGAGAGAACGTAACGAAAGAATGTCTAATGGCGGTAAATAGGCCGAAGCAGAAGCTCTGTAATCGCGGCCCGTACCAGCTGATATAATACCGCTGTCTCTGGCGAACCCTGATGACGCCGAGAAATGCGTGTTGAAATGATTCACGGTCGACTGCACGTCGGTGCCAAAATGCTTTAAAAGTGAAACAAAGATAGGTTGGCGGGGAACGCGACCTCTGAAAGTGTTAATTAATTCCCACGTTGCACGCGGATTAGACCTAGCGTCAAAAAATTTTCCCTGAAAGTAACGTCGCTTAGCAGATCGAATCATTGCATTTACGCAATTTCTTGCGCACCTGAATTGAGTCCTTAACTCTACGTTCTTAGGCGCTCGACGGGAGCGCACCCACAACGCCTCCTTAGACTTAATAGCCGACATAATGTCAGTGTTAAACCAGGGTTTATCTGATCTACCCCTGAAGTAAACCTCTTTTTTTCGAAGCGGATTGAAAAGACTGCCAAAGCTCAACAAAGGCGAGATACAAATTTGCGCCTTCATTTGAACGAAGAAATTCGTCCCAGTCGAAAGCTGCTACCAACGCGTCAAGTTTATTTGTGTCTGTAACGGTTACACAAGGCGTGTTGCTCGTGTTAATACTCGTCGTCATAGCCTGATATTGCAAGTGGCACCCGATGAAGTAATGATCGGACAGTTTTTGGGCAATGACAGCAGATTTTATCAGGTGATCACTAGCTCGAACATTTATATGGTCGATGCATGAAATTACAAGCTCCCCAGACAAAACCTCCTCTCTTGTCGGGAGGTTAATCGTACATTCGATTTCGTACTCTGACAGAAGTGTTAGGTAATCACAGACAGTAGACTTGTTAGGTTTCAGCGTGTCGATATTCATATCACCGACCAAACAAAATGTCCCCTCAGATCGCAAATCTTGAAGAATCACTTTTAGCTCCTCCAAAAAGAGAGAAACATTCTCTGACGGAGGCCTGTACACTGCCAAAATGAAGAAAGAAAAATCGGGGTGAAATATTTTTACTGCTTTGGTTTCTGCATGTTGAAAAGATATACTCGACGCCGATGGAAGCCACTTTTCCTTGACATAGATTGCGATACGCCCACCTCTCTTATTGTCACGCGTGTAAAAAAATGCTTTATAGCCTTTCAACGAAAATTGATTAGTTTGAAAAGAAGTAACACCAATCTCGGTAAGAACAAAGACGTCAACAGACGGGTCCAAAGTGTTTACAGAAATTTGAAACTCATCCCAGTGCTTCCTCAGGCTTCTGATATTTACATGGATCAATGTAAGAGAAAGGTCAGATATGGGCCCTAGAACCCGATTAAACAAACTGCAATCCGGGACAGAGAAGCAACCTGCCATGCACTACGCTAGGTTTTCGAGATCTCTTACTGTGTTTATACGTATGGCAGGCAAACCCTCGCCTTTCCTCGCAAATATTCTTGCATTTTTGAGCCACACGAATCGAAAACCACACTCTTTCCCTTTCGATCTCGCCATCCAAAATAGCTCTCTGTTGGCTGCGGTGAGGTTGTCATTAAAGAACAATCTTAGCTGGTTATCAGACTGACTCAGTCTCCGCAACTGGCTGCGTGCAGCCATCCAGACATTTTTTAGGGCAAGCGAGGCGAAACTAATGAGAACCGTGGAAGAAGAATCAGGCTTTTTGGGAAGGCGATGAATTGCAAGGATGTCTGATGAGTGAAACAACGGAAGAGTGAGCCTCACGGAAAGGTCTTCCATGATTTCCATCAAATCCTCACCCTGAACAAATGGAAGACCGTGCATCTCCATGTTGCACCGGCGACTGTACTGTTGGGAATCATTTAGCTCCTGCTTTAGACGTTCTATTTCCCGAGACTGCTCCATCATCTCTGCCCTGACCGCGCCGACCTCGTTCTGGATGTCTTTTACAGATTCTTCGTTCGTTCTTGCCAAAGCCAATATGGAATCGTACTTTGCGCCAAAAGAGTTAACGGTTGCCTGAAGCCCGCAGACAGTGCCACGCAATTCTTCGACGGCGGGTTGCAGGGATAGCAACTGGTCAACTTTCGCTGGGAGAGGAAGCAAAGACTCGACGCTACTTTTTAAATTGAGGAGCTCCTTAAGTGCGGCGCCGATCGAAGCCAGCTGAGCACTGACAGTGGGAGTAGCAGCACTAACGTCAGCGACTAATGTCTGAGGGCTCCCGCCACCCCGGGTGACGTCATCTACCAGAAGGCTCTCATTTGCCCCAGAGCCGGAACGAAGCTAACCGGCCCGGCAGGTGGGGCATTTCCAGCTTTCTCTCCTGGAAACACCCATTCCAGAAAAAGTACTATCTGCGACTCCGGCGCAAGCCTTACCCAGATGGTAGCCATTTCGGCAGGCTACGCAGCTTAAGAACCTCCCGTCAGATGGCAGGAGTCGAGAGCACTTAATACAATCCATGACAGTGATCACAGAACGTTGCAGGGGCTCGTAAGAAAAAAACGACACCAATACGCAAAAACACACTGTACACTGTGCGGTCGGCGGCAGGGAGCAAAGCAAGGTGACAGAATGGCCTTATTTCTCACCTGTACAGAATGCAGTGATTAACGCCCGGCAAAGTTTCGCCGCCGACTGCGAGGGACGAGGCGGTGGGAGCTCCTTTTATAGCCCGTGACGATCTGGTAGCCAATCCGACGAGGCCACGTTGCTGTCTCTTGCGGCGGCAACCGCAGTGTCACGATCGCCCGTCTGTGCGCCACGTGGTAGCTCAATACGCGAAGGATGCTGATGGTGAGCGGGCCATGATGATTGTGCGAGGTGCTTGAAGATGGTCCTTGTGCTCCCGAGTGCCTGTACAGAATGCAGTGATTAACGCCCGGCAAAGTTTCGCCGCCGACTGCGAGGGACGAGGCGGTGGGAGCTCCTTTTATAGCCCGTGACGATCTGGTAGCCAATCCGACGAGGCCATGTTGCTGTCTCTTGCGGCGGCAACCGCAGTGTCACGATCGCCCGTCTGTGCGCCACGTGGTAGCTCAATACGCGAAGGATGCTGATGGTGAGCGGGCCATGATGATTGTGCGAGGTGCTTGAAGATGGTCCTTGTGCTCCCGAGTGCCTGCCGAAAATGACTAGGTTAGTTGCTTTCTGAAGACAGGCCGCCGACTCGGAGATCAGTAATCCGATAGAAAGACATTGTGCGTTTTGTCGTGTTACTGAGTGTAGTTAATTTATTAATAACATTTCAATTAGCGTCAAGAAGTTTGTGTGACTCCTTTTTGTGGTTCTTCTCCGGGGCGTCATAGAGATAATGTTTTCCTCAGTCACCTTGCGAACGGTCCGGTAATGGCTGATGGTAACTTCGCATATTTTTTTCTGTTTAATTTTTGAATAGCGCGCTTACATTTTAATTCGTGCGATTCTAATCTCACGGTAATATGGTCGCTATTCTCAATGTGACGTCACGGAGACGACACAGTAGCCCATCAGCACGCTGCAACTACAGCAACGGTTGTGCTCGTTGCTGCAGCTCCTCGTCGGTCGAGTAGCCAAGGGAATGGCGGGTCCAGTAGGGGTTGTTTTGCCACCCCAAAAGGGGTGGCGAAACCACCCCTTTTGTTTAGGTGTGTTTTGGGGGAAACTCTAGGAAACAAAAGGCGCCTTTGAGAACGCGAGGGGAAAACCTCCATTGTACGAACTTTTGGCTGAAATATGAGTCACAATCGGCAAAAAAGCGATGTTTTTTTTTTCCCGAGCTCTACCAAAGTCACCGTAGCTAATCGGAGCTAGCAACGGGATTTGGTTGCTCAAAGAAATGTTGACGTTTGTTTGTGCCACGCCCACGAAACTTCGCACCGAAAAACTCGAAAAATGGCGGAATGTGAAAAATGTATATGAGATAATGTGTACAAGATACTCAGAATTGTAATGATGATGGAGTATTAAATATTCGCGATCAAAAGTATTTTGAAGATACCAAGATACTTCAAAAAGTATTTAAAATACAGTTTCTTGAGTGGAGTATTTGAGATAGGCATAACTCTGGGCGAGACTGACTGCGGCTAGCCACGCGGAGCCCCTTTTGTACACCCGTGGGCGTCTGGAGCAATCGGCGTAGAAGCTTCGGCGTGTCGAACATTCTGAACCCGAATCAGCAACACGGTTCCCGAATTCACCAGAACATTACGTTCAGAGTCAACAAAAATGCGTCCCCGCAGGGGGCATTTTTGAAAGCAAGTGTTTGAAGAGTGGCGTCTCAACGGACCCGAAGCGATGCGGGTTCGCCCGCCCACGCCTGGCTATGCGTGGCTTTCCCGTGTCCAGGGAAAGGGGCATCCTGGTGGTTGAGCCGAGCCCGGGGTAGGTTTGAACCCTTCGGGGCCCCCCGGGCGAGGCAATACACCACTTCGGCCACCGCTTCCCGTAGACGGGTGTCCTGGCTTAGCCCGACCAGGATGATTCAGACCACTCTTACTATCCCCTCCCTTCTTTCACCCTTGTCTTCTCCTTCTTTCCACTCTTCTCATTTCTCTTCTTTCCTTCTTCAACTCCTTTGGGTGCAAGGGCTAACCTTGGGTGGCGACAGAACTCTCTCTTTACCCAAACTTAGTTATAGCATCCTAGTAGCACTGGTAGAGTAACATACTCAGACAAGCCAGACCTGTCATGAGATGTTACCTATCCCCTTGTTGGACTCCGTGGTGGGTGGTGCGCTACAGATACCAAAGTTCTCGCCCTTCATATGGCGCCCCTCCTCTCTAAACCAGGTTCAAGGCAGGCTTCTAAGAGGCTTCGCCCTGAGCCCCGAGTCACTGAAAAAGCCCCTGAAATGGGAACATTTGCAAAGTTTTTTGTCATTCACTCGAACCTCGAAGACAAACCACTGTCGAAATTGTCCCTCTTCGTGGTAGCCAAGGTGCTAGAAAACCTCCCCCCCATTGGGTTCTCATACAAAGCGAAAAAAACTCCACTCCGGCGACGCTCTTGTTGAACTAAATACAAAAGTTCAAAGTGAGGCACTCTCCTAGATGACGAGCATAGTGGACGTCGAAGTGTCCTCGAGTTCTCACCGGACGCTCAACACGATCCGTAGAGTGCTCTCTCAAGAAGACTTCCTTGATGCTAGCGAGAAAGAAATTTTGGAAGGACTGAAAGATGCTGATGTCGTCGCTCTTCAGCGTATTATGTTCCGGAAGGATGGCAAGCAAACTCCATCGAAGCTTGTGATATTGACCTTTGCGAGACACACCCTCCCTGAAACTGTGAAGGCGGGTTACCTCCAGTGTCGCATCCGTCCCTATGTTTCTAACCCGCAACGGTGCTTCCGCTGCCAGTGTTTTGGGCATGAGTCACGCAGTTTCCGAGGAAAAGAAACTTGTGCGAAATGTGGAAGCCAGGAACATGTTACTGACATCTGCGAGGCGGCGGCCCGCTGTAGTAACTGCAGTGGGCCCACCCAGCTTACTCCCGCAGCTGCCCCCTTTGGCGTCAAGAAAAATAAATTCTTTCCTTAAAGGCAAAAGAGAATATCCCCTACGTGGAAGCTAAGAAGAGGCTGTCGTTCATCTCAAAGGGAGGTTACGCCGAGGTGGTGCGCAGGGGTCCTGCACCACGCTCGGAGACTATAGGGCCACTCAGGTATCTCCTGACATCTTAACGGCTGACTTAAGGCACCATCTCATCAACAGGAGCGGCATCCTGCTCCTCTGGGCAAGGACGGGCCAGCAATAGCCGTGCCCGCCCTCCTCTTCAAGACTATGAAGCAGGGTCAGCAGGTTCCCTCTTCTCGCGCGGAGGGCGCCTTAGCTGCTTCCTCTGCGCAGGACAGGCCAGCACCGGCTGCACCTGTGAACACTGGCCGTTCTCCTAAAGAGGAGAAGAAGGGAGGCCCTTGGCCTCAATCCCTGGAGAGGCAGGCAGCAACCAAAGAGCTGCGTGGGTCACATGCAGCTTCCCTGCCGGGAAAAGAGGTGGAACAGATGGACGGGGTAGAACCCCTCACCAGTACATCAACCACCTTTCCGCCTAGTTCTGGTCGTGGCCGCGGATTGGGGCCCCGCGACACAGACCTTCCCGGGCCAGCAGGCAAGTCTGCTTGCGGGGCTCAAGAGACCACTGACACTGCCTTGTCTGCCCCGTCATCGACTCCGGGTTCTGACCAGGACGAGATGGAGTGGCAGACTACAAAGAAACAAAAATCTAAAAAACCCGTAGCACCTCCAAAGTGAAGCAACTGACTCACTTTTTCATGTGCTCCCGTTTTTGTCCCAAAAATGGCTTCAGTACTCATACAATGGAACTGTCGTGGCCTTATAAGAAACCTGGATGATGTAGAGCGTCTTCTGGAAGAGTACAAGCCACGAGCGCTGTGCCTGCATGAGACTCATTTGAGTCCCAGTCGTACCGATTTCCTCAGACGTTACCAGGTTTTCCGGAGGGATTGTCCGAGCTCCGTCAGTTCCTCTGGGAGAGTTGCGGTGGTTCTCCCGAGAGACGTTCCCTGCACAGAGGTTCCACTATCCACACCACTTGAAGCAGCGGCTGTTCGGTTCATGCACCATAAAGCTCTTAAGTTCTTTAAATCTGCCACCTTATTTTACTTTGAAATGTTCAAATTTTAACTCACTCTTAGACCAGCTTCCTGCGCCTTTCCTTTTGATGGGCGATTTTAATAGTCACAACCCTTTATGGGGGATTACACGTCAGGATGTCCGAGGAAAATAGTTGAGTCAGTTTGAACCACACGAAGTCTTTGTCTTTTTAATACAGGCCAGCCAACCTATTTTAGCCCATCATCTCTGACATAAACTTCCATCGACCTTTCAATTGGTTCTGCTACTTTACTTCCAGATTGTTTCTAAAGTGTGGATCCGAATCCACGTGGAAGCGATCATTTTCCTAATCTTTTAACTTGTAGCGTAGCACCTCTTTTAATTCATAGACGCCCTCCTCGTTGGAAGCTTAACAAGGCTGATTGGGGCCTTTTTAAGCAGGCATCGCTTTTAGCATATTCACGTTTGGATAGTCTCACAATTGACGAACTCAATCATCTTTTAACCAAGCACATCATAGCAGCAGCCAAGTTGTCCATCCCGCAGACATCTCAATTTCTCCCTAGGAGACCCAAGCCTTGGTGGAATTCGGAATGTGAAGAGGCACGGAAGAAGACAAATTGGGCGTGGGGTATTCTGAGACGATAACCCACTAGAGACAACCTCATATCCTTTCGGAAAATGAAGGCCGGTGCTCGCTACGTCCGAAGAAAAGCCAAACCAGAAAGTTGGCAAGGCTATGTTTCTACTATAAAGAGCAGTACCTCACCTAAGGAGGTGTGGGATCGAATACACAAGATCAACGGTTCCTCTCATGCATTTAAAATCCCCCTGCTTTCTAGGAATGGAACATGTCCAGACACACTGGAGGAACAAGCTGATATTTTTCGATAACATTTTGAGTATGTATCCAGTTCATATCATTACTGATCTACTTTTCTTCAACACAAACTGAAGGCTAAGAGCAATCCCTTGAAAACCTTAGGAAGTGAACAGGAGGGATGTAATGATACATTCAGCTTGCACGAGCTCCTCGCTGTTCTTCATAACACTAAGCCCTCAGCCCCTGGACCAGATGGTTTACATTATTCAATGCTACAGCATCTCCATCCTTACACATTGGATGTCATTTTATATATTTATAACCGCATATGTTAAGAGGGCCATTTTCCTTCATCTTGAAAGATAGCACATGTCCTACCACTTTTGAAGGCTGGTAAGATTGCTTTTCGTGTTTCCAGTTATAGGCCCATTGCTCGTACTAGCTGTCTCTGTAAGACATTGGAGCGAATGATTAATCGCAGACTAATGTACTATCTGGAGCACGGTAAGGTACTAGACAAATTTCAGTGCGGCTATCACTCAAGGTCTATAGTTGATCACTTGGTCTGTCTCGAAACTGTTGTGCGTGAGGCCTTTGTACATGGGCAACACTGCCTCTCCGTGTTCTTTGATCTCGAGAGAGCGTATGACACGGCTTGGCGCTATGGCATTTTGAAAGACCTAATGGACCTCGGACTACGGGGTCCCATGCTTCGTGCAATTCAGAGTTATTTAGACAGGCGCACCTTCCGAGTCCAACTGGGAAACACACTTTCCCGTGAATTGCTGCAGGAAAATGGAGTTCCATATGGGGGAGTGCTAAGTGTCACCTTGTTTATAATTAAAATGAACTCCATTGCTCCAGTAATCCCTGCGTCGGTTAAGTACTCTTTCTACGTCGATGATTTACAAATTTCAGCTTCCTCCTGTAACCTCTCAGTCTCTGGACGTAGGGTTCAGCTAGGCATCAACAGGCTTACTAAGTGGGTTGACAGTAATAGGTTTAAGCTTTCTCCTGAGAGGACTGCATGTGTTTGCTTCACCCGCAAACGTGGAATCCTTCTTGAACCATCCCTAACAATCTACAATAGTAATGTTAGTGTCCAACCTCAGCACAAATTTTTGGGTCTTACGTTTGATAGTAAACTGAATTTTATTGCTCATGTAAAAAGCCTGAAATTGAGAGCTCACAAGTCTTTCAATATCCTTAAAGTTCTTTCGCACCGGTCTTGGGGCTCACATCGATTGTGCCTCCTGCGGATCTATCGCACCTTGGTACGCTCCCGACTAGGCTATGACTGCTTTGTTTATGGGTCTCCCAGACAGTCTGTTCTCAAGATGTTGGATCCCACTCATCAATTTGGGATTCGGTTGGCTACAGGTGCGTTTCGTACATCCCCTGTGCCCAGTCTATAAACAGTGGCTAACGAGTGCTGCCTCGAGAGACGTAGATTCGCATTGGGCATGATGTACTCTCTTCGCATCCGATCTGTCCTCCAGCACCCTACTCGAGCAGTTATTCAAGAAACACACTCGGAACGACTCTTTCTTGCAAAACCTAGCGTGATCGCTCCGTTGAGTATGCGACTGAAGACCCTGGCCGAGTCTGTCGGATTAGATGTCGCATCCCAGGTAGTAGAATTTCCGGGCATCATAGCACCTTGAGAGCACACTGACATACACTGTAACCTGGCTCTTGCACAGAACAAGAGAAACACTTCAAGTGCGGTGCTCCTGCAAGAATTTCATGAATTGGCTCAATTTCATGAAGATTACACAAAGTTCTATACAGATGGAACAAAATGTGAGACCTTTGTTGGCTGCTCTCTCATTGGCTCTTCAGTGGAAGTTGTAAGGCGGATAAACACTGTCGCTACCATTTTGACAACGGAGCAGTATGGCCTCCTGCTGGCTACGGAACACATAGCTCGCCACAGAATACCGCTGGCAGTAGTTTTCACGGACTATCTTAGTGCCTTGCGCGCCATCTCTTCACTGCTGCCTACAAGGAACTCCCTTGTTGTTGAAGTTCAGAACAAAGTTGTTGTGGCAGCTAGAAAGCATTGCGCCATTGTCTTTTGCTGGGTTCCCAGCCATGTTAGTATCCCAGGCAATGAGGCGGCCGACCGTGCTGCTCGCACATCCGTCAGCAGGGAGGTAGACATAAAAGGGATCCCTTACATTGACTATCGCCCTTCTGTAAGGCCTCGCATAAGAGCCCAATGGCAAGCCGAGTGGAATGAAGAGGTCTACAACAAGCTGCATCTCATTAAGGCAAACCTGAGTGAATGAGCGAGCGCCCGACACCGAGAAAGGTTTTATGAAGTAATACTGTGTCGTTCGCGCATTGGCCACACGCATCTGACTCATGGCTACCTGCTCCGTGGGGAGGATGCCCCTTTCTGTGAACAATGCGATAAACCTCCAAGTGTTCTTCATTTTCTAATTGAGTACCCTTTCTACGAACGGGGACACAGAAATCACACTCCCTTACACCCAATGTTGTTGTTGGGTGATGAACCATTTGTGGCCCACAAGCAGGCTTTTAAGCTTTTAGATTCTATTGGTCTTTTACATCAGTTGTGAATTTCAAAGTTTCTGACTCATGCCCATTGTAGTTGGTGACATAATCCGGTTTTATGTGTCATTCCTTTATTTTTAACCCTGACCACTAGAGTCCTTTCTTCTCGCTTACTCTCCATGCAATAGCTGCCTTCTTAGGCGCTCTTTGGCCTCAGCAGCCCTTGCGCCATAAAACCCCAATCCGATCCTATCCAACAAAAATGCGTCTTCGCGGCCAGGAATCGAAACACGGCTTTCCGCGCGGAAGGCACCCGCGATGACCATTTGGCCACGAGCGCGCTGCCTGCTTGGCCACCTACGCGCGCGGAAATATATTCTTCCGATTTCAAACTGTCCTTAAAATATTTCAGGCAGTCTATAGAAATCCTAAGAACATTTTTAACACTTACGTCCTCGAATACAATCACGTCGACTGGACATTTTTAGATATTTATATCAACAATTTTAAGCGCAGTCTATCGAACAGAGACGATAGAAATGTCATAGAATTTATTTTGCCACCTCAAAATAGACTTTCTGTCACCATACATCAACCGAATTTCTATAAAGTAGGGATGACTTAATAGCAAGATGCAGTGCAGAGGGGCGAGATTGGACACAATTTGAGGAGGCGGCTTTTTTCGAGTGTGCCAAAGAGGTATTGCTTCTAGGAATGCTTTATAGTGGAAAATAAAGTTCACCCACATTCAGAAAGCACATTTCATATTGTGATTTCGTGAGAAAAAATGGACGTACTTGTAAACTTTTTATCTTCTCGAATGGTCTTTGTTCACACATTTTTTTTTTTTTTTACTTTTGGTTATATTAGCCAGCAACGCAGTGAACACTGCTGAATATACCTTTTGCTAAATTACCCAAGTTCCAAGGAGCATGACGCGAGGGTAGTTACATGCACTGCACATGCTGGCATCAGTAGTAGTTACTTTTCTAAAGCAAATGCCCAAAACAAATGGTGTCTTGCACGCGCGTTCGTCAAGTCTTATTTTTGTGTCTTACGTCGAATCTTTCATGGGGTGAAGGCGAGCACATGTGGCGAGTGTACATATATTCTCAACATTCTCCTTGATCCTTGGGTAATTTAGCAATCGATGCTCCGTGGAGTGTATCATGTGTTGTGAGAAACGTCACGTCAATATTTCAGGTTTTTGCTGCAAAATTTGTTAATTACCTATAGAACGGGGACAGAAACGTTGTTAGTATCTGTATCTGTTTTCGTAAAATTTCAAAATAATTTTTATTCAATATGTATATATTAAATTTAAAAAAAAAATCTACTGAAAAAGCGAGGAAAGGCTACAGACAGTATGAGAAAAGTTGAATTTTCTTTAGAAAAATGTTCGCATCTCTACACTATTTTCTATTGATAATGAGGAAGTGGATACATATAATTTAGTGAGAACTCTACGTTCATGTTTTTAGATATGCTGTTCCAATTCGACACATTTGTTTGTGTTATTTTTATATAGGGATAATTTTCCTACCCTCACAAATTTTATCTAGTAACGGGAAAAAGTAATAAATTAAAACGAACGTTCGGTAGCTCTAGAATCAATTTTTATTAAAAAAGTAACGTGGTTTGTTTGTAAATAAGAACTTAAACAGCATACCATTATATATATTGTGAAAATAATTTTTTTGCAATTTTCCTGTTAGTCAATAACAAGTATTACAACGTTCTCAGTGGATAAGTGGATGGATCGATGAACACGGTTAAACTCTTTTAATCGGTTGGTGGCTTGCGCCACTTTATCAAAGTTTTTAAATCCAAGAATTGGCTAATATTCAATACAACTCTGACTTATTGAAGCCGGGCGATCAATGTCATGTGGCCACTAAGCACAAGCATTAATCTACCATTCTCCACAACCAAAATTTAACATTCTTGTGACGGTGGTGCCTCTTCGCAACCTAGTGCGCGCACTTCCCACCCCTTCCGAATTGAAAAAGAAAAACAACAAACTTTCTCCTTCCCTCGACTTGTCCCACCAGTCCGATAACCCATGTTTTGTGAACTCCGTTTTTCCTTGGTCTATTTTTCCTTCGCTGTCTGTAAAACAAAAAAAAACTTGTACTGAATGGGCATTACCTTGAGCAACTGTAGGGTTTGGCCCATCACACTTAAGTAATATGTCTTCAGCCGTCCTTTTTCTTCCCCACACGCTCCAAGCACTGCATTTATGTCCTGATATGTCGGTATAGACTCGCTCGTCCGGAAGACCCCAGTTTTTTTGCCTCAAGCAGCAACGAGCTTCCCTTAGAATTGTCGGAGATACTTTCTTTAGAAATATCCATCTTATATATTCTACAAGTCTCCAGAACCGATTTTATTCTGAATTCCTGCTTCCCATATTTCCCTGTTCGCTCCTTTAACCCTCTTCTTGTGTGTAATTTTCTAATCTGAGTCCTCAATATTGTCGAAAATGGTTCGGCCGGATTTTATTGTTCGCTACCTCCCCTTTCTATCCAAGCCCCTCATGTACTAATAGCTAAAAACTCTCGATGCCTATCGCGCCTCCTCCATGTACGTCCCTTAATTTATCTTCGAATTCGATCTCACCGCTAGCTTTCCTGCACAAGGTACTAACGACAAGACAAACCGGGCAGGAGAGAGCACTGTCATGTCCTCTTTGTCCTGTCCGGTTTGACTCTTTCTTTTGTACCTTTTTGCGCTGTTTCACCTCAGCATGCTTAACAACTACCAAGTAACCCAACTCTCCCCCTCATTATTAAATTACCAGCTCACTTTGTCACTAATGGGCTGAGAAAATGAATTTTCTCGTGAAAGGAAACTCTTTTTATATCCCATTTCGGCGGGACAAGTACCGTCAAGCGAAAACAGAAGCTTGGATAGCTGTCACAAAGAGAGGAAACTTAAAAGGCTCACCGTCACAGGCGAATGAAAACCGACAGACCTGCGGTGCTAATTTTTTTATGGGTACGGTGATTTTGTAAGCTTCTGACGAGTCTTTTCCATTCATCGATAATCGTCGTTTCGCGGCCGTTTCCTTGCCTCGAACCAAATATTTCTGATGTCTTTAGTGCTGCGCAGTGGAAGGTGAATCGCAGTTAGAAAATAATCAGTGTCAAGTAAAACTTTCTTCCGAATTCGATACTTTAAAGGCTCCCCATTGTGCTGGTTTTTACGGACGCCGATCTTGCCAGGTTACCGATCTTGCCATAGCTAGAAAATCAGTTAGTAAAAAAAGAGAAACCTGCATCGAACTCGTCTCTTGCTCGAGAGCGACTGTTTCTTTTGTTAGATGCAAGCAGAGAACGTGCCGGAAGTCGGAACCTTCTTCTGCTCTATTCGCGGACGCTGGACGTCCGCGAAACGCGGACGTCCAGCGTCTGGCGTTCGCATTCGAACGCGTTCGACGAGTACAGTGAAGGCCGCATTAGCTGACGTCACGTCTCCCTACCCCACAATCATTCCAACAGAGCTCGGCGATCAGACGTCCCCGCGCGTTCTCGTCTCCTTCTCTCCACCAGTTTCTGCCCACATATTTGCGGCGTGCAAGCCGAACGCTGCTCACGGAGCTATGGACCAGGCATGTAGGAACGGGAGGAACAGGAGCAGGTGGTCTGGAAAAGCGCGCGGAGTGGGGTGGCTTCGAATGGGCAAAATAGAGAGGAGCAGAGAGGTTCTTTGGAAAGAACGCACCGAAGAATGAGGAGTGGAATTGGCTGGAATGCGCGCTTTCCTTCTCTTGGCGACCCAGAAAATTCTGCGCGAAGGATTTGTATGGGTGTGGTACTGAGGGGAAGCGCGCGCAGCGTCGCAAAGGAACAATGGTATAACTATCTGTTTCTATAAAAAAAAACTGTACTGCGCACCTAGAGTAAGAGCAAAACCCACCCCAGGCACTACATGGCTGAGGGTCATACTGCCCTCAACCCCACCTGAACCAAGTGCGCTACCCACCTTATAAAGCTACCGCATTTAAACGCATTTGGCACAAGAACCAAGTATATGGCCAATTTTTTTAAAAAAATCTTCTGATGAATTCCTTACTTTTATTAAGCATTAATTACACGAGTAATATCTGACTACTTGTGACGGTAATGCAAATGCTTATAACCATTGCTATCCCCCAGATACACGCAGACACGAACACACATTTAGGCCTCGATTTCTGAGTTTAGGACGGCAGTTTCCAAAACTTAAGAACGCAAACATAAAACGGTGGTACGAAAGAAGGTCAGGCAGCTTGTTTCGAGTCTCAACAGTTTGCGTGGTGGTTTGTTTGGTCACAGCTGGCACTGTGAGTTATCTATAAAAGCCTGTCAGTGCCAAGTTTTAAAATTGTGTTGTTTGTACGTTTACGCAGCCGGAGGTCAGTCGTCACCTATGGGCGTCTGGTGTTTCCGCTGTTGATGAGACATTTAGCCACTACAATACAACCTCCAGCCTGGGGTTATAACGTGCACCACATAGTGGTGATACACGACCACAGGTCGGCACGATGCTCATCCACAATGTTTTATGGTTAATGTAACATCTGCGGCCCTATTAAGCCTTCGAAAAATTGTATCCTACCGTTATTTTTTTTTAATATGGCGCAAACCACCTTTACACCATGCTGCTTCCAAGGAAAGCAAAGCTAGACGATCCCAAAACTAAAGTGGAACAAAAGCGTAGTCTCCATCTCTCATGCAAGCTAAGCGGTTGTGAATTCACAAGAATCTATTGTTCGAAATCATCATATTAATTGTTATTGTGTTAAACTCCGTAAACATGGCACAATCAGGTGCGAACATTCCTTCGAGGTGCAATGCAATATCTTCTTTGTTCCATTGAGTTTCTCTATTCGATCGAGCTGCTTAAACATCGTTTTTGTGTCCAATAGGGCTTAACATTCACCCCCAATTTTGAACAAAGGTTCTCTCCTCTCCTTCTTTACGACCGCACTTGTTTCCACAAACTTCCTACTGAAGAATCCTTTTAGCGAATCTCCATCATTTTGATTGTGAACCAAAAGTGGTAGATTTAGATTATTATTCTTTTGTCATCCGATAATCTTAATTCAATATTGAACAGTATAAAGCCAGGATCTGAGCCAGCAAAAATATATGAAATTCTGAAACACTGAAGCAATACAAAATAACAGTTACGTTTTAATGAAGCTCTCAATTCTTTGATCACAATTAACTAAGTGATTAGTTTAATACTTTTTTAACCAGTGGCAATTATTTTAAACTGAACAATTTTTTAATTAATCTGTACAAGAATGCTTCCAGCAAAAAGCGCTTCCATGAGTTTCATTGGCCCTCTTCATGGCAAATGCCATCAGGCGGTGCTCCAGTCTTGGACGTTCCAGAGAACTTCCGGTTCATAAACAAGCATAAACAAGGCTCACATTAACAATGCTGCTTGAAATGTCGATAAAACGCCTAGCTATCAATTCTTCAAGTAAAACCAAAAGAACGAAGAAGAGCGAGATATGTTAAAGATGGTTGAATATCATTGTACACCAACTGGCCTCCTCTAACATGTTAAATAGCATACCCAAAGGCCTTCTTTAAATCTCCTAGTTTGTTGTCCATGTAGCATTTCTGCTTTCCAGCACTAGTGACATGAGCGAGTTCGACAGTCTTACAAAGATGGAGCGGCAGGAAGTCGCTTGGGACGTAAGCAGCAGTTCATATTTGTAAACAGCAAAAGTGTCTAGAGTAAGCGAACGTGCCAGGCGATCGTGGCAGTCCGGTGGGCGCATAATCTGCAAGAGTCTCAAAGGGCCTGTTGAGCAAACATCCAACTTTCCAGAAATCCAATTCCTCCCCGTGAGAGGTCTCGCGATGCTGCGTAATCGCTGGCGCGTAAACCTCGATCGCGCTTAACTGCCTCCTATAGCCAGCCGCCTAAAACGCTCGAACACGACCTGAGGTCTCTGACGACGTGATTTGAGTTGGATGGGTCATGCCCCTTAGTCCAGTATACGAAACGATGTGCCCGACCTCGATAGGCGCACTTCAGGACTCCCCGACGCATCGGTTGGCGTCAGTGTCTAGAGTTGTGCCCTCTGGGTCCAGGCAAATATTAGTGGCGACGACGCGCCGTGCGGAAGGTGTATCTCCGCTCAAGGTAGAAAAACAAGATTCGGAAAGTGCAGACGGTAAGTCCTCATTACTTGACAAAGTGATGTACAAAGAAACTATTTAAAAATTGGTATTTCTATTCCCTTCAACGCTTTGAAATGGTGTCAAATACGCAAAATCAATCGCAACGTGAAATTTAACTTTTAGCGTGAAAACACACCTTTTAAAAAAGCGCCCCCCCCCCCTTCCCCTCTTCTACAAAACCCCTCCTGGTGATCGTTTTTTTTTTTTTTTTTGATAATTTCTTGGAGCGGTTATTGGCGGTTCAATATGCAGAAATGTTGAGGCTGCGAAATTTTAATTTTTAACATTTATTACTTGCGTGCGTGAAATATATTTTGCCCGAGCGTGGCATGCGCACGACGACTATTTCTTTGTTTCTCAAAATGTAAAGGTCAAAATGCGCAAGTGGCTCAATCGTGACGTCAACGCGTTGATGTCGTCTCCTGTTGTCTGTTTGAAATAATTGCTTGCTTTCGTATCTTAAAATAGCGGCGCACAAGGGTTGTGGCGCAAGCGAGCGCGATGATATCGAGGGATCGGAAGATTAGGTGGGCGTTTTCAGATAAGATCGAACAACCATTTCCAGTGAACATTTTTAATTCTGACAAAAAATATTAATTTTGCTGGCCCGGTGACCAGAAGAATAAAACCACTCCTTGAATTAAAAAAAAAATTGTCTTTGCAAAAAAAACAGTTGTAATCACCCTCTCAGTCACGTGCGCGTTTTGTGTATAGCGCGATGTTGACATTTCGGGCGGCTTCCCCCAAGACACTGTTCTGGTACAGGGCTAGATATATGTACTGACGAATTAGGTCTTAACAGGATTGACAAAAATTATTAATACCCAGTATTAGGGTCGTTATATTCAGAAACAAAATCACTAGAACGGCTGATTGCGCAATAACGCTCTGGATTAAAGTTTCTTTTCGTATCTATAAAAGCTAAGGACTTCAACCTTTACCAGAATGGTGCCCTGTATATAGACCATTTTTGCATGAAATATTTTTTCCTGGTTAGCTGGATAAATTTACAAGAATTACTCTCACAGCGGCATTTAAGTAAATGTACATTATATCGAAAATTATTTAAAAAAGGCCATCTTTAATAATTTTTAAACTCTCAAAAATTAACGTTTATAATATGTAGTAACATAATCTGCAAAATTGTAACGCAATATTTCTGTGGCTTTCGAATTGCAAAGCGACAAATATGTCCAAATCGACACTGACACGGTTGCCATAAATGGGGCGTGACATACCCTTTCTTCACAACTTAATTATTATGAAAAAGCGTAAAAATGCTAAGTGGTGGTCAGAAAAAAAGACAGTTTGACGGCACAGAGCTGCAGCAAGGTAGTTTGGAAGGGAAAATTCTTATTACATTTTTGTACAACCGACCCAAAAATGTCCATTGGCAGGAGCGATCGAGAGGAGCCACCCTGTAGCGCGCTTCGCAGTGCCTGTTTCAACTGCCGGCATGTAGCGTCCCCGTTTACGTGACGTAAAAAAAGGAACCGGAGCGACTTTACAAACAGATCAACCTAAAACCTTGGCAGTAACATGACATAGGACGTAGGACGCGGCAGAATCTGATCCTGCGCCGCCTGTGAGCGCCAATAGATCCGCCGCCTTAAAAGGCCGCAAAACGCAATAACAAAATAAAACACAAAAAAAATTGAGTTACTTGGATTGTCTATATTGGGCGTTTTGAGATAGGATGGAACCACCATGTCCGGTCGACATTTTATTTTTACCAAAAGATAGATTTTACTTGTGCAACCGCAAAAAAAAAAAAATCTTTTTTTTTTTTTGTTACAATAAAATTCCTTTTGAGGAACAAAGATCGCAAAGTCGGCGATATGCGCGCACGTTTCCGTGACTTGCGTGAAACCGTCCCTTTAGATCTCAGTGAAAAAAAAACTGGGTCGCCTTAGGTCTCATATTTTTTCTGCAGAGATTGTACAAAAAAAAAGGAGGTAAACATGAATTACCGATTACTAAGCAATTCAGAGCTTGATGGATCCGGATCTTAAAAACTGGAAATTCAAATTTCTAACATGACTCGGACGCGTCTGTTTAATATTTGCATAAAATGTCACTGAAATTGAAAACGATCGATAACCTTTCTAAAATATACACTGAACTGTAGACAGGTTACCGATCTTGCCATAGCTAGAAAATCAGTTTAAAAAGAACGCCATCTTAATTTCTCCTCTGCTTTTCACAGATCAAGGCTGATAATCTGTCTTATGAGGCCGTTAAAAAATGCTTTGCAATATTTTTTTTTGTGTTTTTCTTTTAATTTACAGAGCGCTAAATATACATAATTGTCATAACGGGCGTAGAGAAAGGTAGGACGTTGCCGATTCCAAACAAGGGCAAGACAGTGGTCGGAAAATGTAGGAAGTCAATAAAGAGAAAGCACGACAGGAGTTTGTGAACAATGAGAATGCATGCAAAAGATTACAGGTGAGTTTGAAGCACAAGCCAAGAATTTAAATACAGATTTTTCGGATCAGTGAACTTCGGAGCCTACCCTTCGTAGGGAAATTGGGCTGCTGACGACCAGGCTTAAATAGTGATAACATAGAACAGATGTTTGAAGTGGTACAATTAAAACGAGTTCAATGCTTCAAGATCTTGCAGTGTGCGCACATTCGGGACTGGTCGAATGCGTTCTTCCTGCCGAACAGTGACCTGAGTTGGTCGCAGCGCTGTCCTGGCACTCGAAGGAGGAACTTATTTTTTTTTTCTCGTTTCGCCTGAAGCGATTACTGTTCGTGTCTTCTCAGTGGAACCGCAAGCTCGCGACGTCAATCTTCTTTACGCCGCCATAGGAGACTTTACTTTCAAAGATGTATCTCTTCTGCTTCTGCTGTTCTTGCCACAACAGTTGTGGTTGCGAAGTGTCGGACTGCGTGCGCAGACACAAGTGACAGGAATGAATTCCACGCACAACAGAAACAGAGACCATCGCCTTCGATTTTATGTCCCTGGACGCTTTGACGTCAGCTTTCGGGAGGCGGATTAGTTTCACATTCGGTAATTTAGAGTTCAATGGGGCAATTATATGACGCCGACTTGATCACCGGCGTGGTGAGCCGTCAGAGGCTGCGCAACGTTGCCTGGTGCTCGACACGAACCCCGATTCTTTCGCAGGTGCTCTTGCCATGTGAAGTTGCGAAAAAAATCAACTGCGCTGGTGTCTACCTGTGGCTCTACACCTCGTGTAGTTGGTATTTGTTCTTAAAGTGGCTTGCTGTACCTTTACTGACGGACGACACATGAGCATACCCAAATTGGATTTCACGATTCTACAAACCATTGTCATATAAATTAAGTTACAAACCATCTGATTCATTCCCAATTTTTTTGTTTTTTTTTTGCAGTATCTTTGTTGTTCTTTTGTTATGCGGCTCTTCACGGCGGCGTATCTATTGTCGCTCACAGGTGGCGCGAGTTCAGATTTTTTGCGCCTAACCTCATGTTACCGCCAAGGTTGTTGGCTGATCTGTTTGCGAAGTCACTCCGGTTGCTTCCATTACGTCGCGTAGACGGAGACGCTAAACGCCGGCTTTTGAAACAGGCACCGCGAAGCATGTAACAAGGTGGCGCCTCTCGATTGCTCGTGCCAATGAGCATTTTTGGGTCGGTTGCACAAAAATGCATTAGGAATGTTCCTGTCAAATCTACCGTTCAACTCTATGAGGTCAGTTGGTATTTTCCTGACCACCCCAAAGCATGTTTACGCTTTGTGATAATATTTAAATTATGAAGAATGGTTATGTGCACATCCCATTAATGGCGACCCCGTGAGCGTCAATTTGGCCATATTTCTCGCTTGATAACGTCCATGCCACGCAATCATTGCATTATGCTTTTGTAGAGTCTGTTAGCACATATTATAATTGTGAATTTAGGAGAGTTCAAAGAATATTAAAGGTGGCCTTTTTTATTTAAAAGCTTGTTAAAATAATTATTATTTAATTAAATGCCCCTGTGTGAGCAATTTTTGTACATTTCTCCCGCTAACCAGGACAACAGCATTTTATGCAGAGATGAACTATATACAGAGAAACACACTGGAAAAGTTTGAATACCTCAGCTTTTAAAAGTATGGAGAAAAAACACTATTTATTCTAGAGCGTTATTGCACAACGTGATGTCTTCGTGATTTTGTTTCTCGAGACAACGACCCTAATAGGCGGGGATTAATACCTTTGGCCATCACTCGTATGCCTAATTTGTTAGTAAAAATTTCTAGACGCGTAGCCGAAACATTTTGTTTTCTTCGTTTTCTTTTTTTTTTTTTTTGGGGGGGGGGGGAAGAGGGGGAGGGGGTGTTGCCCAAAACGTCAACATCTCAGGATAGGCAAAACGCACCCGTGACCGACAATGTGCTTCCCTATTTTATTCGCAAAAAAATTTTTTTTTTTAAGACAACGATTTGTTTTATTCTTTCGGTCATTAAGTTAGCAAAATATATTGTTTTTTATCAAAAGTAAAAATGGTCACTGGTCGTGGTTGTTCGACCATATCTGAAAACGCCCAGGTGTCATTTTCAGCACCAGACGATCTTACGAACTCGGAGAAAGAATTAGTTTAATGTTAGTAGTGGTTAGGTCTTGTACAGTACGAGACGAGCAAGAAAATCTCGATGAGGACGTCGCCGAGTCTACGGTACATTCGCCTGCTTCGGATTTGTGGCACCTCGACAACAGAAACATCTAAGATAGCGTTGCAACCACCCAGCAGAAGTACCGCAGGAATCGCCTCCAGCCATGCCTCCGATTCTATTGCCGTGGGTATCATGATATCATCTTACCTGGCCGGTTTCCGGTGACGTTCGTGCTATAGAGCGACCGGCTCCCTATTATGTAAAGCCCCATTAGTACCGTGGCTCAACATTTCTCGGGATCTTAGGCAAGGGATGGGGCAAGATTAAAGGGCTACTAACAAACCCAAGATCGATAATTTTTACCGTGTGGAACGCTTCAAATGCGCGTGATAAAGCAAAAATAAAACAAAACAAGCAACATCATAAAAAAAAAACTGTCTGAGCCAATTTAAGTTCGTCTCCCCCTCGACCCATTTAAGCTCCTCCTCGCTTTTTTGTTGTTGTTTGGTTATATATTTGCAGACTTGTATGTAGTTCAACTACTCTACTCAAGTTACTGTAGTTTAACTACTTTTCTGAGCAGTTTGGTAACTTTGAATTACATTTTTATTTCGGTAACTAGTAGTTCACTTCAATTACTTCTTCTGAGTAACTTCTACAAAAATTGCATATTACTTTCGAATTTCAGTGGTTGTTTTGCTTATCAACAAACATTCCTCCACAAAAGGGATAAGTTGTTGGAAAATCAGCTGATATTTGCAAAGAGGTGGAAGCATATGGCGTAGAAAAAACGGGGGGGGGGGAGAGTAAATGGTTTGGAGAGTCCGAAACGCCCATAAGTTTAACGATTCCCCACCCTCCCGTCCCCATTGCAACAACACTGCTACGAGGAGCGGGGAGGGAACAGACAAGGCGTGAGAGAGGCTGAGTAACTGCGCGATTAGTGCCGAAGACTAGCGTCTCTTTGTTTTCTGATGCTCCAGGACGCTTGACCCATTTGAAGAAAGGGCTGGTCCCCGCTTCTCCCCAACGTAGAAACTCTCGCCCATAACAGGAGGTGCACACACTGCATCCTCACTCAAAGGGAGCAAAAAAATGCAGGGTGAATTCAGATAAGATCGACCAAAGGATGGCTAGTCGACATTTTCAAATCAACTGATGTTTTTATATGTTATTGTCTAGTGTCTGGTATGAACGAATCCAAACTTAGTTTTGACTAGAAAAAATACTTGGGGACAGGAAAAATCGTAAGGCATGAGGTTGTCGAGTTGCATTAACGCGCACTGAGGGAGGGGGCACGTTTGAGAGTGAATAACTAAAGCGATAACAATAAAAGAACTCTAATACGTTTTAGGCGCAAACTATAGTATAGCTTGCTTGTAATATAAAGTAATCATGTTTATTTAAAATTTATTTATTTTTCTAAAAATTGACAAACATGAGTGCTCGAACGACAAATGGCAAACTTTGGAGGTCTGTATCTCATGAAATAATTTAACCATTATGATATAATTTGCAGATATTATTCTACTAATATATAGCTAATATTTAAAAATAACTAAGGTATCTGTGTGATACAATAGTTAGGATATATTTAGTCAAACATGAAAAAAAAATCAAACAAAGAAAGATTCCGATGCGAATAAAAAAAAAACACCACCCTCGATTTTTTTTAAATTTAGGTAACCTGTTATACTTTATTTCGGCATTCATTTCCATTTAAAACATGTTGCATCATTTTATTGAGAAAGAAGATACAACTCCCCAAAGTAGGGTCCTTTTTCAAAGCCTACACTTAGCAGTGTTTTATACAAGAACTGACTCTGAGTTCCAGTTTCATGAAACCAACACACATCTTTTATATATTTTTATTCAGATGAGGCCAATGATAACTAAAGAAATCGTTCACACACTTAAATTAAGGAGAAACTACTGTGTACAAAGAGGTATCATATTACGGACTAGTGATCCGAGAAAAGATCATGCAGCCATCGGCCACTAGGAACTTTGTTTATTTTATTCTCCTGCGACACTATATGCTATTCCCTCTTCCGCTCTACCTTCATCTCTCTCTCTCTCTCTCTCATATATATCCCTGATATATATCCAGAACAAAAACATGTTCAAGCATTCCCTTTCTGCGTGGTAGTGTTCTGTGGCTACCAAAAATCATTTCCTCGCTAAGCTCACGATTATGGCAAAATAGTTGCCGGAAACCGCAGACGACACTCGTCGCTAGCTCTGGCAAAACGGCGGATACAATCTTTTTTTTCGCATTTCCCCGCTCGCTGTCAAGGACAAGGGGGCTCGCTTCAACCAGCAAAACATGGCCGCCGACGCCTGTTTATTGAGCAGTCATGCCTGTCGCCATCTCACTCGCTGGCGTCACGGGCGATAATATCAGGCACAAAGGGGCACACCAACCGGCAGCATTATCCCCAAATAATCGAGCCTCGCGTAAATACATAGAGTGTAAACGCTGTCGCCATGTTATCGTAGTAAGACCGCCTCCCCCCCCCCCCCTCCCCCAACGGGGGACTGCAGTACGCGACGGCGTACTAACACAACGGCGACGATATCGACATCGCGGGCTCCGAATTTTCCCATAGTTCTACTCCACGGGCATTTCTCGAAACGCTTGATATTGTGTACGCCCGCCTGGAAGGATTTCAGGCGCGTAGTTAAGATAAGGCGGTTCTCCGCGGCAAAAGAAAGCAATTTCACAAAAGCTTAAAAGCGGCGGCGACGCGTGTGCGGCGAACGCTTGTAATTTTGGTGTAGACAGGGTGTGTGTGTTCTCGTTGTTGACACCAGCCGGCGATAAGGCACTGCAGGCGGTAGCTCAGCACAGCAAGGGCTAATCCGAGTGACCATCAACGTAACCCCACCGCCAACCCCTCGCGAACCGGTCGCCGACATGGCTCAGGCTGTGTCATGAACCACGTGGTAGAAGCTCGGGTGCTTTCATATCAGCGCGTGGAGGGACGACAGTGCGATTCCCGAAAGTCTTTTACGAAGGCCGCTGACCACAATTTTTTTGTCTGGAGACTTTCCCTCTTTCTTCCTTTGACGTGGATCAAGCTTTGCCGACAGCCTCAGTTGTGACCTCTCTTTTCAAATGTTTGTTTGCAGTGAGTGAGCTCCTCAGCCTCGGACTTGTCACTTGTGCACCCAGTAGTTCTTTCACTTGGCAATTATATGCCATCAGTTGGGGTTTAATTTCTATTATTTATGTATACATTATGAAGACGTCCTGAAGCTCCGAACGAGTGTTTTGTGCAGATTACTTTTGCAAACACAAAAAGACTATACCAAAGCAGCGGAATTTTCGAAGTGTTGGCGAGTTGGACCTAAACTCGTTGAAGCAAATTCTTCCGCCTGACTTCCACCAAAGTGAGTGCGACGGACTACCTGTGCTACCATTGCTTCATGCACATCACTAAGGAGATCTTGATGCGAAGCTCAGAGCAGTGCCCTGACATATTTGTGCCAGCTGAAGAAGCAATTGAAGATCTAAATCGCAGCATACTACCTACAGATGTGTTGCCGCTGAGACAACCAAGCGTCGTAAGAAGTCGGGACAGGCCTGCCTATGTCAAGAGAAAGCAGACAGAACTGGAGCAGGTTGCTGTCAAGAATATACGCTCAAGGCTACGTATTGCGTACGACAGGGACGCACCATCGGGGTCGTCCGAACCAACATGCTCCACATGCACTGAGTGGGTGGACAACTTTCGGCAGGCCTTTGAAACCGCCACCTCTCTCCGGGAACGTTGTCAACTGCTTACACTCCTGCCGTCAACACTGACGAAGAATGAGGTTCAAAAGATGATTCCACAGGCCTCAATGTACCTCATCAGTAAATCCCGAAAACTCAAGGAAAAGCATGGCGTGTGGTATGAGCCGGATCCTTACACGAGGTGCAAGGTGAGCCCTGAGAACCTGTCTGCTGCCCTAGAGTACTTCACGAAAGACGAGCTACAATGTTCGCGCCAAAGTCCCAACCAGAAGGACGTCATCTCTGTCATGCTCAACGGAGAGAAAACGTTCGTGCCAAAGCGCTTCATGACACGCTCAATACGAGAGGCCTTCCGTATCTACAAAGACAAGCATCCCGATTACGGCGTTGGGCTAACGAAATTTTATTCGTTGCGCCCTAGATGGGTCCAATGTATTCCACACCAGGAAGTGTGCGTTTGTGTGCGCTGCGCCAATTATTATCTTTGTATTGCCGCTCTAGAGAACGTTACAGGCTCAACATTCAACACTGGTGAAATGAACTCGGCATTTCTGTGCGACCCAGCAACAGAACTGTGCCTTCAAGGAGACTGTGATCACTGCCCAAAAGGCCAGTTTCTTACACTCCAGGAACTTGATATCCCGGAGGATGAAGAGATTGTGCTTGCAACATGGGAGTCCGGCGACCTTGTGAAAAAAACTTTGGAACCTGAGACTTTCCTAAAAGTCATCCAAGTGACGGTTGGAAGTTGGGTACTTCACAACCATATCCGGCAAACGCAAGGTAAAGCGATCTACGATGAAAAACAGTGCATGCAACGCTGGAGCATTGTCTTTCATTTTGACTTTGCTGAAAACTGGACCATCGTGCTTCCTGACGAAGTGCAAGCATATCACTGGAAAGAAAAACAAGTTTCGATATTTACATGTGTAGTGGCGACAAGAAAATCTACAAACAGCTTTGCCATCATCAGTGAGGACCTGTGTCACGACGCCGCTCACGCTTGCTTGGCTCTAGAAAAAAGTGAAGGAGTGGGTTGAAGACAACGTTGCGGTATACTCGTACGTGACGTACGTAGGTGACGGCGCCGCCAGTCATTTCAAGAATCGCTACCAGCTTCACCAATTTGCAAAGGACGATTGCCCACAAGCCCAGTGGTTATTTTCTGCATCTGGACATGGGAAAAATGCATGTGACGGAGTTGGCGGACTCGTGAAGCACCAGGCCACACTGAACAACCTGAGAGAACGTTCAGTAAGCGCAATTCAGACGGCCAGAACAATGGTGAGCGTTCTATCAAAGAAACTGAAAGGCGTGCTCTTGTATATCTGAACGAAAATTAGGTTGTTCGGTATCGTGAACAAAAAAAAGAAGAGTGGCTGACGGTGCGCGACTTCCCTGGCATTCGGTCTTGGCACGCGTGGCGGCTCAGCAAGTCATCAACAGAAGGGACCTGTGACGTATATGTAGCACGGACAGTGGGATCTGCTTGGAAGCAACTTTATTAAATGTGTACAGCGAGGAAAACCTTAGCGTAAAGTGCCGAATTTGATTTCCCGAGGACTGCTCATTTTGAATGCAGGGACATCTTATTTATCACATTTTTCTTCACGGGGTATTTAACCTACTGTTTTTGTTGGTGGTTACTAATAATTTTTATCTGATCACTATAAAAAAAACCCAAAATGTTATCCTCGAGCAGGATAAAATATATCGGCTTGCCACGATTCATTCATACACCGAGAGCATCGAAGCTGCTCCAGTTAGGCGCTATGGCTTCCGTCACCTGAAATTGTTTGTAATCGTAAATACACAGCCAACCTAAATATCTTACTATTATATCTTTGTTTTTGTGTGTGGAAGTAAAGTTATTTATTTTACTCTAGATGTAAAATATACCGCAAGGTACAACTTCACACTGCATCATCTTTTCTCAAATCATTAGTCGCTAATATGATACCACTTTGTACGCTTATGTAAAATGCTGTATATAGTTTCTCCTCCCTTTTACTGTGTGACCGATCGCTCTTTTTATCAATGACCTCATCTGAATAAATGTATATAAAATATTTGTGCAAGTTTCATGAAACTGGAACTCAGAGTCACTTCTTGTATAGGACACTGCTAAGTGTAGGCTTTGAAAAAGGACCCTACTTTGGGGAGTTGTTTCTTCTTTCACAGTGCAATGATGCAACATGTTTTAATAGAAATGAATGCCGAAATAGAGTATAACAGGGCACCCAAATTTTAAAAAAATCGAAGGTGGTGTTTTTTTTTATTCGCATTGGAATTTTTCTTTGTTTGGTTTTTTTCCCCATGTTTGCCTAAATATATTGTAACTATTGTGTCACTCAGATACCTTATTTATTTTTTTCAATAATAGCCATATATTAGTAAAATAATGTTTGCAAGTTATGTAATAATGATTAGATTATTTCATGAGATACAGATTTCTAAAGTTTGCCATTTGTCGTTCGAGCAGGCATGTTTGGCAATTTTTAAAAAAACTAAATGAATTTTTAATAAATATTATTACTTTATATTACAAGCAAGTTGTACCCATAGTTTGTTTGTAAAAAGTTTTAAAATTTTCCTAATTTTATTGTTTTAATTATTCACTTTCAAACTTGCCCCCTCCATCAGTGCGCTTTATTGCAACTGTCCACCTCTCCCTGCCTTACGATTTTTCTTGTCTCCAAATTTTTTTTCTGGTCAAAACTAAGTGTGGATTCGTTTATACCAGACACTAGACAATGTCATATAAAAACATCAGTTGATTAAAAAATGTCGACCAGCCACCCTTTGGTCGATCTTATCTGAAATCACCCTGCAGCACCTCCTCTGAAGCTCATCTGGCGCTCCGGTAGTTTGTGCTGCACTCGAAGAATCGCGTGCTAAAGGACAACGTAAAGGGTACCTTTTTGCGTGGCTTTCTCTCCCACAACTGAGAATTTGCAGATCATCAAAGATTCGAAGATCGATCGAGAAACCTTAGTAATTCCCCCAACGTTTTTTTTATAAAACATAACAAACAAGCACTGCTGGGAAGTGCTCTAAGAACATGGTACTTAAGGTACAAATGTTTAGAAAACTTGTACATTCCATGAAGTATATTCCCTGAGCATGTACTTGTACTTTCCAAGGAAAGTCAAACTCCCGACTTCTATGCGCTTTCCCCGAATTTGAGAAAAATGGTGTATCGTCGTGTGAAACCGCGTTATATTGAGATGTCATCTGGTCATTTCGCTGAGTGAAGGAATGGCGGCTACAAGATCGACCCAAATAAGTGCCTCATAAATTGAGTCTGTCAAAGAGCTCGTCAGCGACATTAAAATAACTACTCTGTGACGGCTTGACTTTATACAATATTTGCTGCAACTTATTTAAAAAAACTAATGCAACTCCGATTACCCCTGGAGCAATGTATACCAGTTACAAAAAATACGGTATAGGGATTGAAAGGGCATGCACCATGAAAGATTGTGTTAAAAGTACTTGTACTTTGCCCCTAAGTATATTGTATTCATAGTACGTTACTTCAAGTACATTTCACCCGGTGTACTTACTACTTTACTTGAAGTACGTTACCCCTCATTTATTTTGTACTTTAATTTAAGTACTTTTTTATGTACTTTATGCAACATTGTAACCAAGCCAACACTGTCTAAAGTATCAAACTCAAGCAGTGCTAAACCTCACAGTAAAAATGACCCATCCGCAGTACATCATTGACCAAACAAACAAGAAAGAACAAAACAATTAGGCACGAAGAAGCAGAACCGGCTATTAAACCATTTCAGTGAAAAAAACAAGGCGATTCATATAAGGCTAGCACATTTTTGCTGACGGATCAAAACCTTCGTATTTTCTTTTTACCATAAAACATATAAAAGTAACTTCAAATGTAATCCGCTACATTTTTACGGTAATTAGTGATTCTATGTATTACTTTTTATCTGAGTAATTTATACTATACTCGAATTACTTTTGAGGTCAATACTCAGTAACTTAATTACCTTATTTCAGTAACGTGTACGTGTCTACGTATTTGGCAAAGTTATTTTTGAAAACTTTAAAATATGTGGCAATTAGCATGTCTGAAATAATTATTACTGTCATTCACAAAATACAATTCTTACGTAGACTGTAAAGGCACTAGGATGATGATCTCGAAAAATAAAAATCAGGGAGCGAAGGGTTAAGGCCAGTGTTGTACGGAACGACGTTCCAAGGAACGGCGTTCCTGGAACGCGTTCCTTTTAGAAGGAACGAAGGAATGCCGCCGTTCAATTTTGCATTGGTGGAACTGGAACGGAAACGCGTTACATTTTTACTGGAACAGAAAATGGAACGGCGTTGCTTTTTTTCGTCCAGTGGTGTATTTTTTTATCTCTAAGAAGGAAAACTGAAATTCTAAATGTATAAAAACAATATCTTTACGAAGAGCAGGATTTCGTTGACTTTTTGGTTACTTATCTTAGGGTTTATTTTGTGGGGTCTATGCTTAACAACAGTCGGGTGCAGGGACATCGATTATTTTTTCAGTGTCCGAGACTGCGGTACAAAAAGCAAAACTTTTAGACAAAGAAAACTACACAGAAAAAGGGAAGTTTCAAACTCAGTTACTTTCTTTGCTTCCACAAATCTTCACACACTCAGAAATCTAACATCGACTACAGCCATCACTGAACTTCAGGAAAGAGACCTACAGTTAGAACAAAAGAACAGGTTACGAGATATCGAACACACCCGTGTATCCCGAACATTGGCAACTTAAAGATACACAAAAATTAACCTTTATTTGTCCTCCCCTTGTCCCCCACCTTTAAACTGAACAACGAATCCCACCATTACAAAGAAGGACTTGTAGTTTTCAAGGCTGATTTTCCAAAAGTCCTACCCTCTTCTTCACTTGCTCGTCTTTCGGACAGCAACACCGAGAAGAAACTGTTGTTGAAGGGAAACTGAAACAGTTATGTATTTAAAGAAATTACGGAAATTGCCTTCATTTGGCTTCCAGGATCACGAATGTCGAAATTATTTTTCAAGTTGGTGCACGAAGGCTGGAGATATTAACTTTCAAAATACCGCTGAAGCCCCTCCTTCCCGGGGCGTGACGTCATATTAGGAGTTTTCGGGATCTCCACTCTTGATCATCTTCTGCGCCTGTCAAATTGATTTGCACGCGCACTCTTCCTATTTTTACAAAAGGTCAAAAAGAGACGTCAAGTCTTATGTCAATGCAGGGGAATCTGCGATCTGGCATGATTGCAATTGCACGCGCTGCCCACACCAGCGGCACGCGCTTGGTGGCACAAAGATCCTATTAATACGTCACGACTAGTCAGATGTTTTTCGCGCTTTCTTGTGTTTATAGTTATACATTCGGGGAAGAAAACAAACTGAATATTCAGATTTACGGGATAAAAATACACCAGAATTCACCTCTAACTCGTTTTCTTCAAGAAGCGTTTCAGTTTCCCTTTAAGTTCGAACAAGGGACTTTGTTAGGTTGCTGTAAAACGAACTGCAATATGGCGTAACAGTACTATCGGGGAAAAATGAAATGCGAACAGAGGAGTGCGTGGCTCGCGGTACAGGCTGCGCCGCCTGGAAGTGAACCTAGGGACGAGGGTGCGTGGCCTACTTCGATGTGTTCACGCCCTTCGATTGGCGCTCCCCCAGCTTCGGCAGCGCGCCTCTCAGTGCGCTGAAAGCTGTCACCACTATCTTTGCCTGCTCGGCGAGTGCGGCGAGCTTCTTTGCACCGCACGCGCTGAGCCAGCAAAGATAGCGGTGATAGCTTTCAGCGCACTAAGAGGCGCACTGCTGAAGCTTGGGGAGCGCAGAGGGAGGGGCGTGAACACGTCGGAGTAGGCCACGCACCCTCGCTCCTAGGCTCACTTCCAGGCGGCGCAGCGTGTACCGCGAGCCACGTGTTCCTCTGTTCGCATTTCATTTTTCCCCGATAGTACACTTGGCTCGTCTGAATCGTCCACTACAAACATGAATACGGTTAAAAGCTGACCATTTTAAACTTGACTATGTAAAAAAATGAAATTCTTCTTCCGCTTGTTTTCTTCTCCTTGTGCTCTTCCATCACGGCATTCAAATTATTATGTTCCCATTTGATGGGATAGATAAAAACATTTCCTCGCTCTAACTCAATATGGTAATCAGCAATATACAAATGTAACGTATATGTAACGATACGTTCCATTTTTAAACTGTAACAGGAACGAGTTCCTTTTTCACATATGGAACTTGTAACGGGAACGCGTTCCATAAATCAGAAGGAACGAGGAACGAGCTTGCGTTCCTTTTTTTGAGGAACGTGTACAACACTGGTCAAGGCTGCGGTCCCACGGCGGCCATGACATAAGACATTTTCCGCACGTTTTCGAAATGCGATTGTGGCGTGTTCAAGCTTGCTAAAATTATGTGTTATATATCATCTTGTACTGTACAACATTATCTTTCCTCTAATGTAGGATTTGTTTTCCTAGTTCAAAACGCTAATTCAGTGGGCGACCGCGAACATTGGCCTTTTCGGCAAAACATGGTTTCGTAGTACAGTGGTACAGGGTGCACAATTGGAGCAATTTCTTTCAGATTTTAGAATGTTATAGAACAGAGCGTTCATTGTCAACAGAGGCCCTTTTTTCGTTTTTCATTTTATTTTGACAGATATTTACTTTAAAAAATTTACCTCGCGGAAGCACATTCAGTCGCGAATTTTTGGCCGCCTACTCAGTCATTTCATTTGAAACTTTTTACATGTGTTTGCAACAATGGTCGAAAGAGCTACGCTAAGTTACATTGTAATATGGCGTAAGCCTTTTTCATAATGCTCACGTGAAAAGTGACAAAAACAGTTAATTTTGTCAAACTTCATTTGGTAGTACAATGGTACAGCGCTTAGGGATTGGCACATTTGAATAAAATTGTAGACCCGCAAAAAAAAACATATTCTGCTTTGTCAAAAGAGGCCCTTTTTCTAAATTTCACCTTTGATTTTCCATAAAAAAAGTTTTAATATAGGTGAAATCACGATTTTGTTGACAGTCAAAACCGAGTATTTTGTCCCCTTTTGGCAGACATTTAGGCCGATATTTTAGTATGAAATGGAGATTACTGTCCCAGGTCTAGACTGTTAGCCCACATTTAAGCTAATCGTGCCTAATTATTAAACAAAATCATTAAAAAATACAGAAAATATAAATTGGATGCCTGGTTGCGCCCTCTATGTGGTGGCGGCTGAAATGTGACTACGCAAGGTTCAGGAAACTGCCGATGATGGCGCTGATTCCAGCTGTAGAAGCCAGCATCGGAAACTGGTTGTACACTTGGCTTCTTGCGTTTCTTGCAAAATAACGTGCTGGAAAACTTGGTCGAAACTCGCGAGGTCCTTTATACACGGTACTTTCTGCTAATATAGCTTTTAGGAAGATTTTCAATCTCTTTCATATTGTCAAACGATTTTTTTTTATGCGAGGCTCAACCAGTTCAGGCTGCTGAATAAATTGTTCACGGAATCGATATCGAAGTTTCAAATTACCGAAATGCCAAAATCGCCAGTTCCGCGTCGATACGCAGCGTGACGCACGTGCTTCTGGTGCGTGTGCACGTACGTGTTTGCTGCGTGGTTCTTCGGCTGCTGCGAGTTTTCCCGTATTTATTGTTCACTGCTTACCTCCGTCTGCGCATGCCTCTCATCCTTGTAACTACCCCTGCTCTGTGTGCCTAGCGTGAAGTTTGTGTCTGTCTTTTCGTTCGCTGACTAAGCTCGTGTCGGTATCCTTCTTACTGGCTTCTGTTCGTGTTTGCGTACCGTGTGTGTCGCTTTGATTACTAGGTCCCCTGTTTATGGGGCGGAGCAAGCGGTGGGCGTCACGCCAGGGGTAGGTCGTGATTGGGGAAACAGCTTAGCCGCCGACGCCGACTTCGGTGCGTTTCTTCTGCGCACGCGCGTACGTGCGTGATATCGCTACTTCGGGCCGTAGCGATATCAACGCGCGTACGCGCATTGATATCGCTACTTCGGGCCGTAACGATGCGCTGATCTACAGGCCGGTCGGCGCTCGTGTGATATTGTTGAAAATTCTCGAGCGTGTACTTACGTGTCGAAAGCCATAACAGAATTAAAGTGGACATTTGGCCGGCAGCCGGCATACCGTGGCTCTGAAACCAGATTGCTAGGAGTGCCCTCTCATTCGCTGGTTCCACGCTGGGTGCGCGCAGTCCGTGCTTCTGGCCGACCCGGCCGCCCAAATGCGTTTTTCTGATGCTTGTTTTGTTTTGAATAAACAATAAATTCCTGCTGATATTCTCCTTTATAATCCTCACTCTTGACAACTCTTTAGTGTTCGAAGGAACTCCGTCAAATTTGATGATAATGCATGTGTAAGTACAACTGGAACCTCATAGTTGCGAGAATACTTTTCCTGGATTGTCTGCACCATTCTGATAATATGATCGGTCTTCATAAATTGCACTTCCCCGCTTTGGGAGCACGACCAGTGGTATTTCTCTGTCAGTCATCAAACCTCACACGCGTGAAGCGTTGTCACAGCTGTGATATACTGGGCGTTTATTATTATGGTTTTTTTTTCTTTGTTTTTTTCTGAAAGAAAAAAAACTTTTGGTATTCCTACGGGATAATATCATAGGCTGCGGTGGACGTAAAGGAACAAGCGTTAATTGACAGTTAGTGGCCTAATAAACTAAAATTTGCCATTTGCGAACGCTGGAGAGGGGTCGACCTCCTCTCCACCGTTTGCTCCGCTGAAGTGGAACAGGGTGGGAGGAGCCTCCACTTTGTTCTTGACCTGTCACCGACTACAGTTGCGAATTCCGCTTGTCATTTTTGAGCAATGACGAGATAGAGCTGAGTCATGTATTGTGTTCTCTGAGATGGGGAACGCAATGCGCGCGGAGTTGCTCCACGTATGCACCAGTCACCAGTAAAAACGACCTGTCCTCCGAGGAGGTCGAGCGAGACGCCGGCGGACATGGGGGTCGGCCACCTCACCGACACCACCGTCTACCGTGCCTTCAAAAACACGGGGCGCAATGTGTTTCTGCAGTATGGCAAAAAATTTAACAAGCAAGGTGCAAACTTTTTTTTTCCTATGTGTGGTTCGCAAGGCTGAACAGAATACAAGAACGATACGCCGTGCTGGGATGACGTCGACTACAATCACGATCATAACAAAAGCACAAATCCTGCCACATTCTTTTGCTACTCTGATAAGAGCATATATATCTTTGTCCGCGATTCAGCAACAGAGACATTATTTCCAAATTAGAGTTTGAAGTAAGCCTTCGATGCTAGCACTGACCAACTCACTTCACTCACAGGGTGAAAACTTGAAACTTCGTATCATTCAGACAGAGATCGAAAAATAACACGCACCACTTCAACTTGGACACCCAAAAATATTGAACTTTAGTGGATCGCACGCAAAGGCTTCGCGTACGCAATAAAATTACCGGTCAGAAGTACGGTTGCGCAACCAAAATCAGCGTATGAGTCATCAAATTATGAAGAAAAAGCAGGTGTGAGCGTGCCAAAAATGTTTGACATTTATTGTTGACAATATTTGTTTTTCTATCGACGTGCTTATGTCGCAGTGGAAAGCCGTGAAACTCCCCATAAAATTATTTTGAGCAGTGTTTCCGGCGGTGCTCGATTGATCGTAAAATGCCGCTTTGTTGCTACTTTGGCGAATAAAATAAGGAAGCCACGTTCACCTACAATGTCCTGTCCACAAGAAGGGAGGTCGGAATTTCCGCTGCCTTTTTATTTTTATTATCATTTTTTTTTTATATTATTTTTTCTGCACGATATCGGGTATGAATTATTATCCTTCCCTGCACTCTCGCTGCGACGAACAGTCCGATAAACGAGTCACCTTATGACAAAGATGGGGGTCCCGAAAATCTCCTAAAATCGTGGTTTGTTCTCAGAGACACATTCGTGTGTAAGAAAAACCGCGGCCCTCTCCACGAAGCTTATACGGACATTCTTGATAAATAGCGCTGACTTGAGGTTGAACTTTGCATTTGCTTTGTAAACACACGCGTGACGTCACGTACGCATCCCACGCGACCCGACTGAAGTCTGAACTGGTGTACTATGCGTGGACAATGGGGCATTCTTTTGACTTCCCGGCCGCGACGACCTTGGCGAGGGAGGACCGATGGGGGTCCTGAAAACTCCTAGAATCGTGGTTTGTTCGCAGGGACACATCCGTGTGTAACAAAAACCGCGGCCCTCTCCACGAAGCTTACACGGTCATTCTTGTGTAACTACTGAAGATGCCTCCCGCATGGGAGGCAAAACGTCTAATGAAATTGTTTTTTACCTTTTGTGTGAAGTCGGTGCTTTTATTTTAATTATGTTACCAGTCGGCCTGTGTGACCAGTGCTCATTTGAAGAATCGCCTTTGTCTTTCCTGAATCCTAACCAAAACACCCTCATAACATTTATTTACTGCTCGGCTACGTTGGCATAGCCTGTAATCGACATAATGTTTGCGAAAGTCTACTTTTTTTTAATTATCTGTAACCAATTCTAATTGAAGAAGTGACGAGTATAATAATAATATTATGATTTCATATCAAAATTCGACGAACCGGGAGATGCGAAATTTGGTGAAACAGCGTTTCGAAAAAATATCCCGTGCCCGAAACTTGCTTATATGAAAATGTCTAACATATGTATGTGTTCTAACAGAGAAGATGAGTGCAATGTGGCAACTGAATGGCCTCACGGACAATTGTCAACGAGTTGGAACTTTTGATGAATTACCCTTTGTCGAGTCATCCTGCCACCGACTGGCCTATTCAATCAATTGCCCGTCGACAGATATTGTTCTTTGTTTATTTGCCATCTACCACAAGGGGAGAGTGTGGGGCTCGTCAAGCCGACATCTGCCAGCATTTTTATCACGCCTCCAGCGCCTGTACCGACTGACGCCAACAAGTTGGCCGAGAAATAAATACCCACGGACTATGGATCCGGACATTTCGTCGAACGCCGTTTCATCGAACGCCGTTTCATCGAAGCCGTTTCATCGAAAACCGTTTCATCGAACACCATTTCATCGAAGCCGTTTCATCGAACACCGTTACAGCCTGTAATTTATTTTAATTTTTATGCCCAACGTCATCTAATTCTCTCTTTTTTACGGGGGGAACAGCGCACCCGCAGAACAGTAATTCAAATCAACATACACACAAAAGAAAGAAACACTTACTCAGCGCTGACTGACAACTCTCTATATTTACACTTTTTCTTCTTCTATTTGTGCTATATGCAAGGGCCAGGGAGAATAACTGGTCTTTTTTTCTTTTGTTTCGATATGATGCTAAATAGTGAACTAAATTAAAATTAATGTAAAGCTAGGTAGTCTAATTATTTTTGTGACAAGGTTAAAGACGGAGTACTAACACATGTGCCGTTATGTTTCGCAATGTTCTCTGCCTCGATAATTTCTCTTGTGAGCTTGTTATGATGCTTGCCAAGCACGCCGCAGTTACTCAGCTGCACTGAGCACCCACAGTCACGGCAGTGAATCCCTAGATGACCGGAGCTTTTGTTGGTGAATGTGTTGTTATGCTCTCGAAGGCGATCGTTCAGACACCTTCCGGTTTGACCTATGTACAGCTTTCCACAAGAGAGCGGAAAGGAGTAGACCACCTTTTCTGCACAAGGGACAAAGGTATTCTTGTGCTTCTTTTTGCAGCCAACTGTTGTTATTGGTGGAGTATTTACCTTCTTGCATAAGCTGTGAAGTTTGTTAGGAGCTGAGAAGATGACTTCCAAGTTTACTCGGTTAGCTATTTTCTTCAGTCCGTGAGAAAATTATGAATATATGGTACAATGATGGGCTTCTTTGTTTTGTCTCTTTGCTTTTGTTGTGTGCATAGGTCTTGCCTGCTTTCGTTGATGAGCTTTTCGGCCACTGATGTTAATAACGAGTTCGGGTATCCTGCGCGCTTTAGTCTTGAGACTTGCCCGTCAAAGCTCGCTGGAATAGAATGCGAGCAGGATTTTTTGAGTGAGTTTTTGAGGCATAACCGCACGATGCTTCTTTCGCCTCCCTCACAGAGAGAACGACAGACCATCTGTGGAAACTCACTTTGTGGCATCTCCGTAAGAACAGACCAAGGGAAGAACAGGCGTTGAACAGTTGGCTGCAACAGTTGGCTGCAAAAAGTATGCACAATAGGAGACATCCACATACCAAACGCAGTACAGCAAGTTCTCAGTCTGGGCCCTAAGTTTGCGGTGGAACCTAAGAAGACGGCACCGGAGTTACTTTCCCTTGTGAGGGAAGTCTCGAGACGAGCTCCGGAGACCGAAATGGATCGCTGCACCTCTGAAGGTGTAGACATGCTTATGCGGTACAAACCACCATTTACCCCTCTGCCCATCAAGAGAGTAGAAACGTACCTGAAAGATAAGCTCTTTTTTATATCACAGGGTGCATTGACGAGATAAGTTCGATCATGAACATATCCTGCTTCGAGAAGAAAGCCTCTATGAAACAATGATCCCTCTCCTTGTCACATGAAACAATTAAAAATGAAAAAAAAAAGTACGATGTGCTGCCTGGGAAGCGGGTAGTGTTTTATTGTCTGGCAGCGTGTGCGTGTAACCTTGGGTTATGTGAGGATCCGAAAGGGTTCAGTCTTCTTGGATGGCAGGGTGCACGCAATCTGAGCCTAAATATGATAATCACAGTATTGTTATATTTTATTTCGCGTGCTCTTCTAGGAGAGTATCGTTATATTATAAGCGTGCTATCCTGGCAGTTAAATGACTTCCGCGAATAAACCTTGAACTAAGCGTAAGGGTGCAAATGAGCTGGTGTGAATTGCACATTACTTAAACCCTGAGACAGCAGGTAAAAACCCACACAGACACTTCAAAGTGTTTTTAATGTCTGTCCTTTATTTGCAGTGTCGTAATTTCAGTCGTGTACATGAGTAAAGATTTTCAGGAAGTCGCATACCCAATTGTTTCTATTTCTTTTTATACCAGTTTTTATTTCTAGTAATTTGACACCACCTTCAAAACAATTTCACAAGTGACTACCTTAGTCTGACGAAATGCAAAGTAGAACACCTATAAAGCACTGTTCAGCCCCAAAACTCGGTACTGAGAATTTCGATGGAACGGCCCATAGCGATTCGATGAAACGACGTTCGATGAAATGGCATTCGATGAAATGTCCGCTACCCCACCGGACTATTCTATAGCCGCTAAATATCTCTACGCGAGCATAATTTGTTTTCAAAGGGGTGCTTGCCTGTCGGTGCTTCTTTGAATTATACATACGTCACGGTCAAAACGTTCCGCAGCTAATGAGTGAAGGCCGACCAACCTATTTTGTCCAATTGTCCGTGTATGGGAGATGAGAATGCCACTGCGTCAAAGACAGGCACATCGTTCACGTGGGGCGGCGGAGAAAAGCTCACCGGAGAAAAGCTCACCTGAGAAAAGCTTACCGGAGATAAGCTCACCGGAGGAAAGCTCACCGCGAAACCGGCAGATGCGGAGAAAAGCTCACCGGCCTTTGAGCGGATGCGGAGAAAAGCTCACCGATATTTTTTTAGCTTAGCTCGATTCTGCGTCAAACGTGGCAATTTAACACAATTCGCATTCGTCACTTCATTAAAAATATGTCCTCTTTTTTAATATTCTTGAAGTTCATGGGCATATTTACCAATTCCTCAGAAATTTGTAATCCCCCATTCTATAAATTAATGAAGCCGCAAACATAAAATCAAAAGATCGTACACCGATAAAAAAGGCAACAATTTATTGATAGATGACAGCGCGCTGTCGCTAGCTCTGTCAGATAAAGAGGTTTGTTCTCTGCGAGCTATAATGAATAGCGGTGTGTGAACTGGTTCAGCTCCAGATATTGTGTAGTGCCTAATAGATAAGAAGGTGTTTGTTGATGTGGTCAGTGTCGGCTACGCTGTTTTCTTTTGTTAATTTCCCTAACAAAACCTTAGTTGCGAGAACAGCTTCGCTTGTCGAGTTTGTTTTCTTCTCACCGTCGTCGTCGTTTGAGCGGTTTTTATCATGTATAACGTTTACCAATTCGCGCTATTCGCAGCATAACAGAAGACTACTTCTTCTATAGGTTACGAGTAACAACGGTGCCATTACGCAGCTCCGAAGGTGATGGGTGGCTCACCGTAGAAGGGCACTCAGTATCACACAAAGGGAACTTGTGAAAACACCAGCACGAACGGCTAGAAAGCGTGCATGTCCGTGGACGAAAGAAGCCTCGATATCCTATTGACTGTTTTATCTTGTTTTCAAAGGTTAACAAAAGCTTCAAAAAGAATTTCAGGCACCGCGCTGTTGCGCATGCACTTTTGAATTTTCGGCAGTTACAGCTTTGATTATTAAGGTTTTAGGCAGACATCATTAAATTTTTTAAAACTTTTTCCAGTTCTTCAAGTTCATAAAGTTTTAGTTAGGCTTTCGCCACAGAAAACACTCGCCCGCAATTGTTAATTTGGGAGCAATATACCCAATAAGCTTAACAAATATTAGAAAAAGGACATTTTCTTTTTTACAAAGCTGACGAATTTTAATGGTTATAAATTGATATATGTTACGCATTATTCAACAGCCTCCATATAAAAAGAAGAAAAAATATCGGTAAGCTTTTCTCCGCATACGCTCAATGGCCGGTGAGCTTTTCTCAGCATCCGCCGGTTTTGCGGTAAGCTTTTCTCCGGTGAGCTTATCTCCGGTGAGATTTTCTCCGGTGAGTTTTTCTCCGGTGAGCTTTTCTCCGGGATTCGTTTACCTGTGCGAGCTTTGCTAAAAATAGAGACCACTATCGATGTTTTAGTATACATGGTTTCATTCTTATTCGGAGCGCAAAGAAAGGTTAGATGTCAGGAAAATACATACACAAAGACAAAAAGCACTTTATCACGGCGCATTGTATGCGTTGTTATATTACTGGGTGGAATCACCCAAACGAAGATAGTGAACGCCGTGGCGTTTAGGTGTTGAGCTGCCGGTGATGCCTGATCGGCGCAAAATGTCGGCCGAGCTCCAACTGAGGGTGATATGAGGCAGGGCAGCTCTGTGGTTTTGCTTGTTGTGTATTATGTATTTTTTTCTTTTTTGCGCGAAATATTGCGGCCCACAACAGCTAGGCATCGTCGTCCGATGAAGCTCTGTTTTATTGATTGGCGTTTCATCGAATAGTGAACATTTCATCGAACACCGCTTCATTGAACGCCAACTCATCAAGTAGCTTGACAATGCTTGATCGAATTACGTTTCTGCTATCAAATTATTGCAGATATAATAACTACGCTCGTCATATTTTGTAAATAACGGTAGCCTTTAGCGAAAATTATGTTGCATAGTTAGTTTCAACCGTCAGCAAATAGTGAAAACAATATATATATATATATATATATATATATATATATATATATATATATATATATATACCGGGTGTTTCTGCGAAGACTTTCAAAAATCCTAAAAATTAAAGCTTCAAAAAAAAAAAAAAACTTCGGGAACAAACTACCAGCCACGGCGGACGTCAGGAATTGCCAAAAACATAGTAGTTAACCAAGTAATTAATTAAAATTTGTTAATTATCTTTTAATTAGTGGAAATAGACATATGGTTCTAATTAGAAAGTTGCTGAGCGTTATCGAAAACCACTAAATCAGTCATTTTCAAAAAGACTTTCGGCGCGTGAGAAGCGTAGTATTGTACTAAAGTTACCACTCGTGGAGCAGGTACAAGGCTGGGGCTAGATAAGAGACGGAAAAATCGCGCGGGCGCCTTATCGCAACCGCTAGCTTTGTACCTGCTCAAAGAGCGGTAACTTTAGTGCACTACTACGCTTCTCACGCGCTCAAAGTCTTTCTGAAAGCGACTGATTTAGTGGTTTTCAATACCGCTCAGCAACTTTCTCATTGGAACCATATGTCTATTTCCCCTAATTAAAAAGTTAATTAACAATTTTTAATTAATTAACTGGCTAATTAGTATGTTTTTGGCAATCCCTGACGTCCGCCGTGGCTGGTAGTTTGTTCCCGAAGACAGTTTCTTCTTTTTTCAAGCGCCCTAATTTTTAGGATTTCTGAAAGTCTTCGCAAAAACACCCGGTATATATCTATATATATATATATATATATATATGAAGTCAAAAATGCGTACAGCCGGAGTTACTAATTCGAAGTGTACTACGTCGTTTCGAGTGGGGACCACTCTTCATCACCTAATGAAGAACAGTCCCCGCTCGAAACGTCGTAGTAAACTTCGAATTAGTAACTCCGGATGTAAGCATTTTTGACTTAAAATATGTATATATATATACATTTTACTAATACAATGTCTGGACACTTACACTCACCAAGTAACCATTTTCAGCTGTGATTTGAGACTGTGTTGTGTTTATCCCGCTCTTATTTTTTTTCTCCCGTTTCTGGCCTTTTTAGTATAGGCTTCCACCAGCTCGCTTGCGTGTCAACACTAATTTCAAGTGAAACAAGTTTGTAAATTAGGCTGACACTTGATACGTTTGAAATCCTATGCCAATTTTATTGCCATTTGGTGGGCCACGTACGAATTTTGAAATATATATTTTCATCCAAATAATCGATTAATAAATCGAAAGGCGATTCGCACGAATTTACTACGACGGGAAGTACGAATTTGAAAATCTCATGGCAATTAGGAAATTTCAGCCATCCTTAGTTTTTGATTGGTCGCGTTCCAGTAGCGGCTCCCTCCGCACAGAGTAGCCTCGAGTCAGAATTCGCGGAGTCTCTACTGACCGGCCAAAAAAGTGCGGCGCTTCAACTGCTCCCGCCCAGACGACTTGATGTATTTGTATACAGCCATGACATCGGCCGCGATCGGCGATTGAGGTTCCGTTAGCCGACGCAAGCGTCAGCGGACGTCTCATATTTCTATACTCTCATTTAGCTACAGAAACAAAAACAACGCAAAAAATCATCCAGTCCATGTTCACTATCAGTTCTCCTAGACCCGTGGTGAACATAGCGAACATGGACGGGATGATTTCTTTTTGTTGTTTTTGTTTCTCTAGCTAAATGAGAGTATGAAGGTCTAGGAGAACTCGTCACAAGCCAACTCGTTGGAGCCATCTCGTCATAGGTAAACTCGTCGAATGGGGCAAGTCGTCATAGGGCATCTCGTACACGGGGAGGTTGTAACAGAGGGCAACTGGGCAATTGTCCACTTCGTCCCAATTTACCTCTTGCGCCGATTTTGCGTTTGCAATTCGGCTTCGACAGCTAATGACAAATAGCAATATACAACAAAAACAAAAAAGCACGACATTGTCTTATATACATTTTTTCTCAAGAAGAACTTCTGCTGCCATCTCAAAGAGTTTGTGCGTATGGCGCGTGCTTTGCTCGCTTGCCGAAGCGACAAACACGCGCGTATTTGGCTGTAATTATCGCACCCTGGGCGGTACCTGAGAATGGTATATTGTCGGCGACAAGTGAAGAACGCGCACGTTAGCTTCCGCCGTGCTTTGGTTGGGTGTGCGCGCTCGTGCTATCAAGGGAATCAAACTTATTAGCACATAGCCGATTATAACGACCACTCTGAAACATGAATGTATTGGGTCTAGGAGCACTGAGCACAAGCCAGCTCGTCATAAGTAAACTCATCAAGTAGGGAAAGTCGTCATAGTGCATCTGAGGGTGTTGACTTTGGCCTTTGCAATGCTTTCTATGTGTACAGACCCAGTACATAGCGTCGGGGTCTTCTCGGCTACGCACATAAGAATACCCTTTGCACAGAAGAATGGGAGCGTCTCGTTGGGTTTTGGTTAGGTCCATCTTGCGAAATGCGGTCGTGGTATCTGAAGGTCCGCATATTTCACCCCTATATATATATATATATATATATATATATATATATATATATATATATATATATATATGGAGAGAGAGAGAGAGAGAGAGATAGAGAACAAAGAATTATATATACAAAGCTACTAAAGGATTGTATAAAGTTTCAATGCAAGTAAAAAGGTTGTGATAGTTCATGGCCTGTGTTTTCAGTATGGTGAACCTGGCTGCACTGGTATCTCAGGTACAACCAGTTGTACCGGTTTTATGACCAGTATGGCTAGTTTTACCATATGCCCAGTAAATCCAGTATTGCCAGCGCATCCACTATACCCATGTTTGATAATTCCAGTATTCCCAGTAAAACTACCAGTATTCCCAGTATATCCGTCCAATAATCCGGTTTGATACTGGCCCAGTATGCCGAGTATGGAAATATTTTTAATAGGGATAGGCTATGGCATTTAAGAAGATAAATAAATATTTTACTTGCGTTAAAATATACAGCGTGTGTTTTGCCTGAATTGAAACTTAGGTTTGGGCGATTTGGTTCACACTTATTCAAATGTTTAAAAAGTAAAAAAAAAAACACGTACAATAAAGCGCAGGATCTTTTGCCACACCTGCAATATGACCATGCAGTCACCACTATGACAAGCAGTTATCTAGGAAAGTTTTATTTTTGAAGCAAAAAAAAAGAGGCGGCATGCTAAGGCAGCTGTCGTCTCGGTTTTTGGTATAAAATACCTCCATAAGCTGTCTTGGGTTTACGTTTTTTTTACTTTGTTGCAATTAAAAAAAGGCTTACAACCAACGCATCGCTTGCAGTGATTAGCGAAAAAGGTTAGATATGTGTACATGGTCACCAATATTGGCATAATGTGTCCTACAACATTAAAAAATTGTTAGCAGAGACGATGGGAACGTTGGTTCTTCGGCACCGTGCAAGCCCTCAAATATCTGCCCGATGCTTGGAATGCAGAAAATAAACGCTCCCCTCTAAGAAGCACACAGTGCACTACCACTGAATGTGTCACCAAGGTCATATACGAGATACCATTAAGCTGTGGAAACGCTTACATCGGACAAACTGTCCTCTGTTTTAACGATTGGGCACGGAAACATAATTTTGCTGACCACTTGCTGACCACTGCAGGCGATGCGCTGGCTGTGAGTTTGCTTTGAATCTTTAGAAAACATGATTGCACTTTGAAGACAGGGACATAGAGCTTTGAAGACAGGGACCGTGTCTTCAAAACGCAATCATGTTTTCTAACGTACTATACCAACTTGCCCAGCAACCAGCACTTCTTTTGGATTCAACAATACTTTTAACGAAAGCAAAAAGTAAAACCAAAAGAGTGATTATAGATGTGTTTTACCCCAAAAGGGAAAGATGACAACTGCTTTAGAATGCCTTCCTTTTTTCTGGTCCAAAAGAAGTAACCTTTCTAGATTGCTGCCTGTGAGTGTGGTGATTCATTGTATGGAGGTGTGGCAAACGAGTTGTTGTATGTATGTGACGTTGTTTTTCAATAAAATAAGCTGTGAGCTAGAACCCGTCCTCTTATCTTTGTGCCTTTATTGTGCGTGTTTTGTTGCGCTTTTTAACCTTTTAAACCAGTTTTAGTCTTTACAGCCTATTTTAATAAAAACCGGGAAAATTAGCTAATGCTGTTTGTGAAGTCGTACTAAAGGAACGAGGATATAATTTAGGGGACTAATCGTAACCGCAAGTAAGTTAATTGAATAAGATTAGTAAAAAGCATTAGGTAGTGAACATAAATATATGGTTTCAATTACAAACTTGCTAAGCGTCAGTAAACCCAACTAATTTAGAAAATATTCAAGCCCTGGAGCGTGCGGAAAACACGGTTGTGGGCTAAAGATAACACTTGTAAACAGTCAAAATGCTCATGGTGCGAAAACGCACCTGCACGGTTTTGCAGTCCCTTGTTTTCCAAGTCTTCGTACCACCAACCTTGTGCATGATTTATGATTGATAACTTTAATGCACACCCGCGCTTCGTATTGTGTCAACGTATTTCTAAGCTTTAAGACTTAGTTGGTTAAAGATGAAGCTTAGAGAGTTTCTTATTGAAAACAATTGTTTGTTTTTCTTAACTAAAAAGTTAATTAACAAATGTTTTTTTATATATTTTCTTCATTTTTGTCCATTAGCATACCCCCTGGCCGTATCACTCAGCTGCTGATACCACCTTAGTATAGACCTTTGCAAGAAGAGATTTCTGACCTCCGCATTCTGTGACTCGTGCGAACCCTATCAGCTAGAAATTTCTGCCACCAGCCTGAGCTGTGGAAACCCGGGCAGCGCAACTTGCCACCACCATGGTGCATTCGGAGTTCGCGCGGTTTTTTTGAAAGTTTTACTTGATGTGCCTCTTCAGTATGTTAACCTTTTTTCTTTTATATTCTTGTGTGAGAACCCAGAAAAATCAGGGCTCGTCCTGCTCGGCCTTCGCAGGAACGAACGAAGAGGGCGAACGTCAAGCAACCAGCAACTCGGGTCGTTCGACTTTCTTTGAGGATTGTCTCCGTTAAAATAAACCCCGAAAAGCCTTCACGTCTTGCCTTCAGGTCTTCGCGGAAAATAGTTGCTATGGTCGGGTCATGGGTACTGGGACGGAGTACACACTTTTGTTTATTTGCTTTGGTGCTGTGCGAAAACGCAGCTGTCTTCAAAACGTTCCGAAACAAGCCTGATTCCGTCCGCTTCTCGTGAATTGACAAGGGTCGACACTGTATATTGGATATAATGTGTTCTTCGAAACCTTTCTTAAATAAACCCTTTTCGAATAACGCCCCCCCCCCCCCCTGTGGGGTACATAAAAAAAAATATGTTTATTCGATAGATGAGGCTTCTTGAATTTTGTGTTGTGAGCCGGGAATAAAACACCCATACATTTCGGCTGTCCTGTACGTTGAAATATTTTCGACAGCTACGACTTTTGTTCATTAACACAGCAGAGTTGATGCCGTCGTAAAAACATTCACATAAAATGAAGCCAATGGTCCAGTTGCATTTGTTTTGCTGCGCACGGACTTTCCAAAATAGCTTTAATTTGTCTGTTTTCAACTCTAAAAACAATACAATCCTTTTCTAAAAGCCCCGGGAAATTATGTTCACCGAATAACGCAAATAAAGAATAAAACGCCGCAATTTAGACTCTACCAGTGTCCGGAATCGGGAATACGGATGCTGCCACAACTCACTGACGAAAAAAAAAAAAAAAAAAAGAGCACAGTCAGGCCACACTGACATTTATTCTCAATACCAGCGACGCGGGCTGTAAAACGCTTAGTTCGAGACTGCCACTTAAAAAATCCATAAATAACAGTTGCTTTTTTTGTTTTTTAATACAAATTTGTGAAACATAACAAAACACCCTATCCTTTGAACCTCCTACGGCCTGTCTCTCCAATCTCTGCACCTCCCCCACCCCTCCCCCTGCTAAGAAATATATTTTAACTGCCAAAAAAGAAAACGCTCAGTGTTCGCCTAACAATGACGCCAGCGGTGTTTGCCTTATTCGCAAGTTTCAAATCTAAACGTCATCTTATCCAAAATGAATAGGTAATTTTCGGAAATTTTATATGGAAAAATTGGGCCCATTCTCAACCTTTTCCGTCATTTAGCCTATTATACCGCGGTCTTTTGTCGATCACAATTTTTCTACTGAAATATTTCGAAAATTGATAACAGGTTTTTAATAAGATAATGGACTTATTCTGATAGTTTAGCACGTGGTTTGCACAGCTCTCATTTGAGCGTTAAATGATTCTTCGACAAGGCGTAGTTTAAGTTTTTTAAATTAAAATCATTAAATGCTTTTTGGACAGCCTGCAGAACATGTGCTTTGGCGAAGACAAATCAAATTGTTCCACAATGTTGGAAGACAATAAAGGAACCTATTTTGGATAGCAATGTGCCTGCAAGCCATGGCAGACGTTAGAAAATGAAGAAAACAAATCCGTTAGATGTTTAGGTTTATTTCTTAAATTTTAAGGAAAAAATTGGGCCCATTCTTAACTTTTCCCGCAATTTAGCCTCAAATAATCGTGGTGTTTGGTTGGTCACAATTCTCTCACAGACATCCTTCAAAATTGATAATAAGATTTTTAATAAGATTTTAATAATATTCTGATAGTTTAACACGCGGTTTGGACAGCTACCATTTGAGCGTAAAAAGTAGCCTTCGAAAATGCGTAGTTTAAGTTTTTTAATTAAAAGCCTTAAACGCTTTCTGCAAATCCTGCATTACAGGTGCTTTAGCACAAGCAGAAGAATTTCTACTAGTATGTTGGGAGACAAAAAAGGAAGCTATATCGGAAAAAGAAGTGCTTGCTAGCTACAGCAAATGGTAGAAAATGCAAAAAAAAAGTTAAATGGATAGGTTTTTTCTGAAATTTTTAAGAGAAAAATTCATCAAATTCTTTATAATTTTCGCTATTTAGCTTCAAAAAATTGTGGTCTCTTGTCGTCCACGATTCTTCCACCGAAATCGTTCGAAAATTGATAATCATTTTTTAATCAGATAATGATGCTTTGCACAGCTATTATTTGAGCGTCAGATGAGCATTCGACAATGTGTAATATATGTATTTTTTAATCAAAAGCATTAAACGTTTCTTGGACACCGGCATAACAGGTGCTTTAGCGAAGACAGTATAAAAATTCTACTAGTATGTTGGAAGACAATAAAGCAAGCTATTTCGGAGGACAAAGTGCCTGCTAGCCAGGGCAGACGTTAGAAAATGCAAAAAAAAAAAAAAAGCATACACATCTGTGAATTAATGAACTGCAATTTACTAATTTTCTTTAAATTTAGAGAAAATAAACACCAAATTTGGATTAAAAAGATGTTGAGAGTCATCTAAATCCCGTGTGTTAAATAAATTTTAAAATTATTGAAGCACGAGCGAGGTGTGAATATCCTTTAAGTTCCCACTTATGCAGGAGGCCAAAAACTCGCGAAGCAAAGACTCGGATTTCTATATCACCTGCTTTTATACTTTTTTCACCCAGAGACCTAATTGTAAAGATTTTCACGTTCAAAGAACTTCCAGGTTCTAATTTTTACCTCGCCTATTGGGAAAAGGAATAGAAAACACGTCCCGTAGTAGAAAAATAAATATATATCGCGAATCAGTTGCGTAATAGCAAAGCAAAAATATTATTATTTCGCAGTTGGAAACCACGAGTTTGGAACCAAGATTTAATCTTAGGCGATGTGTTCTAAATATTGCCTTGCGATCTTTAATAAATGCGTCAAAATATATGTACCCTCGTAACAATTTAATTATGCCAATGTTTAGTAGCCCCATCATAGCAAGGCGCACAAAAATATTATTATCTGCTTTACTAGGCTCTGCTAGATTTGTTAGAATGTTGGATGTGCGTCGTGCCTGCGATTCATTGTTGTATCGCCCTATACCTTGACTTTTTGACGGCCTGCTTACGGAAATCTTCCATCGCACGCTGCAATTGTGCTGCCCGATCCCCTGCTTCTAGCAGCACTGCGGCACCATTCGCGAGGTTTAGTTTCCCATCTGATGAAGACGACCCTTGAGTCGCGATTTGTTTTTCACCGCTGTGATGCTCTTTGTTGTTGCAGCGAGCAGACAAAAACAATGGTTTTCTCCAGGCTTCCAATACCGGCCTCAATGCTCCACATGTCGCTTCAATCTTTACTTTTATTTTGTAAAAAAAACAAAAAAAAAACAAGCATGGTGTACATAAAAAAAAAATCTTAAATAAGGAGAAAATGTTTATTTTCTCCGTATGTCGTCTGCTTAACAAGTGAACACGCCGTCCATGAAGGAGCTTTCTCGCGGTACTGCTCATCCTGACACGTGCTCCTTGCCCCTTAAGAATGGCCAGCAGTATCTGCCGCTCAACGGTGCCACAGTTCTGCGTGACGCCGTTGGCAGCAGGTTGGCAATGGAAGCGGCAACATGCGTTGGAGGCTCTGACAGAGCACAACTAAAAACGGAGTCTCCCCAGTCCACTGAGCTCGAAGTCCCGTACACGTTACTCGGAAGACTGTGTGAGAGTTGAAAGGCGCCACAAACTGCTAACTTTGCTAATTTTTAAATAAAATATAAGGCATGCAGACTAAATTGATTTTCATTTTATTACTTTATGCGTTACAGGAAACTCACACAATGAAACATTTCTACGAAGATGCACGAGTAGATCATAAATTTAAATGGAACGAGAAACCTCAATGTCAATCGTCGGCATATATTGATTCCTTGATACCATGAACGCCATCTGAGTGGATATGAAACTTAACAGTGATCCATGTGTGGTCCGTCGCCTCCGGTTAGAATGATGCGTAACGTAAGTACGCTTGCCTCCTTTTTAAATTTCCAATACATGAGATAAGAACCACTTTCCTTTACCTTTTAGTAAACATACCATATATTAAACCATTCAGAGAGGAATTAAATAATGATCTTTGCTAACACGCCAGAGTAATTATGTTTAATGGAAATGGGTCACATTGTGTGTATTTTGATCTTGTAAATTTTCATTTTGTAAATTTGTATTTTCCTTTCTGTAATGCTGCATAGGTCCTGAGGATGTAAAATGCAAAAAGAAAATATTATTTCACGAAAGAAAAAAAAACTATATGCAAGGCCCATTTGAGCCGATGCATAGTTGGCAGCGCAAGCAGGGAATTCACAAGAGCATGCATTCATTCTTGTGAATTAAATACTTTTATCACACATTTAGTATAGTTGACTACGATAGAAATTGGGAACCAGCGGCGCGCACCACGACACAAATCCCCCCCCCCCCCCCTCCACCCCCAATACGTTGCCTCATCCTCACATGGCAATTTTGACTTTGAATGAGCTTATACAAGGCGGAGCACTTGAAATGGCATTGTCCGGCATCCTCATACTTGAAAAAAGAGGTATTCACTCCCTTTTGGCCTTCCCCCCCCCCCTCCCTTTCCCGACGACTTGTTGCCCGACAAGGCCTAACTTCCGGCCCCTTCCATGTCGGCTCTGTGACGACTCGGCGCGCCGCTGCGAGAGGTTTTTTAACCCTTGGTCTAGAAGATTACAGTTTATTGTTCCGACGATTTTTCTAGAATTTTTTGTACGAACCAAGGCTAGATAAATTCACTATAGTTCAACTGAGTGCAGATATCAAGAGGGACTAAAGAAATGTTTGTGTTTGCTTATTTAATATGGCGGCACACACAAGAAAATCACAAAAGCTACCGTCGGATAAGTCGAAAAAACATTCATAGCCTAATCAACATTTTTTTTTACCTTCCTCTTCTACTGTGCTTACGTTGAGAGGAGGTACCATAGCTTTTGGTTAACAATTAAAAAAAAACATGATCACTTTACGCCTTCGAAAGTGTTCAAGAGAATTTATGTGCCAGTGCGCAGTAAACTCTCGGTGCAGTTGTATACCAACAAAAATTAGCCAAAACTGTAAATTGCTGATTTTTCACTTTGCCTAAAAGTAGAGTGCTGTAACACCTTGACGATAATAAATCATAAGTATTGAGTCTTATTAGAATTGCTGGTTTTGAACATGTCTAAAAGTAGAATGTAGTAATATCTTGACATCTCGCACCAGGTCAGACGCGCGGTGGGTGCCTGTGAATGGCAACTCACGGTTTGAAATCACTCCCGACTATTCCACAACTAAATTAATAACAAAAAATTCTACGTTTCAAAAAAAATATTTTCTCTATTGGGACCACGGGTTTCACACTTTATAATTCATTTCCAATTTAAAAATTGTGAATATTTGCACACTCTGACAAATTATGCAATTATCAAATATTTCTAATATTCTCAGAAATATCTACAGTATTTAAACAAGGGGGTAGTTATTGCTATTTTGCAGAAGTGCTTTCCGTGGCTTCGCTTTTACAAGAGGGTAATATAAATAGGATTCCTGAGAGTAATTATGTTCTAATAAGACATTGATTCGCTTCAGTGCATGGTATGAAAGGAGATGCCAGAATTCACACCAGAAAGCCAAACACCAGCCACTAAAATATTGCCACTTGTGGGGAATATTTGGTAGAGCACGCGACTCCCACTAGGAGGAGCTTATTTTTGGCCCATCCATACTCATTTCTTCTTTTATTAATTCTGCTAGACTTGACCTAAATTTTCTATGACATTTATTAATATGGCAATGTTCGCATTAAAATTATTAAGTAGCTGTTTATTAAAAACATAGTTGTCGCTAGATGGATTCAGTCCTTTGACAAACTTTACCCTGCCATGTGGACATCGAGGAATTTGACGAAAACTGTTATTTTTGTTCTACACAAACATTTACCTTGTAACCTTTGAGTTTTCAGTTTTCAATTTTGGCACTGGCCCTTGGGGCCAATAATATACAACATATTACTACTGCTTTCGTGCATAACAATAATGAAACGAGGAATTCCTATGTTTATGGTGCTTAGCTCTCCATTGCCAATATGCGTAGCCACCATTGTATTAAATTATTCGCACTGTGGTTGGTCACTTCTATAATATTATTTCAAACTTGATTTTATCATAGCGATAATTCACTCACGTCATGAGATTGCATTCCTCCACAAGTGCATCAACAGCCGAACACCATGAACAATCAAATTAATGTCGATTGAAACACCGAATGCTTAGTGAAGAAGCCATCAACCCTTTTCCGAGGTTTATAGAAGTTGGTAGTGAACAAGGTAAAGCGCGAAACATCTGTACATTATATAAAAGAACAGCGTGATACATTAACGTTCACTTGTCGCAGTTATCGGGAGAGCTTAGTTATAGGCAGTATGCGGGACTCCCACAGAAAAATAAGTTTATGTTAAATTTATGTTGTAGACAGGAATTGATGCGGGGAGAAGATATCACAAAAAGGGCGGGGTCAGATATTCTCGGATTGAAACAACCGCCACAATGCAGGAACATATCCACGAACCTGATGCATCTTGCATATCATGTGAGAAAAGGTAATCAGGTCGTGCTCGGTCGAGTTAGAGAGTGCTGAAGTCAGGTACGCACAGCAAGAGCGAACCCGGCTCCACGCCGCATGCTGACAAAAAACTTCCGTTCCCAAAGTGCGTGGCAAGTATGACGGCCCGGCTGATTGTCGCAGTATGTACAACTCTCCTTTTTCAAAATCAGTTGGAGAATTGCATAACATTCAACTCCCATTTGTCTTTTAGAGCGACTGAGCCGCACATATGAAACTGCCCCTGGTACGGGGAAGGCTGCAATAGAACGGTACTGTCACGTGCTTCACCATGAAGCTGAGATTGTCGCCACGAAAATCTATACTTCGCCATTTGCCGAGTGAATTTGAAATAAAGTATTAATGGCGGATCATTTTTGTCAGCCAACATTTTTCTAATCGTGTTATTCGGCACTAAGACACTTACGAAGCAGGCGACAAAACAAAGTGCGAGCTGGTTAAACAAATAAAGTAGAGTAATATTTTTGCGACTGATATATACGGCTCCCGAGGAGACAGTAAATAGCATAAAGAAATCAACACAAAAGTTAAAATTTCTGCAGGTAATGATTTTATTGCTTTATTTCCTATTGAAAAACCCCAATTTTAATGGCGTATTATTGATATTGGTATACTAATATATTTTATTGTATTACGATACGGTATGCACAGTGTATTTTAAAACATTACATTTATTGTATCGTATTACAATAAGGGTTTGTTATGGAATTCCAATATACATCAAATTTATAGTATTAAAATAAGGTGTTCCAGTATCCGTAGTACACTAAAACATTGAAATCCCGTACCGTATACACACTTATTGAATTCGCATGCGTCGTATGGGGATCCAATAAGAGTTTACGATTGCAGCATATTTAGCGCATCATAGATATTGGACTCCAAATGAAATCACTTCTATTCTATCAGCTACCAATAAAAATATATACGAGTCGAATATCACGTTTAGCACCAGATTTCTTTGCAACGCTAAGTCTCCTTGTGTGTATTTCTGAGTGCTGAAAAAACATTTGTACTGTTATCAAATTATTAATAAAGAAAACACTGGGTTTATTCATACGAATTATATTCAACATAATCGTAAAATGGAGGATCCGTCATTTAGTGCAAGAGAACGTTGATTGTTTAGAACACTCATTCATAAAGTTGATGATTGAAAATAGAATGTGAAATCCTTACTTTTTAACGAAAACAGCACATCCTACCTGCAGCCATATAGAAAGTGCAAGATACATTTTGTGACTAGTTTACGACAAGTAGATATTCCTCACTAACCAGAATAGGTTTAAAATTCCCCTGTGCATTGCGGAAAAGTAAGCTTCAATGCCACTGCCCCAAATCATTCTGAGCTCAGTCAAATAATTATATGTATCCGCTTGTCTGGCTTCAGTGTCCCTGCTTCGGACCGACTAGGGTATTTGGAATGCTTACTTTTAAAGAAAAAACAACTGGTGCCTGCTGGCTTGTAGGTCGTGAAAACTGAAAGAAAGATTCGCGATTAGTTTTTTCCAAGTAACAATTTCTTTGAGTCGCCACCTACAGCACGCTAAGCCAGAACGGTATAAAATTACGAGCACGAAAGAAAGATATCCTCTTGTGACGTAACTGGGCACACATTGATGTCATTCGCGTGTAATACAGAAATACAAGCTTCAATACAGGTGCAGCCAGTAGTTCTGAGCTCCGTCGATTAAAAATGCTGTACCGGTTGCCTGGTGCTACATTTCCACGTTAAGAGGATTAAATGTAGCGAGTTTGTTCAGAAGGAAGGGTTTACATACAATATTTACAGGTTCGTTCCAGTTGGAGGGATCGGCGAGAACCATCGATCCCTCTGTTCTCGTCGTCGTTGTCTATAGTTGGATCTTTCGCTTCTTCTTCTTTTTCGCTTTGCAATGTTTATTCAACAAACTCCCCCGAAAATGAGCGAAAGCTCATTCTTATAATTCCAGGGGATATACAGCTTTATCGGCTGGCAAAGTTCACGACCACTGCGTATAATTATCTTGCAAGACTGCACCTCGTCGTCCCTTCCTGAGAATGTCTCGTATACCCTGCACATTTCCCACATGTGTCCCGGTAGTCCATTGTCATTGAGAGGGACCAGGTCACCGGTTTGTATACCGCTTGAATTGCTGGTTTTATCGATCTGGGCTGACCTCAGTTTTTGGCAAATATTCTGATCTCCATCTTCTAAAAATTTATTCATAATCGTGTTTCGATGTTTCCGACATCCGCCAAGTTTTCGGGGCTTACGTGATATCCTGGCGTTTTATGGCAGAGGAAGTTGGTCAATTTGGTGTCCCACCAGAAAGTGTGCTGGAGTGAGAGCCTCTTGTTCGTTTTCATCGGTGGAAACAAACGTAAACGGACGGGAGTTGACTACTGCTTCTACCTATGTGAAGGTAGTTGTCAGTTCTTCGGAATTCAGAGCACTGCGGCTTTGAACATTACGCTGCGAAACCTTGACTGACCTTACTAGCCTCTTTTAAAACCCACCCCACCAGGCAGCTCTCGCTATGATCGTTTGCCATCTAATTCTGTGGTTTTCAAAGTATGTTTGCTCTTCTTCTCCTTTTTTTTAATTCAAGCAATCTTTGTATGCCTTTCGCTGTGTTTTGAACGTTGAGGCATTGTCGGAATAAATCGTTTTCGGGATACCTCTGCCACGAAGCGTATCAATACCAATAAAAAGGCTGTTGTCGCGGTCGCTTACCGGTTCGAGGTTCACAGCACATGTCACGGCAATGGTAAACAGGACAATGTAAACCTTGTAGCTACCACAGTCACGTCGACACATTAGTGGCCCAGCGAAATTCACACCTGTTTTCTTTTTTTTTTTAAACGGTTCTCACCTCAAAGCTTGGTCTGCTGGTAGTAGAGCTACAGGCTCAGAGGCTGGTGCACAAGTTTTCTTGTGGCAAGATATACAGTGACATATTGTCACGGGTGGTGACCAAAGAAACAGGAAATAAAGAGGAGAAAATAAACGTTTAATGTGGCGAACTTGTGGAAAAAAATAAAAGGGTACAAAAGATAACAAGCGTCGTGGGCGTCGAAGTCGGCGAAGCAGCAGGATCGAACGCTGAGGCGAAACTGACTCGACAAGGTCGCGGGCGGCCTCTTATCTAGAGTGCGTCACTATCTCAAAGATTCGGCGGGGAAGGTTCGAGCGTAGCCCGCTCGGGCGAGAATGAACACGCACTTTCTAGAACAACAAAAGCAGGGATGAAAGGTACAAGTTATGTTCGCAGCAAGAATAAACGAGAACCTTCTGCAAGTCTGCGCGCGGCATTATCCCCCCCCCCCCTTTAAAGCGCATCGTCCCGATGCAGCACAAACCGAAAACAAAGCAAACAGAAATAACGGTAAACTAAAGAGTCATTTTGAACACATAAGGTCCACAGTCCTCTCGAGCGTAGTACGGCTTCATGCGCACGACGTAGACGACTTCTGGTCGTGGAGGGCGGCGTAATGAAGTCCGTGTTCTATCGGGCAACACCTCGTAGTTCAGATCGACGAGTCGACGAAACACTTTGTAGGGTCCCAAATAGCGCTTCAGTAGTTTCTCGCTGAGACCACGGCTGCGAAACGGTATCCACACCCACACCCGGTCTCCGGGTTGAAAGTGGACGTCCCGGCGACGAAGGTTATACCGGCGTGCGTCGACTGGCTGTTGCTCTTGAATCTTGATTCTTGCCAGTTGACGAGCTTCCTCCGCGCGTTGAGAGATCAGTTGAGCGTCGTCGTTGCCATCGTCGGTTGGCACCTGAGGCAGCATGGCGTCCAGCATCGTGGTAACCGTCCGGACATGTCCCAGTTGGAACGGCGTCATTCCTGTGGTTTCTTGTACCGCTGTGTTGTACACAAATGTAACGTACGGCAACACCTCGTCCCACGTCTTGTGCTGTACGTCGACGTACATGGATTGATTGATGATTCGGTGTTTAATGGCGCAAAAAACTACATAGGCCATGCTGCGCCAAAGAAATAATTAAAAGACTCCATAGTAAAAGGAAGGAATTACTATGCAGAGGGTCTATAACTGGTGCAGGTAGCCAGTTTTTTTAAAAAAATCTAAACTATGACCAAAAGGAACTAAAGGTTGATCTCCCAGTAAGAAGGCTGGATGAAATGGAAGATATCCAAAAAGTGAAGGGAAACTTGTTCGACGTTCTTGATCAATGAATTTGCAGTGCCATAGAATATGCAGTATAGTTAGCGATTCACCACTATGCTCACAGACTGGGCTGTCGTCACCACAAAGAAGATGTCGATGGGTGACACGTGAATGTCCAAATCTCAAACGACACATTAAAACTTCGTGCCGACGATCTCTCTGGTGCGAACTCTCCCATATCTCCAAACGCGGTTTGATGACATGTAGCTTATTATTTATTTCTTTGTCCCAGTCTTGCTGCCAGGCACAATAAATTGCTTTTTTCGGAACTGGTTTAAACTCTTTTTGAGGCAGCTCAATGGGTGTTTCCAGAGCATCCTTAACAGAGGCGGCTAGCCTATCCGCTTTCTCATTACCTGAAATTCCCACATGGCTTGGTACCCAGCACAGCTTGATATTATATCCCATTTGGAAAGCCAGGTTTAACTCTACCCGTACTTGTTCCACGAGCCGATTCTTAGAATCATTGAGGGAACAGAGAGAGAGAGCATAGCACTCTGGGAGTCCACAAACAAAATAGCTTTCCTGATATTGTTGCCTAATATATATTCAATAACCATGAGCACACCATAAAGTTCTGCATTAAAAATGCTGGCAACAGAGTGAAGCCGTCGAGTTTTCACAAAGGGTTCTAAATATACAGCCGAATCAACGAAGTGTGGAGTTTTTGCACCATCAGTGAATTGTGCATAGTCCTTATACTTAGCTTGCAAGGTCATAAACTCTTGCTGAAGAACTAGTGGTACAACAGATCGCTTATTGTATTTCGCCAGCGACCGGTCACAGGTATAGTGCACCGCCTTCCAAGGAGCAATGCTTCGAACTGTCGTCATCAAGCTACGCTCAGGAAGTGCAAGCTGCAGGGCTTGAGACATGCATTGAATGCGGAAGCTTAAAGGCTGTACTATACTTGGCTTGTTTTCAGAAAAGACTTAAAAAAGGAGATACCTGAAAACAACGGAAGGATGGGTGTTCAGGGTCGGATTTGAATTTATAACTACAGCATAGGCTGAGGTACTGTCTTCGCTTTTCTAGTGGCATTTGGTACGTCTCTGAATACAAACTCGGAACAGGCGACGTTCGGAAGACCCCCGTGGCAAGTCGAAGTCCAAGGTGATGCACAGGATCCAGCAATTTTAAAGATGACGGTCGTGCCCAGCCATACACAACTGCACCATAGTCGAGACGGGAACGAACCAGCGACTTGTAGAGTCGCAGGAGGCACCCCCTGTCAGAACCCCAGGACATGTGTGCAAGTACTTTGAGAACATTAGCAGATTTAAGACACTTTCGCTTCAGTTTCCTTAGATGGGTCTCAAAAGTGAGCTTCTTATCAAAAATAATACCCAAGAACTTGTGTTCATGCCTAACGGTTACGTCAGCGCCATTCATCTGCAAGCTGGGATCTAGCGATAACCCTCGACGTAATGAAAAAGGCACACACACCGTTTTTCTGGTGCGAACCGGAAACCATTTTCATCGGCCCACTTACTCATCCTATTTATTGCTATCTGCACTTGGCGCTCACAAATTGACAAGTTGCATGAGGAGAAAGCGATCTGGACATCGTCTACGTACAATGAATAGAAAACTGATGGTGGTATAACTGCAGCGAGGCTGTTGATTTTAATTGCGAACAAGGTAACACTCAAGACACTTCCTTGTGGGACGCCGTTTTCCTGCGTAAAAACATCCGAGAGCGTGGATCCCAGGCAGACCTGAAAAAAAACGGTCTGTCAAGAAGTCCTTTATGGAACGCAGCATGCGACCACGAACACCGCACCTATACAGGTCCTGAAGTATTCCGTACAGACCATGCCTTATCGTAAGCTTTCTGTAAATAAAAAATAATACAGAAAGGCAATGCTGCCGGTTCACGAAAGCTTCACGCACGAAAGTCTCCAAACGGACAAGGTGATCGAAGCTTGAGCGACCTTTTCTAAAACCACACTGGTTTTTATCGAAAAATTTATTTTGTTCTAGGATGTATACTAGCCTTCTGTTTCTACGCCGTTCATAAGCTTTTCCTAGACAACTGGTCAGTGCTATAGGCCGATAACTTGCTGGTAGGGAAGGGTCTTTGCCAGGCTTCAATATGGGAATTATATGTGCTCGCTTCCAGCACTATGGAAAACAAGAAGCTTCCCATAAATGATTAAAGAAAGACAACAAATTCACCAAGGATTCAGCCGACAAGTGCCTCAGCAGCTCATAATAAATCATATCTGGACCAGGTGCTGACTGCTTCCTTACTGCAAGGGCTATTTCAAGCTCACACATTGTGAACGGCCGGTTGTAACCAGTATCACTTCCAGAGAAATCAATTGGCTGTCTTTCTGCCAAGGACGTGAACTTTTTAAATTTAGTAGTGTAATTTGAAGAAATGGAGACCTCTCGAAAATGATCAGCAAGAATTTCAGCCTGATCTTTTCGTCATGGGGATGATGAAGCAAAAAGGGGAATGCTGAAGGAGTGGTAAGTACCCCGAATTTTCCGAACACGATCCCATACCCCTTTTGCAGGAACAAAACTGTTCAGAGAGGATACACATTTCATCCATGAGGTCGTCTTGGCTTGTTTTCGTGTCCAACGAGCTTTTGCTTTACACTGCTTGAATTTGATCTTGTTATGAACAGTTGAATACCGCCGAAACCTTCCCCAAGCCTTATTCTGAGCTTTTACGGTGGTTGTACAGTCCTTGTTTCACCAAGGCTTGCATTTCTTAGGAATATTTCCAGAAGTTCGGGGAACTGACAGAGAAGCAGCATTTATATTTTTTTTCGGTAAGATAAAAAGCCGCTTCCTCAGGAGACATAGCTAAAAAAACAGCGGGATCAACTACTGCTTCCAGAGAAAATAAAGCCCAGTCGGCTTTATCTAACTTCCATTTGGGAGCACAAGCTCGAAGAGAAGGAAGGGATACTGCACTTTCTAAAATTACAGGAAAATGGTCACTACCAAAAGGATTTGATAAAACCTTGCAAGAAAAACAAGGAAGTAAAGTAGGTGATGATATGAAAAGATCAGTGGAAGTAAAACTATTATGAGGTGCACTAAAAAAAGTTGGTTTTCTCATGTTTAAAAGGCAAAGGCCAGATGACAGTAAAAAACGTTCTATGACACCACCAGGGGAGTCTTGACGAGCACTGCCCCACATGGGGTGGTGTGCATTTAAATCTCCTGAGATTAAAAAAGGTTGTGGGAGTTGGTCCAAAAGCCCTTGCAAGTCATGTAAATGCATTGGAATGTTTGGTGGAAGGTAAAGTGAGACAATTGCAATTAGGCGCCCGAAGGAAAAATCCATCAATGTAACCCTGCTTGGCAGTCAATGTTTTCTAGTGGACCGCTGACTGTGCCTGACTGTACGTCAAGCATGTCTGATTGGCCAACAAGTTACTATGACCGGCAGTCAAACTCCAGTCAGACCCCACTTGTCGGCTTTCTGATGGTTTCCTGGTGGCAGTCGGCCGCCGCGAAATGCCATCAGGATGTCTTGGTGGTGATTCTGACTGTACATCGATTGTCTCTGACTGTACGTCAGAAAACTTTGACGTGCAGACAGACGTACGGTCAAAGGACGTAAAGTTCGTTCGGATACCACTATTTCGTCAAATCTATGAATACGAAAAGTAATCTATGCACGAGAAAACGATTTTGGGACGTGAGCCCATAAAACCGCTGACGTTAGAGATATGACACGCAACCGACCGACTACCTTGATCAAAAGCCCGCCGAAGCGCCGAACACGACACTTCGCACTTCGCTTCGCCCATAGAGGCTTCGCCGAGCTTTCATGAACGATCGCTCTCCACTCGTTTTGTTTGCCCGCTTGCTCCAACCTGTCGATCCTGCCCGGGCTCTACAATGTCTTATGTTTTAGTAGAATTTCTACTCGACAAGACCCAGCCTGTTGTGAGTTCCGACGATGTAAGGGACTTAAGCGGTGTAGTTGAAGACGACAGGGTGTACCAGGTCTACTGGGCCGGTGATGCGCGAACAAGAGGATCGTTCTACGACCCGAAAGTACTCTACATGGCAGGTGAGTAGAACTGAAGTACGGCGAGTGATGTACGAGTGCTTCGCATAACATGCTGACGGCTTAACTGCTTTTGCAGCCAAAGCATTTCGTATAAAACGAATAGTCAAATCGAGTTTCTCTAACGGTGGCGTTACATAGCGGTTAAGATGTCCGATTTGTACGCATGTGGTCGCGGGTTCGATGCGCGGTGGTGCTGCTTTTTTTTTTCTCGAACTTTTTGTTTTATCGAGGCATTTGGCGATATTTATGAGTGCGTATAGCTTTACTCTTATATAAATGCTGCCCTCGTTGATGAAATTCCCTTGGCAGTGGCAGTCAGACGTCATCTGATGGACCATCAGATCATGTCTGATGGTCCATCACGTTCCACCAAGGCTGCTGACTGGCAGGCAGTGTCCCAAATTACGTAGCTTGATGTAATTTTCAATAGGGTGGTCAAGGAGAACACGAACTGCTACTGCCTCTAAGTGGGTCGCGAGAAAGACAGGAGCACAGGCAATGCCACTCTGGACAACCACCGCTACTCCACCAGAAGAGCTGTTGCAAGAAACACGGTCCTTTCTGAAAACCTGATGTCGCCGTAGTACCTGTGTATGTGTTTCATTAAGATGAGTCTCCTGTAAACAGATGGCAACGGGCTGGAGCTCATCGAGAAAAAAGTTTACATCATCAATATTTCGAAAAAGACCGCGGCAGTTCCACTGCATTATACCTATATTTTTAACCATTTGAAACGAAATAAGTATCACATAAAAATTATATTAAAAAGCTATATTCCTTAAGGTTTAAAATCTATTTTCACACGCGGCACATTTTGTTTTTTAGGGGGGGTTATATTCTGCTTCCGATTAGAGTCACCGGAGGCAGAGGGGGTGGACTCTGATCTTGAAAGGAGAGGCTCCTCCTCAGATCGCGACTCACCCTCGTCCATGGGCTCGTCTGCAGCTGCCGGCAGCTGGACCCTGGAAGTCGTCTGCCTTGGCACTTCCCCAGGCTTCCTCTGGGGGGCAGAGGTGTGGGGAGGTAGGCCCCGACCCCGAGAGGTAGAAGCAGCTGGTTGAGCAGGAGACGTAACCACCTGTTCTGGGGTGGATGCTGGCAAAGCAGCATTCACCTTGCGATTCGGAGGCGGTGCCACTGGCGCCACTCCTGGGGGTTTCGAGGGGGACCGTGACGGGAGATGCAGGTCGTCCGGAGACGACTGCGTTCCCATCGAAACCACTGGCCGCGCTGGTCCCCTCCGCACGGCCTCGACATAAGAGCCTCTCTTTTCAAAAGCAAAACGCTTCTTTGGCTCAGTACAGGTGATGTTTTCAGTGACTTTTAATGTAATAACTTCTTTCTCTTCTTTCCACACAGGGCAAGATCGGGAGTATGCCGGGTGGTTGTCACCACAGTTCGCACAATGAGGCTCATTATCACACGCATCTGTGACGTGCTCCTTGCTGGAGCACTTTGCACAGGTGTCCCTTCCCCGACAGTTCCGTGACCCATGGCCGAACCTCTGGCACTTAAAGCACCGTTGAGGGTTGGGCACATAAGGTCGGACCCGGCACTGAACGTAACCTGCTTTTACAGTCTGTGTAAGAGTGGTTGAATCAAAAGTCAAAATGATGTGTTTTTTCTTCCGTTCCACAACATCACGGCGGGTAGTGATTCGTCGTGCATCTATAACTCCTTGACTAGAGAGGCCCTCAATTATCTCTTGCTCAGGTGAGTCAAGCAAGTCATCCTCAGAAATGACTCCTTGAACACTGTTCAGTTTTCGGTGAGGACTGACGCTTACTTTGTAGTCGGAGACAAGGTTGAATTTAAGAAGGGCATCACTTTGCTGCTTTGTGTTGACCTCGACAAGGATATCATCAGAAGCCATCTTCTTTGTACTGTAATTAGCACCAATAATACCCTGAAGAACTTTGGAGACCAGAAAGGGAGAAAGTTTGCCAAGTGGCTTGTCACCTTCCGAGTGCATTAGAAGGAACTTAGGGCATTTCTGCAGTACAAAAGATGCTTTCATCGTGTTGAGTGCTTCGGTGCGGCCCCTTCTGGGGGCCGACCAAAAGGTTTAAGTTTGGAACCCATATGAAGGGGAAGGGTTTTCGGAAACTGTGGTGCACTGCCCACCACTGAGCCCAACAAGGGAATAGGTAACGCTCCATAACAAGAATGGCTTGGCTAAAGACGTTACGCTATTAGTGCTGCCCAGTCTCTATAACCAAGAGTGGTTCTGGACAAGGTGTCTGTCGCCACCCAAGGTTAGCGCTTGCCGCCAAAGGAGTTGAAAAGGAAAGAAGAGAAAGGAGAAGAGTGAAAAGGAGGAGAAAACAAGGGTGAAAGTAGAGAGGGGATAGTAGAAGTGGCGACTAGACTGAATATCCTGGCCGGGCCTTAGCAGGACTCCCGTCTACGAGAAGCAGGGGCCGAAGTGGTGTATTGCCTCACCCGGGGGGCCCCGAAGGGTCCAAACCTACCCCGGGCTCGGCTCAACCACCAGGATGCCCTTTTCCCCGGACATGGGAAAGCCACGCACAGCCATACGTGGGCGGGCAAACCCGCATGGCTCGGGGTCCGTGGAGACGCCACTCTCCATACACCTGCTTTCCCAGGTGTCCCCTGCGGGGTCGACGTACATGGAGACCATGTCTGCGATGGTCTTGTTCAGCCGCTCTGTTAGCCCGTTGGTCTGCGGGTGATAAGCGGTGGTTTGTCGATGGCTGGCGTGACTGAGCCGAAGTACCTCTTGAGTCAGCTGTGCCAGGAAAGATGACCCTCGATCTGTGATCAGCACTTCAGGTGCGCCGTGTCGAGGAGAATAGACTCGACGAAGAACTTGGCGACTTCCACCGCTGTTCCCGATGGAAGGGCTTTCGTCTCGGCGTATCGTGTAAGGTAATCGGTCGCGACAATGATCCAGCGGTTTCCATGCGTAGATGTTGGAAACGGCCCAAGAAAATCCCTTCCGACCAGCTGCCCTATTGAAAATTCCATCAAGCTGCGTAATTTGGGACACTGACTGCCAGTCAGCAGCCTTGGTGGAACGTGATGGACCATCAGACGTCATCTGATGGTCCATCAGATGACGTCTGACTGCCACTGCCGAGGGAATTTCATCGACAAGGGCAGCGTTTATATAAGAGTAAAGCTATACGCACTCATAGATATCGCCAAATGCCTCGATAAAACAAAATGTTCGAGAAAAAAAAAAAAGTAGCACCACCGCGGATCGAACCCGCGACCGCTTGCGTACAAATCGGACACCTTAACCGCTATGCTCCGCCACCGCTACATAAACTCAATTTGACTATTCGTTTTATACGAGATCCTTCGGTTGCAAATGCAGCTAAGACTTCAGCATGTTATGCGAAGCACTCGTACATCACTCGCCGTACTTCAGTTCTACTCACCTGCCATGTAGAGTACTTTCGCGCCGTAGAACGATCCTTTTGTTCGCGCGTCTCCGGCCCAGTAGACCTGGTACACCTTGTCGTCTTCAACTACACCGCTAAAGTCCCTTACATCGTCGGAACTCACAACAGGCTGGGTCTTGTCGAGTAGAAATTCTACTAAAACATAAGGCATTGTAGAGCCCGGGCAAGATCGACAAACTGGAGCAAGCGGCAAACAAAACTAGTCGAGAGCGATCGTTCATGAAAGCTCGGCGAAGCCTCTATGGGCGAAGCGAAGTGCGAAGTGTCGTGTTCGGCGCTTCGGCGGGCTTCTGATCAAGGTTGTCGGTCGGTTGCGTGTCATATCTCTAATGTCAGTGGTTTTATGGGCTCACGTCCCGAAATCGTTTTCTCGTGCATAGATTACTTTTCGTATTCATAGATTTGACGAAATAGTGGTATCCGAACGAACTTTACGTCCTTGTGCCGTACTCCTGTCTGCACGTCAAAGCTTTCTGACGTACAGTCAGAGACAATCGATGTACAGTCAGAATCACCACCAGGACATCCTGATCGCATTTCGCGGCGGCCGACTGCCACCAGGAAACCATCAGAAAGCCGACAAGCGGGGTCTGACTAGAGTTTGACTGTCGGTCAGAGTAACTTGTTGGCCAATCAGACATGCTTGACGTACAGTCAGGCACAGTCAGCGGTCCACTAGAAAACATTGACTGCCAAACAGCGTTACATTGATGGATTTTTCCTTCGGGTGGAAGGGCGTAGTCGGGGCAGATATCGGATGCAGGATTCCTGCAGGCTTTTTCGGAGGCTTCTTACGTCGTTGGCACTCATGGCACGACCGTGTGTAAAGATGGACGGTGTTCGGAAGTCTCGGCCAGTAGTACTTCTCATGAATCCGGGCGAGCGTCCTGCTGTAGCCAAGGTGTCCAGCCGTCGGGTCGTCGTGGTATGTTTGAAAAATTTTTTCTCGCAGGCTGGCCGGAACAACCAGCAGCCAGGCAGGGTTGCTCGTTCCGAAGTTCTTCTTGAAGAGTGCGCCTCGCCGCAGAATGAAGCTTGACATGTCTCGGGCCAAGACTCGCGGAACTGAACTTCCTTGACCTTCGAGCTGTTCGATCACGGCGCGAAGTTCCGGGTCGTCTCGTTGAAGTGCTCCCATGTCGGCATCTGCCACTGCGCCGAAAAAACGGTCGTCATCGTCGTCGTCAGTGCTTTCGGGAGGAGATTCGACTGGGGCCCTAGACAAACAGTCGGCGTCGTTATGCTTGCGGCCAGACTTATGCACAATGGTCACGTCGAATTCTTGCAGCCGCAGACTCCAGCGAGCGAGGCGTCCTGACGGGTCCTTGAGGTTGGCGAGCCAACAGAGAGCGTGGTGGTCCGTGACAACACGAAACGGGATCCCGTACACGTACGGGCGGAACTTGGTTAACGCCCAGATGACTGCGAGACATTCCTTGTCGGTTGTCGAGTAATTTTTCTCTGCCTTGGACAGTACCCGGCTTGCGTAAGCGATTACCCTCTCTGCTCCGTCTTGTTTTTGGACGAGTACCGCGCCGAGCCCGGCGTTGCTGGCGTCCGTGTGAACTTCCGTTTCCGCTGATGGATCGAAGCGTCCGAGGATAGGGGGCGACTGGAGTTTTTCCTTCAGTTCGTTGAACGCTTGTTCTTGTTCCTCCCCCCAATGGAAGTTCACGTCGTCCTTGGACAGACGCGTGAGCGGTGCAGAAATCTTGGCCAAATCGCGAACGAAACGTCTGTAGGAAGCGCACAGTCCAAGAAATGTTCTTACGGCTTTGTTGTCTGGTGGCTTCGGAAATTCGGCGACAGCGGATGTCATGGCAGGATCAGGGCTTACACCCTGAGCACTCACGACATGGCCCAGGAATTTGAGCTCGCCGTAAGCGAACCGACATTTTTTGACGGCTTTAGTGTCAGTCCAGCGCTCTGGATAGCCTGCAGCCCGGCTCGCAAACGGCTCAGGTGCTCGTCAAAGTCGCTTGCAAATACCACGACGTCGTCAAGATAGACGAGGCAGCTTTGCCATTTCTAGCCGGAAAGAACGGTGTCCATTACGCGCTGGAACGTCGCCGGTGCTGTGCACAGTCCGAACGGCATCACTTTAAATTCGTACAGTCCGTCCGGCGTGACGAAGGCAGTCTTCTCACGATCCCGTTCGTCGACCTCGGTCTGCCAGTACCCACTCTTCAGGTCCATCGACGAAAAGTATCGGGCATGGCGCAGCCGGTACAGAGTGTCGTCGATGCGTGGCAGCGGGTAGACTTCCTTTTTCGTTACGGCGTTTAGTCGGCGATAGTCCACGCACAACCAAAGAGTCCCGTCTTTCTTTTTCACCAGGACTACCGGTGAAGCCCACGGACTGCTTGAGGGCTGGACAATGTCGTCATCGAGCATTTCTTGGACCTGCTTCTGGATGACTTCTCTTTCTTTGACAGAGACACGGTACGGCGACCGATGGACAGGAAGCGCGTTGTCTTCAGTGATAATTCGGTGTTTCGCAACGGTCGTTTGGCGTACCTTTGACGACCTGGAGAAGCACTCATTGACATCGGCGAGAAGGTCACTGAGTTGTCGTCGTTGTGGGGTAGGCAGGATTGAGTCGATGTCAAACCGCGAAGGCGGCGTTGTCTTGGGTGGTATTCCGGCGATTGCGGCTGAGTCCGAGAGTTCCTCGGCGTGACCCATGGCGGTGCCTTTCGTAAGGTGCTGGGCCTCCTGTCGGAAGTTCGTTACGAGTGCGACAGTGTGTCCATCTTGGAGCTGCGCGACGCCTCTTGCAATGTCGATCCCTCCTCCTAGAAGCAACTGGAGGCTTCCTTCGAGCAAAACGTCGCCGCAGAAAGTCTCATCGACCCCGACGGGTACGAAAACACGTAGTTCACGTGGTTTGCGAGGACTCGCACCGCGGATGACGTCGCTTTGGGGTCCTCCTGTGGTGGAGCAGGTTTTCGAAGCGTCAGCCGGTTTGCTCCGAGGTCGATGACGGCGCCATACTCGCAGAGACAGTCCATTCCGAGGACTACGTCCCTCAAACAGTCTTGCAGAACGACGAACTTGACAGGGCAAGTCTCACCATGGATATCGACGCGAGCAGTGCATCTCCCGCCCGGTGTGATGAGGTGCCCTCCGGCGGTTCGTATATGAGGTCCATCCCACGGCGTCGTGACTTTTCGAAAGCGGTGGGAGAGCCTCCCACCCAAGACTGAGTAGTCTGCTCCGGTGTCCACGAGCACTGATGCGTCGTGGCCGTCGATGACGACGTTTATGTTATTGGACACCGTTGCAGGGGCGTTGTTTCGATCTGTGGTAGCGTTCGAGTGGGGGCCCTCCGACGTTCATGGAGGATCTTGGCGTCGCTCGTCATCGGCAACTCCACCTCCAGGGGTTGCCGCGCCTAGTTTCCCCGGCGAGGAGCGAGGGGTGACAGGCTTTCACGTCGGAGTGGGTGCATCGGCGAAGCTGGACGTCGTGGCGACGGCGATCGGAACTCTCGGCGGGACGCAGGCTCGGGGGACTGAGGTCGTCGCAGGTACTCGTCGATCTCCCGAAGTCGTTCACCATAACGGGGGCGCGGGTCTATCGGGTGAAACCCGCAAAGCCCAAGTCTTCGGTATGGGCACCGGCGGTAGGTCTGGTCTGCTCCCCCGCAATGGAAGCACAGAGGGCGTCGGTCGGGCGTTCGCCACACGTCGGTTTTCCGGGGTGCGCGAGGCTCCGGGCGGGCGTACTGCACCGGCTCGTCGTGGCGTCTGTCGTGTTGCGGCGCAGGAGACTGACGTCGGGGCGGCGCGACAAAGGTGCGAGGAGGAGGGGGTGGCCGTCGAGCAACTGCGGCGTAAGTCAACGTAGGCTCCTCGGGGGTTGCCAGGACGACGGGAGCCTCTGGCTGGAAGGTGCTCTGGACTTCTTCCCGCACAACCTCGGCGATGGAGACTGAGGCCGGACGTACTACAGCGGGCAGGAGCTTCTTGAGTTCCTCCTGGACGACTTCACGGATAATTTCACGGATGCCGGGGAGGGTGGTGCCAAGGTCGGATGCGGATGCCGCCAGAGTGGTTACGCCGAGGTGTCGCTGGTAGTGTCTGGCGCCATATTCGTCGCCTCCGTGACGAACCCGTCGACGGTTGTCGGGGGATTCCGAATAATGCCGCCGAATATCTCACTTTTCACACCCCTCATCAAGTGGTACAGCTTCTCCTCGGTAGCCTGAGGATCGGCGCGGGTGCTCAGGCGGAGAACATCCTCAACGAAGCTGGTGACGCTCTCATGTAGGCCTTGGGTTCTTGTTCGCAGGAGATCTTCGGCCCTCTCACGTCGGTATTGGCAGGCAAACGTCTTCTTCGATTCTTGCTTGCACACCTCCCACGACGTCAAAGAAGCCTCGTGGTTTTCCCACCAGTGCCTCGCAGTTCCTTCCATCGAAAAGTAAAGGTTCTGCAAGCAGTGCTCGGCTGACCACCCGTTATGGCGGGCCACCCGTTCATAGTGTTGCAGCCAGTCCTCGATGTGCTCCTGTGCGTCTCCATGAACAGCGTCGGAGTTTTTGGTGCGACAGGCAGGTATACGACGGCAGGACCGGCCGGGGCCTGCGCCTGGTTGGCCATCATCATCGTCTTCTTCGGCTTGGGCTTGTCCAGTAGCGAACCGTATTCATGATCCTCTCCCTTGATGCGCGGGCTGGTCCGAGTTTCGGGTTCCGTGGGGAGTGGTCTTCTCACTGGGCTTGGAACCGGACTTGCACTGCGGGCTCTTGGAGGGGAAAGCTGCACAGGCGTGCGGTACCCAGCACCTCCACCAAAATGTCACAGATGGTGACCAAAAAAACAGTAAATAAAAAGGAAGAAATAAACGTTTAATGTGGCCGAACTTGTGCCAAAAAATAAAAGGGTACAAACGATAACAGAGCGTCGCGGGCACCGAAGTCCGCGAAGCAGCAGGATCGAACGCTGAGGCGAAACTGACTCGACAAGGTCGCGGGCGGCCTCTTATCTAGAGTGCGTCACTATCTCGAAGATTCGGCGGGTAAGGTTCGAGCGTAACCTGCTCGGGCGAGAATGAACACGCACTTTCTAGAACAAGAAAAGCAGGGATAAAAGATAGAAGTTATGTTCGCAGCAAGAATAAACGAGATCCTTCTGCAAGTCTGCGCGCGGCAATATGACCTTCTATACGGCTTGCCTTCCATTAAAACCCGATAACTTTCACGTATTTGCGTCAACGTGTCTTGAACTCCGGTGTGCACCAGGGGACGATGCTCTTGAGCGATGAGAAGTAAAGTGAATCGGTGGTATGCAGGTAAAATAATTGGTAGTTTCACTTCTTCGTTGTGGCTAAATTGCAATGGGCCACCAACTCTTACGATAAAATCACAGTTTATAATTGGGTTAACCCTTTGATGCCCAGCGTTGCCCCCCGCAGGGGGCACCTGTGAAAGCAGGTGTTTGGAGAGTGGCGTCTCCACGGACCCCGAGCCATGCGGGTTCGCCCGCCCACGTCTGGCTGTGCGTGGCTTCCCCGTGTCCGGGGAAAAGGGCATCCTGGTGGTTGAGCCGAGCCCGGGGTAGGGTTGGACCCTTCGGGGCCCCCCGGGTGAGGCAATACACCACTTCGGCCCCTGCTTCTCGTAGACGGGAGTCCTGGTAAGGCCCGGCCAGGATGATTCAGCCTAGTCGCCTTTTCTTCTACTATCCCCTCCGATCTTTCACTCCCACCTTTACTTATACTTCTCCTCTCTCTTTTCTCTCCATTCCCCTTTCACCTTCTTGGCGGCAAGGGCCAACCTTGAGTGGAGAAGGACGCTAGTCTAGACCCATTCTTGGGTATAACATCTGGGTAGGTGCTACTTGAGTAACGTGCAGAGCAGAGCCATTTTTGTTATGTGCCGTTACCCTGTCCCATGTTGGGCTCCATGGTGGGCGGCACACCGGAGATGTCGAAGATCTCCCATTTTTATATGGGTTCCAAAGCAAAACTTCCTTCTGATCGATCTCTGAAAAGAGTTTGCACCGAAGCCACCGTTCCTCTAAAGACTACAGATAACACTCAAGCCTTCTCAAAGTTTCTAGTAATACACTGCGAATACGAACTACCACTTGGAAAGCTCTCCCCATTCCTTGTGGCAAAAACCTTGGAATCATGTGTTCGAAAATCTTACAAAGCAAAGAAGCTTCACTCTGGAGACCTCCTTGTCGAGGTTGAAACTGAGCAACAAAGTAAAGCGCTCCTTGGACTTACTAGTATAGCTGATCGCAAAGTCACAGTAACGCCACACCGATCTCTCAACACCATTCGGGGCGTGATCTCCGAAGATGCTCTGTTGGAAAGTACTGAAGATGAAATCCTTGAAGGACTAAGCAATCAGGGTGTGATTGCAGTGAGGCGTATTACCTTTCGTCGAGAAGACCAAGAGAAGCCTTCGAAGCACCTTGTGCTTACATTTAACTCCACGACCCTCCCCCAGACGGTCAAGGCTGGCTATCTCAACTGCAAGGTTCGACCGTTTATCCCCAATCCGAGACGTTGCTTTAGCTGCCAGCGTTTCGGACATGGGGCAGCCACTTGCAGGGGACGGACAACCTGCGGAAAATGTTCAAGCAATGATCACCCTACTGACAACTGTGCAAGTGATTTTTCCAAATGCGTGAACTGTTCAGGTGCTCACCCTGCATACTCCCGCTCATGCCCAAAGTTTAAAGAAGAAAAAGAAATACTAACACTGAAAACCAAAGAAAATCTGACCTACTTTGAAGCACGAAAACGCCTCTCATTCCTACAGAGAGGCACCTACGCCGCTGCGGTTAGCAAGGGGGCTGCACCGACAACGGCTTCCGTGGGGACACAGGTCTGCCTCTTAGACCTTTCTGCCCCGCGCAAACCTCAAGCCCCCAAAATCTCACCTGGAATCCCTCAAGAACAGAGGGATTCAACTCAAACCGTATCCTCAAAGGCGACGGCCCCGCGCCGTATGCCCGCACGTCCTCGTGAGAAAACTGTGACGACAGAGTCACAGTGCCTTGAGGGGCGCCCTTCATGTTCCTCGCATCGCGAGGTTGAGGCAATGGATGTCTCCAGCAGTCCGCCGGAGCCTCCACCTGCCCCGAAGGTTGGTAAAATCTCGTCAAAAGTTGAGGACCCAAAGAAAAAGACTAAAGCGACAGGTCCAGAAGGTGGCAGATAGCAAGTGATTAGTCGTGGACGCTGTTTCAACACCCAAAAATTTTCATTAACACTTCATACACCTCACAGCATCACTGTTCTTTGTCGCTCACCTGCATTACCTCACTCACTCTTAGGGATCAGTTGGGACAGAGGAATAATGGCGACTCCCTCGCCAGTGGCGTTGGCCCAAAGTCTCGACCCCCTTGGAGGTAAGAGGGGGCAGCTCCACAAGGATCAGCCAGAGGACTATTGGCGACTCCCTCGCCTGGGGCACTACCTCTTTTTGTCTTTCCCCGAAGGCTTGGTCGGAACTGCCCTCCTGTTGAGATCCACACCCATTCATGTCCTCTTTCGTTTTTTATTAAATTAGTTTTTAGATTTTTCCTTAGAACCCTAGTTTGTGAGTGGTGCATTACAGCTTTAGCTGCTTATGCGCTAAGGCTACAAAATCGAGGTCCTGAGTTTCAAACTTGTAACCGACAATGAGTCTTATTCAATGGAACTGCCGAGGTCTCCTACATAATTATGACGATGTTTGCTCCCTTTTGGAGGAATATCGTCCACTGGCAGTGTGTCTCCAGGAAACTCACTTGAAGGGAAGTCAGTCAGGTGTCTTTAGGCACTTTCATTTTCTCCGCAAGGATAGAGATCACTCGTCTTACTCTTCTGGCGGCGTGGCCATAGTAGTGCAAAAATCAGCGGCATGTGTTGAGGTTCCCGTGCAGACCGCCTTGGAAGCAGTAGCTGTTCGCATTCTGTCAGACCGCCTGATAACCCTTTGTTCACTTTACATTCCTCCAAACTTTCATTTAAGGTGTGAAGATCTTGAGTCACTCATCGCGCAACTCCCCCATCCATTCATTATCCTTGGCGATTTTAATGCACACAATCCTTTATGAGGCAGTACTAGACGCGATACTCGTGGAGCAATTGTCGAACGGTTTATTTTATCTACAAATTTGTGTCTGTTTAACGAAAAGAAACCTACATATTTTAGTGCACCCACAAACTCATTTACATCAATTGACCTCTCTATAAGTGAACCTATTTTATTTTCACTCTTTTCATGGCAGGTTACAGATAATCCTTTAGGTAGTGACCACATGCCGATTGTTTTAAGACGAAATAACCCAGGTGTGACCCTCCCCAGCCGAACTCCCCGCTGGAAATTTGAGAAGTCAAACTGGTCACAATTCAGTGAATTCTCACTGCTGGCATGCACATCTCTTGACAAGCTTTCAATTGATCAAGTGAACGAATACTTAACGAATTGTATCCTTCAGGCAGCCATAATGGCAATCCCCATGACCTCGGGACGCCTCCCACGCCGTCCCAAGCCTTGGTGGAACGAAGAATGCTCAGAATCACGAAAAAAACAAAACAAGGCATGGAGCATATTTCGACGGTATCCGACATCAAGCAATCATCTTCAGTTTAAGCAAATGAAGGCCCGTGCACGGTACATTCGCCGGCAATCAAAAAGAACAAGTTTCCAAGGGTATGCGACATCAATAAATAGCCACACATCCCCGAAAGGGGTCTGGGACCGAATTAACAAAATCAATGGATGTTATACTGCTTTCACCATCCCCCTGTTATCCTGCAACGGAACCTGTCCAGAAAGTCTAGAGGAACAAGCCGATATTCTCGGGGAACATTTCGAGTTTGTTTCAAGTTCCAGGCACTATTCACCATCATTTCTTCGGCTAAAACAACAGAAAGAAGCCAGGACCATAAAGGCACCTGGCGGTGCACGGGAGCCGTACAATAGATTCTTCACCCTTATTGAACTAAAGATGGTCCTTCATAACGTCAAACCCTCGGCAACTGGTCCTGACGGTATCCACTACTTCATGTTGAATCATCTCCACCCGTCTACACTTGATTTGGTTTTATACCTTTTCAACAGAATATGGGAGGAGGGACGTTTTCCATCAGCTTGGAGAACGGCTACAATTATCCCTCTACTTAAACCTGGAAAAAACTCGGATGCTGCTACTAGTTACAGGCCAATCGCATTGACGAGCTGCTTGTGTAAAACCCTCGAAAAAATGATTAATAGACGACTGATGCAGCACTTGGAAAAACATTGCATCCTGGATAAATACCAGTGCGGTTTCCGCTCATTCCGCTCAACGCAGGATCAGTTGGTTCGATTGGAGACAACTGTTCGAGAGGCCTTTGTCAATAGACAGTACTGCCTCTCTGTGTTCTTCGATCTCGAGAAAGCATACGATACTGCCTGGCGGCATGGAATTTTGAGGGACTTGATTGACATTGGTATCCAGGGCCGCATGCTCTTTGCCATTGAAAGCTATTTAGGTAGACGCACCTTCCGAGTAAGGCTGGGGTCTGTACACTCACGATGGTTCGTACAGGAAAACGGTGTTCCACAGGGCGGTGTCCTAAGTGCTACCCTGTTTGCTATAAAAATCGATTCTATCGCGCGTGTCATACCACCATCGGTCCACTATTCGTTATATGTAGATGACCTCCAGATCGCTGTTTCCTCATGTAACCTTGCAATCTGTGAACGACGTGTTCAACTGACTATTAATAATGTGACAAGGTGGGCTGACAATAACGGATTTAAGTTCTCCACGGAGAAGACTGCTTGTGTTTGTTTTTCACGAAAACGTGGTGTGATGCCGACGTCTTCGTTGACCTTATACAGTGCACCAGTTCAGATAAAAACTGAGTATAAGTTTCTAGGGCTTATATTCTACTCCAAGCTCTCTTTCAGCCAGCATATCAAAACTCTAAAGCAAAAATGCCATAAATCCCTTAATATTTTAAGAATTCTCTCCCACATGACTTGGGGCTCCGATCGACTGTGCCTTCTAAGAATCTATAGGTCGATTGTGCGGTCACGCCTAGATTATGGATGTTTGGTGTATGGATCAGCGAGTGCATCAACACTGAAAATGTTGGATCCAATCCATCATGCAGGGATCAGACTTGCCACTGGTGCATTTCGTACATCCCCTGTGCTGAGCCTCTATGCCGAAGCTAATGAAATGTCTCTAGAGAAAAGGCGAAATGTCCTAGGTCTAATGTATTCCCTTAGGATACGGTCGGTAGTACAACATCCGTGTCGGGAACTAGTCGAGGGAACACGTTTTGAACGAACCTTCCAAAGCAAGCCCGCTGTTAAGCCTCCCTTTTCATTGCGGAACAAGACTGCGGCCGCATCAGCTAACCTTCAGACAAACCCACCTGTTGCTCAGCTTTTGGGAACAGTGGCACCATGGGAACATGGTCTGCTCATCACAGACTTGTCACTTACTGAGTACACTAAGAAAAATACCCCACCAGAAGTTTTAAAACAGGAATTCTTTGAGCTACAAAATACATATAAAGACTACACCAGCTTTTATACTGACGGCACAAAAACCGATTCCTGTGTCGGATGTTCCGTGATTGGACCATCACTTAAATGTGTGCGTAGGATTAATTCCAGTGCAACTATCTTGACTGCCGAATTATACGGTTTACTATTGGCCACAGACTATATTATCAAAAATAGGCATACATACTCTGTAGTTTACACTGATTCACTAAGTGCTCTGAGAGCACTCAGATCCCTTGAGATAGCGAAAAACCCTATAATAACTCAGCTACAACATAAAGTGGTTGCTGCGGCTAGGGATAACAAATTGCAGATAGTCTTTTGCTGGGTGCCTAGTCACGTGGGTATTCCCGGCAATGAAGCTGCTGATCGTGCCGCTTCCACATGTGCTACAAGGAAGGTTGATCTTCACGACATACCCTACCAAGACTACAAAGCGACTGTAAAGAAAAGTATCAAGTGTAAATGGCAAGAGGAATGGTCCCGCGAAACCAACAACAAACTTCATGTTGTGAAGCCGATGCTACAGGAGTGGGCGAGTGCCCGTCATAGGGACCGTTTTTTCGAGGTAATCCTTTGTCGGCTAAGAATTGGCCACACACATCTAACACATGGGTATCTGCTTCGTCAAGAGGATCCACCTGCATGCGAACACTGCTCAGAACCATTAACAGTAGTTCATATCCTTCTTGAGTGCCCCGCATATCACAGATACCGCCAATTCTACTTTGCCCAGTTTTATTCAGCACAGATGCCTTTACACCTTGCTCTTTTGCTTGGAGATGAACCTTTTATAAATCATACCATGTTTTTAAATTCCTAGAAAGCACCGGACTTTTACATCGACTTTAAACTTGCTTTGCAATTTTAAATTTTTCATCCACATTATTTATATGCAGATTCATGCACATCCTTTTATTCTATCACTGGCCACTAGAGCCCTCTTTCCTCTCTAGAAACCATTTATGAAATAGTCACAGACTTTGGCGCTCTATTGCCTTAGATGCTTTTGCGCCAATAAAACTCAATCAATCAATCAATCAAACCCAGCGTTGCCCAGGAGCAACAACCCAGACATGATTTTTTTTCTCTCTCGAAACCCTCGAATCTATGCAATTAGCGCCATCAGCCGCAAGGTTCAGGTGACCTGAGCTTCTAGAATTAAAAAAAAAAGCACAAGGCGGCACTTGTCCGCTTTCACTCATCCGCTACACGTGTCTGGACCGGCCAGCGACCTCGTCCCGCCACTGTACCAGATAATCAAACTTCAATGGAAACAAATCCAGGATGTGATAATGAAACGAATCGTTTACTCAAATCTCCTACTGATTGACATCTATGATGTTACCCAGTAGCACCATCGGGCATGGGTGGGTAGTATTGGTATAGGTGACGAAAAACTGGTGGCGTATCTGTTATGGTTCACCTGCGGCTAAAATTTTCAAATATGAATTACTTCCCAGGAGAAAATTTTCAACTGGGACCAATTGGTCCCAGTTGCAACTGGTTTATGGAACAATTCCCAGTTGCAACTGGTCCCAGTTGGAGTTGTCCAACCGGTCCCAGTTGGAGTTGGTCCCAGCTGGAATTGGTCCCAGTTACAACTGGTCCCAGTTGGAGTTGGTCCCGGTTACCGCTGGTACCAACTCCAGCAACAATGAAACACGGCACAAAATGGAAGGTTGACAAGACTTTAATGTCAAAAACTTGGAGAATGAAACTAAATAATAGGTTCGGTGACGTACACGCTCCGGGTTTGGCCACTTGCTTGCGACGGTTGAATAGCTTTTTCAGAGGTAGTATTCTCGAGATGAAGGAAGATCGGCCGCTGGCGTCTGTTAGTGAAGACGTCCTCAGCTTCTCTCCCCATCGCGTGAAGAAAGGTGCTCACCCGTGATCCCGCGTTGTGCAGGTGAAGTCCTGATAGGATGTGGTAGCCCTCCCACCTTGCAATCTCTGTCACAACAGTCGAACATTTTCGAGGTACACCTCCCGCCATTTTTGCCATCGTGGTCTCCGCGGCGTTTTCTCTTCAGTCCGGTCTTTCCTGGGTGCTCTCCAATCGCTGAACTGCATCTTTCCGCCCTCGAAGTTCACCGCCGCCACCATGGTGTGTGTACAGTTAGTTCCAAAGAAGCGCAGCTGTAGTTTTGACGTTTTCATAACGACGCCAACTTGGGCGATGGCGACCCTTCTCTACCGCGTCCGTCCGACTCCGGCGTCCTATGCCGGCGTCAGCATAGGCTGCGCCATCTGTCGACAGCGCGTACCACTAATCCGCACCCGCGTGCCACGGCGGCCGGCTAGCTCTGATTGGCCAAAAGATAAATTTATTTATAAAAGAAAAAATACTGTAAGTATTTTGATAAATGTTCAATATATTTTAATAATGCACTTAATGTTCATTTAGGTGAACACATTTTGTCACTAATTATATTTTCCAATTAAAAAAGTTAATTAGTTAATTAAAATTTTTTATATTATTTTTATAAATATATGTATGTACCCAGTAATTAAAAATTTCCCTATTTGTATCAATCTAAAAATGTAAGTGTTTTTAATTTTCTTCATTAGCAAAGGTCAGTACACCCCCAACTTGTCAAAATTGTTGCCCCGTGTGAACTGGGAACGGGAAAGCCATTTGAAGTCCGACTGGGAATCGCTCCAACCAGTTCCTTTCCTAACTGGTCCCAGTTCACTCCATTCTCAACTGGGAGTCAAACCAGTTGACTCCCAACTGGGAATGGTTCAAACCAGTTGACTCTCAACTTGGAATGGTTCAAACCAGTTGACCCCTCAGCTGGTCCCAGTCGGACTCCTATTGGTCCCAGTTGATTCCCACTTGGTATTAGTTAGTCCAAGTTGAAACCAGTTGAGGTGCCAAGTGATCCCAGTTAGAAATTTTCGCCTGGGTTTTATTGTTAGATGATTTTTTTTCACATAAAATAAAACGAAATATAACTATTTACCTTGTGTAAAAACGACACCTCACATTAATGCGCATCAAAGAAGCCTCTCTCTGCCAGCTTCCCGTTCTCCAATCGCACAAGTCCTGATACACGTGAAGGCCAAACCTTTGAAGAGAAGGTCAGACACTATGAAAAATGAAAATACGCCTCCAAGCAGGAGCACTTGGTCACTAAAGCCAAGACCGACAGATTATATGAGGCATGACGGAACGCACCACTGGTCTCAATACACTGAAAAGAAGAACAGGTGCAAATACACAAAACTGGTACATGTTCCTGTACTGTGCAAAATACGAGATGCACCTGTTCCTTCTCCCAAGTCGCAACTGTTTTCACTCGTTTCACATGAAGTAGTGCCGCAGATGCCCAACGTTGCTCAGGAGCATTTTTATTTGTCTGTTCTAAGGCCAATTGGATTGATTCCGATTGTTAATTATTTTAAACTGGGCATACTGCTAGCTTGACCACTTCAACGAACAGTTTTTTTTAGTGCCGCTGGTATGACTCGTTTCAATACAGTGAGACCAGTTTTACTGCCAGTTGTAACTGTTAACTGCCAGTTGGAACAGTTCGACCGCTAGTTCAAACTGTTTGGCTGCCAGCTTGAACATCATGACACCACTGTCGCCAGATCAAGCTACCAGTTTTGCCTGATTAGCTGCCAGTATGAACTGTACAATCAACAGTTCTGCCCATTCAGCTGCCAGCTTGGTCAGCTCACTTTCTCTGTTCGGCCAGTTTCGACAGTTTGATTTCCAATTTGCCCGGTACAATTGCACTACAACCAGTTAATTTCGGGTCTTGCCAGTTTGTATCAAAACTGTTTTGAAATCATTTTTTCCAATGAGGTAGAGTAACAGTGGCTTTCAGCGATCATTCTGGGTCCAATAAAATACGAGCTTGAGCCAAGGAACTTTGCATAGAGGCAATTCCCTGCCATTCCTTGGTTCACCCTATCTTCGATATGGCAACATGCCAGAACACTGGCTGTTGCTTGTATTGAGTGGACGGGCGAATTCCTATGAACTATCATGGAACCTCAAAGCTTGGCAGAGGCATTCCTACCTTTGCCATCTCTCACCGAGGAAGATCAATAGACAGCCAGGCTACAGAAAATACTGGCAGGGCCCTATTTACCCTGGCCATCGATGACCAAGGAAATTTATAGGTCAACCAGAAATGACGTTCCCTCGTAGTTCGGTGGCTTTCTGGGGCAAGAAAAGACTGTGAAACGCCAGGCTGGCATACAGAGGTAAATGTCTGGGCAGTCGTGGCCAAGCTATCACAACCAAGTGCCAATCCTGCCCCCAACTAAACGAAGCAAGTGTGCTACCTGGGTTGTAACGCCTCGCAACTTTTCCGAAATCTGGAAGATAGCATGAAGGTAAGGACTAAGGGCCGATCTTATTTTCTGTTGTTCATAAACTTTTTGTGAAACACCTGTGTACTTCCTTTTCAGACCATCCGCCGAATCAGTTAGGGTCGTCTGCGAAAAACCCGCGTTTAATAGGCGTTTGACTTTGTGGGGTCCCGTCAGCCCGCTTCTGGTCGACAACCGGACGCCGGCGCCTGGAGACTCGTTTTCGGTCCCCTCCGTGGCAAGGACGGCGCCTTTGAGGTTTGGTTCCCGAGCGCCTCCTCGCACGGGACCCATCTTGAGGACATTGGCGGTGTTGGCGGTGGACATCATAGGACCCCCCTCCCGGACAGCGTCGGCGCCCGAGGCCCTGCTCGTGCCGCGGCAGAGCCAGACGGGGAGCTCGAGCGAGAGACCGCCCACGAATGGAAACAAGAGGCCCCCGCCGGTCTGGTGCGCGGCGACGGCGGGAACGGGGGAAGTTGGGACGACGGACGACGGGAGATTGGCAAAGGGGACTCTTGCGCGGGAAACGGGCCACGACGGACGTACGCGCTGGTGGCGACTGCGCCGCCGGCTCGGGCGACGGCCCGGTGACATGGTCCGGATTCAGACCCCGGATTCGACCCTCGACGGCGACGTCCACAGGACGTGGTCTGGACTAACACCACACGGACGATCGGCATGCAGCGAGCAGTGGCGGCGCACCCCCTCTAGGTTTCCTCGATCACCTGTCCCGATCCCGAAACCCCCCAGCAGAATGTGAGTGGAATAAACCCCTTCTGCCGAGAGCTATGCGTTGCTGTGTCATGTTCATCCGGAGACAGGGCCCCGGGGAATCGGACGAGAACCCTACATAATTGGCGCCCAACGTGGGGCCTGATTTAAATTCAGGCTAGTGTTCCGATTCCTGGCCTGTTTCCGGTTGGATGGGGGCATTGCTTCCGCACTCCTTTTGGGGGCGATCCTCGTAGTAGCTACGCCGCAGGAGATCCGACATGATCGTTTGCTTGATGATAAAGCGCGACCCTAGACGCTGTCTTTGCTGACAATCCTTAGTCCCAATCAACCAGGAGTTTATCCCCTGTGGCGAGGAGCGCCTTAATCTACTGTTTAGCTGTGCCGTCGGATGCTGGCAGGTTTATCCTTCAGCCTCTTGATGCCGCGCAAGTGTTCAGTGTGCGTGGATATTCTCGCCCCTTTTGAGGCCTGCAGTGTCGGGTGTTCCGTCGCCCCAACTGCGCCTCCGACGGTCCATGCCCGATGGGTGAGATGTCAGCTCATCTATTAGGCGACGTGACGCGCGCAGCCGCTTTTGTTCGCGTGTCGTTGCAGTGTTTTCGATTGACTGTTTTCGATCGCTCGCGTCAGAGAGGGTTCGCTGTGGGAGTATCTCAATACTACTTATATTGCGGACGGCGGTTGCACGGACTGCATTGGGCAATTATTCCCGAACTGCATTTTGTCTGGGGGGAGATTAGCCTTATAGTTTTACTGCACGCTCGCTCCCAGCTGGCCTTGTTTGAGCTGTGGGCGCGGTTTTGAGCTCCGTGCGTCCACAGCGTTTAGGTACATTATGCGTCCTTGTGGTTCCAGCCGCACTGATGCAGTACTTTGCGGCCAGAGGCGACACCTTGGGACTAATCCCCCCAAGTGTTGCCGGATACGCGAAGCCTGGTGTTAATGCATCGGAATTCCGAGAGCCACCGAGTTTACGTGCCCACCTTATCAGTGGCTGTGTGTAATGCTCCGTGGGGTCCAGGTTGACGCGATTGTTAAGTTTTGTTCGTCCCTGGCTGAAGAGTCGTGGGGGTGAACCCGCTTAATTGCGGGCAGTTTTTGCCGGACCCTCACACCGCCATATCGGAGTTTGCGCTTCGGGCGGAGATTACTCTCGAGTTGTTGACCCCATGCCCGGAGAAGGGGCGGGGAAGTGCGTGCCCTGCGTTGCCGCTGGGCATGGTACCGGTTCTCCGCCGTGTTTGGTACGCGTTGGGACGCAAGGGCGTGCGGAGGGATAACAGGTTAGAGTAAAAGAGGGAAAGACGGTTAGGTGGGGAAGCAGCCGTTCTCGTGTAGTGGAGAGCCTCACGGAGGAGGTGGCGGTTTTGCGATAATGAGACGAGTTATTGATAGTTTTATCCTGTACAGCTGCCCGGGAGGCCCGGAAAAACGTACGGTTCACGTCGACGGGTGCCCGGGAAGCCTAGAAATTATGGCAGCGGCATGGCCGTCGGCGGCTTATAACTGTTGTGCGTTAGGTCAGCCCGTCGCTGTACAAACTGCAGCTTTTGCATGAATGACCAGTGGCTGTTGGAAGCCAGCGGTAAATGCGGTAAACACTTCGACGCTGCGGAAACGGTTTATGCGAAGCAAACATAGTTTATTAACTCGTCCATTTCCAAGATCGGCCGTTTAGATTATATGACACTTTGGTGTTGCGCTTGTAGCGCGGAAGAGAAAAGGCGCGTGCGGGGTGCTCACATTGTTCGAACCTGGCCAGTCTTTTCACTCGCAAGAAGACTTTTGAGTTATGCGGTGCTTTGACTTGGTCTGGGGCGGGCTTTGTGCCTACCCTGCTGCGTTCATCCAAGGACTCGTTGCTTGGATTGAGAATAGAAGAGTTGCGAGACGCGTAGATGAGGTACCTCCATTGCTCGATCCTGGCCGACCTTGACAGTCGCAAGAAGACTTTTCAGTCATGCGGTGTTGTGGCTTGGCCGGGGAAGGATTTGAATGTGCGTCAATGCGTTGATCTCAACTTTCGAGCTTGTGCAGGGCAGGACTCCATAGTGGTCACTCCACTACACTTCGGTGTGTACCCCCGTTGCACGCTCATCGCTCTTGTTTGGAGATTATCCCCGAACAGTGACGCAGCAAACTCTGGTACACGGCCAGACGTTGCGGACAGAGCCTTGTAAGAAGGACGTCCAATAGACTTGCTTGACGCACCATCCGGCATATCAAAATGTTGTCCCCTTGTGCTGGCCTCAATGGCCGGTACCGCGGGGCACGGGCCTCTCGGGGTGGCGGCTATCCAACCCGATGACGGCATGCCGCGTACCGTAGTAGTGGCTTGCTTGTGGCGTAAGAGTCGCGAACGATGTCTACGTGAATATGCGTAATGTTAATTGGTACTGTCAGCGGCAGGTTTTGTTCGTATGGTTATTGTGTATCGCACCTCGCAAACGGTGTACGATTTGTAGCTGCTTGTGACGTGCAGACGGTTATCTTTTGTGTTGATGTTTCGTGCTTTCATCACAGGTGATTTAGTTGTGAGGAAAGTGAATTTTGTTGTCAGAGAAACGATTCTCTAGCGGTCTCGTAGATTATGTAACCTTTAGTAGAGAGAGATTGGGTTGTCTTGTATAAGAGCAATGGTTGTCTAATGACTATACATTTCCACAATAGTTTAGTGTTGTTGTATGCTTCCTGAGCTGATGATAAGTTTTATTTTTTTGGGGTACGTCTTTTAAACACGTAGCGTGACGACCTTGATGAGTGTATGCTTAATAGTTTTAGAACAGAGAGCTTCGTTTCTATCTTGTGGCATGCCCACTGAGCTGAAGATTTAGTTTCGTCACGCAGTACAATATTCAGTGCCGCGATTTGTTAGCGTTTGTTTTTCTGTCTGGAACACTGGGGTGGAAGGGACTTTCAATTTTGGTGTATTGTGTGCGACTTAGTGCCGGTGCGTGCTGTGAGCGGTGGTGCTCTGTGCCCGCTTCTGGACTGTACGCTGCCTGGTCGAGCTTCCCGGCGAATGAACTGTCCCCGCGGGCTTGCCTCGTTTGGCACCCTCGCCGCGATCATGAAGGGTGATCGCCATTATCGGCGACGCTCAGCTGAGCTCCCGTGCGGTATTTGAGTTAACTGCGCCACCTCCATTTCTGACCTTCATGACCCCCGGGCCTTCGTTTGAGGGGGGGGATGGTGTGGGGTCCCGTCAGCCCCCTTCTGGTCGACAACCGGACGCCGGCGCTTGGAGACTCGTTTTCGGTCCCCTCCGTGGCAAGGACGGCGCCTTTGAGGTTTGGTTCCCGAGCGCCTCCTCGCACGGGACCCATCTTGAAGACATTGGCGGTGTCGGCGGTGGACATCATAGGACCCCCCTCCCGGACAGCGTCGGCGCCCGAGGCCCTGCTCGTGCCGCGGCAGAGCCAGACGGGGAGCTCGAGCGAGAGACCGCCCACGATGGGAAACAAGAGGCCCCCGCCGGTCTGGTGCGCGGCGACGGCGGGAACGGGGGAAGTTGGGACGACGGACGACGGGAGATTGGCAAAGGGGACTCTTGCGCGAGAAACGGGCCACGACGGACGTTCGCGCTGGTGGCGACCGCGCCGCCTGCTCGGGCGACGTCCCGGTGACATGGTCCGGACTTAGAACCCGGATTTGACCCTCGACGGTGACGTCCACAGGATGCGGTGTGGAATAGCACCGCACGGACGATCGGCATGCAGCATACAGTGACGGCGCACCCCCTCCAGGCCTCCTCGATCACTTCTCCCGATCCCGAAACCCCCAGCAGAATGTGAGTGGAATAAACCCCTTCTGCCGAGAGCTATGCGTTTGCTGTGTCACGTTCATCCGGAGACGGGCTTGGGGAATTGGAAGAGAACCCTACAACTTGTAACATGAAGCTTCTGCCCATTTCATGGTGAACTGATATTTTCAGCTGCTCCGAGGCAGGACGTAGCGTTAACTTTTATCTAGATTCAAGTGATGTCGTACCGTAGCACACTTTTTTTTAGCGGTGCTCACAGGTCTAGCAGGTGTGATTGAATAGAAACATAAGTTTTAAATCTAGAAACTGCAAACAGCCAACCTACGTTCTCTGATGCGTAAACTCTCAAGCAATAGAAGCTGGACGCAAAAACTCCAATCAATTACACTACATCGTTATCAGTGAGCCCCTTAGGTTCAAGGACAATGATCAGATAATCGTCGACATATTGTCACGAAAGGCAAGTGATAAGCCAATGAATAACAGAGTAAAGCGAACGTTTAATGGGGCGAACTTGTAGCCAAAATAAAATAAAAAGGACACAGAAGATAACAGCAAAGCGTCGCGAGCGTCGAAGTCGGCGTAGGAGCAGAGTCGAACGTTGGGGCGAGACCGACTCCGCTCGCCTTGCGGAGTCCATTATGTACCCTCGTGGGTTTCTGGATCATTCGGCATAGAACTTTCTGTGCGTAGAACATTCGAAACTTGATCAGACGGAAATCTTCTCGAACTTACGGGACTACACCTTCCGCGCGACAGTCAAGAGTGGTAACCACTCGGCCACGCACGTTTTTTTTTTGTTGTTATTGTGCACAAATAACACATCGGGGCTAAATGATACACCACGTGCCCTTACTTAAGGCCGCTGGCAATCTTAAACTCTTTCATGTCTATTAATACATCCAACAGACCGATCCATTCATGGGGGGTCCCATTACGCTCCAATACAATGTTGATCTGAAGCACAAGTTCCACAAAAAATAAGCGTGCCGAATTATGGCGAACTTCAGCATGTCATACCGCCATACGTGATCTCCACAAGCTGTAGAGTCCTAGGGCCATAAACAACTCGTATGGCACATTTTCACCCTTCTCCACGGGAAGAAAACGGATGGTGTAAAAGTCAATGCACAAATCTTTTTTGAGTGTGTGTTCTCAAACGCCCAAGACACCATAGCATTACAACAATGTAAGACGGCGTGTTCAATAGCTTCTGCCTGCCGGCACAGCAGACGATATAACCCAAGGGTGCGAACATTCCACGGTCCTGAAGCCACGCCTTTACTGGCGAGGTAGAACTATGCAGACGAAAGGAAAATGTTTTGACAGCAGGCGCTTAACCCGTGACGATACGTCCTTCCCAGGGCCAGAAGCATACATTAGCCGGTATGGTGGGGCAGGAAAGAGTAGTACATCAAGCAGGTCACGCGTCAGAGTTTTGCGCGTTACAATTGATGGTATTCACGCGAGAATCTTACATGCGAACAACGAAAGGAATTAAGGACCTCTTTTACAAATTCCCATGGTTTTGCAGGAGGACACAACTCCTAAGAATCAAGAAAAGACGACAATGCCTCCGCTAGCCGTGTCTGTATGATTACCTGCAAACAGGGGATTCTGTTGGTCTCAAAGGAAAGAGAAAGGTGAGACAGTTTTCTAACAAAAAAATGGGCCAGACCGACTTCCCTCCCCCCTCCCCCCCCCCCCAGCGAGACTCGACGAAAGAGGTTGTTACGGCACACCGACTCACTTGCCGACAGTCAAACAAAACATGCAAAAACCCTATGCATTTTCTGAATACAACTTCGCGTTCACCAGAGGACTTGGAGCACGTACCAAAGTTTGGCGGTTAAAACACGTTGCATGCAGTTGCTAGGGCAAACATTGACAGGTCTCGGTTACGCCATCGCGCTGTGCGTTTTTTTCAGATCTTCATTTACACTTTCCCAGTAGGAAGTTCTAGTCTTCATGGTGCTGCAAAGGGGCAATTAGGTATTTACGCGGGGCAGTATCCCAGCCAATCCCTTCGAATCGCGCTGGCGTTGTACCCCACGCACCGTGCAATAAGCCACAGCATTTATTAAGATTAACGGCATCCCCCGTCGCAACACAGAACGCTGTACATAGCTTTAAGGCCGTAGTGACACTCTTTTTGTCTGTACAAAATAAAGCGATATCATCCGCGTACGCCATAACTTTGTTTCTATAGAGCTGATCACAACACCTCGAATTGTCTTGGCTTTGTACTAAGCTTAAGCAAAAAGGTACCAAATAAAGGGCAAAAAACAACCGAGACATAGGGCATCCCTACCTTACAGATGCTGATACCGGTATTTTTGGTGTCAAAGAATTGTTCAGCACTAACTGAGTGACACACCCGGTGTATGACATGCCAATTCCCTTAGAAAGTAATTTGCCAACATTCGCTTTTTCAGCACAGCCCAACGCGCTCATGGTGAACGCGGCCAAACGCCTTCTGCAAGTCAATTTGAATCATGGCTACCTGGTCTCTTCCATTGCTAACACATTCTAAGATATTACGGTGTGAATTTTCGTTTGTGTGGATCGACCTCGAATCCCACATGTTTGGTGGTCTCCAACCAACTCGCCTATGGCGTTTTGTAGTCTACTAGTTAAAACTCGAGCAAAAATTTTATGATCAACATTGCAGAATGTTATCGTTCGAAAACAATCGATCACAGATCTTGCCTGAACCGCGTCAGGTGTCTTTTGAATTAGTATGTTATACGTTTTCAAAAAGGAAGGCGATAGGAAATTAAGGGAGTAGCCTTCACAAATAACCTCCAGAAAAAGGGAGCCACTTCGTTCTTAAATCTCTTATAAAATTCTCCACTGAATCATCTGGTCCAGGCCTTTTGTGGGACAATAAACCATCTATGGCACATTCAACCTCTTCAAGCGTTACAGGTTTTTCCAACAACTTTTTAACCTCATCCGAGAGTCGAGGCGTTCCTTCCAGTATCGCTATAAGATTCTCTTTGTTCACAACCATGTTTCCACCACCAAATAATTGGGTGTTGTAATCCATAAAGACGTTTTCAATGAAATCCCTATCACTACTCATGATGCCGTCATGGAAGATAGCGGGGATCTCTTAAGAGATTGCATATTTTCTTTCTTCGTTCAAAGCCCGGCAAGTAGGTTGCTCGCCTTACAAAACTTTTGGGGATCTTGCTCGTACGATGGCTCCACGCTAACACTCCTGATGGTAACCTTCTAGTTTGACCTTTACTTGCTTTATTGCTTCCGTCACTGTGCTTGGGTTAGCATTTTCTATTCTGAGAAGTTCATTCCAATACTTCTGTAGTTCTTTCACCTCTCTTCTCGTCTCACGCTTTAAGTAAGAAGACCTTTCGATTGCGGTTTGTTTACCTCGTCTTTAATGTATACCCACTTCTCTAGATAACAAAGTTTCTGCGTCTTTCTTATTTTGTTAACTGTTTCTGTTACGGCCTGGACGAAGTCGTGGTCTTTCAAGAAAGTGTTATTTATTTTCCAAAACTTCTATTTGAATTTATTTCCTCTATGTTTTAGTTTTCCTAGCGTCACATTCACAAGGCAGTGATCGGTAAAGAAAAGCGGTATTACTGAGTAATCTGTTATACTACTGATAACTTCGGCGGAAAAGTAGATAGAATCTAATCGCGAGTGGGACGCTCGTTGAAAGTGGGTGAAGTGAAGCCTGTCTCGGCTGGCCCTCGCGTGCGCTATATCTTCCAGAAAGTGATCTTGTATTATATTAGTCAGCATTTCTGCACTACTGTCTCGGGTTACCACGGGCGATGTTGTATGTGCCGGGCTACAGACGCAATGAAAATCGCCCATTACTACAACAACCCTGTGAACTTGAAAGTACGTTTCCAAAAATAAGTTTTGTTGGGCGCATAAACGCGAATTACTCTCCAGTCATTGTTAAACAGACGAACGTCGCACAATATAAAGCGGCCTCGCTTGTCAACAAATACATTCAAGTTTCGAAGACCGTACTGGGTTTCTAAGGAACAAAAAACAACCCGCTGATACTCCGACCGCATGACTTACGCACACTTCGTAGCGACTAAGAAATGGCCTCAGCGCTTGCCGATGCCGCTATCGGTGGAAATTTTTGTTTCTTGTAGTACAAGAAAATCGATTTCCTAGTTAGCAAGTAATCGTTGTAGCTGGTACTTTTTTCTTTGCGGGGGGAGAGGCGTCATGCACGCGGCTAAATCGGAGAGGCTCGCAAAGGATGAATGAGCGTGAGGCATAACGCGTGATGCACGCGGCTGAATAGGCGATTTTCAAACAAACAATTTTTTTTTTTTTTTTTTAAATGGCGCAGTGGCAACACGAAGGCCAAATACAGCCAAGATCCTGCTCATCTGATTTAATATGTAGTATGTTAGTGCATATGGTAAAACTAACGTGCTGCGCTTAGCTTATACAGAAATGGTGAATAAGGCCTATAGAGTGTAAAGGGCTCCACAAATTCATGTATATTAGAGAAGTAACCTGAGGCCACTTTTTTGAAGGATAAGTCTGAGCAGAATCAGAGGTTCAGGGCCTAACACCAAGCACGAATAAAATGAAATGTTTAATCTTCTTAGTTTTGCTTAAAGTGGTTTAGGGACATGTTCGAGCTTCCTGCAAACGTAGAGATGCATTACTGTAAGGTCTGAGTCACATGTTTCGCAGGTAGGATATTCATTGCCCATTAAGAGATGTGAGTGTGTTAAGCGTGTATGTCCAATGCGCAGTCGTGTTAACAATACACTGTCATGACGTGAGAGGTGACGATAGTCCTGAAATGTATTTCTTGTAGGGTGAAGGGTATAAAGCTCGTTACCTTCACATTCCTTCCATTACCGCAACCATTTTGCCGCGACACGCTTGGACATCTCACGGCGAACGTCACTTAAGGGCAAAGGCATGTGTGTTTTGTCTTCGAACGGACACCGTCGAGCAGTTTTGTCGGCAAGCTCATTTCCTGTGATGCCACTGTGCCCTGGAACCCCGAGGAACTTAACATGTCCACCTACTGACTGGGTTTCTCGTAACAGCGTATGAATATCTGCAATAATCCGGTGTTTATTAGGTCCTATAGCACAGATAAACATTAGTGCACTTAAAGAGTCGAAGCATATCAGAGATTCCATGATCCGGCACTTTCGGATGTGCTTAAGCGAGGCAATAACCACATATAATTTAGATTTGAAGACAGATGCTATTGGAGACAACTGGAAAGCATTTCTGTTGGTCCCACAAACAAAGGCTGCTCCACCAGCATTGCCCGTTGTCAAACCATCAGTGCGAAAATGCCTGGGAGTGCTTAAACTCTTTAAGAATTTCTAAAAAAACACAGTTGGTACAATAAAGGCGCAGCATATGACTTTTGGAATTTAGTTAACCGCAGATCACAAGAAATGCTTGGGTCATACCAAGAGGGGAGAGGTGGACGGAAAGTTGCAACCTCGCTTTTAGAAAACCTAGTATCTGACAAACTTGCTGCACACTAATTCCAAATGGTTCGGCGACTGATGGGCGTCGAGGAAACAGCTCAGTGAAAGACGGGGCTAAGACATGTGCGTAGGCTGGATTGTCCTTGTACATCGAAATTCTACCTGCATAAATAGACCTAGCAATTCTCTCCTGAAACGTAGGGGTTGTTCATGGGCTGTTATGTACAGGCTCTCCACTTGTGATGTCCGAAAAGCTCCCGTGCACAAACGAATTGCCTGGTTATGAACCGGATCAAGCTGTTGAATTGTGCTTTGTCTAGCCCAGCCATTGATGTTTCGCGGACCCCTTGTGGATCGGCGAAGATGATGAAGGACCCCGTTCGTGGTGAGGGGAAGGGAAAGTATAGGTTAATTATGATAGTGATTTGATAAACTGATATAAGTGAGGGCGAGTGTGAAGTAGACTTCTCTTACTGGTATATACACGAGAAAACTCGCCCAAAAATTGGAACGTTTCTTCACAATCTGAGAAAAAAAAAACTTTTATTTCCGGGCTTGACTGATGAAGCTGTGCTTCGCGGAGCCCAAAGGGTCCACGGACCCCCATTTGAGAACCACTGGTCTAGACGATTCCTAAACAATGCTACATAATCCAGTTTTGAATGCACTGTGGCCCGGTAAATATGCAAAAGAGACTCCACGTGTACTGCCCAAGATGTGTGTGCAAGCACTTTAAGAATATTTAGCTTGTTTAGGCATCTTTTGCGAAAACAGGCAATATGCTCTCCAAATGTTAGTTTCCGGTCAAAGATGACTACCAGAAATTTTTGAAAATTTTTACAAGTGAGTTATATATCATTTAGTGGCAGTTCGGGATTGGGGTACCCCCAGTCCTCGTTTCCGCATAAAATGTACTATGGCACTTTTTTCTGCCGAGAACTGAAATCCGTTTCAAAAACACCACTTGCACAGTTTGTTTATGCAGAGCTGGAGTTGTCGCTTGGCAACTCGCCGAGATAAATTCCTGAGAGAAATTTTCAGGTCATCGGCATATAAAAAGTGCTCGATGGGCCGAGAAATTTCACGGGAGAGTGAATTTATCTGAACAAAAAATAATGTAACACTTAATATGCACCCCTGGTGAACGCCCGTTTCCTTCATAAACTCGTCAGAAAGAACAGCTCCCCAGCGCACCTGAAAAGTGCGATATTTTAAGAAGTTCTTAATGAATATCATCATGTTACCATTAAAACCCATTGACACCAGCTTACTAAGAATACCATGCCGCCATGTTGTATCATATGCCTTAGCAAGATCAAAGAGAACTGCCACCAGATGTTCACGCTTCACAAAGGCCAAGCGAACCTCCAAATCCAGAGACACAAGACGATCAAGGGTGGAGCGGTTTTTGCGAAAACCACACTGAGCTCGTGATAGTAAGTTTTTTTACCTCGAGGCATAAAACAAGACTTGAATTTATCATGTGTTCAAGCACCTTGCAGAGGCAGTTGGTGCGAGCTACTGGTATGTAGTTCTCAGGATTTGTGTGATGTTTTAATGGCTTTGGATGGGCTATAACGATTGCTTTCCTCCAGGATGTTGGGAACACCCCCGTTTCGCATATTCTGTTGTAGAACTTCAGAAGAGCAAGTTTGGAATCAAGGGATCAGTTAGCAATGATTTTATAGTGTATGGTGCCTAAGCCAACTGCAGAATTCCGGCAATGTAGGGTCGATAACTTCAGCTCTCGAAAAGAGAAAGGTTTGTTGTAAAGTTTCCCGCTACTGATTTTTTTTTTTTTTGCAGTAATTTTCTTTTTACTCGCGTGCAGTAAATTAGAAAAGGGTTTTGATATGAAGACTTGCTGTATACTACTGAAAAAGTATGTCCCAACTGATTTGCCTCATCTCTGGCAGAGCACACTTGAACGGTTCGATCTTTGGGAATAGAGAGTCGGGTATCATTATGCAAGCCCTCCATCTTCCGTACTTTGTCCCAGATTTCTTTTATTGATGTGCCCTGGGTAACGTCCGAGGTGTATTTGCTCCAGGAGTTTTTCTTTTGGCTTCTAATTATGCGGTGGGGCTCTGATTTGCTTCTTTTAAGGGCGATAAACACTCAGAAGTGGGATACCTCTTGAACTTTCCCCAATACATATTTTTATTTTTCTTGGCTTCTGTACATTCTGGACACCACGAGGGTTTTGGGTATTTAGGAAACCGTGATGATGTTCTTGGAATTGAAACTGTTGCCGCGTCAATTATGACAGTTGTCAAAGTAGACGTGGCCTCATCGATATTAAGTGCGATGAAACCATCCTCAGGAATCTGGGCCTGTTCACTGAATTTCGTCCAGACTGTCTTCTCAATGACCCACCGAGGCACTCTTTTCGGAACACAAGGAGTAGTGGACGAGTGTTGGATGACACTGGGAAAGTGATCACTGTTATATTGCCGCGCGCCAAGTAGGCAGCGCGGCCGTAGCCTAACGGTTATCGCGCTTGCCTCCCACGCGAAGGGCCAGGGTTCGATTCCTGGCCGCGGCTATGCATTTTTGTTAACACTGTAATGTGATGTTCTGGTGAAATCGAGAACCGTCTAGCTGATTCGAGGTCAGAATTTTCTACGCGTCGAACCTTCTACGTCGAATGCTCCAGAAGCCAACGTGTGTACAAAAGCGGCTCCGCAGGCAAGCCGGAGTCAGTTTCGCTCCAGCGTTCGACTGTGCTGCTACGCCGACTTCGACGCCCGCGACGCTCTGTTATTATCTTTGTTCTCCCTTTAGTTTTTGGCACAAGTTCGCCACATTAAACGTTTATTTCTTCCCGTTTATTTCCTTTTATTTTGGTCACCACCCGTGACATTTTGGTGGAGGTGCGGGGTAGCGCATGCCCGTGCAGCGTTCCCCTCCCAGGGCCCGCAGTGCAAGCCCGATTCCGAGCCCGGTGAGAACACCACTCGACGCGGAACCTGAAACTCGGACCAGTCGCCGCACCCAAGGTCTGCACCCGGAATACGGACTTCTGCCACCCAGGACCAAGCAGCCGACGAAGCCGACGATGGACGGCCAGCAGTCACAGACCCCGGCCGCTCCTGCCTTCATCTACCTGCCAGTCGCACCCCGGACTCCGACGCCATTCCACGGGGACGCCCACGAAGACGTCGAGGACTGGCTTCAACAGTACGAGCGGGTGGCCCAGCACAACCGATGGACGGACGACCAGCGCCTGCAGAACCTTTACTTCGCGCTCGAAGGAACGGCCAGGCACTGGTTCGAGAATCGGGAGACATCATTGATCTCGTGGACCGCCTGCAAGAATGAGTTGAGGCGAACTTTCACAAACCAGTATCGACGGGAGAGGGCCGAGGACCTTCTTCGAATGAGAACCCAGGGCGCAAACGAGTCCATCACCAGTTTCGTCGAGGATGTCCTGCGCCTGGTCACTCGCGCCGACCCTCAAGCCACCGACGAAAAGAAGTTGCGGATCCTGATGCGAGGCGTACGAGATGACATTTTCGGAGGCCTCGTCCGCAACCCGCCGACCACCGTCGAAACGTTTGTAACAGAGGCGACCAACATTGAACGGGCCCTGCAAGCACGAGCCGCTCACTTCCACCGAGCTCCTGCCGTCGCTGCACCCACGCCGTCAAGCTGCGCCCTCAGCACCAATATTCCGGGGATCCGAGAAATAGTCCGGGACATCGTCCGTGAAGAACTGAAGAAGCTGATACCTGCCGCCGAACACCCAGCTTCACTCTCGATCGCCGAGATTGTTCGAGAAGAGGTCCAGCAAGCGCTCCAGCCAGACGTTCTCGCCGACGCCGCACCGAAACCACCAGCTGTGACCTATGCCGCCGTTGTTCGTCGTCCGCAGCCCCCTACTGCTCGGCACTACCCAGCTGCACCCCAACGAGAAGTCTCTTCGCCGCAGTACGCGCCGCGCCAAGAGCAGCGTGGACTTCGAAAGACCGACGTGTGGCGCACGGATGACGGACGCCCGGTGTGCTTCCACTGCGGGGAGGCTGACCACGTTTACCGGAGGTGCCCCTACCGCCAGCTCGGCCTGCGAGGATTCGCTCCAAACGACCGTCGACCTCGTTTTGGAGAACGACCAAGGGACATCGAGGAATACCTCCGTCGACCTCGTTTTGGAGAACGACCAAGGGACATCGAGGAATGCCTCCGTCGCCCTCCGTCACCAGCGCCCACCGCACCTCGAGGTTCCCGTTCTCCATCCCCCCGACGTTCCGCGTCGCCTTTCCGTCGGTCGCGCCGTGACAGCCTGTCCCCCCTATCCCGTCGGGAAAACTAAGTACGGCAACGCCTGGAGGTGCCGTTGCCGAAGACGACCCGAGTAAAGAGCCTCCAAGAACGCCGGAGCGCTCCCACTCTCCCGACGTCACGCATCGCTACGACGCCCCTGCAACGGTGTCCAACAACCTAAACGTCGTCATCGACGGCCACGACGCATCGGCACTCGTGGACACCGGAGCAGACTACTCAGTCCTGAGTGGGAGGCTCTCCCGCCGCCTTCGAAAAGTCATGACGCCGTGGGAAGGACCCCAAATACGAACCGCCGGAGGACATCTCATCACACCAGTCGGGAGATGCACTGCTCGCGTCGAGATCCACGGTGAAACGTGCCCTGTCAAGTTCGTCGTTCTACATGACTGTTCGAGGGACGTTATCCTCGGAATGGACTTTCTCTGCGAGTATGGCGCCGTCATCGACCTCGGAACAAACCGGCTGACGCTACGAAAACCTGCTCCACCAGCGGAGGAACCCCAAGCGACGTCACCCACGGTCCGAGTACTCGCACACCACGTAAACCTACCACCGCGGTCGAGTGTTTTCGTACTTGTCGGGATCGATAAAGCTTCCTCTGGCGAAGTAGGAGTAAATAATAACAAAGCGTCGATAGCGTCGAGGTCGGCGAGACAGCAGAGTCGAGCGCTGGGGCGAAACTGACTCCGGCTTGCCTGCGGAGCCGCTTTTGTACACACGTTGGCTTCTGGAGCATTCGACGTAGAAGGTTCGACGCGTAGAAAATTCTGACCTCGAATCAGCTAGACGGTTCTCGATTTCACCAGAACATCACATTACAGTGTTAACAAAAATGCATAGCCGCGGCCAGGAATCGAACCCTGGCCCTTCGCGTGGGAGGCAAGCGCGATAACCGTTAGGCTACGGCCGCGCTGCCTACTTGGCGCGCGGCAATATGGGTTTTGATGAAGAGGCCAGGGCAATTTCGTAAAAAGAGAAGCTGAAAAAAAAATAGTAAGTCTATGTCAGAGTATTTTACAGGCAAGATTAGGGTAATATGCGTAGGAGAGTTGTCTTTTAAAAGATCCTCTGAATGTTTTAGCAAAAACTTTTCCACCACTTTGCCTCTAGAGCCATCCAATTGACTTCCCCATAGTCTATTGTGAGCATTCAAATCTCCAAGAAGGAGGAAAGGGCTTGGGAGTTTACTTACAAGCTGTTCTAGATCTGTCAACGTGATTTGTTCCTTAGGTGGAAGATAAAGAGAGCATACAGTTACCGTGATACCGATGTAGATAGGTGCAGAAACTGCTTCCAAGTTTGAGGTTAAAGGAATATGCTCTGGAGGACACGATGGCAGCACAATGAGAGTCACTCCTCCACCTCTCACATCCGGAGGACGGTCTTTGCATTATACTGCTCATCAGTCCAGCGGAGTGCACAGCACGGTCATAACTTCTCCGTTTTGACCCCCAGGAAACGAAGCTGGGATAATCTGCAACTACATCGTCATCGCAGCCACAGCAAGGCAGTGCATGGGCCGACAACAGGCCACTATCAAGAACGACGTCACTTCGTCGCCGCCCAACAACATCTACCAGGCGGCGCACACACACGGCATATAAGCGGCGCCAGGCGAGGGAAGGACGCAGTCCAGCGGAGTGCACAGCACGGTCATAACTTCTCCGTTTTGACCCCCAGGAAACGAAGCTGGGATAATCTGCAACTACATCGTCATCGCAGCCACAGCAAGGCAGTGCATGGGCCGACAACAGGCCACTATCAAGAACGACGTCACTTCGTCGCCGCCCAACAACATCTACCAGGCGGCGCACACACACGGCATATAAGCGGCGCCAGGCGAGGGAAGGACGCAGTCCAGCGGAGTGCACAGCACGGTCATAACTTCTCCGTTTTGACCCCCAGGAAACGAAGCTGGGATAATCTGCAACTACATCGTCATCGCAGCCACAGCAAGGCAGTGCATGGGCCGACAACAGGCCACTATCAAGAACGACGTCACTTCGTCGCCGCCCAACAACATCTACCAGGCGGCGCACACACACGGCATATAAGCGGCGCCAGGCGAGGGAAGGACGCAGTCCAGCGGAGTGCACAGCACGGTCATAACTTCTCCGTTTTGACCCCCAGGTGGGTGCAGGCATTTGCCTAGCAGTTTGTTGTACTTGTTACTCCGCTGGACTGCCTTCCCTTTGCACTGTCGTTATGTACAACGCGGGAGAGTCAGACGAATGTTTGGCATGCTTAAAATCAATCGCAGCAGACAGCCAAGCGCTCAAATGCTCAGAGTGTGGGAACACCTACCACATCGGGAAGTGCGCAGGCATCACAAAAGCAAAGTTAAAAGCCATGGAACCAGAGGGACTCCCGTCTTGGAACTGTGTCACCTGTAGAGTGCATTCTCAACGGCAAGCTCCCCAAAAAGATAGCCAGGGAACAGCAATGGCAAGCGAAACTGACGAACAAAAACACACAGCTATGATGGAGCAGATATTGAAAACAAACCAGAAGCTAGGGGAAGTCCTATCTAGAATCGAGAAAATCGAACAGAACCTAAACATCCAGTCTCTTAAGCATGACACCACGATTGAAAAGCTTGATAAACAAGGAAAAACTACTCAAGCGATAGAAACCTCGATAACCATGCTTTCCAAGCAATATGATGACCTTGTAAAAAAGTAGACTCATTAACACGTGTCACGACCGAACTAAAAAAAAGGACGAATGAGATCGAACAGCTCGGGTATGAAAGGGATGCAAGGATTAAAGATCTTGAACGGGCAGTGGAAAACGCGGAACAATACTCCAGAAGAAAGAACATAGAAATTCATGGAATTACAGAGCACGATCGCGAAGACCTGACAGCAGTCATAAAGAACCTGGCAACAAAACTGAACTTATCAGTGCCTCAGCCCGATAAGATAGAGTCTATGCACAGACTTAAAGCGAAGGATGGTAAGATACCTCCTATCATTGTACGCTTCAAGGACAGATCGGAACGAGACAAATGGGCCTCCAAACGTACAGCCTTGAAGGACGAACAGGTGTACATCAACGAGAACTTGACCAGGCTACAGCGGTGGTTGTTTTGGAATACAAAGGATTGTGCGAGGGAGATGAGTTATAAATACGTCTGGATGAAGAACGGAAAAATTTTTGTGAGAAAGAGGGACGGAGCGGCTGCAATTCGAATTGATGACGAAAGTGACCTGAACAAAATTCAATAATGTCTTTCGATACATTTGAAGAATGGGATAATCATACCAAAAAAGTTCTAACTGAAGAGGGAAAAAGGAAAGAAGACCAGATCCTACATATCGTTCAAATAAATGTTAGAAGCCTTAAGAAGCACAGCGATGAATTGAATGTTTACATAGCACATGCACTGGTTGATATCGATGTGCTTATACTTACCGAAATAAATGTTGAGATAAACGAACCGCTCCACTTCCCCATACATGGGTACCATGAAATGTCTGTACGGCGCGAAGGGAGGAAAGGAGGGGGGATACTGATATACGTTAAAAATGGCTGGCTTTTCGACCGTATTGAGGTATCTTTGCAGCATGCCGAAGCTCTTGTGATGAATATACATAAAGCCGCTATATCGTTCACTATATGTGCCATCTATAGACCACCCAGTGGAAATCTACATTTATTCTATGAAGAATTTGATAAACTGATAAACAGATTTAACAACAACGATTATATAGTTATAGCAGGCGACTTAAACATTGACGTTTCGAGTCAAGATAAATACGGAGTCTCGGATTACCTGAACATATTGTCCAGTTACGGGCTAGAAAATGTGATCAATGGTTACACTAGAGAAGAGCACCTCGCAGATAAAATCACAAGAAGCAGCATTGATCATATAATAGCCCGAGCAAGCAATTTATTCTTTATAGGTGGCATAATTAAACAGAAAGTAGCAGATCATTACTTTGTTGCTCTACGGATATTTGAGGAAAACTGTACACAACAGATGCAAGAAATTCAATACAAACAAATTATTGACAACAGAAAAGTAGATTACAGTATAAAGAAGTACAACTGGAACTCTCTTTTACATCTTGAACATGTAGCCCTTTATGAAGCGGTGGTCGAGAAACTTGGGAGCATATACGAAAGTTCAAAAAAGGCGATCAAATTAAGAAAAAGGAATTGTAGCAACCGGTGGATTGATAATGAAATAGTTGAGTTAAGTTTTGAGAAAAATAAATTATGGAACAGATGTAGGCAAAATCCGCAAAATAAATCACTTAAGGAAGAGTATAGGCGAATAAGGAACAGGGTAACAGCAAAAATAAGGTTATCCAAAAAGAAGTTCCGTACAGCACAGCTCAAACAGTGCAGGAAGAACATCAGGGAAACGTGGAATACTGTTAATCAAATCATAGGCAAACCCCCCAAAGATAACGCGGACGAATCTCTAAAGAAAAATTTTGCAACAACCAATTTCGATACACTAAGTGATAACTTTAATCGCGCTTTTGTTAAGCAGGTGCAAGACCTACGTAAGCACGCAAACAAATCTACCACAAAACCTAATTTACGGAGCCATACACAAAACTCCGCGTACATGCCGGAAATAACAGAAGTAGATCTACAACATATAGTTAGCAATATAGTAACGTCAAAACCGCCCGGATACGACCAAATAAGGCCCAGAGATCTGCGCGTTCATTTTGACAGTCTACAAAATGTTCTTTTGGCGATATTAAACGGAATTTTTGAAACAGGAGATATACCTAATAAGATGAAGGTGTCGATAGTGCGGCCAATTTATAAAAAAGGGAACAAAAAAGATGTTTCCAATTACAGGCCCATAGCTTTATTGTCAGTCATTCATCAGATAATGGAAAGATTTATTTTAAAAACTATGACCTCGTTCTGCGACAAATTCTCGTTAATAAGTAACTGTCAGTATGGGTTCCGGAAAAATAAAAATACGTCACTTCTACTCGAAGACGTAGCGGATTTTATTAATGAGAAGATAGACAATAATAAAATTATACTTGCCTTATTTTTAGACTTAACTAAAGCGTTCGATACAATAGATCATGATATTCTACTAGATAAACTAGAAAGTCTGGGATTCCGAGGACCGTTCCTTAGATTTTTCAAAAATTACTTTACCAGCCGAACACAGAAAGTAAGAATTAGCAATAGTATAAGTGACACCATCAACCTCACCTGCGCTGTACCCCAGTTATCGGTATTAGGCCCAATGCTATTTAATATATACATGAATGACTTTGCTTCTTTGCCTTTAATATCAAATATATATCAATATGCAGACGATACCACTTTAGTTCTAGCAAACGAAAATTATAGTTCTGCGGCGTCCGCTTTACAAGAAGACATCAAACAAATAATGAACTGGTTTGTAAAAAACTACATTTTTGTAAATGAAAACAAGACTACTTTAATGTGCTTCAGAACCCATCAAAAGCGTATTCACCTCACCAAACCCATATTTTTACATTCTGCGGAATGCACGAATTGTTGCTGTCCACCACTACCATACGCAACAGCAACTAAATACCTAGGAATTTACTTTGACGAACATTTATCCTGGAATTTGCATACGGATAACCTAATAAAGCAGTTGAGGATGATTTCATCTTACTTATACAGACTTCGTAGTCACGCGGACGTCACATTAAGGAAAACAGTTTACCAAATGTTAGGTGAATCAAAATTGAGGTATGGTATAACAATCTACGAATTCTGTTCGAACACCAAAAAGCAGAAAATTGATAACATGATAAAAAGAATGGTAAAGAACGTCACTTATGGAACCCGGCTCGAGCACATCCCATTCGAAGAACAGCTTATCGAACTTAATCTTCTGGCGATAGGTAATCTGAGGAACTATACAATCATCACGTCAAACTACTTCACGACCGATTACAAGACAAAGTCAACCAGACAAAAACAGCTTAGGAGGACCGAGATATATGATATTCCTAGAGTATATACGAATTATGGAACACGATCAAGAAGTTATTATGTCCCGAATCTCTTTAACCAACTTCCTAGCAATTTGCAGGAAAGGCAATCATTACGTACTGTGAAAAAAGAAATATTGAAATGGTGTCAAAGCAGTTCGATTTGATTTTGGAAGTGGGCCCTGGGATTTTATTCACAATCTCGCCTTGTCACTCATGTCAAACAATTTTGTCGCTTCTTTTTTTTTTTATTACTGATTCATGGCCGCTGCTTGTGTTGGTTTTTGTGTAGTGACTTTGCTGTTGAACATTTAGTTTCGAATATTTTCTTGTTGCTTTTGCGTTTCATTATCGGAATTCACGAGCAACGTCTACGGTATCTTTTTTACATATGTATATATTTTTCATTATTTTTTGTTTTTCGCTCGGATAGACATTTTCCGTGTTGAGCGTTACTTGTCGTTTTTAGTTACTGCTGCATGCGGTGTTTCTTCTTTTTACGCGGGATGAATGTAACGGATATGATTGCACGACGCAAAGTTCAATCCGCGAAGTGTTCATGATTATTGAGCCACAGTACGCCACCCCACGGGTTCTTGAAATTTAGTTTTTGTTTTATTCTCGTTGCTTCTTTTTTTTTTCTGTAGTAATGCGTTTTTGGGGGGGGGGGGGGGGAGGGAGACTTGTAGAGTTGGACTGCCCGTTCTCACACACAAGCACACATGTGCTTAAGTGAGACGATTCTGGAAAATGTATTTTTGAAAGAAACCTGGAATAAACTATTCTATTCTATTCTATTCTATTCTATCTGCCAAATCTGAACGAGGCCGACTCAGAAAGGAAGGTTTCCTGAAGACACTTCAGATCTGGGTCTAGGGCCTGCACCAGATCCTTTAAATTTTCAATGTTTGAGCGTGCTCCTCTGCAGTTCCACTGCAAAATATTCACTGGCAGTATGCTAGGGCGGTCCTGTTATGCGAGGGCTCTGTTTATTTCTTGGTTGCTTGTCAACTTGCATAGGGTAGCCTGATCTGCAGGATTAGGGCAGGATTTAGCCATCCCTCCTTGTACACCTGGGGGTTCATCATGCGAGCAGGATGCACCATGATTACACTCGGGCGCATCCAGAGCATTTGATTGAGGTGTACTATGTTGTTTTTTTATGTAGTACGGGAACGTTCAACAGAACCTTTTGGGAGTGTCCAAATGAAGGTGACTTGTTAGATTTCACCTTCTCCTGAACCTTGGCGTTGGGAGTGGCCGATGTTCTGACAGCGCTCCCAGAGTGATGAGAAGAGGAGGATAGGGAGCCCCGAGGTGCCTCCTCTGCACACTGTCGGGGTTGCGAGGAACCACCGAGACGCACCGACGTGTCGGTTGTTTGAGTCATGGGAGTCTGTAACGGTGTGTTATCCACCCTTGGTCTTGTAAGAAAAAGGGGTATAAATGGGGCCACCATATCCTGACGGGAGTATTGTGTACCCACAGAGGTCTTTGGCGGCGCAGCCCCCCTGGCTGCCGCCCCAGCATACGTGCCTCCGTGCAGGAAGGAGAGACGCTTACGTGCTTCCTGGTAAGTCAAGTTTTCCTTTGTCTTTAGAGTTGTTATTTTCTTTTCCTGTTTGAATCTAGGGCACGAACGAAAGTATGCCGGGTGAGGTCCTCGGCAATTCACGCAGGTATGCGAGTCACTAGAACAGTTGTCTGTGGGGTGATCGTTGCTTGCACATTTGGCATATGTCGTTTTTTCTCTGCACGTGATTGACCCACGGCCAAAACGTTGGAAGTGAAAGCAACGCCTTTGATTGGGGACGTATCGTCTTACTTTGTAGTTAAGGTAGCCGGCCTTGACTGCGGAGGGGAGGCTTGTTTATTTGACCTTTAAAACTATATGTTTAGTGCCCCTTTCCTGGCCATCACGACGGAGAGGGATGCGTCGCACAGGGATGACTCCCTGATCTTTAAGACCTTCAGAATCTCTTTGTTCGGGCTTCCAAGTAGATAATCCTCAGATATGACGCCCTTCGTGCTGTTGAGAGAGCTGTGAATGGTCACAAAAGCGGCATATTCTTGGATTTCGTTGAGGGCAAGTCGTGCAGTACTCTGCTCTGCAGTATGGACTTCAACAAGGTCGTCACCAGAAAAAAGCTTCTTTGCTTTGAAATTTCTTCCAACTACCATCTCCAAAGGTTTTGCGACTAGGAGAGGGGAACGTTTTGCGAGCGGTTTTTCCTCGTTGTCCGAGTCCATGACCAAACATTTTGTAAAAGTTTTCGGCGTCGTGGTATGATTCTTTAGAAGTTTGTTCTCGGTGCGGGCCCTTTTGAGAGCCCGATCAGAGTTTTTGTTTAGCTTGGGACCCATAAAGTAGGGAAGGAAATTCAGTGCCCGGGTGCACTGCCCACCAAGGAGCCCAATAAGGGGGTAGGTAATGTGCCATAGCAAGATGAGCATGGCTGTCACAATTACTCTACCAGTGCTGCCCGGGCACTATACCCTAATGTGGTTGCAGGGACAGGTCCTGTTTCCACTCAAGGTTGGCCCTTACCACCTAAGAAGGGGAAAAAGGAAGAAAGAGAGTGTAGAACAAAAGAGAAAGAGGTGGGAGTGAAAGTGAAAGAAGGAAGAAGAAGGTTGAAGAGGCGATTGACTGAATCATCCTGGTCGGGCCAAGCCAGGACAATCGTCTACGAGAAGCAGGGACTGAAGCGGTGTATTGCCTCGCCCGGAAGGCCCTGAAGGGTCCAAACGTACCCCGGGCTTAGCTCAACCGCAAGGATCCCCTTTTCCCGGACACGGGCACCCCACGCACAGCCAGACGTGGGTGGGCGAACTCACATGGCTCGGGATTTGTAGTGACGCCACTCCCCAAGCACCTACTTGAAGTAGGTGCCCCCTGCGTGCGGGTATGGTGGCCCAAATGGCTGGGGTCCGTGGTGACGCTACTCACCAAGCACCTAGCACCTAAGGTGCAGGCGCCCCCTGCAGAGCTCGAGGTCCGTGGAGGTGCTACTCTCCGAATACCTGCTTTCGCAGGTGCCCCCCTGTGAGGACTTTCTAACAGAACTCAAGAAAAAGGAGTGTCATGCAGACCGGGACTTGCATGGCCAAACACGCGCCATGAGTCCTTACTGCCACTGTCGTCGCCCGTGACGCGTGACTGGACGTTAACACGCATCTCTTTAGGTTCAGTCCTGAGCCACAGCTGCGCACCAGTTTCCTCCGCTGCGGGATCTTCAAGGGATGACATTGGATCTTGCAGTTGCTTCAAGACCTGGCCTATCTCAACGTCAGTGACCGACGCGTCAGACGCGGGGTCACGACCGCCTTCGTCGTCGTTGCTGTCCTTCGCCAGACCAGCTGCCCGCTGAAAACGCACTTGCTCTTAACATGATGCCTCCACCGTCTTCTCGCCCTCAACGCCTGGACCTTGCGGCACGCACTCGGACTTGCTCGTTCCGGGTGCAGAAGCCAGCTGACTGGCGACTGCCTCCGCAGCCCTTTTAAACGAGTGTCTGAAAAATAAACGTTCAGCTGTGTTGGAGACTGGTGGAGATTTGGGCCAGTTCGTTCATTGCAAGCAAAAAGCGCCGAAAGAAATACAGGGACACACACGAAGGGAAACAGGACAAGGCGCTTTTTGCTTGTGTTGGAGACGTTGTGTTGTGGTCGTCCCCTTCTGTGTTCCTGGGTGTCGGTTTTTATTACCATGAAGCGTAATGTGTGTATAGTAGAGGATCCTCAAGCGCAGGAGAGCGGCTCTGAAGTGCAGTAGTGGCCTGAGAAGAGCAAATTTTTTTTTGTAGAACATGAATTGGGCGGTACCTAGCGCCACCTAGCCTAGCTCCTTGCAATTACTCTGCTTGACCCCTCCATCTGGTGGCTAGCGATTTAACCTTTCACACTACGCGATAAACAGCGGCTTCGAGTGTGTTCTTTCGAGAGCGGCTTTTGGTTCGCGATTTGAGTTTGCCCTTTTCCGTGATGTGCGGTTGACGAAGGAATTGTGGCTCAAGGAACAGCAAAGGTAAGACGTAAAGTGCGCCAAGTAACTGGGTATCGGTTGTCTCGGTTTAACATCGCAGTGCTGTCGACGAGAAGACCGAGTAACTGCTTTCGAAACGCAAGTTTCTGTACCTGTGGGGCGAATCTGGCTTCGGAAATAAACACAGTTTGCGGAAATCTAGTGTGACGCTTTTGTTTGCTGCAGCTCTCGTCCCGTACAAGAGACGTGGCGTCCTCGTTAAGCCTTATTGGGCTCGATTTGCTCGATTCCGGGCCGCCATATTGAGATGCAAGCGACAGAGAAACTTTGCTCCCCTGCTTCAGGGACGAAAGTTTCTCCCTTTCTAAAGGAACATAGGTTACAAGACCGTTCCTCCCCTAAGGGAGGACTATCCATACCCTTTTTTCTAAGAGTGTAGGGTATTGCTGGAGCAACTGCTCGCAACTCAAAAAATGAAAGCCGTTTACAAATCCCTGTAACGCCGAAATGGAGCGCAGCTCTTGAGGAGGAGTAGGGAAGGGTACTGAGGGGGTCACGTCACCTGCGGGTAGTCACGTGACCCCGGGCGGGTCACGTGATCTCGGGGGGGGGGCGGGTCACGTGACCTTGGGGGGTCAAATGATCTCGGGGGCTCACGTGACCTCGGGGGATCACGTGACCCCCCCAAGGCCACCCCAGGTCATGTGACCTCGGGCGGTCACGTGACCTGGGGTGGCCTTGGGGGTCACGTGGGGGTCACCTTGGGGGTTACGTGACCTTGAGGTGACCTTGGGAGGGGTCACGTGACCTCGGGGAGTCACGTGGCGGTCACGTGACCTTGGGGTGACCTTGGGAGGGGTCACGTGACCTCGGGGTCACGTGACCTTGGGGAGAAGGCCATGCGATCTCGGGGTCAGGTGACCTTGGGGTGACCTTCGGGTCACGTGACCTTCAGGGGGTCACGTGGGGTCACCTTGGGGGTTACGTGACCTTGAGGTGACCTTAGGAGGGGTCACGTGACCTTGGGGTGACCTTGGGGTCCCGTGGCCTTGAGATGACCTTGGTTGCGCCGACGGCGACGGCGACGCCGACGCCGCTCAAGCCGGAAACTGGCCCCTGAGAGCTGCGCTCTAAAAGAAATATCCCAAAACATTGCCGACATAAAGGGTGAGCAGCAGTCGACTAAGTCTTGGTGTGCTAGTGTAAATAATCGCCTTGGTCTTATAGAGACATCTATTGATGAACTTAGGTCAACCACCAAAAGGGTTCAAGGCTGCGAGGATAGGTTAGTGGATGTTGCTAGCACGATCGGGGATCGTAAACGAAATATCAACGACCTTGAAAATAGGGGCATACGAAACAACTTAATCATTCATGGTAATGAAAGGAGATGTCAATGAAACGGCTGATCAGCTTAATGAAAAGGTTTGCACGAATATATTTTCTACCAAGCTTCAGGTTAACGTTTCTACTGCCGAGAAGATCCATTGATTAGGACGCAATCAAGCAACTAAACTAAGACCCGTAATAATGAGCTTCAGAGATTACAACCAGAAAATGAGCATTCTCAGTGATGCTACAATACTAAAGGGGACGGGCGTTTTCATTAATGAAGACTACTCCTACGAGTTACTTCAAATACGCAAAAAGCTATGGGACAGCTCGCAGGCTGAGAGAGATAGGGGTGATAAAGTAACCCTTCCATACAACAAGTTAAAGATAAATAACGTAAGTTATCAGTGGGACAACAACTTGCAAAGCCGCGTGCGTCCCAATCAGCCTTTGACCCCCCACCCCCAGCGGTACAAACTGCATCGGATTGACTTCAACGATCAAAAAAATTTTACTATAAGGCTTCTGAACATAAACGCTCGTAGTCTGGTTAACAAAGTCGACGCTCTGGAAGCTACTTTATATGCACACGATCCGGACTTTGTAGCAATAACCGAAACATGGCTGAATGTTAGAATAAATGGCTGAAATTGTACCTCCTGCCTTTGCGATCATTAGGGCTCGAGGTGGTGGTGTCGCCCTAATCGCTAAAGAATATTTGAAATTTGAGCTCCTGGATGACGTTCCAGGCTGTATGGATACAGCAACTACAAAGTACAAAATATATTATTACTAAAAGAATGTCAACCAAGAATTGAAGAAAGGAGACACGGCGTTGATTCTCCTTTCAAGCGAGAAAAAAAGGCTCATGCAGTGAAGGGTACCTTCAATTGCAGTGCAAAAAAAAACTAGCTGGAATTATGAGCTGTATATCGAAGGAATGGTAAAAGTGTTCCCTGTGGACTTAATTAAAATTAACTGTTTTATTAGCTGGTTATTCATTAAAAAATTATAGCACAAATACGAAAACAGGAAGGAACAATAGTACAAAAAATATGTGTATGTTTATACAACCGGAAGTTAATCAGCCTCTGTGCGCGTCTGGTGTCTCAGCTGTAGAGAAGAAATTTGGCCAGTGCGGTAAAAACGCTAATTTCGGGACTTTAGCGTGCACCACGCTGTAGTGATACACGCTACCCGCTCATTCAGATCGAAACGGGAAAGGCTGGAGATTGAGCACAGGATCCCTGGGTTCTGCAGCGCGAGCTTTCGTTCCATGTGCTGCGAGCTGGTATGCGCTAACCCGCTCGGCCACCCATCCCCCGACAATAGGACAGTACAGAGCGCTACTAACAACTCATTATTTACAGCTTTCATTATGAAAAATTTCAGTGCAGTGAACTACGGGAATAGATGCGATAAAGCACCGAGAAAAGGTAAACAAGAAGGGTAAGCAATGAACAAAAAAAAAAGTGAAGAAATCATATTAAAAACACAGTTTCCGTTAGATTTTGAAAACGATAATGCTTCTCTTTTTGAGAGAGTGTTAAACAAGGTGTGTTTATGAATATGACTTCTTGATCCTTCATAGATTTTTCCTCATGAACCTATCTGGCCCTCTTATTTTGGTAGCGCTTGAGGATTTGAACTTTTCCTTATCTCTTTAATCTTCACCATAAGGGCACCTTGCCATCCACGTCAGAAACTGTGTATGCACCACCATGTTTACTCAAACTCGAATCCTCAAGGGCTACCCCAGCAAGAGGGCTAGAGAGGTTCATGGGGCCAAGTCTCTCATGGATCGAGGAGACATACGTAAAAACGCACCTTCTGTAGCACTGTCTCGAAGACAGCAGCATTATCTAAAACTTGTTTTTTTAATCTCTTAGGTACTGTGTTTTTTTTTACTTTTTTTAGTTTTTAGGTTTTTTTCTTTTTTTTTACTGATTCATCGCATCCATTCACTTAGTTCACTCGCAGAGCTCCGTCGTCTTTTATTCTTCTTTCCTATCCTCATATTTTGCGCTTTAATTCTGTAATGCCACTTGAACATATTGAAGAGGTACAAGAAAAAAAAAGAGCGCGAGCAAACGAATCTATGCTGCGGAACGTTAGTGTGAGTCGGCGATGGTGTTAATGCTCTCGACGAGAGAGACTCGGACGAGGTCCCAATTCTTGCTCTGAGCCAGCAGCGAGATTTGCATGACATATTTGTCAGTTGCTCCTTGTACCCAGAGAAGAAGCAAGAAGTCAGGGCACCAATCGCAAGGTATGCGGAGATTGTTTCTCATTTACCCGGAAATACTGATCTGATGAACTGCGAGCTAAAGTTGACCACTCGAACGCCAGTGCACATTAAACACAACCCTTTGCCACTAAAGCTGCAGGAATGGCTGGAGGAAGAAGCAAACGAGAAGCTCAAAATGGGTGTGATCGAACGATCTACGTCACCATGTAACGCGCCGGTGGTGATGGCAGGAAAAATTGACGGGTCGTACGGATCTTGCATACATCTCAGAAGACTGAACAACGTCAGGTTATCTGATGCGGAACCGATACCCAGGATGGACATTATATTTGGGAAGGTGGGCCAGAAGAATTTATCTTCTAAACCTAATTTGGCCAAAGGGTAGTGGCAAATCACCGTGCAAGGCGCGTGAAGAGAGAAGAGGGCATTTTAATCTTCAAGTGCACTTCATCAAGTTAGGTTTATGCCGTTTGGTGTAAAGCCTGCGCCGGCGAATTTCGTGAAGCTGGTGCGGAAGTTTCTTGATGGTGTGCCTGATGCGTATCATTGCGTCAATGATGTGCCTGCGGTGACTGACACCTCGAAGCAACACATCGACACTCAGGAAAAAAAACATTTTGAATAGTTTGTGCACCGCCGGCATAAATATAAAGCCAAAGAAGTGCGAAATTGGATTTCACGAGATCAGTTTCCGAGGAACCGATCAAGATTTTCACAAATTCCACACAAACAGGAAATTTGGACAAGAATACGGGACGCACTGAGACCGACGACGAAGCGACTCGTTCGGTCTTTTTTTAGGCCTGACATGAATTTATCGGAAATTTATTAAGACGGAAGCCTACAATGTCTCATTGTTGTGTCGACTTTCAAAGTCCTTGAGCGAAAAGACGTCGGCGAAAGGAAAGGTACTAAAACGTTTACGTGACCACTCAGCTGAATTAGAGGCATTAGAATTAAGAAGGATGACAAAGCAAATTAAGAGGAATAAAAGTCAATTCCTAGATGTCGTCCTCTAGGCGTCGTTCTGGTCATCTTACCATAGGTCGTTTTAGAAGTCACCCTAGACGTCGTCCTGGACGTCGTCCGAGAAGTCGTCCTAGAAGTCGGCCTAGAAGTTCTCGACGTCACTCTAGATATCCTTCTAAACGTCGTCCTCGAGCTGTCGTTCTCGACGTCGTGCAAGACGTCGTCTTATGGGTATCGCTCCCGACGGCGTCCGAGACGTCGTCCTAGAAGTAGTCCTAGACGTCGTCATTGACTGGTTGTTGCCTTCCTACAAGTCAGCAGTCTTAAGTGTACTCATGTATTGTTTTCGCACTACCTTATATTGTTTTACTCTACCTTTCATGTCTCATCGTTCAGTCGATCTTCAATGCGGTTCAGCGAAAACACGTCGGTTAGAAGAAAGGTACCAAACCGTTTACGTGCCTCACTAGAGAACTAAGCTAACTGAAATTACGACCCACCATTCCCGAGAATGATGGCACAGCACATTGAGAAGGATGACTCCGCACATTAAAAGGGATGGCGCAGCAAATAAATTATGTTCTGTCTTTAATAGATCGGCGCTTTAGGGACAACATAGCGGACCCAGTGCAATTTTTGCGACGATGCGAGGATGGCGGCCTCCTTGAAAAACCTGGCAAAAAAAGGGCGCCCGGAACGACGTCGAATTGGAATAGGAGACCCAAACGGCTTTCCGATGATTGAAGGAAGCGGTGCCTTCACCTATCCTGATGGCACCAGATTTGAGCAAATTTTTTAAGCTACACATTGACGCTTAAGGTGCAAGCACCGGTGGAGTTTTTTTTGCAGTAGGTAGACGAGACGCTCCATCCTGTTGAGTAAGCCAGCTGCAAGTTTAACAAGGCAGAAAAAGTCTTCAGCACAACAGAACGGGAGTGTTTAACACTAGTGTGCACCATTGGAACGTTCATTATTTTTTTAGTACGACAGACATTTGTGCGTTCAGACTGATGAACAACCTGTGGATTTTATCAACAAGGCGAAGCGCACACAACAGCAGAATAATGAGGTAGAGCATGGCAATAATAAACCAAATAGAAGGGGAACAACGGGAACAAAGGACACACAAAAATCTCCAAGCACAGCAACAGGTGACTGGTGCGCGACCGAAAAAATCCGCCTGGTTCGGGTATCGAACCCGGGACCTCACCATTGCCAGTGGAGTGCTCTAACAACTGAGTTAACCAGGAGAAAGACGTCAGTAGGGCAAACAAGTTTTATCAGCTGCCACCAGTCTAACAATAACAATGATGAACGGACTGCATTTTTAAGCCTATGATTAAGATGCAATTATTGCCATTCTTCTGGAGCGCGCTTGCACCTTTGCATTAACTGCATCTTAATCGTAAAGGCAGAACAAGAAGTTACAAGACAACACTTCCACGTAGAAAACATAAGAATAATTATTGTAGACGCATACTTTTTCAGATCGAGTGACGTGGAGAACCAAGACCTCTATTTTTTTTTTAAATAAGTATGCAATCCGTTTATATTTGTATAACTCTCTTTGCGCATGAGTAGTCTGAGCTTCCAACTTATGTGGTAGGAATTTTGGTGTGAACATGCGCTAGTATTTTGACGGCGCTACGCAAGGATCTGATTTTGGGGTTTTGGCATGTAAAAGTGATATGGTGAAAAAAAGTGCGTGTGGTGCTAATTTTGCACCAAAAATGGTAGAGTGCGGGTTTCTGGGGTGCACACGAGTGGCATCGGGGACAACAGTGTGCATTTGCTACTGCGTCAAGCGATTTTTCTTTATCTGTGTGTGCAGGGAACGAGGTGATGGCTGAACAAGTACACCCAGCGATACCATCGAGGGTGAAAAAGAATAATCATGATAAGAATTTCTCGAAGTGTGGAGGTATTGTCACGGTTTCAATACGAAGAGACATCCCGAAAAGAAAAGAACCAAAATCTATTGAGTTCCTTTTTTTCTTTTTTTTTCTTTTGTGTCTCCGAAGAGGTGAAGAATGGGGGCATAAGAAAACGAGATCAGTGTTGGCCGGCACACGCACCAGAGGAAGAATTTGGCCTCGGCGTCGTCCCGTCGAAAGCGCCCTGGCGACTGTACGTACCTGCTCAGTACCGCTGGGACACTCATGCGCCTCCCCCTCCTCCCCCCCCCCCCCCCCCCCCCCCCCGCTTAGCCGGTGCAATTCTCTATACTTGGTCTCATCCTATGATGGACTAAAGGCAAAAGCTACGGACCGCCAGATCGAATCACGAGTCACTTAGAAATTGCATGACATTGCGCTTTGATGCACCTATCGGTGCCGGCGTCTCGGATCACTGATGGGGATGGGTGGACAGTGGTTCGAATTGAATAGCACTAAGTGACTCGTGAATTTTACATTGCAAAGAAATCCACGACGCACAAGCTGTTTGCACTGCCAAAGCTATAAACATGATGAGCGCTTTTTGATTCGGATCATTATTCGTCCAACGCTAATCAGGGCTAAGCATGTCATAGTTTAGCATGGAACGTGATTGGAACTGGCGGACCGTGGCTTCGGCTTTTAGTCCATCGTAGGATGAGACAAAGTATAGTCGGACGCGCTAATGGAGAAGGGTTCATTTCACGTAGGGATAGACTTCCGAAAGCGTGAAGTTTAACTTTCGCTTTTCCGTTTTTTTTTTTTCTTACAATCGTTTTTTTTTTTTTTTTTTTTATGCTTGTGCATGTTGTAAATATGAACTTTTTTTTCAGATCTCGGCTCGCCTACGCTGATTTTGTGCGCCATTTTGGGTGAACTTTGACAACACTATTTTTTTTCAAATGTTCGTACAAAAATGCAGGCTTTTCACCTTGTACCCTCGTGTAACAGTAATTTTTTTAACCCTTATAAACGATATGGTGCATGCTAGAAGCTGCGGATGCGGATTGGGTGCTTCGGGAGACATCAGGCCACGGACTGTTCGCCGTCGATCTCGGCGAGCTATATTTTGCACGCCCGGCGTCTGGCTTCGAGATTAGAACTGCGATGAAACATGCATTTGAATATATTTCGTGGGCACCATATCTGCTGGCACTGTTGTGCGCTGGTAGTGCACTCGGGTTTTCAGCGTTTGCAAGGGCGTCATTTGTGTGTAGATGAAGTAGCACATGCAAATGACGACTTGACATCTTGCATTGGCTTCGGCCGCTTTCATCGCTTCATTGTCGCATGGGTATTAGGTTTCCAACGAATACTCGGCGACATGTTGAAATAGATTTTTGCAGCACGAATTTTGTTGTTAATTTTTGCTCCATTGAGTGCAGCCTTTAGATGCCATCCTGTAATAAGTAGTGTCAGATTATGCGCGAGTCACCGTCTCAGGTAGAAGATCTTGTGACCGTTGTGGCATTTTCAGCGCTTGTACGTACGGGGCGTGCTTTGCTCGCTTTCAGAATCAACGAACGGGTGCGTTTTGGGCTGTAAAGATCGCAGGATGAGCAGTGCGATATTCACTAATGTCACTGCACCATGGAAAATAGCGCAAAGCTCCCCATATAGTCGCCATATTGGTTTATGACATTAGGAGTTTCTTCTTGACTGTTTCATTTTTAAAGAGCCAATCTAAGTTCGTTGTTGAAAGGTAGCTTTATAATGTGCGTTCCACATGCAGCGATTTTTTGTCACCGCCGTGGCGCTCCGTTAAGTAGCAGGGCAGCGCGGCGCGATTTCAGAAGTTTCAAACTTGTTCACGGCAGACGAGAAACATCTGCTCTGGCCATTCAAAGCGCGGCGGAGAACCGCGTGACAGGAGAAGTATGGCGGGAGAGCTTGCGCATAGGATGGCGTCTTCACGATTTTTCAGACAGACGGCATGAAGAAAAAATACAGAAACGGTGGTTGGCGGTTTCCTATTTTTCAATTTCATTGTTGCATTAAGCTTTTTCGCGTCACGAGTCGCGTTGGAACTGTTCGGGAGATTGGAGAGGGGAATTGTTGTCGCCTTCCCTCAAACATTTATGCCATGAAAATCGGAAATGTTCGCGCATACCCGTTTGGTGCCAATGGCCCCCAGCGACTCCCTTCCCTTTTTTGTCAGAACCTCTCCATGTTGGTGTGGTGTCTGGAGGGCCAGAATGAACCGACCACACACAAGCCCGACTGACACGAGATTCATAGGTATAATCTTAAAAAAGAGGAAATAGAAATTCAGACGGGCAGAAGAAGATGAAGTCACTGAAAAGTAATTACTAAAAAACTATTACAGGTTGGTGCATGAGGGTGAGAAGCTGTCTCGTGCCCAATGCAACGAACTGCTCATTAGTGAAGTGTTGAAGCGCCCGTTTTTCTGGGCTGTCAAGCTGAAGTATTTCAGAAACATCGCAACCAAAGAGTCCCTCGGAAAAGAGGCGACCGATGTCGTGAAAACGTTGAACCATTAAGGTATTTTAATTATCCATTGAATGCGAAGCTAGAGCGCAGCTCTTGAGGAGGAGGAGGGGAGGCTACGAAGGGTAGGGCATGCCCCTCCTCCTCATCCGCACCCTCCCCTCCTCCTCCTCTGCTACCCTCAACCTCTGCCTTTCCTTCTTCTTTCGTCTCTACTCCTCCTCCTTTCCTCCTCCTCACCTCCCGTCGCTGACTTTGTCCTTGGGCGACGTGACACGATGTTGTGGCCAGTTTCCCTGCTAAATATAGCGGGGAAATTGAATAAGTGTTCAGGTCACGTGACGCCGATTTCCCCGCTAAATTTCGCGGTGCACTCTCCCCACTTACTTTAGCGGGGAAACACCTCATAATGCAACGCGCGGTTACCCCGACGCCGACGCCACTCAACCCGGAAACGGGCGCTTAAGAGCTCAGCTCTAAAACATCGTGCATCACATTTCGCGTTTTATGAAACGCCAGCAATGATTTCTTTTTGACGTTTTTGTAATTCTGATTTTTATTTAACATTTACAGTAGGCGTGCAACGTGAACGAGCGTGCTGAGGCGCGGGACATTTCTGAAGTGAAGAGCACGCGTGTGGAAATTTGAGCGGCGCTCAAAGCTACGTGACTGCACCGGCGCCTGTAGTGTTGGCTTCCTATTCGGGGAAAGTAGTACCTATGTTTGTGCTATATTTCTGCCAAAGAAATGGTGCTCGGCACGAGCTGTAGCAAGACACCGGACGCGTGCGAGATAGGTTTTGACAGATATCAGCAATATATTTGAGCTTTCTAGAGCATGAGTCTGAATAAACCCTCCTAAAATAAGCAAAGCCTGCGCCTTAGATTTTAAATGTAATCAGAGTGAGATCAAGCGCAGACTCAAATTAGAAACGAGCGCAGCGTCAACGTTCGCCCGAAATTTGTGTGGACCAGGTCAACACCTCCAAAGACACTCAGCGTCGGACTCGGCCCCAATTAGTGATTTGGCGGAATACGAGTGTAGTGAGGTACAGTGGAAGAAGACGAAGGTTTCCCCAGACTTGCATAAACAGGTATAAGAAGATGAGACGACGTAGTGATCTTTTGACAACGCGGAATGCCTAAACGTCGCACGCCTCCTTTTCACATTCAAAACAATTGCAACAAGCGACCGCAGTGAGCTATCCGAACAATGACCTACACTTTTAAAAAGAGTCGCTATGACCCTCTTTGGGGGATATTGGCGCGCCGCAGAATCGACTCCAGTTTGTAGAGTCGCTCGACTCTTTTTTTAAAGAGAGTCGCCATGACTCCTTTGCGCGCTACAGATTTGACTCCTCCACGACTCCAGTTTGTAGAGTCACTTGACTCTTATTTAAAAAAGAGTCCTGCGACTCTCATCACACTAGAGTCACGGTAGTGTATGGGCGACTCCAGGTGACGTAGTCAACTGCGACTCTTTAACGACTCTTATCCAACGGAGAAAAAGAGTCACACGACTCCTTCCAGGTAATCTCCGTGACTCTGTAACAAGAGTTGTGAGGACCCTCCTTTTATGAAGAGTCCCCCGACTCCTATCGCAAAAGAGTCATGGGAGTGTATGAGGGACTCTCTGAAAGATAGTCAGTGCTGACTCTCACTTTGTCTGGAGTATAGCAGCCCTAGTCAAGCATGAGTTTGTTGAACAAAGGGAGGCATTGTGATCGCTAGGAGACTTCTTGCCGCCTGCGTGGTTCAACTTGAATTACTCTAAAACAAGGGTAGTAACATCAACTGTGTGGAAATATAAAAGTTGAAATGGGAATTTCGATTCCACCTAAAAGAAGCGGTAACATCAATTGTCTGCAAGTGTAAACGTCGAAATGCAGAACTGATATCTTACAATTTCCTGTAATGAAACATGGAAAAATGAACGATGAGGGTCTTAACGATGCTGAACTGAATGCTGCTCTAAAATTTGTCATGAAACACAACAGAAGCTTTCAGGACAGCATTGTTTTGTTACATTGGAATTTGCACACAACAAAAAAAACGTAAAGTTTTTTTTTTAATCCGCAGCTTAACTTTCTATTAGTTTGGTAATACTTATCATTTCCAATAGGTTGTATATCTTTTTTGTCACATGTCTATACTATTGGCTAGAGCTGTTGTGAACGAGCATGTTCTGTTGCTTTATGCCTGCTTTGAGTGGGCAGGTGGGTGGCAATAAATTGCAGGAATCTTCAAATTTAACAATAAAGATAGCTGTTTTCTCTCAGCTCATATCACTGCCATTTGTGGAAATGCAACTTCATGAGTCCTACCATGCAGGGGCTGCAAAACAAGCCACAAGTATTTAAAACAATTACTTTATTTGAAATTAATGTGATACATATTGGTTCAAAAGCCTGCTTCGGCTTATCACAGGGGTTTTATCACAAACACTAAACAAATAACATCATAAGAAATAATACTAATACACAAAACTGGTATAACTATTAGACAAGAACGAAAATAAATTACAATGACAAGTTTTGAGAAGGCTTGCTTTGCCTGCTTGATGTTGAGGATTAAATTAGAATTAAACAAAATTACAAGTTTCCTAAAAGCTTTGTTTGCCTACTTGCTGTTTTTTCAAAGCTTTGTTTTTCTTTTTGCAGTTTCTTCTTCTATGGTCTGAATCCTCATATCAACAGATGCACAAAAAAAAATCTAACAGAAGTTTAGATACACAATGGAACACACAAACCTTTGTATTATAGCTGGAATATTGACCAAATACATTTGGAAAACATTAAAAGAGTAACCAATATTGGTAATTCTTTTTCCCTGTTCTAGGAATGTGCTCCAAGTGCTGTCACAACTTTCACAGCTCTTACCGAAATCTTTGTATTTTTTTTACCCATGAGGGTGCTCAAACACAAAAAGTGTGCTTCGTCGATTCCCCCCACATACTGACCTTTCTATGCTCAGTACATGGCTAATATCCGAGAGATTCCTGCTGAAAAGTCCAGGATGTCGATTGATAGGTCCTCGCAGACAACGCACATGCTGCCAGATGTCCATGGGTGCTTTCCAGTGAAAAGTAACGCCGGGTTCCCGAAAGTCTTTACTGGGTGGGTCCTGGAAAAAAAAAAGCCAATGATGAGCAATAAGTTCTGGAAGTCAGACGAAGTTGTAGGTGAGCAAAGTAAAATTGTCGAGGACATGTTAAGTGCCCGCAGTGTCATAGATGGAAAGTCCATGCAACAGGGTGAAGGCAAGTGAGGCAGACGCCCATTGCTGCCTTTCTATATTTCGCTTTCCCCAATTCTCACTTGATTCTGAAGCATTTCGTACGGTGGAACTAGTGCATCAGGGTGTCTACCAAATTACTGATTTCAAATTCTTCGACTTTTCTAAAATTTCCCTTGACTATTTTGATAAAAACTTCCTGACCACTTCTGGGTCAAACGATCATAATTCGGAAACATTATTCAGCATAGTCGTGCCCATGTGCAACCATCAAGCTTTGTTTCGTATCGCCGTTCCACTCTCAGTGGTCATTTTCCCTGATGAAGCCAACTTTTTGACGATTTCCCTGAGAATTTCAGGTTGGTAGACACCCTGGTGATGTATCAGATAACAGATGGACACCATAAAAATGCAGACTATTGCATTCAAAATTATTTTAGCCATCAGGAGGAACCTAAAATATTCCCATGGAGAGATATAGACAGTGGAGGGGCGGGGGAGGCTGCTGCTGCTATTGTCTGCTTTTTCTTTTAAAAGAATATCAATTTAAGGCTCAAAGTGAACGTAAATAATAAATCAGTAAGAGCACTGAGAGCACTTGAAGCACAAGGGGCACGGTCCCTACTGGGGAAAGGGGGGAGGATACCAAGTCTAGCTGAACCTGTTCTGCAGCACCCTGCATAATCTAGTTGCTAGGCAAGACTGGGGCTTATCTACTGAGAGTGTCTAGTACAGTCAAAGAAAGCATTATAAAATTCTTTGCTGGGCAAGGTGCTTCGTGGCTGCAATGAAAGAAAAGAGTACATTAAGGCAGGGACAAGAAAGGAAGGGAAGACTTTTTTTCTGAATAAACTAGTTGGTAGTGAGCGCTTGTTTCTTCCTTTCTCGTCCCCGTCTTATTGTGCTCCCTTTTGAGTTGTAACGAAAGCAAGCCACGATGGAATTTAGAGAGGGCTTAAAGCTTGCTTTAAAATCTGCGTGCATGTGAGGGAATGCTTCATGTACAAGGCCTACTACAAGGTAGTAATCATTACAATTTCCATCATCACTCATCAACCATAAAAAAGAGTACATAATGCATCTCTGCACTACAAAGTCTCTTATAACTTTTCATGTGCTGTACCTATAGAGGCATCTTTTGCATGCAGAAATGGCGGGACACTAAAACTAATAGTAATTTGTTTATCATCTTTGCTTAGATAAATGTTTCTGAAGTTTGGCAGGAAAGACCCGCCTTCCAACATGAGCCCGAATCTGGTCTTTGGTTTGTTTTGAAGTCATGGCCAAGTACTCCTAATAAAATATTGAAATAACCAGTTGAGAAGACAGCAGATGATACTTATCTCACTTGGTCTCCAGCTTTAAAAAAAATATGTTTACAGATTGGCATAGCGAAGACACCCTTTCAAACACATTTATCTTAAACAACCATAGTTACATGTGATTTATCTTCAGCATGAGTAGTTACATCTACCACGCAAACGGCAAGGTTTCCTCTGATCTTGTCCCTTCCCCCATCTTGTTTTCTTTTGCGAAGATCGGCATTGATAAGAATAGCGTACGCCCTGACGACAGCAAACTGAGCTTGTTAGTGGTTGTCCGGACCAATTTAATCATAACAGTTTAACCCTCTTTCTTAAGAATCCAAACAGAACAATGCTCTCCCACTGAAAAAAAAAGGAGTAAAGTGGATTAGAGTATGACCATAGCACCTCTATACTCACAAAGCCTGCTAGTTCGACGACGGAGTCATAGAGTGCCTGGTCACAGATTTGGAACGTGAGGATTTGGTAGCACAGAGCATTAAAGAGCCATTCCTCGAGGAACCTGGACGTCAGCACACAGCTTTTGCAGTGGCGAGGACCCAAAATATACTTTTTTCGTGTTTCGCGTCCGGTGCAGCGAGGCTCTTCTCCGTTGTATGCCACTCTACCTTTTCCATTTCGGCGACCGCTCCTCGTGGCAATCTGCCAGGTTTCGTCAGCGTAAAGGAGGCTATGGTACGACATAAACTGGTGCTCTGTAGCGGGGCGCCATCCTGCTTTGTAATCTTTGGGCAGCCCCTTTGTCCACAGAACTCTGAGAATGTAGAGATTATCTATCCTACCTGTGACATTATCTGCGACTCACAAATTTCAGTGCTGCATTGGATTGTTTACAGCAAGGCATTTCATTTCATTTCATTTCATTTTATTACCTCAAAGGCACTCGACTTGCGAGCGCATTACATGAGGGGGGAAATTCATAATATACAATTTGAACTTCAAAACAGTATTTTCGCGTATATACTATTTACATCTTAAAATAATACGCACAAAAATGCACTGGGGAAAGCGTGCAGACAAAAGAGCAGGAAAAAGAACATATACATGATATAACATTGCAATTTCATATATCGCGACATAATTGAATGAGCGTAAACAAAACTTAACGCAAAAAAAGATCAAGATGAAAATACAAAAATATACAACAGCGTGCAAGGCAAACAAATATCAAGGTAGAAACCGCTTACTAACTGCTCATTCCAATGTACTGTTCACACTTTAATTTATATGCTGCTAGGTTAGTCTCCGATACCACTTCGTATGGCATACCGTTCCAGTCTCTAATGCACATGACAACGGGCGATGAGGAAAATAATAGTGTGCGTGATTTGGGCGGCTGAATCTTGAGTTGGTGATCCGTTCTGGGTGATATATAGGAGGGCGGTTTGCAGTAGGTTTGCCTAAAAGTTGATGCGCTATTGAAAATAGTATGAAAAAGACATAGTCGTGACAGCCGTCGACGTTTCTCAAGAGAATGTAGACCAAGGTTGTTTTTTAGTGACGTGACGCTAGTAAATGATGAATAGTCAGAGGTAATAAATCGGGCTGCCTTATTCTGGACGGACTCCAGTCTATCAACAAGGTATGCCTGATGAGGACTCCAGACGGCGCTAGCGTATTCTAGTTTTGGAAGTATCAGCGAATTGTAGGCAAGCAATTTAGTGGACGGAGGTGCGAGAGATATATTTCTTTTCAAGAAGCCGAGGGTTTTATGAGCACTTGCTACTATGCAATCTACCTGATAAGACCAGTTTAACGTTTCTGAAAAGTGGACACCAAGGTACTTGTAAACGGACACCCTGTCAATGTTGCGTCCTTGAAGGAAATACTGGGTAGACGATCTACTTGGCGATGTGGAAATGTTCATGTGTTTACTTTTTGAGACATTAATATTCATGAGCCAGTCGGTGCACCAAGTTCCGATCCTGTCAAGGTCATTTTGCAATATTAAATGATCGGATGTATCGGATATCTTTCTGTATATGACACAATCATCAGCGAAAAGCCTAATGGTGGACGTTAATGAAGAAGGAAGGTCATTTACATATATTAAAAACAAAAGAGGCCCAAGAACGCTCCCCTGCGGTACACCAGACGATACTGAACATTGATAAGAAAGAGAAGCGTTTATTTTTACGGACTGAGTTCTATTAGAAAGGAAGGAAGCGATCCAGTTAAGAATGCACGGTTCGATGCGGAGTCGTGATAGCGTTAGGAGGAGGCGACTATGTGGGACAGTATCAAAAGCTTTGGCAAAGTCGATGAAGATGATATCGGTCTGGTGATTGTCATGAGTGTTGACATGAAGGTCAGTAATGAACTGGAATATCGAATAGCTGGGTGACACATGAGTAATGTTTCCTAAAGCCATGTTGGTTTGGAAACAAAAAGTTGAATTGATCGAGGTGAGCGAGAAGGTGCGTGTATATGACGTGTTCCATGAGTTTACAAGGCACACTAGTGAGGGATATTGGTCTATAGTTGGTAGGATTTGATGATGGACCAGCTTTAAGGATAGGTGTTATTTGAGTCATGTTTTTTTGTCAAGTGAGTCATGTTTTTTTTTTATCCGCAAAACTTTCAGAAGGCCGAATTGTTTACCTCGGCAAAACCTGCACGGTTCGGGGCACAGCCACACAGGCGGCAAGGCGTTGACACCAAGAGGTCCCGTTCTCTTTCCCTCGCTGGCTCTTGTGGTACCCTTGTCTCCGTCGACTGAAAGGAAAGTCCCTTCAGTGTCGTGCATACTTGAGCCTCCACTGAAGCAAAAATGATTCCATATGAACCTACTTGCCATTAAAGACGAAAGTTCACTTCTTCACTCTTATTTTCTACCGACCTAATACAATGGTTTGTTAACAAGAACACCGCCGTTAACTAGAAAGCTCATTCGTAATGCAAGTCCTACGTAGTAAGGAATCATGTTCAAGGTCTAATTAAAAAACAAGCATGGGCACTAAAGGCACCCTCTTACATGGGTGGGCATTAGTGGACCCGATTTGGCTAACATTTGCGAGGCCTTGCTTGACAACATAATAAATGACATTGTTTCTGGTCACATTATTTTTTTTAGATGCCTTGGCATTAGTTCTGACCTTGGACTGGTTTTGAGCGCACCAATATCATGTTTGCAACTTTGCCATGGGAACCACGAAGTTCTTTGAAAACTAAATAGCAAGCTTTAAAATAAAATAACAAAAAAGTTGTACAGATGCACGAATATAATTACCATTGTCTATGCCCTACCTGCTGGCACCTGTTTCCAGAAAAATCAACAAATACCAAAGTAATGCACATAATATACATCGTGAAGAGGCCTGCCGAGTACCTGATGAAATGCCAAGAACGCATGAACTGTTAAGTTTTCCGTTCACTGCATGGTTCTCTAAAGGCCCGTTCACACTCTTGCGACCTCTTAAAATTGGGTTCCTTAAAACCTCTTACAACGAGAGGACACACTGGCACCCTCTATTGGGTAGCAGGTAAACTCGGCGGTCCGGCATATTTACTATTTCTCTTGCGCATTATCCTTTCTTTCTTGGCTCGAAAAACTTTTGTCAATGTTATAAACAAGACTTTCCTACAGGTATTACACACGTTTGACCTCGGAAATTTCGCAAAACCTTCGCTCTTGCAAAATGCAGTTCCAGGGTCAACGCATAGATGGTGCCAGAATGCCCCAGTATGTACCCTCGTCCTAAGAACTTTTAAGAAGTTTTAACAGATCTCGTCTCTCTCGGTCGTACTCGGTTGCAAGAGTTTGAACGGGCCTTAAGACTCAAGTTTTTGCCAACTGTGTTCATTTTCTTTAATCTTGGAAAGTGCTTCCAAGATAGCAGTGCCCATGTATCCTCCCGAAGTTGCTGGTGGATGCCTGGGACACCCTTGGAAGCTTCTGCCGTTGACATTGGAAACCTGTGGACGCACACATACTGCGGTTCCATCCTCCAGCCAAGGCTACCCGCTTGCGCTTGCACAGCTTTTGCAGTTAGTTCATGCTGAGGCGAGACGAGGTATAGTGGCATTTGCACATTCAAGATATCAAAACCCACCACATGTCGTTCCGAGCGGCATGATGATGATACCCAAGAGCTATTTCGCGTATGGTCTATAAAACCTATATAATGCACGATGCTGAACCTTCCAATTTCTACATAGTATAGAGCCGGGAAGGCGGACATGCAGCAAGGCACGCACCTACAGTTGCATCCACTTTGACAGGTGTAATGGGCTTCCCTCCCACGGCGCCATACTTTGTCACGCCTGGAAGGTTGGCCTGTCACACTCCTATTGACCAGGTCCTCGCCCTTGTAGAGGCACCGGGACAACAGGATCAGCAGCGCAACGAACTTGGCCTTGCCTATGGCCCTGTCAAATTTTTCTTCTGGTCGGGAAACCCCGCCTCGGAGGTAACGCTGCAAGTGTAAAGATAATCATAAATAAATAGGTGATCAAGCAAGTTTTAGTACAGGTATAGTGCCTGGACGTATTCTCCACTGGTGCAATTGCCATCTTGTTCCTCCCATGTATTAAGAGTTGTCCCAAGGAAGCGACAATGATGTTACAAAACCGAAAGTGTCATGCTGCCGAAAGTCTGCAGTTGGTCTTCAAACCTCTAATGAATATGACAAGCAGGCACAAGTGCCGCTGTCATCATGGCGTCCCAACTTATTACTGTGAAGTGACTGTGGACTGCCGAGGCACCGTAAAGAATGGTGCGGCAAACACACCGGATGACTAACCCCACCTAAACCCCCTTGACGAGTTTGTGCTAGTTTCGTAAGTGGCATCAAAGCGCTTGAGCAGGAGGCCCGTGCAGGACTTGGAAGCAAATGGCAGTGTAGCCCTGAAATGAGAGGCACTTGGAAGTGAGTGGCAGCACGGTACTCACTCGTGGCACGTGTCTCTCGCTTTCGGACAATTAAGGCTGGACCGCATGTAAGCGATTTAGTGAGCAACGAGACGAGCATCGGCAACAGCGACGGAGATTTCTCACTGTCGCTTGTAACGCTGCTCGGTCCTTGAATTACTAGTTGATTGATTGATTGGGGGTTTATGGCGCATCAGCAACTAAGGCTATATTGCGCCAAGCTTAGACTATTGCAATTCAGGTTTAAGAAGAGGAAAGAGCTATAGTAGCGAAATATATGATAAAACCATGAACATGAATGTGTATAAGTGTAAACAATATGAAAATGAATTTAGGAGTAAAATCACAGTCGGTGTAGAAGGCCGATATCTGTGAGGAAATTAAAAACACAACTGTATGGAATGAGCGGTTCGTCACCTAATAGTAGGGCGAGGTGTATTGGAATGTGTTCTTTAAAAAGCAGTGATAAGTGTTTATACCGGCATTGGTCATACTTAGGGTATTCAATAAGTATGTGCATAATACTTAGAGGTAGGTTACAATGCACACATTCAGGGGCATCCTCCCCGCTCAAGAGGTGTCCATGTGTGAGACGAGTATGACCGACTCGTAACCTACAGATTATGACTTCATAAAAGCGCTCCCGATGTCGGGCACTCTCCCACTCGCCTAGAAAAGGTTTGATTGCGTGTAGTTTGTTGCTGGTTTCGCTGTTCCAATGCAGCTGCCACTTTGCTTTGATGCAACGTTTCAGAGAGTTGTGGTAATCTTTATACGGTATTTGGTGCGTGTCGATCTCTCGATCATTAGCAGAGCTAGCTGCACAATCAGCTGCTTCATTTCCAGGAATGCCAACATGGCTAGGAACCCAGCATAAGACTATGTCAAGATTTTTCTTAGCAGCCAGGATAATCTTGTGCTTTAACTCAGAATCCAGTGGGTTTTTTACACGGTTCATTGATGCCACAGCCTTCAGAGAGCTTAAAGAGTCTGTGTATATTACAGCGTGAGAAAGTCGTTTTTTTCATTATGTAATCAACAGCCAGCAGCAAACCATAAAGCTCTGCTGTTAGTATGGAGGCTTTTGGATTTATTTTCTTCACCTGATTTATTGATGGTCCCACCATAGCACAGCCTACTACCGAGTCTTTTTTTGTCCCGTCTGTATAAAAGCTGGCATACTCGTGATATTTGGTCTGAAGCTCAAAGAAGTCCTGCCTTATGACTTCCTGTGGAATATTCTTTTTGTTATACTTGGTCAGTGTAAGGTCGCAATGTATGTGGCAGTTGTTCCATGGAGCTATATCTGGTGGGTACTGGACTAGCTGAGGCCTTGCATCAATCCCAACAGATTGTGCTGCAGTATTATTCCTCATAGAGAGACGCGGAACTATGGAAGGTTTGTTTTCAAATGTGCGTTGGAACTTTATAGTCTCAATATTATCTCGAACGGGGTGCTCCGCGACAGAGCGCACCCTGACAGAGTACATAAAACCCAGGGAAAACCTCCTATACTCAAGGGACAGTTCGTTTGCTTCCGCGTAAAGGATAAGCACTGGGAAGGTGCGAAATGCTCCTGTAGCCAATCGCAGTCCCTGATGATGAATAGGATCTAACATCTTTAGAACTGACGCCCGGGCAGAGTTATAGACAATACAGCCATAATCAAGCTGAGAGCGAATGACTGAGCGATAGATATGCAACAGACATAGTCGGTCGGAGCCCCATGATACATGTGACAAGACCTTAAGGATGTTAAGAGATTTAAGACACTTGAGTTTTAAGCTCTTAATATGTGAAACGAAAGTCAACTTGGAATCAAACACAAGGCCCAAAAACTTGTGTTCATTTTTTACAACAATAGGAGAGCCATACATGTTCAAAGACGGTTCCTGAAGAGCACCATGTCGACGAGAAAAGCTGACACAAGCTGTTTTTTCGGGAGAAAATTTAAAACCCTTCGTATCGGCCCATCTGACCAAATTATTGACCGCAAGTTGGACGCGACGTTTACAAATTGAGGAATTACAGGATGAAACGGAGATCTGAAGATCATCAACATATAAAGAATACTGCACCGAAGGAGGAATTTCACGGCCGATGGAATTAAGTTTGACGATAAAAAGAGCGACACTCAGCACACCCCCCTGAGGGACTCCATTTTCCTGTAAAAATTCCTTAGAGAGAGTTTTTCCCAGCCTCACGCGGAATGTACGCTCCTGCAGGTAACTCTGTATAGTACTCAACATTCGGCCACGGAAACCAAGATCGGACAAATCCTGCAGTGTGCCGTAACGCCAGACCGTGTCGTATGCCTTCTCCAAATCAAAGAAGACGGAGAGACACTGTTGCCTGTTGACAAACGCCTCACGTACGAAGGTCTCAAAGCGGACGAGATGATCGACAGTGGACCGTGCTGAACGAAAGCCACACTGGAACTTATCAAGGCAGTTGTTTCGTTCTAGGAAAAACATCAGTCTCTTGTTAATCATCCTTTCTAGTGTCTTGGAAAGACAGCTAGTTAGAGCTATTGGTCTGAAGCTAGATGCACAAGAGGGATCTTTTCCGGGCTTCAGCACTGGTACAACGATAGCAATCTTCCAAGAGGATGGAAAGTGGCCCTCGAGCCAAACTCTATTAAAAAGATACAAAATTAGCTCCATAGTGGATGGATGAAGATGTTAAAGCATTTTATAATGAATACCATCTGGTTCAGGGGCAGTTTGTTTGGGATAAAGAAGTCTCATTTGAAGTTCATATAATGTAAATAGAGTATTATAGGGTTCGTGCGTGCCACCAGATGTGTTAACAGCTTTTTTTTCTGCATTTATCTTGTGTCGCTGAAACGTCTGAGTATAATGTTGGGAACTGGAGACATACTCGAAATGCTCGCCAAGGATGTTGGCCTGTTCCTCAAGACTTGTAGGACACACTCCATTTCGACTCAGGAGTGGGACAGTGAATGCCCGGTAAGAGCCGTCAATTTTATGTACGCGATCCCAGACTTCCTTCGCAGGTATAGTGCTGTTAATTGAGGAAGCGTACCCTCTAAAACCTTTTTTTCTTTGCTTGTCTTCGAATCCACCTCGCCTGGGCCCTTTTTCTTTTAAATTCAATTAGATTGTTTGCTGTAGGGTAGCGCCTAAAAATACCCCAAGCTCGATTTTGTTCTTTTTCGGCCAAACGGCAATCTTTGTTCCACCAGGGCTTAGGTCTTTCGGGTAGATGCGAGGACGTCATGGGGATGGAAAGAATGGCAGCCTGTAAAATGTGGTGAGTGATATGTTCAGTGGCTCTATCGATATCGAGATCGTCAAGTGATGTGTATGCCAAAAGAGACGATTCTTTGAATGTTGACCAGTCGGCGTTTTCAAATTTCCATCGAGGAGAGCGCGTAGGGGCTGTCATGGGAAGATGGTGAAATTCTAAAATGATAGGAAAGTGGTCAGTTCCGTGAGGATTCGGGATGACCTTCCATGAAAACAAGGGGAATAATGATGGGTGACAAATAGATAGGTCAATGGAAGTGAAAGTGTGAGTTGTTGAACTAAAATATGTGGCTTCATTTGTGTTAACTAGGCAGAATCCCGAGGAAAGAAGAAAGCGTTCAATGACAGCCCCTCCGGCATCTCGTCTGCCACTCCCCCACAAAGGATTGTGTGCATTAAAATCTCCCAAAAGCAGAAAAGGTGGTGGGAGCTGGCTAACAAGGTCTTCAAGCTCTTCAATCTTTACCTGATAACTGGCGGGTATATATAAGGAACATACTGTAATTAAACGATCTAACAAAATGTGGGCTGCCACAGCCTCCAGCGAAGTCTGCAGAGTCACTTCGCTACATGGGGTTGAGCGTTGCACTACAACTGCAACGCCTCCAGATGAGTGAACGGCTTGTAACCGGTCCTTGCGAAACACCTGGAAGTACTTTAATGTATTAGTGTGGCTCGCTTTTAAATGTGTTTCCTGCAAGCAAAATGCAATGGGATCGTGATCGTCAAGTAGCAGGCTCACATCATCATAGTTAGGAAGGAGGCCTCTACAGTTCCACTGAAGAAAAACGGACATTGATATTTTAAAAGGAAGTCAGAATATTTATACATATATATATATATATATACCAGAGAAAGATAGAACATAAATTTACGGGGCTTTTGGTGCCTCAACACGTGGGATTGTTTTTTCTTAGAAGTGTCCTTTGGTCGTCCTACAACCTCAGAGAAGACCAGAGGAGGAGACTCTGTTTCAGGGAGAGACTGGTCGTCTTGAGAGAGCGGTAGGCTCTCGTCCATTTTTTCATCCGGCGAGAGCGTTGGGCCCTTGGGCGGAGAAGGAGGTTGTTCTGTCCGCCTGGGCTTCAGGTGGCTGCAGGAAGCACGAGGAAAGAGCCCTCGACCCCTGCCAGAAGGGCCAGCTAGGGCCGCTGATGGCACCTCTGGTACCTTGGAGGGAGTAGTACCCTCCTTGGAGGGTACAGCACCCTTAGAACATGAAGGTGACTGAGTGTGCGTCGCCTTCAGAGGTTCGGAAGGGGACCCCTGTGGAGAGGACAGGTCTTCCGAAGAAGTCTGTGTCTCCACAGATGCCGTAGACAGTGGGGGTCCCCTCAACACTGCCTGGGCATAAGAACCCCTTGCCTGAAACGCAACCTGTTCTTTGGCTGCTTGATAGCTAAGGTTATCTTTTACTTTAAAAGTCAGGACATCTTTTTCCTCTTTCAATTTTGGACAGGAGCGAGAAAAAGCAGGGTGAGCTCCGCTACAGTTCACACATTTGACTTCATTTTCGCAGATGTCTGCTACATGGTCCACCGCACTTTCCACATGTTTCTCGGCCGCGGCAGTTTCGGGAACCATGTCCGAAACTTTGGCAGCGAAAACACCGCTGAGGATTTGGGATGAAAGGGCGGACTCTAAAGTTCAAGTACCCTGCCTTCACGGTGGATGGAAGAGTATGGAGCTCAAATGTGAGTATCAGATGGCGGGTTGATTTTTCTTGTCCATCACGTTTTAAGGTTATTCGTAGAACAGCAACGACAGCACTCTTGCGCAGACCTTCAAGGATCTCGCCTTCGCTGCATTCGAGAAGGTCATTTTCTGAGATGACATCGCGAACAGTATTCATGGTACGGTGGGGGGTGACAGTAACCGGGTAGTCTCCCAGGCTTGTCATCTTCAAGAGTGCTGTGCTTTGTGGCTTATTTTCTACCTCAACAAGGAGGTCTCCAGCAAGCTTTTTTGCCTTATAACATTTTCCAACCACTTGTTCTAAATGCTTTGCAATGACAAAGGGAGAAACTTTTGACAGATGCACAGCGTCGCTTGTAGAGTGAAGTACAAGAAATCGAGGATATTTTTCAGGTTCATTAGCTTTTTCAAAAGTAGGGGGAGCGGGGCGAACCCTTTTCGGGGGTCGCTCTGCTCGGGGTTGAGAAGAGAGGGGCGCCATAAAAAGGCAAAGGGTTTTCGGAATCTGTGGCGCGCCGCCCACCACGGAGCCCAACGAGGGAATAGGTAACACCCCATAACAATTATGGCTTTGCTGGAAGCATTACTCTATTAGCGCGACCCAGAAACTATAACCAAGTGTGGATCTGGACGAGAGTATCTGTCACCACCCAAGGTTAGCCCCTGCCGCCAAAGGAGTTGGAAAGGAAAGAAGAGAAATGAGAAGAGTGAAAAGAAGGAGAAGACAAAGATGAAAGAAAGGAGGGGATAGTAGAAGAAGTGGCGACTAGACTGAATCATCCTGGCCGGGCCTTACCAGGACTCCCGTCTATGAGAAGCGGGGGCCGAAGTGGTGTATTGCCTCGCCCGGGGGGCCCCGAAGGGTCCAAACCTGCCCCGGGCTCGGCTCAACCACCAGGATTGCCTTTTCCCCAGACACGGGAAAGCCACGCACAGCCAGACTTGGGCGGGCGAACCCGCATGGCTCGGGGTCCGTGGAGACGCCACTCTCCAAACACCTGCTTTCACAGGTGCCCCCTGCGGGGACTTGAATTACTAGAAAACGTCGCTCATCACATTGGTCGCTTGCTCCAGTTGCTTTCATGCAGTGTGCCTCATCGTGCGGCTGAGCGATAGCAAAAAGGGTCGCCATCGCTTGTCCCGTCGCTCCCTTCATGGTTGTCAGCACTTGCAAAATTGTGAAGTGTGAAATTCATGTAGGGCTTCGTCCAAACCGGCTCTCAGACTGCTGGCAGAACTTTGGGTTTCAGTGAAATACGACCACATGGTTTCTCACTCTGCTTATGTACTGAGGAGGAAAGCTGACGAGGAAGTAGTTGAAAAATCAGTTCATGATCTCTTCAAGAAAGTTGTTTGAAACACCCCATTTTCTGTTGTTTTTTTTGGCTGTCTACAGTGCCGTCCGACGGCACTCCACCCGTGCCTACAAGTGCCGTCCGAAAGAAAGTCGAACAGCACATGTATCACTGGGGAGCTCGTAAACCAACCCCCCAAATACATTCATGCCGCCTCGCGGCAACAGTATGCGGCTGCTAATTACAAAACTATTAACCTACTTGGCCCCGTTGCACATGACGCCTCGCAGCGTCCAGCCCCTCTGTCCCATACCGAGCCCCGCTGTCTCCCATGTACCTCCGGAAAGGGACGCCCATACCATTTTGTTAAAGGGGCCCTGCAATCATATTTAAGCGCCTACCTTCTTTGCGGTTTCCACGTCTCTTGGGGTTCGGGCAAGCCAGCGGGCACGGAGACAGTAACCAAATATCAGTGAGTCATATTTTAACCGGAAGATGCAGAAACCTCCTCCATTTACGAGGGCGACCGGCATCGCCGAAAGCGCGCAATATGTGACGTCTTTGGTCCTGGGCTTACCACTGGTCAGAGCCGCTAAAAGCTTTTTTTTAGTCGAAATACAAAATATAAGTGTCCCGAACCGTTTCAGCTATGCATGAAAGTAGTTTTTGTTTGGTAATTTAGATCAGAAAAGAAACAAATGCAGTTTATAAAGTATGGAAACAAGAAAATACTTGTCGACAAACCCGCCACCAAGCGGCGGAAAAAACGGCGCATACTAGAAAAGGCTTGTGGGATGAGGCTCCGACGAACAGCGAGCGTAGAAAGGTCCTGCATGTACGCGGCGGTGCTGCGATCGTATACCGGATCGAGGATTCGACCGGTTCCAAGCGTTCCGAAGGCTTTCAGCACGGGCTTGGCTGGCGATTTGGCCGTTTGGCGGTATGGCAGCGCGAAGTGGCTCCCGTTCTGAACTGATCTTTACACAGTGTTTGCTGTGGTTTGTGGCCAATGAAGTGTTATGCCAAATTAGTCCTTAATCGCGCAGCAAATGCAATGCAAGCCGCCCTGGCCACCCGCCTCATACAGCCTATCCAGAATATGCTTTAGTGGCGCCCTCTCGAGCCGTCGACACGGAGTGCAGCAGCCGTGAGCGCTCGATGAGCTCACTACTCCTCTAGTTCACGGCCACTCAAGCCAGGACCTACGACGTCATGAAAGAGGTTATTTTTTGTTTGTTTTTGTAATTCTAAATTGCCTATAACTTTTAAGATAAAGCGAAATTTGAGAAAAGATTAAGTTACTACGTCCAGTGCGCTCAAGTTCGGTGCAAATTAAAAACCAGTCAAAAAGTTGTTGCAGGGCCCCCTTTAAGCAAAGTTTCGTCGACAACATCCTTTTTTTTCCCAGTGTTCATGGTAAAAAATTAATGACGTAAATATCGCCAAATGCCTCGACAAAACAAAATGGTCGAGAAAAAGATTTTAAAAAGTAAGCCCACACTGTGGATCGAATCCGGGTCCGCTGCCTATGAGGCGAGCAATGCTACAATTTCCAATAAGCTACGCCACAACTTCGAAAAACTCGTTTTGACAATTCGCTTTACATAAGACATTCGGACGGCACGTGAAGACGTGAGTGGAGTGCCACTGCAAGGCACGTGAACGTTCTGCAAGAGTGCCGTCGGACGGTACTCTATATATATATACCGGGTGTTTTTGCGAAGACTTTCAAAAATCCTAAAAATTAGGGCGATTGAAAAAAGAAGAAACTCTCTTCGGGAACAAACTACCAGCCATGGCGGACGTCAGGAATTGCCAAAAACCTACTAATTAGCCAGATAATTAATTAAAACTTGTTAATTAACTTTTTAATTAGGGGAAATAGACATATGGTTCCAATTAGAAAGTTGCTCAGCGTTATCGAAAACCACTAAATCAGTCATTTTCAGAAAGACTTTGAGCGCGTGAGACGAGTAGTAGCGCACTGAATTTGCCACTCGTGGAGCAGGTAGAAGGCTAGCGTTTGCGGTAAGGCGCCCGCGCGATTTTTCCGCCTCTTATCTAGCCCCAGCCTTGTACCTGCTCCACGAGTGGTAATTTTAGTGCGCTACCACTTTTCTCAAGCGCTTAAAGACTTTCTGAAAATGACTGATTTAGTGGTTTTCGATAACGTTCAGCAACTTTCTAATTGGAATCATATGTCTATTTCCACAAATTAAAAAGTTAATTAACAAGTTTTAATTAATTATCTGGCTAATTAGTAGGTTTTTGGCAATTCCTGCCGTTCGCCGTGGCCCGTAGTTTGTTCCCGAAGAGAGTTTCTTCTTTTTTCAATCGCCCTAATTTTTAGGATTTTTGAAAGTCTTCGCAAAAACACCCGGTATATCTTTTTGTAATGACTCAATGCGCGTTTTTTTCCCACAACCTTCACAATACACTACAGCCAGAGGGCTACCAAATAACTGCAACATATACAGCATTTTGTATAAAAAGTTTGTGCCCTAGTCAAAAAAGACCTCTTCGAAAGCAACATCAACAATGCAGAGAAACGAACCTGATTTCGAACACCCACAGTGAAAGCAAACGGGGTGCAAATACGAGCGCCAGCACATAATGGGTACCATAGCAGTCATGGGTTCCGCGAAACACACCACCTAGTTAGGTGGTACCACAGCCGTACAAAGGCGCCACCCGATTTGTAGAGCTCGCCTTGTCCACCGATCCACGAGATAAAGCTCCCGATACACTTACGAAGTCCCGTCCCCCTCTCCGGCTTCGGTGGGACCTTCGCCTCTGTGAGCATTCCCGCAATCTGACTGCTCGCTCAGTGACAGGCCGTGGTGACAGGTCGGTTGCGGGACTTCCTCGGGAAAAGCTCGAAGGTCATCCCATGCGCAAAGCACGTGTGCGACATGTTCGCCGCGTTCGCCTTCACGCTTCCTGTACACACACACAAGGACACTTCACAAACGCTCCGAAAAGAAAGCACTGAAAAAGTCAAGCGAATAGACGAGTACTCACCAAGTAGACACAAAACCCACAGCTCGGTCCATGGGCACGGCGACATCTGAGACACTTTTTGTTTTTCGGAGAACGTTCTTCGAAGGCACTAATGGCCTGAAACTGCCCGAAAGTTTGCAGCTTGCTTTGTTTTTGATTTTGGTTACGCTGGCGATGGCGTCGCGGCCGACGCGGCGACGTTCGCTGGTTACGACGAAACTCATTTGACGCAACGTGAATGTTTCTGTTTTAATCGACACACATTAGAACTTTTAAACGTAAAAAAGTTGCTTAAACATTTATCTAATTCTTTGTAATGAAGTATGTTGGTTGTGTACTAAACTGAACCTTGGCCTGTCTCAGCTTGGTTTTATTTCAACATGGCGGCGACTATCGTTGCGTGCTGTGTTGTGCTCAACCTATTTTCTGTGCATTGGTCGTCCTGTTAGCCAGCTCCTGCAATCCACATCAGCCGCAAGCATGCTGTCGGTGTATTGTGTGCCCGCCGGAAAGAATATAGAGTCTTCTCGGAAGCAAGGCTGCTACTAGGGCTGCTTGGATCGTGGCTTGGACGTCGTCGGCTCCCACGAACCGCTTCCGCGAGCCTCACGTCGTTTGCTTGGTTCCTTTACGTTTCCGGCGATGAATCCCCCAGCCTTGGCCTTGGCCTCATCCCAATAGGACCTAGCTGGTGAAAAACAATCTACGACAACGTGGCGTCTTTGGAATGCGATTGCTACGATCAATGGCTCTTAAAACCTCAGTGGCCCCCCTTCAATTGTGAGCTCTGTGTGTGTGTGTAGGCGTTGTAAAGAGAGCTCTTTGGTGTGAGCGCTCTTACCTTCACAGTGTGCAAACTCTTCGAATGGTTATTCAACAGGCGGCGCTGCGAGACGCGAGCCTTCGGCGTTGCTTCAACTCGCAGTGTGGTGGTGTGGTTCTCAAAATGGGCGCTTATACTCATTTTCATACATAGCGTGCATAGCTTTCAAAGGTACTGAAGTGGTGCGCATGAAAATACAGAAAAAAAAAAGTGTTCCTGGGCGCGTTTCGTGGACGAGTGGTAGGGCTGCTCTGGCGATACCGACGTCTCGGCGGCAGTGGTTCAAACCCGCTAGACGCGCAGTTTTTTTTTTTTTTTAGCCATTTTTTTTTTGTGCAAGATTGTGCGCATTGCCGAACTGCATATTTCGATTCCTCCTTTCTTCTTGCTATTTATTTGTAAGTCTCCGAGAGGCCACATTTCTACCATCTGCTCTGCCGCTTTGGAAGTGTTATTTGCCTGCAGCACCGAGTTATATTTTTTTTCGTGCAGCGTGGAATGAGGAATCTCACTGATAGCAGCCTTGCCCCAAAATTTATAATAGGACGTTAATCGACAATAGTTGTGGCCTGAACAGCTTATTTTGAAATAGCTGTCAAGGGTAGGAATCCCCCTCTAGGGGTACTTGCGATGCACCTTGAGGCGAATGGCGTTGTGTGTGAATTCGGCATGCTTGACAGTCCCCGTGCTCGAAACTTCTACATGGCGAGGTCTTCGCTTCGGGGACGCCAGCTTGCCAGATAGACACTGCGCCTTGTACTTCGCGACAGTGTTGTTACTGACCGTCTCCAGGACTTCACGACCGACTTCTCCGGGAAACGCGTTCTTGTACTCGCGTACACATTGGCGATCACCTGCTTGCACTCTTTCAAGGTCTGCGCACAACGAATCTTTGAAAATATCCGAGCAGGAGAGGTACTTGAGCTTGTTGCGTAAGACGCCATCTTCTCAAAACCAGCCAGTGCCACACAACCCGAAAACCCGCAGCTGCTGCCGCACGCACGAAAACGAAAACAATTTAAAGTAGTTTACATTATCTTTTCTTTTTTATTGAAACAAATTTGTGCTCCGTCGAAATCATAACACCACTATCAGTTTCTAGATCCAAGGAGGCACCTTTTTCGACTTTTTTATAAGTGTTTTCGCAGGGGACGCACTATTTTATGGGGTGAACGTGGACACGGTCGGCGATGCAAACCGGTGGGCTAGCTTTGACTCCGTTGCATGCTACGTATGAAACGGAGTATAGTCTTGACTAAGCTGCTGCACCTTCACTGGCTCCCAGAGACGCACCCCAAGACAGTTCTAGAAATATGTAAAATGCAGACGCAGGATTCGATTTCGAATAATGTGCACGACGCGAAACTTGTTGAATCTCGTATAAAACGAATTCTCAAAACGAGTACTCGCAGGTGTAGCTATGTGGAAAGCTGCCCGCTTCTTACGGAGCGAACCCAGGTTCGATGCAAAAAATAAACATACGTTTTTTTTTTGTTTTTTTTTTTTACAATTATTCTTGAGAAAAATGAATGTCGACAAAACTTCGTGCATTATTTTTTTTCCTTTCCTTTTTAATTTTTTTTTGCACAATTGTTGAAAATAAAATGTCGACAAAGCATTGAACTAAATGGTGTCGGACTCCCTTTCTAGAGGTGCATAAGGAAACGGCGGGGCTTGGGTTGCCGGATGGACGCCGCGAAGCAGCATTCATACTTTTTTTTTCGGTAGGGCAAATGCTGCTGACCTGTGACTCCCGTTGAGAAGGGGAAGAGTCAAAACAGAGTCACACAAAACATTGACTCTCTAAGAGAGTCGTGAAGTGTCAAAGAGAGTCATTGAAGCAGTGACTCCCTTTGGACTCCTTTTTTTTCTAAGAGTGTAGTGCTCCAATAGACACCTTCATAAAATTTGCGTGCGTTAAACCTAGGATAATCGGAGTCCTCGTTCGTTTCAGTTTTAAAGCTTTCAAAGGAAGTGATTATTTTGCTTGAAATGTTCGAAGCGCGCAACGATCTGTGTGTTTGTTGCTGTTTGAAAAATGCACAACCTCTGCCTTCGATCTGTAGTTTCGGCATTCAAACAGAATTCCAAGAACATCGCAAGCCGGAGTATTCACTTTTGCCTCGTCCTCGCACCAGATTTTTTTTTTTAGGTGGTAAGAGAAAGGGAAATATAAGTTATTGCAGCGGGAGCGATTTTCGAAATAATCTTGGGCCGTGACAGTTGATCGTTTTTTGTGGCGTTGGCTAAGTCACAGCCTGCAGGCTTTCAACGACCGACTTTTTACTTAATGCAGCTACAGCAGCCGTCGGTAAATTTTCGTGAGTTGAGTATTTATGCAACTCAAGGCGCATTCGTTTTCTTGTTATTTCGCGGGTGCCACCTGTATAATTTGGAGCATTTTATATTAACCCTCTTTTAACATCGTGAAAAAGTTCCTAAGGACCCGTTCACTCTCTTGCAACTGAATACGACCGAGAGGGACCAGGCCGGTTTTTAAGCCTCTTGCGGTCTCTTAAGACCAGCTCCGCTGCCTAGCATCAGGTCCTAAGCAGTCATAAAAAGCTTAAAAACCGGTCTGGTCGCTCTCAGTCTTACTTGGTCGCAAGAGTGTGAACGGGCCTTAATTTTTATGCCTAGTTCGGCAACTACTTTTGGTCCTAGATTTTGCTCAACATCACTCGACTTTAGCAGGACTACAAAATTGCACATTGCATGCTTCTAGCCGACTGAACAACTATGTGAATGTATATGTGAGGAAACAGGGGTATGACACTTCAGTCCCACAAACATTTTCGAGACAAAAAGAGTTCTTATGTTTTAGGGAAGTAACTTGTAGAAAAAAAATGGCTTGAGTAATGCATTATGACGGTGTCACACCTCCACTGACAGAGACAACGACGGTCGTCCATTTGGGAACTCTGATCCAGGTTGACCGTTTTTTTTAGTTGATTGTTTCAGGAGGAATGTCGAATAAACCTGTGCACACGGAGTGGTAACCGGCTATGGAGGATTTGAAAATGCCGAGCGTCTTCCACCAAAATGTCAAGAGTGATTGACGGAACGATAACCAGAGTAGCCATATAAAGGAAATATAGAAAGGCATGACTTCTGGTGGTGTCAAAAGCATAGAATTCACGTATATCTCTGATTATTTCGTTTTCATGTTGCAAATTTCGGCATAGTTTGTTAAAAAGGTGGCAGATTTGGTACTACTGCTGGTACTCCGGTTTATTTGTTCTATCTTTAGCTAATGTCTGGAGCTTTGGTTATTACGTGGCGAGCAAGAGGGAAGCCGTAAAAACAGAAAAAAGCTCTCTTTCAATAAACTCTATTTCATTTTAATATGTACCGCAGGAAAGGCTACAATCGAAAGCGTCATACTCTAGGGCGGATTTTGGCTGTACGAGCTGTCGTGCATTAAGGGTAGCTGCCAACGCTATAAGCTTGCTCTTCTATCCCTCGCTCCGATACAACATAATGCAAAACGGTGTATATCGAAGGCCCCGTAGCAAAACGGAGCAGCCAGAGGTAGGCAGGTGGGATTACCAAGCTTGGAAGTTTGGAATTTCACTGGCATGCTACATGCGCAAATATTTCTGTGACAAAGTTATGGTATGAGCATATCACGGATGTCATTATACTATGTCATACATTACAGTCATAAGAACTGCGGGTACATTTGCTCAATGGGGCTTTTTGAACCTTTTTTCTAGATAAACAGAAATCCTGCAATTAACCATAAATATAAACGCTTGTTCTCATACCTTAATACTAATTTTATAAGGCTTTTTCTAATATATTGGTTCAATTTAAAGTGTTTTCACGTCAGATCGTTAAATGATAGTGCGGAATATATTTTTTATATTTATGCAAAAAAGATGTGTTAAAGCCGAGTCCTTGGGATTCAGCTACATGGGAACACCGAAGAAAATTTTTTTTTTTCCGGAAATATACATTTTCGCAGCTTGGAAGCGTGGAGATTGGCAAGGTTTTGCTATGGTACTTTGCAGATCCATCAATTTCCCACCGAAGCATGCACAGAGTAATACACTGATGTGTTTACGGCATGTACATATACGATTTAAAAAGTACAATAAAAGGTTTCTACTCAAAGGAATGAAGTACTTCATATAAAACGACGCATAATATATCAAAAATGTCATATTTAAATCTGTTTTAATATGTATAGGTTCATTTTGCTTATCCAATATTGTAGTCTTGTTAACAATGCAGAAACGTAGCTTATTTATTTTAATCTGGCAAAATTACACGTATGTATATTAAAACATGTTTTATTAAAATAAAAAGTGGAGTATTAACCGTTTACAGTGACTTGAACAAACTTGTGATGGCAAAGTTTTATAAGAGGTAAACGACAACAAACCTTCTCTCAAATAGAGCTGCCTTGTCTTTGTAATAGGATATCTTGCGTACGACGTCGGTTCAAAAGAGAGCTTTTAAACCGACATAGGCAGTACATGAGCGCAGTATACTATCTTTGGGTGTAAAGCAAAACTGTGCCCCTAGTTTATTTTTCTATGATTCCCTTGCGTTGCCTCCTGAGACCACCCTTTTTCAAAAGATTTCCAAATTGAGCGTATATTACTACGCGAAGTAATGCTAAGCGAAGTAATGCCGTATATCTCAATAATGTGGTTGGAACAATAAATAACAATTATTCCCACCGAGTTTGTAAATGAAATGGTACTGTTAAATCTAAAAATTATAAGCAAATAATAAAATATTTATTTAACCTAATTATATCAGACTTCCTTTTTCATAAATTTGCCCTTCGACAGAAACCGATATTCCATAACCTATTTTGTTGTGTGACGCGTTTTTTCACTGGAATGTTTTCGCACATATTTCTTAAAACACCTCGTAAGTATAGCGGAGTGCTTATCCCACAAAAATGTTTTCATGATGTTAATGTTTGATAAATATAAACGAAATACACCCCGCACCCTCATATCAACTGACATAAAAAGGGAATCCGGCCAACTCGTCGAAAGCCAACTCGTCGACGGCCAACTTGTCGACGGCCAATATGTCGAGTAGGCCAGTTCGTAATAGGGCAACTCATTAAAGAGCAACTTGTCGAAAGGGGCAATCTGTCGAAGGGCGATTCGTCGAATGGGATGAATGACGGTCCGAGGTAAAATTTCGCGGCCTTTTCCTACCTTTTTACCTAAATTTTTATTTGTGCTTGGATTAGGGAGAGCGCCCTTAGGTTACAAGACGGAAAGAAAAATCACAAGAGGGCGAAGACTGGACACGACCTTGAGAGAAGTTGAAAAAATGTTAATTTCGGGATCCTCCGTTTGTTCGTTTGTTCTGTTGCTTTTTGTAATGAGGCGCCGCGCACTGTCACCGCGATGCGCCGGGACTGATGGGCCAGGTGGGTTAGAATTTCTTTTATGAAATGCTAAACCACCTGATCGTCTCTCACTGCACCGTGAAAGCGGCGAAAGCTGCAAGTTGTTATCTTCGACAAGGAAGAGCACACTGGTGGGATATTACCGTGCGGCAATATTACGCATTACTAAAGGGCAGGATTTGCTCTAAAATTTCAGGACAAAAATAATATATTTTGGCTCGGAAGCAGCGGCGACCAGATGGCCTCTTCGACGAGTTTTCCTTCGACGAGTTGCCCCATAACGAATTGGCCTATTCGACGAATGGGCCGCCGACAAGTTGGCCTTCAACGAGTTGGCTTTCGACGCGTTGACCTAGACCGCATAAAAAGAGACCCCCACCAAAGAAAAAAAAAAAGACGTTTTGGTTTTCAACATTTATCTTCATTATATTGAGTACGCATGGGTACTTTGAAAGGTAAGCTGGCTTTTATATTGCAACATTGTGTTGAACACTAAGAAACCGACTATCAAGATATTACTTCCCCCTCTCTGTTTACGCGGTGATAGACCTTCCTCGACTGAGGGCTTTTGTCTTCACGTTAATGGGCTGTGCACACAGTTCTCAACTGCCGGCAGCAGTGGCTACTGCCGAGACTCTTTCGTGAGCTAATTGTCCGTTGAAGGAGATGAGGGGAAAGGGGGGGGGGGGAGGGGTAGGTGCGGACGCAAGAAAACAGAAATCAAAAAAAAATTTAAAAAAATAAACCAAAAACTTGGAACAACATAGCTTTCTATACCTAACAATATAGCAGCACCGTTGTACAGCCTCTGTCGTTTGTAAAAATGTCTCCTTGGATCTGAAGTCGTGCGGCAAGCCCTATTGCTTGGAGATCGAAATTGAGGTAGCGCTAGTTTTGTGCACTTATCGCCGCCGAAGCTGGGATTGAAGCGTGGAAGCCCCAAAGGCTCTCCACGTTCGCGCGAAAGACGTTGTAGATTCTTGATGTTATCTTGTGGTATAATATCGATCGAAAAAAAGTTTTAGCGAAAAGCTGTGTGCGACTGTTTTGTGTTTCGGTGAAGATCGAATTGTGTTACCAGCGTACAGCCTAAATTTAAGAAATCGCGTGTGTAGTTGCGTCGTCTGCTCTAGGCACACGTTGAGAACCATGAATCACCACGACAAATTCCTGTCTCCGCGTGAACTGCACTTCTTTATGGTAAATATATTTTTTAAAGAAATGTATCGGTTCGCTAGCGTGGGAAGCCTACAAAACAATGAATTACAAACGGAATAATATAATACTGGTACAGTGGGCTGGTACAGTGGGCTCTGGAATTGCAGGTTCTATGAATATGTTGTAACTTTTATTCCTTGCAATAATATAAATATTTCGAATAAAAATAAGTGAGCGCTTTATATGAAAGTACCGTGCCATTAAGTTCCGCTAGAGCCAACGTTTCCTTTACTGTGCCATGGTCTGTGTGTGTTTTTAGGAGTCTGAAAAATTCAACTACGTTGCGAGGAGAAGAGAGTGCCTCTTCTAGTTACGATCCGAAAACTGTTCGTTGGCAGGACAACTGAAACAAGTGAAACAAACTGTTGTAATATATCTACAGGGAGTGGAATAAAAGAGTTCAACCGAGCAACACAGCAGCGTGCGTGTAATTAGATGCTCTTCTTGAAAGTATTTTCACCGGCTTCAATTTTCTCGGTGAGGGCCGCGAATGTCAAGAGGCTAAGAATATAATTTTTTGTCTAAATAATATTTTATTCAAAACATAATAGACTCTGAAACGCCAGAAAACGACGGCAGCACGACACACACGGCCTCGGCCACAGCCACACTCTTATACTGATTAGGGCTAGCGACTCTCTCGAGACCTTCGCCTAATGCATATCGGGACTCGGTAGTTCATCGTTTAACCTTCAGAATTATTAAAGTGATCCCGTGCTTCAATTGGTATACTATTCTTGCCGTTTAATCGAAATCTTGTACGGGATAAATTGAGCGAAAAGTAAAAGATGTGCTTACTTTAATATTTCTGACGTATTCATTCTTTTCAGGAGACATGCTTGCACGCTAATCCTCCTCAGCATGCTTGCGTTTGTCATCGAGGGTTAAGCGTTAAAACAGTAACTTAAAATTTAATTATCTTTAGAAGGCTTCCCGTGTTTATATTTCAGTCGGCGTCTCAACGCAAAGCGTAAAGGAAAAATAAAATCTGCAATTTATGGCATAGTAAAAATACTAAAGAATATATACTCTTAACGGCTTTCATGCAATATGATCGGTGAAATAGCAACTAACGAACTGATGAATTGATTTGTCTCTCAAATGATAGCGATCACTGGGATTAATTTTTAATCAAACCATAGGTGCAATCACCATTCAATGTTTTATTCAATCTAAGGTTTGTGCAAGATAACAAAAAAATATGTAGGACCAGCGGTTGTATACAAACCACAATACGAAGATTATGAAAGCAACCGATTTTTAGATTTTGAGAAAGCATTCGATTGCGTCTCCCATGACAAACTACTGTATAAGTTACGCTTCATCATCAGTAACGAGAACATATTACGATAGCTTGATTCCTATCTTTCTAACCATGCGCAGTGTGTTAGTGCTGACTCTGTTTTTTCCCCCGAGTCACCCGTTTTCTAGGGCGTGCCCCAGGGCTCGGTCCTTGGGCCGCTTTTGTTTTTTTAATTTTTATTAACGATTTAAAGGTGCACCAGCCGTCTAATCAAGAAGAATTAAAGTATTGTCTATCTTTGGTTCGTGCATGGGGCATAAAAGGGAATATGGTTCTGAACTGTAAAAAGCGTGTTCAAATGGCCGTGATGCGGAAGACCAACCCGTTGTTTTTTTACATATTCTATCAATGGAGTACCACTCGAGACTGTTAAACAATATCAATACCTTGGAGTTTTATTTACCTCTGGTTTGTCATGGAGTGCACATATTGAGTTTATAGCTCGTAAAGCAATGCGGAAGCTCTGGTTTTTGAAGCGAAATATTAACATCTGTTCACCTGAAACTGTAGTGACTGCTTTTAAAACCATCATAAGACCAATGCTAGAATATGCATGTATTATATGGGACCCACATACAAAGCTGTCAATCGAAATGTTAGATACTGCAAAAAAAAATCATTGCGGTTTGTGTACAAGCGTTATGGTTCTATGTGATCCGTTTCAGATTTGGACCCAAGGTCGGAATTAAGTGATTCAGCAAACCGGACAAAAAAAAAAAACGGCTGATTTTTTTTTTTTTTTTTTTTTATAATATGATAACAAGGTAATTTGCGACTGCGTCTCAGTGATTACACTTCATTTAACCAAACAAGGCCCCCGAGAAGCCAACACCAATTAACACTCGTCGATCCATTGGGTCGACCACTTTATTTAAAGCATCCCTTTTTCGGAGAACTACGTGTGAGTGGAATAAGCTTCCTGAAAGCGTTGTACATTTGAGATCATTAGATACTTTTAGTGAAGCACTACTCTCGCACTTTGTTGAGTAGTTGCTCTGTCTGTTTGTTTGCACTGCTTCCGCTTGTTTTTGAGTATTGTTCTTGTACACCTCCTGCCTGGGCGTTCCACAGGATGCTGGTAGTATCACCAAATAAGTAAGTAAGATAAATAAATAAATAAATAAATGCATAATAATCGTTTTGATGAATTTTCACTTATGTGAAATGATACAACACAACCTTTAGTAGGAAGAAACAGCAACAAAAACAACAAACTTTTAATGAGGAGGGCTGAATGTGCGCCCGTAGCAGTCGACACACAGCGGTGTTCGCAGTATCTCATGTTTCTAATTTCGGTCGCACGATTCGGCGCGGTTTGACCTCGAGACGAATAGTAAAGACAAGCAAGCTAACAGGCCGTGGGAAATACTGCGCGTTGGAATAATATTAAATGCCGTAAATCGTGTAAAATAAGCATGCCCTACACATTACATCACTTGAGATGGATTAATAAATGTGATATTAGAAACAATATTTTGAATTTAGGTGACCAAAGCGCAGCATTGTTTTTTTTAGTTAGATACGATGACTCTCTCTAGTGACTTTTGTCCTTTGGAATTCTCACTGCTCTCCGCTTTATGAACGTATCCTTGCGGAACGACCTTTCGAGGACGTTTGGGCGTAGTTACCAGATTTAACATTTCCTCCACTTCGCCGTTTGCAGTGTGGACCGCGTTTTCAGTGTGGTCGTGTAGCTGCCCCAGAGCGCTTTTCTATTTGGACACGAGTCTATGTGTTTCCAACTTCATCCCCGTTGCGAAAAAACAAGCCACTCAAAAGTTAATAAAGAAACCTTGCCCGTAGCGCCCGACAAAAGGTTATTCACGTGGCGTATGTTTGTGTTTGTGTAAACGAGAAAAGCATGTTCGATCAACGAGAACTAGCAGCACCATGTGACGAGCAAGCTTGTACGACACGGTCGAAACTACAGAGCTTGATCGAAAAACATTTCTAGGACACCACAGTCCTCTTCAACACGACGACGAGAGGACAAGAGACGAGCGGACAGCCAAGATGACGTAAGCTTTTTATGCGGGAGGAATTCACTTGGAAAAACAGTTATAGTTCAGGGTGAGAAAAGTCGGGGTAGAGGGAGGGGGAGGGGAGGCAATTTTAATAATAATAATTCTTCATTTTTAGAGTATGTGTAAATTTCCCCGCTAAATTTAGTGGAAAAATTTAGCGGGGAAAATGTTTTATTAAATATAGTGGGGAAATTCGCCGCTAAATTTAGCGTGAACATTTACCCATGATAAAAAGCGCTGTGACGTCACGAGTGACGTCACTCGTGACGTGACCTGCTAATGTTAGTGGAAACATTTCCCCGTTAATGTAGCGGGAATTGTTTCTGCTGAATTAATCGGCAAAATTTTCCGCTAAATCTAGCAGGAAATTTTTACGCTAAATTTAGCGGAAAATGTTTGAAGCTAATTTTAGAGGAAAGCTTCCCCCTATATTTTGCATAAGAGTCTCCCCACTAAAATCAGCGGGAACAATTTCTCGCTAAATTTAGCGGAAATATTTTCCCGCTATATTTAGCAGGGAATTTTTCTGCTAGATTTAGCGGGGAATTTATCGAAAGTTTCCCGCTAAATGGGAGGACCAGGAGAGGAGGGTGCGGATGAGGGGAAGGGGCATACCCTCCTCTCCGTACCTTCCCCTCCTCCTCCTCACGAGCTGCGCTCTGATTCGCCGTTACAGGCGATTGCAAACGTTTTTCATTTTTTGAGCCCACAAGCAACGTTCCGCTTTTCACAGTGGTGCACGTAATGCAGTACGAGCGGCCAGATATTGCTGGAACAACACAACACAAATCATCTTGCCATATTTAGGCAATAGACATCGATTCTCGAAGAAGCAAGGAAAATGAAATCTGGATATTTTCAAGTCCCTAAGGGACATGAAAATGTCCAGATGGTGTTTTTTATTGAAGGCCATCGGAATCGGTGAGAAAGGGGATACAAGGAAAATGTAAGATAGATAATACGTTGGTGAATTTGAGCAACCCTGGACGGAACATCGAAGTACATAGATCGTAATAGATTGATTGAATTAACAGGGCCGTCGACAACTTTGCGAATAAATATGAAATTTCCAAACTGCCTCCTCACGGCATGCTTATGTAGTGCGAATCACCTAAGTAATGTTTCAGAATAATAAAAACAGCCTCTGCCATATAGCGGTCGTGTACTATCCTTATTCGTTTCATTACGTTTTCTAAACCAGTTGCCTGTGTAATAGATACAGAATTCCACATGACGGATCCGACTTCTAACTGTGATCCAACTCGTGACTTACACAAATGCAACATACAAAAGGGCAATGAAAATGGGCGACATACTCGAGAAATTACGCCGAGCACTCTAAACGCGGTATTAATGGTTATGGAAACCTGTTCATTGAAAACCTGTGACTCTCAATAGAAACACCAAAAGTCCTCATAACAGATACGCAGGGGAGCGGGGTGCCTTGAAGCTTGAAGACAAAAAATGAATGAACCCACGCTTTCTAGAAAGCACAATATATTTCTATTTCTCGCGATCAAGCGCCAAGAAGTTTTTGACGTACAGATTCGAAACATGCTCTATATCAGCTCGAAGGCGAGTACAATTGAACAGACTTAAGCCGCTTAGAAACAGCTTAACATCATCGGCAACAAGTTGAACTTTTAGTTCAAGCTTTGTAGAAGAGAGAAGCTCAATGAAATACTTGCCTTTGTAATTTTAAAACGGGGCGAGCAACCACAGACAAGAAGGAAGTTGGCCTTGTCTACATGGGTTCACTGAAATTTGGCAGTGATATCAGGAAATTCAATTTTGTTTAGCTAGTGGAGGTTTTGAGTTGTCTTAATCTAACAAGGGAAGCACCTACTAACCTCCCTAATGATAGTACTAAGCAACCAAACAATAAGTATTTTTAACGTTTGATAAAAGTTGAAAATGGTCGCTAATGTAGTGCGCGAGAACACGACGGTTAGGGTTGGTAGCAACGTAATCTCAAGAGCGTACGCCGGCGGCTCTGTCGATTTCAGCCTTTCTATACTTCGTCTCATTTTACGATGGGCTAAAGGCCAAAGCTACGGGCCGCCAGGTCCAATCACGTTCCACGCTAAACTATGACACGCTTAGCATTGATTAGGTTTGAACGAATAATGCTAGGAATCCAAAAGCGCTGCGTCATTTTTATAGCTTCGACACTGCAAAGAGCCAGTACGTCGTGGCTTTCTTTGTAATGTAAAATTGTTGAAGTCACTCATTGCTCGATCCGAACCACTGTCCACCCATTCCCATCAGTGATTCGAGACGCGGGCACCGATACATGCTTCGAAGCGAAATACCACGCATGTCTATGTGGCTCGTGATTGGATCTGGCGTTTCGTAGCTTCTGCCTTTAGTCCATTGTAGGATGACACGAAGTATAGGTGCTGTGTAATTTGGCCATGGTTGCGCTGATGATCAACCGACGTTGACGCGGTCTAGGACACTGCCCAGCGCCTATATAATCTCCATGTATAACAACTCACCTCCACAAAGCGGATAATGTAGATTGCATGTTTTTTTTTTATTTTAAAGATATCAAAAGCTTAAAAAGAAACCCCCCGTGTTTATTTTAAACTGTACGACAAGCGTAACATAACAAATACAAAAGACACGCTTTCGAACACTTTTTTAAGATCACTTGGCTCAGACACACAATAAAGTTTCAGACGAAAGGAAAACTCCATCTTGGTCCTAATTAAGGAGAAGTATATTTCGAGGTCAACACGCATGTTGACCTCGAAAACTCCCGGGTAATTCTAGAAAGAACAAACAGCATGCGAAAAGATGCCGCCATGGTATGAATACGCATAAGATGATACTCAATTAAAATATAATTTTCATTAAAACACAGCGAATCAGCATGCTTATATAAAATATATTAAAGCACAGATTTTTAGTGGTTCCTGTTATACACGAGGAAATGATGTTGAATGCTACAGCTGCGAAATATTGATAATAATGACGTCACACTTTGTTACGCGTAATCTTGAGCAATCCAAGAGCAATCAGTGCGCTTCCGAATGAAAGTGGTCATACGTGCTTTAGGTAGGAGTTTTTCGTTTTAAAATCTGCTTCTTGCTTTGGAGCGAAGAAATATTTTGCAATAAATCTAGCCTCAGCCCCCAAAAAAGTAAAATAAATTCAATAGGTTGCCATAAAAAAAAATAAAAAAATGAAAGCCGCTTACAACTCCCTGTAACGCCGAATTAGAGCGCAGCTCTTGAGGAGGAGGAGGGAAGGGCACTGGGGGGGGTTAAACTAACCAGGGGGGGGGTCACGTTACCTTGGGGGTCACGTGACCCCCAATGCCGATGATGTCATCACTGACGTCACTGATGACGTCATCAGTGACGATGACGATGCGGGTACCGATGACGTCATTAGTGACGTCACTGATGACTTCACCAGTGATGATGACGATGACGATGCGAATGTCGGTGACGTCATCAGTGACGTCGCTGATGACGTCATCAGTGATGATGACGATGACGATGCGGATGCCGGTGACGACATCAGTGACGTCACTGATGACGCCATCAGTGATGATGACGATGACAATGCGGATGTCGGTGACGTCATCAGTGATGATGACGATGACGATGTGGATGCCGGTGACGTCATCAGTGATGATGACGATGACGATGTGGATGCCGGTGACGTCATCAGTGATGATGACGATGACGATGTGGATGCCGGTGACGTCATCAGTGATGATGACGATGACGATGCGGATGCCGGTGACGTCATCAGTGATGATGACGATGTGGATGCCGGTGACGTCATCAGTGATGATGACGATGACGATGTGGATGCCGGTGACGTCATCAGTGATGATGACGATGACGATGCGGATGCCGGTGACGTCATCAGTGATGACGATGACGATGTGGATGCCGGTGACGTCATCAGTGATGATGACGATGACGATGTGGATGCCGGTGACGTCATCAGTGATGATGACGATGACGATGTGGATGCCGGTGACGTCATCAGTGACGATGACGTCATCGGGGGGTCACGCGACATCGGCGGGGGTCACGTGACCTCGAGGAGGGGGCCACGTGACTTCGGGGGGTCACGTGACCCCCCACGAGGTCACGTGACCTTGGTGGGGGGCTCGCGCGGTGCATTATGGGACATTTCCCATGATGCACCGCGCGGTTACGCCGACGCCGACGGCGACGCCGCTCAAGCCGGAAACGGGCCCCTAAGAGCTGCGCTCTAAAAAATTAAAGCGCGTAAGCCACGTGACGACAAAGTAATGCACCTTTCAACCATTAGGAGATATCATGCGAATAATTTTTGAAACATGGAAAAATAAAATTCCAGGATAATGACGGAAGAAAACAAATAGAAGAGAAGGACAGAATTAAGAAATGTTTGCTCCGTAAGGTTGCCACGGCACTCAAAGTGTTGCTCTTAGTTGATTAATTATAGTGTTTTCAGGGCCTCCGTTTCCGCATGTTTTGTCGGAACATCGGTATGTGTTTTCGTAACACCTGCGAGACTGCGGCGAGGAGTTAATAAACCTTTGATATTTCAAATAGCAATAAAGATGCCCACGTGTGGATACAGGCGCGGGTATATTGAATTTCTTTTTGTTTAGATTGTTCAAATTAACTCCCAAGCTATCTTATTTCTAGGTTCATCAGCTTCACCGAATATTAGCGAAATAATTAGACGTAGCTTTGAGGATTCCAATTTCAAATATTTTTATTACAGGTACATCTGTTAGGGAGCTTTAAAATAGCGTATGCAAAAAAAATGTCATTGCAACTTTTTTTGGTCCGAACCAGAATTGTATTTTGCGCTTTGTGGGCGTTCTTTTAGCCTACTCAATGTGTTATGAAAATTGCGTGCGTACGCAAAGCGGCGTTCTAATTCCGAGCGGATTTGTCAGGCGCGAGAAATTGTCTCAAGCCAAGTCCGGCACAGTTTGAAAATGACGGCTTCCGGTACCGCGGCTGATACCTCATTTGGGCAGTAGCGAACGTCGGAGGCATCCTCGCGTTGCGATTTTGAACTAAAGACAACATTGCACTTGTACGGTAAGAGCGTGCCAGAAACAACTTGGAATACCCAGCATGGGGGGAAAATCTATGACAACTTGCTCCTTAGAATGTGTAAAGCTTACGCACGAGACCTTTCTTATCCGAGGCGACGAGGGCGGATACGAAAGGTCGACCGCTCGCGTCGCATTCTCGTACTTAAACGAAAATAAATCACTATATTTCACCAAATTCTTATTTTTAACTCTAACAATTTGGAGTGTTTCATACAATTTGTACTACGTTTCCCCTGCCGGTTGGCGGTCGCATGTTCGACTGGATCCCCTTCGACGTGACGTACGTCGACGCAACCCGGTCTCCTTTGTCTGACGCTAGGTATGAGAGGTGTGCATATTTCACGTCCCTTTGCTGGACTGAGCGAATATGTGCATCGACGTGGACGACTCTCCGAGGTCACGACCTCGAGAAACTCCGTACGCCTATCGATTCAGACGAGGTTGGGCGTAGTGTTTGCGAAAGATTAAAGCTCGATGGAAGGCCTGGTATATAGTAAAGTTGCATTAAGTGTGCCTTTATGCATGCGCTACGTAAGAACATATCCTAGATCTTCGCATAGGCAGCCGTTTCTGCACAAAACAATAAACGCAAACATTTTATTGTATACACGCACGGCGCGCCAGAGTAACATATCATAACTGTACTATTCGACCATAAATTTTCAACTGGCGTATCTCCGCCTGTAAACAATAGTAGTAGTAATAGAGGAAAATGGAATGAAAGCACGAAATGTTACATTTGTGCTGTATAAAATGCGGTACAATTTTGAACGCGAACATGATGTAATTTAGGCACCACTCCTTTGGATGTCAAATGTATGAGTCGCTTGAGGACATGAGCGGAGACTAGGAAATGTTTCCTCAAGGGCGGTACTCTCCGGGCTATTTACATGTGCGGACTATACAATGATATGTAAGTAGTTTGTAGCCTAGTAAACCCGACATGTTTCTAAGGGTGCAGTGCATGAGAAGTTTTTACGTGCATATGGTGCACCGGGTTCGGACTGTCGATATATGGAAAAACTTCTTAGAATCGGCCGAACTTCGTCCCAGTACGTACCCATAGCTTACGCATAACATCACGCTATGAAAGGAGATGTTCCCCTCCACCAGTGCCACGCTGCTGGTTTACTTCTCACCATATTCGTATACGCGCTCAAGGTCCGATGAGCGCAGCCAGCCGCCCGGGCGTGCGCACAAATGCAGCGTATACATTCAACGCAGCCCTACCTTTCAACATGTGAACTGGAAACAGCATACCGAGCATACCATCATGGTGTTTAGCGAGTACGTGCAAAAGTTTCCGGCGTCGATACTACCGCATTAGTAGCAAAAGTAATCAATATGTTACCGCGGCGTGATAGTGATCCGATAAACAGTCATGTATGCTAAACAAGCTTTATTATGCCGTAAAAAGGCGAGTAGATTGCTGGAATGTCATAGTTATTTGACGAGCGCCTCTAGGATTTACTACTATCAGAACTTCAAAGCACCGAAGCCGGTCCGATTTCGCTAAGCGCTGGTAAACAATACAAGGGTAACCATGTTATTTTTCGTACTTTTTTTAATTGTTCAGTTGCCAGCGAGATGAAGAGAAAGGCCAAGGACATCCAGATTACGAGCGGGCAAAGCCACTGCAAAGACCTAAAAATTTTCGAAAACATTAGAGGAGTGCAGCCACTCGACACCAGATATATGCGTCCCGCAAACGGGACAGTGTGCGGCTTCATAAACGATATCAGTTCCGTTGACTGTCATCTTAGATCGTGACCTCTCTTTCTTTTACGGCTGCTCTGTCGTGGGGGAACGCCGATGAAATGATCGCCGAAATACTTAGTTCGTTAAGCTGCCGTATTTTGTTTTTTCCTAGAACGATCTCTACAAAAGATCACAGCACTTTTACCACGGATCTCGCTGACGCAGGTGTAGGCCATGTGTACAGGTGCAGACTCCGGTCCGGAAAGTACAGCAGTTTTTATTTCCGCTTTCCACCCTAACTGCACGCTACCGGGCCTTCTTGTCTCTTCGGCAGCAGACCCTCCCCCAGTCTAGCCTATTCCCCAGCCGCAGGACAGGCGATATCTCCAACGTGGGAAAGAAGAAAAATTGCGATTTGACCAACGCTTAACGCGCTTTCCTAACCCAACAGTGCGTTGGAAAATATGAGCTCGTTGAACCATTTGTGCGTCATCTTTCGTTATGTAATCACGGTCCCCGTAAAAGCGAAATACGGAGAGTTAGGGGAGGCGTAAAAGGGCGTTGGACGCGAAAAATACCTGGCAGCAGACACAGCTTTGGAGGTATCGAAGTTTTACAAGAGGGCACTTACAATAAAAGTGCAAGGTCACGCCCTAATTACTGCTCTTGATTTGCTTAGCTGAATGTTGCACAAGGGCAGAAAGATGACTAAACGCGCGTTCACACTGGCAAGTCGCAGCTGTCGCACAACTTTTTCGCAAATCACGAGTTCAACCGCTTTGGAGCGGTCGCTTGACCGATTTTTGGGACCGGTCGTCGAGTTGCCGGGCCGATGAGCCATTAGCGGCGTATTGGAAAGGACGTGAGGTGCGCCTCGAGTTTGTTTACACGCGGCACGCCACATTTCTCTGCGAGAAGCAACCATCACGTCCGTCCAACACCTCCGTTCACAGTAGCCGTCATGGATACAGAGCCACGGAGGTCCCTGCGGCGGCTCTGCTCAGCGCAATAAGAAAATACTAATTTCTTTATAAATATAGCACCCCGATTAAAACGCGCGTCCGAAAAAAAAAAAAAACTTTGCCTTCCAGCAAGTCCGCGCCACGTTTGTCTTCACAGGTATTAGCGCCGAGATGTTTCGGTGATGCCCTCTTGTGGTTTCCATCCGTGAAGAAGAGACTGGGATTTGCCTTGCCGTGACGTCACGAGTTGTTACACTGGCGACTTACCATCGCAGTTGCGACGACAAGTTCGACGGTGTCTCTGCAAAACGCAGTGGAAGCTAGCTAGCCATCGTACTTTGAAACTAACATCGTCGAAGTTGATAATCTGACAATGCTCTTATGCCCATGGTTTGGCCAATCATGGAGAGCTGACCGCACCGGCGCTTTTGGTCGCACACCTGGCTAATAGATGCTGCGACGCTGTAGCTGGAGCAATTTCGTGCCGACGTATCGATTCTGCATCTTTCTACTGCTCCGAAGGAGACAGGTCAATGAAAGGAGTCTTTTTAATATGGCAACGACAACGTATGTGTAGCTGTGACACATTCAAATTGGGAAAGCAGCGAAACTCGAACCCGAGCTGTGGTGGGAAGGACTGAATCGACGGCGGTTCCTGCAGTTTTCGTGAAGCGACTCGCCGGTAGCAGCCTTGAATAAAGAGCCCTAGCGGCGGCTCTGATCACACTATCCATTGTTTTTTACAAGGAGCACCCTTATTTGAACAAGCGCCCAAAAAGGGATTCGGCCTGTAAGGATATTTGTGGGTTTCGGGTTGACAGGTTAGCGGAAGCGTTAGTGAGTACACTGCAGTGTAGCTATTATGGTTTGATTGCGCGGTCCCGAAAGTGCAATACCAGAGGTTGTTCTATTGTAGCGGAAATGACGCTCGTGAAAACAAAAAGAGGAAAACAGCGAAACGCGAACACGAGCTTTAGCGGTAAGGACAATACAGGCAAGACTGGCCACAAAGTACTGCAAGAAAGCGATGTCGGCCAGTAGAAGGAACTTTCATGGCAAGAGTGTCCAGAAAGTACAGCAAGAAAGCGATGCCGGCCAGTAGCCGGAACTCTCCCGGTGAGATTTGCCAGTGAGGCCTCCGAAGCCCTAATGGCGGCCGTGGCTGGTTGCTCAATGGCGCTACTGACCGGGCTCCGGCTTACAGTTCCCTATACTGGCCGACGTGGGCCCAGTGCTGGCTGGCATGCTGTGCTAGCTTGCCTTTCCTTTCCTTCCTGTTGTCTCTTCCTTACGTAACTTATTTGCGCTGTTTAAGTCAAGATGTGCTAGCTAAGCAAGCGCTCTTTCCGGCACGCCGGGAAAGAAGGCCACAGTCATTGAAGTGAAGGCAGTGATTGACCGTATTACGTGGAATTACTGGCCTTCACCATGCAAGGGTCTGCTTTACTAGCTAAAATAAAAGCCGTGCAAAAAACTCGACAACAAAACAAATTCGTTCACACAAGTAATATACTTGACCAGTCAAAAGCTTCTTTAAGTGGCCGAAAGTTTTCGAATTCTATTAGAGGACTTGAAAAAGATAGTACATTTTTTATTAAATAAACATTGAGAGTGATTATCATTGCTGGGGGAATGCATGTTTATTAGAGTTTCTGACGATATAGCGAGATGCGTAGTGCTAAGACGTATCAAAACAGATAACAGTGAGAACCATGCGAACGATGTTTACTTATGTAGTCACTGAATCTTTTAGTTATACCCCCCTCTTTTCCATCTGACAAACGTAATGTCATGCACATACAATGAAATGATATTATCCTATCGGCGAATCAATTCGGGTCACTCGTTTTTCAGCGCGGTGCAGGCGCCACGTTCTTCTTCAGGATTGCGAGCGGATTCGAGAATCACATTTTGCAAACATATAAGAATGACATGAATTTTACCGCGTGGCAGGACTACCAAATTAAAATACTACAAAAAATTAACTAATGCTTTGCGACTCTGTCGTTTCAGGTGTCAGTAAATCAATGTGTTATATATTAATGGCTTTATTTAAAATACTATAAAACCAATATATTAAGGCTTGCAGTGAGAGAGAGGTAAGTACAATAGAATAACTTTAGTAAACGCGAACTCACGTAACAAAAAATGTTTTAAAGCGGACAGATGCTTTGAGATGTGAGACGGACAGTTGGTCGCGAAAAATAAAATTAAGTTCCAGTTCCTGATGATAAATGGTGCAATGAGTGTAACGGCTCTTCGAATGTTCTGGACAGAATAAAAATTTCCTCAGGGAAACCTCACCTTCTTTCGAATTTAAATAAATTTATGGTTGCTTAATTTGAATGAATTAGAAACCCAAAAGACAAAACTTCAAACTGTTTTCTCTGATATTTTCATTACTGTTCTGGTCCATAAAATATTACCATATAAACTTGTATTCACCTCCCAATAAAATTTGGTTGTTGCCACGTAAGTTTACAGAGGGAGACGCACTTGAGTACGGATAACTACACCAAAAGTGGTCATTCGATCTCGAGATTCGAATAATCGACAGTTCCATCCCACTCCCGCACTACCCGACAAACAAAAACCGTAGATAGGTTATTTCTTGGTTATCCAAGATATACATATATTCTGGAATACCAGTCATAAGGAAGTTTAAACACGGCCTTCTATGCTGAATTTGAATTTCTCTATTTCTTTATTTCTCTCTATATCTTCATTTATCAACATAGCCATAGCCACGCAAATTGCCTACACCAGAGAAAAATTTCTTCCTTCTATACGCGGAATTACCACAGCATAAACTAAACATAAAATAAAGACCATACTGAACACGTGAGTAAGAGCAGTTCAGAAGCGTTGACGAAAGCAAACGGAAGCTTTCCTTGATAAAGGTTTAAGGACGGCGGCGTTATCGAACGATGGTGGCGCTGTCCTTGCTAGCATTCCTTTCTCGCGGCAACCTAAATTCCTGATATTTTCGTATCCTCTTTTACAGGGGAGCTGTTATGGGCTAGGTTCCCCAGGTTCGCGTCAGGTACCAAACACTTGTCGACACAAACGTCCACAAAGCTCTGGACAGCTACCGCCATCTCTAAGCGACGTGGCAAGCATACAACCAGTCTGGTTGCCGCTCTCACTCGTAGATGGCGGAAACCTTTCCTGCTATCAAAAAAGAGATAGTTGGGAGAGTTGGTGGAAATTCAAAGAAAACAGTGCGAAAAACAGACGACGACGAAAAAGAAACACACGTGACGAGCGCAGAGCTTGTCACGTGTGTTTCTTCGTCCTCGTCTGTTTGGCGCGCTGTTTTCTGCACTCTTATCAGTTCCGGTTGGACTCAGGATGGGTCCGGCGCGTACCCTTTCGGGGAAAGAAGACTGGGTACGGAAGGAGTGGTGACGTACGCAGCAGCCCGAATCGGTCCGCAACCGACGCGACGCCGCTGTCGCCTCGACTTCCGCTGCGTTCACCGCTTCAGACTCCCTTGCGAAAAAAGAGCACATTGCTCGCCTGGAAAGCCTCCGCCGGGAACAGAACAGCGATGTAAACGGCACTGGCGGGCCACGGAGGCCAAGCGCGAGCGCGAGGCCCGGCGACGACATCACTCCACGCCGGCTGAACAGTTCCCGGGTGCGACGGCGTGGTTCCGGAGGGAGTTCGTGAAGAAGCCATTGAGCGTTACGTGCGCCGTGTGCGATCGACTCTGGTTCGCCGGAGACGTATCCGCAATCGGCGGCGTGTCGGACGAGAAGAATCGGGAAACGAGCACGTACGCGTTGCGTCGGTGCATCGAGTCGGCGGACGTCCACAAAGAACCGGCGTGCTGAACGTGTCAATGATAATAGTTGTACCATAATCTGTGGTGGGGATTTTAATATTGACATGCTGAAAAATACTGCATTGAAGAAGGAAACGAATATTATCACAGAAACGATCGGGTGTATGAACACAATAAATATTCCAAGAATTACTGTAAGCTCTGAAACATTAATTGATCTATTTAGTAGTAACGCCGATAGTGAAAATATAAAATCCGGAGTTATGAGCTACCATTTAAGTGATCACCTTCCAATATTTATGTGTTTGAAAACTAGAAACCCTAAACAAAATAGAAATAATATATCGTGCCCGTTTCATTATATAACCACCAGAAGGTTGAATGCATTCAGGCAAGAGATTGCAGATATTAATTGGTGTAATACATTTCGTTCAGAAGATGTAGATGAAGTCTATGGCCATTTCCTAAAACTATTTAAAAGCATTTATAGTCGTCATTTTCCGCACAAAATGTTCAAGGCAACTAAAAAAATCAGAAAACCGTGGATAACGCCTGATTTACATGAAAAAATTAAAACAAAGAACGCGGTGTGCCAATCATTCGTTAAATCTAGAGACCCAAATCTACGTTCCTTTAAAACATACCGCAACCAATTAACACCATTTTTACGCACAGCTAAAACCGAGTATCATGATGAGGTGTTTAGGGATACAAATTGTCGTACGGACTTGGTTTGGAAAAAACTAAATTCAGTGTTAAATCTTTGTTCAGGCAATGATCCAGTTGATAATATTAAGCGGGACGGTGTTCATCTAAGTGGCCTTTCCTTGGCTAATGCTTTCAGCGAATATTTTGCAAATTTACCTACAACAAACGTTAATACTTATCCTTGCAGATACATAGAAGTTAGAAATAGTCATTCCATCTTTCTTGAACCTGTCACAGATGCCGAGGTATTTTTTGCACTTATGCAATTAAGAAAACAGCTCTAACTGTGATTGCAATGATCTTCAAATACGCCCACTAAAGTTCGTTATTGATATAATGGTGCCATAAGCAACCCATATTTTTAATCTTTGTTTTTCGTCTGGAGTATTTCCTACGGCGATGCAGGTGGCAAAAGTGTCTGTCCTTCACAAGAAAAGAGATAAAAATGTTTTAGCGATTATTGACTGATTTCAATTCTTTCCTAATTTTCTGAAGGCTTTGAAAAAGTAACACAGTCCCGTCTCGTACAATTTATGAATAAGCCCGATTTACTTCCATTTTCGCAGTTTGGTTTCACAGAAAATCATTCCCTGGAATCAGCCCTGTTGTCCCAAAAAGAATATATATTACAAAATTTTGAAGAAAAAAGAACGGTTGTTGGCGTATTCGTAGATGTTACTGAAGCCTTTGACTTCGTGGATTATAGCATTCTGCTTTGTAAACTTAATTACTATGGTACTCAAGGGTTGCTGCTATCACTTTTCGATTCATACTTGAGTCACCGCTTCCAATATATTAACATTAATGGTCATGCCTCCGATAGAAAGCGTATTATTTCAGGGGTTCCACAAGGAAGTTATTTAGGACCCCTTCGTTTTAACCTGTATATAAACGATATTGTGAATATAGACCCTGTTGCTAAATTTGTAATTTGTGCAGACGGCACTAGTATGTTTATTTCTTTTTTAAATAGCGATGAAATTGCGGATGCTGTTAATTTTACTTTGTCAAGGTTGGCGGCGTGGGCAAAGGAAAATGGACTGAGTATAAGCACTGCAAAGACAAAGGCTATTTTCTTTCGTCCAAAAAATAAACAATTTTTATGCCAAGACCTATAGTATTTAGCTCAAGTCCGATAGACATCGTTGAAAGTTTTAAAAGACCAGGGTTTTTTTTTTCTAAAAATGTGTCATAGGATAGCCATGTACATTATATGGTTTCCAAATTGTCACGTGTTGGCTTAACGTATCGCCACAGCCAATTTCTGCCAGTTCGCGTCAAAATAAACATTTAGCATGCTCTGTTTTACTCTCTCCTGAGTTATTGTAACCTTGTCTGGGGCACAACAACGGCATCGAACCTAAAGAAAATTTATCTGGCTCAAAAAAAAATAAAATGTTAAGAGCCATCTTCAACGTGCCTTAAGACTCTCACATTGAGAATATGTTTAGTAATCTGCAAATATTAAAAAAATCATAAGCTATCTGATTATAACTTCTACTCACAATTAAGAATGAAATAAAAAAAGAAAGTTTTTTTTAAACGCGACAGTTAGATTAGAAAATAATATTAAAGTTTACTGACCCGCTATAATGATTATTGGAAGGTTTCCACGTGCAGGTCAAATTATGGGCAGCAGATGCTTCGGTATTTAATTCCAAAGCTTGAAAACAGCTTTGAAGAAGAAAATAGAAATAAGGAAACAATATCTCCAAAGAGTTGCCTAACATATTTTTACATATTTAAGCGTTCTGTGTCTTGTTTCTGTTATCCCATTTTGATAATGTATACTTTTTTGTATATTATTTTTTTCCTTTTTCTTTTTCATTGCACGAACACTGTTTGTTCAATGACTGCCGAAGGGGCTGAGGGCCAGTCAAGCTTCTCGTTGAAGCTTTTTTCATTTCGGTCCACCATTTCTTTAAATGGAAATAAAGATTATTATTATTATTATCGCCTGCTCAAAGACGCGGTGCCCCGGTTCGCGACCGTGAACGGCTACAAGTACCCACCCGTACCGGAGCACCTACCGAGGTTGAACGTGGAGGAGGAACGACTAGAGGCGCCTCGACTCCCATATATGAGCCTTCGGCAGTTGACGCGGTATAACAAAGGCAACTGGGGACAGTGCGGTTAAAGCAGAAAACCAGTTACCCAGCCACACCTTACCCCTTACATTTATAAATACTCCATTTCTATCATAGTACAAATTCGCTGGTCTTTCTTCTTCACGAACGTGGAAAGGTAGAAAGTTTTCTTTCGACAAACCACCTCATTTATAATGTGCACAAGGTCATGGACAGATATCAGCATAAAAGATACGCCGTCAGTCCTCAAATACAATGTTTCTATACTTGTACAAATCGCAAGTGGCGCCGTCATTGTTTCATGCGCCTCAAACTTAACCGAACGGACTTTACACGTTTAAAGCTTCATAGCAGTGACTAGGGAGAAAGCGGCCTAGTACTAAAGTGCCCATAAGAGAGTGCAACCAGCAGAAGCTTTAAGATAACCGAAGTGCCGATAATTTTTTAATCTCCCACGAGGAAAGCTCCAGTGCACCGAGTTATGACGTTAGCATGGTCGCAAAAGGAAAGCTGGGGCGGAACTGCCAGGAAATTGTCGGATCATTCAGTGCTTGTCGTTCCTTTCTGTGCGATCTCCCTAAGCTTTGTTCATATTGCGTTTACGTAGTATACAACATATTAACAAGGTTGAGAGCTCCAATTTGTAATATCATTATCATCACTCAACTGCGAGACTTCAATTCAGTCCCTTTGCTCACCGCGCTTCATATCCTAATAAATTACATCGGCGACATATTTATTCAAAATAAAGGCTTCGATGCTGATAATTTTACGTTATTGGGGAACTACAAAATGTCTAAAAAGAAAACGCCGGGATAAAAAAAAAAAGAAAAGACGACAAACTAACAGATTTTTCACTCTCGTGAAGAAGGAAGAGCAGCGAAACTGTACCATGGTAAAACGTAAGTATTTATAAATGTAATAATTAAGGTGTGACTGGGTAATTGGCTACGTGTTCTAACCGCACTGTACCCGGTTGTCTTTGTTATACCGCGTCAACCGCCGAAGGCTCAAGAACGGGATTCGATTCGCCAGAAGTCGTTCCCCTACCACGCTCAGCCTCGGTAGGTACTCCGGTACGGGTGGGTACTTGTAGCCATTCACGTTCGCGAACCGGGGCACGGCGCTTTTGAGCAGGCAATCTCGGCATGTTCTGGACGCCGGTTCTTTGTGGACGTCCGCCGACTCGATACACTGCCGCAACGCGCACGTGCCCGTTTCCCGCTTCTTCTCGTCCGACACGCCGCCGATCGCGGATTCGTCTCCGGCGGCCGAGAGTCGTTCGCACATGGCGCACGTGAAGCCCAACGGGTTCTCCACGAACTCCCTCCAGAACCTCGCCGTCGCACCTGGGAACTGTTCAGCCCGCGTGGAGTGATGTCGTCGCCGGGCCTCGCGCTCGCGCTTGGCCTCCGTCGCCCGCCGCTGCCGTTTACATCGCTCGTTGTTCTCGGCGGAGGCTTTCCAGGCGAGCGATGTGCTCTTCTTTCGCAAGGGAGTCTGAATCGGTGAACGCAGCAGAAATCGAGGCACCAGTGGCTTCGCGTCGGTTGCGGACCCATTCTGGCTGCTGCGTATGTCGCCGCTCCTTCCGTACGCAGTCTTCTTTCCCCGAAAGGGTACGCGCCCGACCCATCCTGAGTCCAACCGAAACTAATACGAGCGTAGGAAGGAGCGCGCCGAACAGACGAGGACGAAGAAACACACGTGACAACCGCTGTGCTCGTCACCTGTGTTTCTTCTTCGTCGTCGTCTTTTTTTTTTTGCATTGTTTCTTACAAATCACCACGAACTCGCCCAACTATTTCTTCTTTGATAGCTGGAAAGTTTTCCGCCATCTAAGAGTGACGGTAACAACCAGACTGGTTTTGTGCTTGCCGCCATCGCTTATATATGGCGGTGGCTGTCCGGAGCTTTGTGCAGGTTTGTGTTGACAAGGGGTGTTTGGTACCGGACACGTTGCCAGGGGACCTAGCCCTTAACAACTCCGCTGTAAATGGTTTTATTGAATACAGAACTTCAAGAGAGAAGACAGCATTGTCAGCCATAAGTAAGAGCCAGACAACCGTCCGCGTCTACAATTTATTACGTCATTAATCACGTACATGAACAGATTCTTTATATTTTTTGACGCAAATATCAAGCACCGCGGTTGTTATTTCAGTGTCAGATGGCTGTTGGAGCCTATGAATATTCTACACAAAGTTGTTATGTATTTTGTCATTACGTCTATGCACTGAGCATGGACAGATATGCAATGGAATTATCGTTTGACTGTCCGTTAAAACAATAAAATATTATAAAGCGAAAACAATCTGGGATTTAGTATTTTATAATGGAAGATATGTATTACTTCACATGGTTGGAGACACCAGTCCTGTGATAATAGTTTAGAATGTGAAACTTTTGTAACTACTTTATATGACCCAGTCGAGTCTTACGAGTACGGCGAGATAGGCACCGGATTGATGTGTCATTCTAGCATTCAATTAGAGTTGAACTAATGTGCGTGCGTCTCGTAAGGTTCCTAGTTAAAAGTATTTTTCAAACAAATGCGATTGTCCCAAATTTATAAAAAAATGCAGAAATGTGTGAGATATGGGACGGCCGAGAAAGCAACGGTCGTTCACAGACTTTTAGAATAATCGCATTCGTTCTCGCAGCAGACGTAACTTACCCTCTGCTTTCTTGTTCTTGAAAGTGCCAGTTCATCCTCGCCATGAGCGCGCGACGCTCAAGCATTATTTGCCGAACTTTCTAGATAGTGCCGCACTGTAGATAAGCAGCTACCCGCGACCTTGTCGAGTCAGTCTCTCTCGCCCTCTCTGTTGCGCCGCCGAACCACCGCCCGTATTTCTGCTGCCTCGACACTCGTTCTTTATTATTTCCGTTTGGCCCAAGTTCGTCTATTAAACCTTTATCCTTCCGTTCACTGTTCGTCTTCTTGTCACCTTCATTCGTGACAATATTGAGTAAGGTGAACGGTATCCATTATGACAAGATATGCATTAATGAAAAACCTTAGTGAAATTAATAAAGAGTGTGTAAGACACAGAAAATAGTATCCTTTTAATCTCTTTATGACATTTCCTATCACCGTTTTTGTATTGTACTCGTTCATGCGCACCTGCCATGAAATGTTCATCTATCTGTTATTATGAAAGAAGCTCTATGAGAAAAAGGTGGCTGCACCTTGGATAATTCTATCTATTTCCTGCCTGTTACTTCCTATTTTTTGTTTATAGTTCGATATTTTAGTTTTTCTGACTTGCTGCTATAACAGATGTTAGTTATTTGGATACGGAAACGCCAACGATTCCACTGTCGCAACTTTTATGTTTATCATAGAATTCAGCTACACCAAATGCTGCAGGTGCAAGGTATTTCCGCAGTATACGGAAGATGACATCAGATTCTGCTTACAGCGTTTCAAAGTTTACGGCGCAGTATATAAAAGTTTTGTTTCAAGAGTGGGGATGATATTGCTCTTCAAGCGGCATTCGCGAAGACAACTTCCAATTGCATAGCAACAATGCGTGTACTCGCCATTGTCATCGTATCCCTGCTTCTTTTAGAAAGGTAAGATATAAACTAGATAGGGAGCTCTGATATAAAAAAAAAATATTCTTTTTAACTGTTCTTACAGGACTGTTTATGCTGTAGTTATTCCGTGTCCATGCTATAGAATCTTAAGTATTACTTCGATTTACTGAGGTCAATGGGCGAATAATTTTTTATTCCGCTTTTAAACCTACACGTCGTGGCTTGAGCTACGCAGAAGATGGGTGTTTACAATGGCCATTCCACCTTACCCTTGAGGCCATTCAATTTATTTTAAGAGCGCAACTATTGAATCTTGTACACATTTCCTACATTTTTTAAGGTCTGGTATTCTTCTGTATGTGCTATCTCTTATGAGAAACAGGGTCGCCAATAATATAAAAAAGGTACGTTGGTGCGTTGATGGTACGTAGCAGATTAGTGTGCGGGTATGAAAAAAGCAAAATAAAGCGGAGCAGCGTTTCTAGCAGAGATACTAGAGGGCTAAAACAACAGAACAAGAGCCAGGAGTATTGAAGTACGTGTATTAAACAAATATGAACCGATGACAGATATATAAAAAGGCTCAGCAATTTAAACAGCTCGAAATTAACTTAGGGACCAACTTTTTTATCATACGAATAATTCCAATCGAAAAGAAATAAAATGTATGAAGAGCCACAAAAGTAGCTGCCCAATGAGAAAAATAAAGTTCTTTTACACTTTAAATAAAAGTGACTCCTGTAAATGCCATGTTTTATTGAAGGCGTTTGTTTTTTTGTAATTGTAGTACTTGGTCTTGTTTTTCGGAACTACGGAATATCGAAGTTTAGAGATAAATATTTCGGTGTATTGAAACTATTTGATATATGCGGTCACACATAGCTGGAATGTAAATCAGATTTATCAAGCTGGAACAGTCACCAGAGTGACGATGAATTACCCTGTGACGAAGGGTACTCTTTTTTGCAAAGACCGTCAACCAATCGATTTTATTATTCATCAGGACTGCAAAGGTGATGTGTTCACGTGCTTTCCCTAAAAACCCATTTTACTTTGTTGTTAAGTTTTTTTTTTTTTTTTTTTCTTAAAGCAGTTCAAACACCATTAAAACACAATCCAAAGTAGAGCTTTAAACCTATTTCGAGATATAGAATCCTTGCCATGAATGTATACACATGGTGTTTGGCTTAGACTCTAAAACGTTGTATAAAACAAGGGGCTGAGGGTTAAGCGACTATCATCTTAAAATATTTACGAGGCAGAGCGGCAATATATGATGGGATTACCGTCATGGTAAATTGGTTAATCAAGAAAATTACGTTAGTCAAATTTGAAAGTAATATGTTTTATTGCAATTGTGGTATTGATTCCAATTACTCTTAATGGCCAAAGCATATTAAATAATGTGCGAAATCGTAATAGTCATTGATATTATATTTGAAAAATACTCCCCTTTTCTATCCCGCTTAAGGGATGCACACAAAACGAGTGTCGCAAGCCCACCTGGCACTGACGCATAAAATACGAACACGCTATTTTCAGCCATGTCGTCACTTACGTGATAGGTGACTACACCAGTGCTTCGCTTCACTTTAAGTCCAAACGCAGCCAAGGCTACGAGCAAATGGGATTAATCAGACAGCGGTAAAAGCGCACCACCATGGAAATAGTAACGTTTTCATACGTCTTCTATAAATGCTGAAATAATCATGAACATAAACGGCCTAGTGAGTTGCGCTTTGATTATTGATTCCATTACTTCGTTGCTTCGGCTGAGTCTGGAGTAAGGATGGAACCATTGTAATTAGATTGTGCCAGTTGTGCAACTCTGCGGAGGGTGGTACCCCTTTTACCCACTTCCGTCCGCTTTGCGTCGTTTGAAGCGCCATATAGATTTTAGTTTCAAAACTGCGTTTCATAAATTACGGTGATACGCCATCTAGACGCTGCGCCTCGAAACATATGTAGTCCGTAGAATACACGCCGCTTACCATAACAACCGCCCTCTATACCTGGGGTCTTCAAACGGTTTGGCTCAGGACCGGTTTAAGGACCTATTGCGGACTCCAGTACTGGAAAATGTTTATTGCATTATAAATAAAAAAAAAATACTAAAAACTAGACCAAACCAAGCAGTTGAATACAGAAAATAATAATCAAGCAAGAGTTTAAAAATGAATCTATGCAGGATGAACACAGAAACTTTATTATATTAATGTGCTGCTAAATATGTCATTGTTAAATACATTACACCTAGGGAACTCATCAGGCATAAATAAATAACATAAGAACTTTGACATTCTCACACGGGGCAGAAGACTACTGAGTCTTCTGCCCAGAGTGGACCGCGATAACGAAACATATAAACATAAATACTCCCGTCCGTTTCCATGCTATGCAAGCATGACTTGACTGGCCTAGTCAGTGGCCTAGTCTTGCTCGCACCCAAAAAGGTCGTAGGCTTGACTCCCGACTAACATTTTTGAATTCGTTTTTTTAAGGCACATGAATTACTTAATAGATTGTAAACATTTGAGACATTCGGCAACATTGATTTCGCATTCCACGTAATGTATTTTAATCACTTCCATTCAACGCATGGCGTTGAGTCTCATGTGAGCGTTGTGGATTGTTTGAAAGTCCAGCGCAAGGTCGTGTGGCTTTGACGTCACGACCCCACGGACCAATGAGGTGTTTCGTGCCACGTCATGGACGCTGATTTTTCTGCCACGCCACCAATTGTCTGTGACACAAGCTCGTCAACGCTATCGCGTTAAAGTCTCATCTCGACGGGGGCCAATTCTCTGCTCCTTAACTCGTGAACAAAAATTATTCAAACCCGCAGCTTTTACCTTTTTTCTTGGTGATGCACAATTATTTTTGTCACACTTAATAAGTTGACGCTCTTGACCTGCACCATTCAAAATTAAAGAATCAATTAAGATACTGTAGCGACTTCTCCCTTAATTACACCGTAGACTTTGGCATTTACCATATCGTCGCACACGCGTTTGCGTGTGCTCTGCTGTACTGTGGTTGCGTTGTTGTAGGGGTCGATTGTCGGCGCCTCACGCTCACGCACACGGCCTGAAGTACAGAGCTTAGGCGAAAATGCTCTGCTAGCTATCCATTGTAGATGTCAGTACTTTTACACTCTTAGATTTGTGTGGATACCTCGTTTCTTGGCCGGTGTAGATGCTTGATTCTGAGTCACCGAGATTTCCTTGTCTCAGGCGCTGCGCCATGTAAGCCCGTTTAAATTTCTTGCCAGGAATTCTTAGCTTTATTGATTTTGTACTCCTTTTCAAGTTGACACCCATAGTCACTGGATATTGGCGACGAGGGGAGTTTGTTTTAAGCTTTTTCATTTTCCATCCTGAGGTGTGTATTGCCAGATATGCATCCAGTGTACGATTTTTGCATCTAAACTTTAATATATTAAGTTAAATAACTAATATAAGTGGTCCTTCATTAGGTTAAGTTTGCAGTTATAGGGGGCCTGTAGACAATCATTTGACTGTGTTTTTTTAGATAGCGTCTAGTCAATGCAAATCCATGACGCGTTAGCGCTAAATCTGTGGATAGCATAGCGCCAACTCTTAAGCACTTCGTTTGATATCGCTATGTAGCTTGAGCCCCCCAGACGTGAACGCGAATCTTTTCGCCGTCTTAGTCAGCCCCCATATTTTGTATGAAACCTAGAGCCTGTTGATGGTCATTAGTGGCCACGACGGCAAAATGGCTAGCATGAGCGTTTAAGCTGCCAAAGTCGAGAAGATGACTGCCCTTCTCTTCCGCCTTCCCGGGAATCCACGCGTGGTATGTCAAATCATCGTGTTCAGCGTCACCATGACCCGTTTAGCGCTACTTAGCAGAAACGAGCACTGCTGGTCCAAAGAAATGCAGCTCCCGCTTGTGGTAAACCCGGGCACATCAACAGTGTCTGTGAGAGTTGTCCTTACAAGCCTGCTTTTCGAGCCTGTCGGTGGCGGCTCTCCAACTGTAAGGGGCCTAGGAAACATCTCATCGCCAGCGGAAAACGCCGCCAGAAAATGCTTTTATATTCTGAAAGGTAGTTCTCGAGAGACGCACCTACTTCCCAACTTCACTTTCGACTTCTATCCAAGAGCTCGCTCTGCGCCCTGTGCTGCACAGTGAAACCTACAGTCCTCGTCCGGATTCGCGGTCCCCGTTTCGCCAGCGTCTGATGCTTTGACGTAAAAAAATGAAAGATCTTGAACGGCTAGAAGTTTCAGAGTTGCACTCCGCCGATCCAGTCTTTTCTTGGTTTATTATCCCGGATGTTCATATTCCTTCGGCTCTCGATATTCGTACTTCGGGTGCTGCAGAGCCAAACCACTTCGCTCTAGGCTCAGAGGTATCAAACGTTGGATACTCTGACCCTGTTCTCCAGACGTTATCCAAGCAATGCTGCGCTACGCCTGGATCTACCCTCTTCCTTGTCCTGAGCATGAGGTCCCGAAGAACTATAATTTTCCTGTTGCTTCCCCTACTGAAAAACAAATAATTTCGAATTCGAATGGGTTGCCAAATGGTCTGCTTGTGCCATCATATGAAATTATAGGATACGGGCACACGTTTAACACTGGCACCCGTTTGATAAGGGCACACGTTCTATACGGGTACCCGCTTAATATGGGATACCGTTAGATTCAGGAACGAGCATTACACTGGCACACGTTTGATACGGATACTTGTTTGATACTATATCCTTTAGAAGATAAAATTATTGCTAAGCTCCGAATTGGTGTCGTTTGAAATGGGTCCATCCAGCACACGCAAATATTGAGCCTTTGACACTTTCTTTGATTGACACATTTATTAGAGTAAGTGGCGTGCCTCTGATGGGCAGGGAGGATACACCACATTCATTAATATTCGTCGTAGAGGAGAGACAGAACGTAGCGATTTGACGTTCATAAAAAATACAAGGAAGATTTCTCAACGCCATTAAGTAAATGATGAAACCCACTAAAATAATATCCGGGCAGAAACACGAAAGGGACACCACCCGGGTGCAGCAGTAGGCCCTACTTATGTAGCGAAAAACAAGCGACACGAATCGCTGGGGCAGGATGGAGAACTAGGTCTGTCTAGACATGTCATCCAAGATCCCGGAGACTACTCGCGAAAGCTTTTCCGGCCGGCCCATTCGACTCGTTCCCCAGGAGTACGAGCGTAATAGCGCTAACTCCGTCACTTGCCGCGAGTTGGCGACTCCTCGTAATCGTTGCAGAGCGACGAGCCGTCAGAATCACGGGCATCGGGTGCCGGTGGTGTCAGTCGCGTCGTCGGGCTTCATCTTCTGTACATCTTCGGTCTCCGCAGTCCGTTTCGGTTTTGGTAACTTCCTGGTGTGCACAAATTAGTAATGGGCTTTGTGACGGTTGTTTCGTGGGATTTATAAAAGAAGGTTGTTCTGGTAAAACTGACGAACTGATTTCCTTTCATATGCCCGAAATAGCTTTCCACAGAACTCATTTCACGCCCGTTCTGCTTTTTCACGCCAATAGCCTTTACGGGCTCTTCCATCATTCGAAATTATGCAGGGCGTCTGCGTTGTCACGTGACTTCGTACTGCCTCGTAACGTCACGTGACATTATAGTCTCACATTGCGTCATGATATCACTAAACTACGCTAATACTCACGTGGAATTTTCTATTTGGATATTTTTATATATATAGATGGACGTGCCCCTCTCTAAGCAGACATTGGCGGTGGTTTCTCCACGCAAGATGCAAGATACAGAAGGATACTTTAGAGTTCGATAGTGTATCATAGATATCACTGTAATTACAAAGATAGCTTAGATTGTAGAGAGAGACGTCCATCTCAAAGCATAGGGAGTGTCTGCAATTTAATGACGGAAACCTTCCGCGCCGATTTTTCGCAAGTGCTCACCCGTATTATTTTCGCGTGGTGACAAACAAAAGCAGGAGAATAGGCATACACATGCTTGCAGGCGACCAACGCCAATATTATGCTACGCTGACGGCACCTGTGGAAGTGCTGGCAACTATAAAAACGCTCTTGAGATTGATGTTTCACATTATAAAAAGAATGAGTGCTTAAAAGAATAACAGCACTTATTTTGCCATATTTAAAGAAGTGCCCCCTTCTAGCATGCTCAGCAGGAGGTGACCGAGAGATAAAATCCTCTAGAATTATATGAAAAAAATTGTACAGTGATTCCTGGTCAACTAAACACTGCTAGGACCGAGAGGGTAACGCAACGAAAGAAACTGCATGCAGCAACTGCCATCGCAAGAAACTTTGTATATAATCTAGAAGTTCAAGGCATCACATTTGTAAATAAACCAGGTCAAAAGTTGGAGTACCGAATACACCAGTTTGGAAAAGGTTGGAAGCTATAAATAAACCAGAGTTTTTTGTTTTTTTTGAGACCCTATTTTGTGTTTGAATATCACACTACATCAGAAGGTGCATAACAGGCTTCCTTGGTTTGTGATACATGTGCCGAAATCCAGACGTTTACCAGATACTGGCAAACCTTTTGAATCAGCGCCTACAGATATCACGATGTTTATTAAAAAAATGCAAAAATCGTTGCGAGGTGGTGATATCTCACAGATATATTCCTTTTCTTCTAATGCCTGTGTCACACTGTTTACACGTCATACAAAAGACAGTACCCAAACATGTTCGAACGCGAGTCACCACGAGATCTGTGCTTTGAATGCCGCATGACAACGAGTTCAAATAGACAGTTGCCACGCGACATTCAATGCACAGATATCGTGGTGATTGACATCTGTTGACTCTCTTTTGAATAATATTTAAGCAGTGTGACACCGCCTTAAAGGTGTTTCTACTAGAATCAAACACCACAATATGATTCGCAGAAATGCCGTGATATAAAATACAAAATGAAAAACGACAAAATGACGACTGCACTTTTGATAGTATCAAAACTCGTGGTCATGCTCTAGAAGGTACGCCAAACAACGTGCAGTGATTTTGAGAAAAAAAAAAGTAGGGCACGAGGTTGAAAAAACCCCGAGACTGCGGGTAAACGACACAACACTAAAGAGTCTCCAGAGACTTTTTAGTGTTGTGTCGTTTACCCGCAGTCTCGGGGTTTTTTCAAACATGTGCAATGTACACCACCTCGTTTGCGCCCTTACTTTTTGTTCATTAGGGCACGAGTTTTTTATTTATTAAAATTAAAATTTTTATATGCAGAGCAAATATTTGCTGGAGTATTTACGCGCTAGAAGTTGCAGTTAAACATCAAAAAGGCGCGCTTGCAGCGATAGCCGCGACATCTCCTAATAAATATTCCCAGTTTAATTAGCATCACAACTTGTCTACCTGCTTCCCTAGAGTAACATTTCACCGTTTTGCCACAATTAGAAGCTGCAGGAACTCGACGTAACGCGGCTTTTTCTTCGACTCTGCTCTTTTCAGCTTAATACTGAAGCCACTGAAAGGGCGAATATTATGCCTGGGTGGCGAATGCCGCCCCGCGGAGACATGCCGCCTCTTCCTCTTTTTCTGCCCTCTCCGCACGAATGAGACGGCCGGAGAAGCATCCGCGCCGTTCGCGGGCTTCGGGATCTCTTTCGCCATGGGTTAGAAAGTAAAATGTGCACAAAGCTGCCTATAGGCGGCACTAATGGTGTCGATTACACTGGCCGTGGCAGCCGCCCCCCCCCCCCCCCCCCCCCAACCCATTTCGTTTCCTCTCTTCTTCCATTCAGTGTGTTCTGGATGTTTCTTTGTCTAGTTCCGCTCGGTCGATTGCGAATTTCAAAGATAGCTTGTTTGCGTACGGAACATTTTAGATAGAGCTTCTGCACCCGACAGCCATCTTCCAAAGACGCGGGATCCCGCAGGGTTGCGGGTAGAGGTCACTATATCAAACTAGGAAATCAGTTAACAAGGATTTCAGTAAACCAAAACGTTGTTTTAAATTAGCATACTTCTAGCGATCGAACAGCCGCATAGAAAACACGTAGGGTAAAATGATCCTGCACACTCTTAAAAAAAAAGGGTATCTATAGTCCTCCCTAAGGGGAGGAACGGTCTTGTAACCTATGATCCTCAAGAAAGGGAGGAACGTTCGTCCCTTAAGCAGGGGAGTAAAGTTCTTCTGTCGTCTGCATCTCATTATGGCAGCCACGAATCGAGCAAATCGAGCTTAATAAGGCTTACGAGGACACTACGTCTCTCGTACGGGACGAGAGGAGCAGCAACTAGAGGCGTACCACGAGCTTTCAGCGAACTATGTCTATTTCCGAAGGCAGCTCCCCACCCCCCCCCCCCCCCCCCAAGTAAAGAAACTAGCGTTTCAAGCACAGTTACTCAGTCTTCTCGTCGTCAGTAGTGCGATATTAAACGGAGGCAACCAGTACCCGGATACCTCGCGCACTTAACGTCTTACATCTCCTGACTGCGGACATATCGTTCTGCAATCAGGAAATGGCCATCTTTGCCCAGTGTACGTAGCGCTGCTGGCACTGTTTCGAAACTTCGCTCTTTCTAGCGGCTTCGTTAGCTCGTTTGATAAAATTAGTGGTAAAAACGTCAATGCAACCGACATATTCTGCACGTTTGGACTGGTAGACGGAATCACAGGCGGCCTTCGCTGCCGCTGAAGTTTAATTAACTCCACAACATATATTAAACAGCGTGTGCGACGTGCTCCAAAAAGGAAACTGAAAGAAGATGGTTCGGGACGGCGAAAGTTTTCTCCCGACTGCCTGGAGAAGGAGAAAAACGTCTTGTTCTTTCCTTCTCGTGTCCGCTTGGGGCGCGCCAGTAGAAGGGAGGAAAATGCGCCATTGTTACATTTTCCCCCCATTTTTTCCTTAGAGAGCAGTTCCAATGTGTGAACTTCACTAACTTGGCGTCGGCACCTTCGGGGCGTCCGAGACATCTGCGCTCACGCGAAGCGTATGACGAGAAGGGTAGAGAAAATCGTTGCGGCAGTCACGGGTAAACATTAAAACGCTGGCACGGCGGATTACTCAACCCCGTCGGGCGAAGGGCTTTCCGAAAGGCTCAGGCGCACGGCAAACATCGGCCGTGTGGTGACTGAGATGGTCTTAGATTGCAGCGCGTCCGAATGTAGCGGCAAAAAGTAGGACTAGGTACAGGTGGGAACGCATGAATGGATGTACATTATGAGATGCCATCTAGCATGTGGCGCCTCACTTTGGTCAACCTAGGAACTTCGGAGATGCATTCGGCCGGGGACAAGTGGACCCCCACTGAATAAAAGAATGCAATCAACAAAAACAACGCGAGGAACTTAGGTTAAAGTTCAGAAAACATAATTGTACATTGAAGTGTTACCGAGGCGGGCAGTACAAGATAAGGTTGGAAACTCTCCTGGGACTCGGACGACGCACAAACACAATTAACAGTTTTGACGAATGGACTTCACCTGAAGTTAGAGTCCAAATTATACGAAGCTTATGGAAGCAATATTATTAAGTTCACTACTGCTTTTCGATTTGATACCGGAATCGACGGGAACGTTTCAAAGCTACTTTAAAATAAAAGAACTGTGTGGTGCTATAGGCTCTGCCCCTTAGGAAAGTAGTTTTCATTTCCGACTTTCATCTTTCCGAGTTACAGTGGTTACAGCACAGCTTGGGTCTGCATTGAAAGATGGTGGGGCGTCCCATATAGAAAAATGGCGTAGACATTCGTGCACCCATAACGCTTTTCATTTTCCGTTTGGCTGGTTGCGCCGGGTTGTAGGTCCCAAGCTATCTCCGCTGCCATAAGCCCCCTCGACCTGCGACAGGGAAGGGAACATATTGATTCACAAGAAAATGAGCAGGGGTGTAGTGGGAGTTTGAACTTGACATTAAGGGCTTCCATTAGCTTCACATAACTCGCTCTCTAACTTCAGCTGAGCACCACCCGTCAGTACTGGTAATTATATTTTAGCCTATGTCGCACTTGCTATCAAGTTCACACGTGCTTGTTCAAAGCTTTGGCATATGCGCTAATTACATGGGTTCCAAAGTATACTCAGGTTTCTGATTGAAGTCTGCAAAATTCAAACCATTTAAATATCGCCTTTGAAAACCAGTTGGCCCCAGCCAAGATGTTGTCCAGAGGAATTCGAACCTGCAAAGATTTGGAGGTGGCCGCTTCTCACGTTTATTGCGCTTTGAAAACCTACGTGTCTATGACCGGAAGCGTTAGAGTGTGTTTAATAAATTGAACTACCGTGTCTCGCGCTGCTGGGCGGAAAGGCGTTGGCATAGTGAGGAAAAGCTGCATGTGGGCGCTTCGGAGTCCCGCAGTTCGCTCGTGGCACGCCTGCAAGTGCTCCAATATACACAATTCCAGTACCTCTCGTAATACCGGGAGTCAGCGGGTGATAAAACGCTTAGACGCCCCAGACGTCTTTCTGAACCCGCTGTGTGGGAACTTACAAACTATCGATTGCTTCCGGATGTGGCGTCTCAAAAACATGCACAAGTCCGACGTCCTACCTGCTGAGGTGAGGGCTAACAACATAGTCAGCTTGCTAGACATGGTTTTGAAGCTAATGTCTTTGCTGGGTCCCAACGACTGCAGGAAGGATGTCACCGTCTCATCCTTCCATTTTAATATGTAGCAAGGCTTTGCGGGGGGGACCGTGCAGTGTGTTACACTAGAGGGGAACCGTGAAAGTTCTGTAAGATCTGAGACAACACAGAGTGGTTGCATTTAATAGTGCGATATGACATGACCTCCTTAAAGAGTCTAGCGAGGAAGCTGAGCACTTGTGCTAGAGTGGGATAAAAGGGATGAGCAGTCCTTATATTGCACCAGCTTTACCACATGCGCAAGCAAACGCTGCAGGCGAACTTTGTTACCCGCCTCTATGATCACTCAATCAGGTGTGCAGCCTCCTACGAACGTTGGTTATGTGTTTTCTAAAGTTGGTCAGTCTTCACGCTGCTATTGTCCGCCTCCAAATGCTGAGCATTGGATGTACCTACCCATCGTGACTACTCAATAGGTGGTGTGAGTGGGGTGAACGACGTGGTTACTCAAACCAGTATTACTCCAGCGAAAGTGCTATGGCTGAGATATCCAGACTGGAGCCGCTGCAATGGGCGGAGTGTTGGAGGTCTGAAAATCGACAAGGCGGCTGGTCACAAGACTGAACGGTTGGAAGGTATAGAGGCCGCGAACCGTCCAGACCTTGCTGAAGACATCTAGTTCTGCCACCATAGGGTCTGGCATCTAGCTCTAGGGGGGGTCTCACCTGGTGTTTTGGAAAAGTATGCGGAAAGCTCCGGTGTTAATGGGGCCCCACATACACTTCACCTTGCTTAACAGGAGCGGGAAGTTTCCAACTTCTGCCATGCATAACTATCCTCGATGCTTAGTCTCCACCCATGCTCATGTACCCGGGAATGTGTTCCGCCCTGACTTAATTCGCCGCGTCCAGCAGCACGGCCACCGCTATCCTGGTGAGTTGCGCAGAGCGGTGCCTGCCCCTCCTCTTCATGGAAGAACCTGCTGCTGCGTTGCCCAGCTCGAGGAGGACGGAGCCCCGAATCACATTCTTTTACAGCGCCAGAAGGGCCTGGAAGGCTGCAACGAGCTACAGGGTATTGATGAATCTAGTGTATTGTGTGGTGTCCAGTGATGCCCAGTCGTCCACCCCTTAAAAGATCTCTCCGACTGTATTGTCTGTAGAACTGCGGGTATTTAAATATGGCCCTTTGGGGTTTTCCTCAGTGCTCGGAACAACCACGCTAATATGTGCCGCGTGACCCAGGGTAGTGTAAGAGTTTCCGCGCACGTGCTTATCTGAAGTGTTTGTGTCAGATCTGTTTAACGTTCCTTACATAAAAAGAACCCTTCGTCAGAACCATTAAGCATGCCTTCAGTTGTCCTACCAGGCGTTCGATCTGGCGGGACGTGAACTCCGGATGCTCTAGCCTCGGCTGTAGGCGGTCCAACAGGTCTACAGGTTTCTCTCCAAGGTGCTCGAGTGTCAGTCATTTCGAGTTTATTGATAGTCCCAGAAACACCTAGCAAACGGTGAGCTTTAGTACCAATTTTTTTTAATTTACGGCAACAGCCTGGTTTTGTAGGAGGTTCGAAATTAGACGTACCTTGCTTGCCAGTAGGAAGGGTGATTGACCCATCACGAGGACGTCGTCCAAGAACATGACGGTACGAAGTCGTTTGAGCCGGAGATAGGCCGCGAATCATTTCAGGATCTTTGTGAACACTCTCGGCGCCGATCTAAAGGCAAAGAGTAGCACGTGAACTTTTTCGTCGTCCCGAAAACCGATTTCAGGAGCGGTCTTGGTGGCGAATTTGAATCCACAGGCAAGACAGGTACGTATAGTGAAGATGCCTTACTGGATCCGATCACTCTCCGGGTGCCACCCTTCTATCTTAAAGACGTTGCGGTCCACCGACTCGTTTGGATACTTGAGATCTATGATCGGGCACACCTTGTTGTCCCTTGGTATTACAAGGAAGGGGGAGAGGAACATTACCTTGGAGGGCAGTATCCGAAAGAATGCTCCTTTTTTAACCAGCTTGGACACTGCCTCCCGCACCTGATTGAATTGTACTCGAGTCGGAACGCTGTTAAACCCTCGTTTTGCTGGTACTTGTGTAAACTCCAACCTGTACCCCGGTATTGTCTGAAGGACTCAAGCATCGCGAGCTGAGCAGCTTACACCTTTCGCAAGGATACGCCAGTCTTTCCGTGGCTTGTATTGCTAAGAGATGCGAGTTTAGATCCTCTATGTCAGTGGGTGGTATAGGTAGGCCCCCTTGTGTTGCCTCGGGAAGGAGGCCTTCTGTGAAGAGGCGCTTGTCCCCCCCCCCCCCCCCCCCCCCCATCTCTGGCCGCTGGGCTCACGGGCAGCCGACCTGCGGCGCACTTGACCACCGACTCCGCGGCGAGAGGAAGCAGTAAGTGAGCTTCAGTGAGAAATTAGGCCCAGCACAAATAACTGCTGTGCGACAAAGAAGGTCAAGAACGATTACTCTGCGCTCAGAGGGAGTTTCACCTAGGGCCTAGCGAATGTCGAGGTAAATCGTTTCGCCAAAATGTGAACCTTTCTAAGTACTCTTGGTTGAAATCTCCAATAAAAAAAAAAAAAAAAAAAAAAAAAAAAAAACGAATATCGATCACTTTTACGTGTCACGGTTTTGGTCAACGAATAAAAATAAAACTCGTAAATGGAGAACACTTCACAACGAGCCAGCGCCTATTGAACCACCTAGTTTATTTTTTAATTTTTTTTTACGTTTAATATAAATTTCAGACGTTGACGTTAGCTCCAGTAGAGAAGAAAACGAGTAGTTGTGAGCTTGATGGCAAGTGCACCAAAGTGTAAAGTATAATCCTAATGCTTTCTTCTAGCTTGCGTTGCGTCCACTTTGGTTACCTCTTTTTTGTCTCCTAGGTACTGTTCGTCCTGCCACCGATCGCCCCCAGTCGACTACGCACATTGTCTCTCTGATTCCTCCCCCCAGCGACTGCTTCTGTCTTCATGTCTCGAAGATTTATTTAGCGCTGTTAGATGAAAATAAATTAGTAGTTTCCTGGCGGTCCACCAGAAGGCGACAAGGTCGCGAACGGGTTTCTTGTGTGCCGAGACAGGGGGCTCGCTCCACTGACCTTGGTGTAGGCGAGCGTCTTTTCTTGGGAACCACGTTGGTTGGCCATAAAAGGGGGAGGCCGAGGGCCGATGAGGAGAGTGATGGTCTGAGAGCTCAGCAGGGAACTTGGTGTGCTAGGCTTGCTGGCCGGCCATGGAACTCTGGAGAGCCCTCGCCCCTCGGTCCTCCAGTGGTGACGGCCGCGTTGTGTTAGTCTTCAAGCAGGCAGCGCGTTTGTCGAGTTGCCGGGCCAGGGCTGCGCTAGCAGACTATAAAAATGTCACCTAGTCGTTTTGTGTCCTTTTCCGCTATCACGCAAAGAAGTAGTCGCGACAAGTGGTGGAGGTTCTGGGTAACGAGTCAACCCGTCAGATCACCCTATTGACGGAGCGCCACTGCGAATTACGCCATGGCAGATTCCTGCATACTCGAGGAGATCGAGGATCCGACAACTACGCCAGTGTCGCGGAGCCGTCCTGATGCCCAAGCACTAGTGCAGGCCTGACGGACACGCGTCGAGGACATGCCTTTGGTTGAGCGGCTTCTCCTTACCGTCTCCCTGTGGGCGGTCATCGTCAGTGTGATCTTCCTTGATGGCACCTTGAGCTATCATGAGTCATCTGCGACCGGACGAGTAAGCCACTTCGCTCCTCGACACCACAGCGCCCTGCTGAACGCCGTGAAGCATCGTGCCCAGTTTAGGATCAGCAGAGAACCTTATAGTTTGCCGTGGACATCGAATTCAGGAACGGAACGTCGGACCGGTATCTCAATCCCTGATCAATACTATCTTTGGATTTGATTGAGCTTATCAAAGCACCTCGCCTGTGTTGGTTCACCGTCGGTAACTGTTCGTGTGGTGTCTAGACATTTGGACGAACGAGTTACCGCGTCAGCCACAACGGAATCTCGGCAGCCGGAGTCATGGAGGAGACCCTGCCAGATGACCGACAGTGAGTTTCCCGTGCGAATTTCTCCGGTTCTCATTGATCACTTAGTGATTAAACGATCCAGTGACGATTTTACGGTGGACCAATTGAACCTTCTAGCGCATGTGAAGAGTGTTTGCGACGGATGGAGCGGCCAGAATGGACCCTAGTGTGGCATAATAATGTCTGAAGGAACATAAACCCAGGACGTATGTGCTTCGCGTTGGTTTCCCCGAAGCGGCACGCGCGTTGTGAACATAGGTGTGCGGACGAGTACGATGCAACAAATGTCGAGGAAGACAGCTCTGCCGTCTAGAATTGTTTAGTGGTGTCACGCAGAACCCTCAGTAACAATTGTTTGTTTTGGTATCTGTGTGCAGGCTTAGGACGTAAATGAGGGTTTCCATATTCACTATTTGTTGCAAGTATTTGTTGTGGAACGGACTACGGGTAGAGGCTTTAGCGTAGACTTTTATTCACATATGTGAGATGTAAAACTTTTGGTGTAAATACTGTAAAGGTTGTATTTAAGAATTTTGATAACATTCAATGTACATGTGAGTACTAACTGTGGACGCATTTGGGATTGTATAAGAGATTTATTTCTGTGCCTAGAAAAATCTGAGCGAGGACGCTTATGTTTTGAACTGGAAAGGAACGTTACATGAAAACAAAGGAGTAGTTTGTTGGCGGTCCACCAGACGCGATGGGGCCGCGAACGGGTTTGTTAAGTGCCGAGAGAGAAGGCTCGCCCCGCTAACCTTGGAGTAGGCGGGCGTTCCTTCTCGGTACCCGCGGAGGTTGGCTATAAAAAGGGAAAGCCGAGGGCTGATGAGGAGAGGGATGGACGGAGAGCTCAACAGGGAACTCGGTGTGTAAAGGCGCATTTCCACCGGCGATTTAAGCAGTCGCGCGGTGCGACTAGATCGCATCGCAATAGAACTAGATGGTCACACCGGCGTGTGCCATGAGCGAGTCCAACGCCTTCGTTGGCAAGTCGTTTCTCGGAAACTCTCGCCCCGAACGCCGTTGATTGGCTCAGCCGCTCCGCGACTAGATCGCATCGCAAAAAAGTCAGTTCGAGAAGCGACTGCTCAAATCGCGTCGCTTTTTGCCCGCGATGGTCGCTTTTGCGATGATAGTTATCGCGCGACTAGATCGCATCGCCGGTTGGAACGCGCCTTTAGGCTTGGTGCATGGCCACGAGAAGTCTAGAGAGCCCTCGCCCCTCGGTCCAGCAGCGGAGGCGGCTGCGTTGTGTTAGCCTTCGGGCGGCCACGCGTTTTGTCGAGTTGCCGGGCGAGGACTGCGCTAGCAGCCTCTCAAAATGCCACTCAGGTGACTTGTGTCCTTTTTCCGTGATCATGCAAAAAAGTAGTCGCGACAGCGCTCCTAAGGTCAGAGCCGACCAGCCTTGAAAGCCCGGTGAAGGCTCGAGCGGTTCCCAATCCCGGTAGCGCTTGTCGCACTCACATACTCAAGCACCGGCCACGTCCACCCTCATGGCTATGCACATGGCGGCGTCGTCACAAGTAGCTCGCTTAGAATAATTCAATGAAGGGATCCATCCGTCTTAACTTGGGGGCTGCTGTCACCCGAAGAGCACAGACTAAATCATCTTTCGATAAGATGCGCAAAAACATTAAACAGGGTGCTGATAGCCAATAAAACTCCACGTGGAATGTACTGGGCTTAACTACGTGACCGTGTGATTATTTAGGCAATTACTTTTCAGGAAAGAGGTTGTGAATACTTTTTAAGAAGATGCGTGTTAAAGGTGTTAGGATACGCCATAATAAAATATGAGATATCTAGACTGCTAGAACCGATTGCATGCTCCTATATACTTGGTGAATTTGTTTGAAACTGACGCAAATATTTTGTGGATAAATCGATTTATATGCGGGACGCTCGATCCGCCCTATTCCAAAAGGTTGACGTGATTGTTGGGTTGGTGAAGTCAACTGCCCAAACCGCGGCGTCCCCTTGCACGCGCTCAGACTTGGCTCTCTCGGTGTCTCGAGCTTCAGTATCCCCATTTATCTTCTGCGTTTCAAGCATTAGGACTGTGTCAGTTACGTCTACGGCATCACTTGCTTTGGCGAAGTTGCCGACACTGATCGCAGCAGCGATGAGAGTGGTTGTTATCAAGTTATGTTGGGAAGCTGATCATTTTCACTGCGACCTGCTGGCGATCAGCTCCAGCGACCACGACATAGTCACGAACGAAGATGTCGGGGGTCGCCGTCCTCAATGATGATGTCGCAGGTGCTAGCAAGGTATAAGCTCTAAGATCCGGGGTTGAGAGCGAGTATAGCGTTGGGGTAGCTGAGTTGCTTTCCAACTAGGTTGTGATCGTATTATGGCAAAGCAAGCTTGGACAATCATGGGGTCGCCTCGAATAAGAGAGCGTTCATGATCACGTGGTTATGTACAACATTGTGTCACTAGCTTCTGCAGTGTTGCCTGGTCGCCGAATGGAGACGATCAAAATTCGCCAATTGATAATTGCAATGACTATATCACGTAAAATCATGGAACTTTGTCTTTATACTAAAACGCCTGTGAGCATTCCTTTTCAAAAATAATCTACCCGTTTAGGTTTCCCGTCCCAGCGTTTTTTTTAAGAAGAGTGAATCATCATGCGCTCCACCCATATCGCGGTTATTAGCTCTTCCAAGCCTAGGAAAATCTAACTGTCAGTGTGAAATCCAGAAATGTGTGAATGTCATGTTTACTGTTATTTATACTTTTTGAAACAATGTTATTCGAACTTTTTACAGGCATTATATATTATATATCTGAGACGGCAAGAAGGAACAGTATTTCCCGGGGAAGGGGGGACGGTCAAAAAAAACAAAAACATAAACAATTCCTTTTCAGGCTCTACGTCTAAACGTAGTTTATTCTATATGCTTTGCTGTCCTTATGCTAATACTTTGAATTATTTTTCATTAGTCTTTAACATATTTTTTCACGACCCATCAAATAAAACTAGCGAATCACTTAAAAAGGAAGGATATAAAAACTGAGCATCATAAGAAAATACTCCGATATTCTAAGGAGTACGTTTTCTGAATAGGTGGGTATAATCATTACCTCCCGTGGTTCTGTATTTCTTTTTTTTTTTAGTTACGAAACGCCGCGTAGCAAATATGATATGCTGGGCTTTGTGGGGTTAATTAATGTGACTTATATTTTTTGTGGGTTGTGTGCTCTAGAACGGACCAAATTTTCTTCATTTCCCGCCAGTGATTTAATTTTTTTTTTCAGCTTTTACCCAGTGGAGTGCGCAGGCAGACCAGTAAGAAGATATCAGTCAAGACCTCCGTGTCGACAGCCCGTAAGTAAATGAACATTCAAGTAAACATCAATTGTGGTGACTTTGTTGTCCCAACCAGAAGGTAAAGTAGAGGACTGTAGAAAGAAAATATTCTTTTTTGTAAGTTCGAAGTGTTGGTGTGGCCGATATTTCAGCACTTTCCACATTTCAAGGACTTGATGTAGCCGGCATAAAGGCTTCGTCGAGTACTAATTAGGGATATCGTATTTTCTTACCCTCGGCCCATTGGTTGTTGGTACGAAGTCATATAATACAAGTAGTCATGCATTCATGTAACGTAACCCCAAAAATGGAAAGACCAGAATGAAGACGCGTTGAGGTTGCGGTAACGTGTATTCTTTGGTGTGTAGTTTCCGAGTGTATGTGTCGGGTACAAAACAACATGAATCAACACAAAGTGTTTCTGTTCAAAATGGCCCCGTTGAAAACTTCCCCGGAGGTAAACCGGATTAAATGGTACAAGACAATGTATTACCAATGTGAGAAAGTTTTCAGAGATTTATAAATGATAAATATGAATAATCATTCAAGACAAGCACAAAGTATAGTTAGTTACTGTCAAGCATTGCGTGATGCACTCGTTTCAAGTAGCTTGTGCAGCTCAAGTGTTTAATATTTTTTTCTAATCGCTCGTTAATTAGCTTCATGGCTCTAGGCGGGCTAGGGAGAATGGCCATACCAATGGTTTCTTATAGGTAATGCTACAGTTGAACGCTGTAAGGTACCAAAGAAACACACAGGCCTTGTTTAGAATGCAAAATAGGCGCGCTGTGTTTGAAAAGACCAAGTGGCGATAGGGAGTATATTTGAATGCCATGACGTATCGTCGTTTACACTCAGTTTTTAGTTAAACGCAAAATGGATGCGTTGGAAGTTGTTCAATAATATTAACTTCTTTTTTTTTTACATTTGATGGGAAACGAAATATGCGGAATTGATGCAAGACATAAGTCAGGCAGTTAATATCAGGGTCTTTTTTTTAAATCGAACAGATTTACTTAAACACATATCCGTGAAAAAGACAGTAATGCGGTTTGAGTGAATGAGTTTTATCTCCGTCCAGAAAACCTATCGAATCAATACGCTAATATTTGCTATAAAAAAAGAACTAATGTATTTAATTAAAGTGTTAATTATTGCAAGTAAACATAGGGTTCAGATTAAAACTTGCTATGCGTAAAAAAAACTACCATATCAGTTAATTCTAGAAGACGTTCATGTAGGCGGAAAACGCGTGGTGCGCAATAGGTACAGTCGCCGGCCATTTGAGCTCCCCCGGCCGAACGCCGACTGGATCAGCGAAAATCCCGCACGCGGCGCGCCGAGTGTTGCCGCGTTTTGGGAGCCGGGCTATTGGGACCAAACCATTCCGTTATCAAAGAGGTGGACGCATAGCTTTTATTGGGACTCCAGCCTTTAGAAGCGTGAAGCACAAAAACACATGGCCGATTAGAATAGCCGACTAAGGGTGTTGGCCCCAAGTGTTCGGAGAGGATGTTATAACTGCTGATGAACTGGAGTTTGCCTTAGGCGTAGATAAAGAGGCAGTGTTCGATCGATGCTTAGAAATATAAAACACCCTATGTTTGATATCATATTAGGCATGACAACAATGATCCTTCGGCAAGCGAGAAGTGGCTGACCAGGAAGCCATCTGCAAAGTCATCGTGTAGAGATTTACCCTTGGCGAAGCAACAGGCTACTGAGCACAGAACAATAGAGTCTCCTCGATAAAACGCATGAAAAGTGCCTGAATCTTTATTCTGCTTCGGCACAAATATTTTCTTTTTGTTATCTATAGCATATCCTTATAGATTTAATAAATTATTTCAAAATCACTTGTCATTACCTAGTCTAGGTTTAAGAAAGATTGTAAGAAAGGGGGGCTTGTGCGTAGGATTACTCTTCGGGTAGGAAATATCCAAAATGACAAACCGGTTTTGCAAACAAAAGAGTAGCATGTAACACGTCAGAGATATTATGTAGTGAAGAATTTCGATAAGCCGTCCGCGTTTACCTACAACCGGAAGCGGGATTGTAATCGGCCGTGCTTCAGATTCACGTTCTAAAACGCGGAATGCTATTAAACTTCCTGCGTCCACCCCTTTGATAACGAAATGGTTTGGTCCCCATAGCCCGGCTCCCAGAACGCGGCAACGGTCGACGCGCTCCATGCGGGTTTTCGCTGCTCTGGTCAGCGTTCGGCCGGGGGAGCTCAAATGGCCGGCGACTGTACCACTCCTGCAACAGTCACAAGGCCAATGGTGCCTAAACGTGGATGCTACGATGGAGTTTCAGGACCATCTTCTTATCATTAGTCCTGTGCCTGTCACACGAGCCGTAATTTTAGCTTGCTCCCGCTCTATTCACGCACGTCGAAGTTTTTTCAAATACCCTGATTTAGTAATTTTACCTGCCGCTCAGCGAATCTTTAATTAGAACCATATGTATATTTTCACTTGTTAAAACGTTAATTACCGCATCTAGTTAATTATCTGACTGAGTGGGAGGATTGGCTATGTCACGAGGTTCGTTAGTTTGTTTTAAATTAAGAGCGTAAGATAATCAAAGCGAGACCAAATCGAATTTCAGCAATTTGTAATCATAAAAAGGAAGCTAATCAAAAACGTAAAATAAAATTAAAAAAAAAAATAAAATAAATAGTTACAGCAGACGCGTTAGTGTTCAGCTTTGTTTTTGTTTTCTGAGGAGGTGTTACTCTTTATACCACAGTATTCGAGTTTCTGCGTGCCCGAGAGAGAGAGAGGTTTGGAGGCTCACGGTGCCACCCACGTCGGGTGTACTGGTTTTCTCGTACTACTTCAGTTCAAACGGAGCTCGATCGAATTGATGGGCGGCTGTGCCGGCGACTCTCGGCCTTTCCCAGAACGAAGGTTTCTATGGTCCGCTGCCTTCTAGACATGATCAAGCGGGTTCCTGGTAGCCAGCGACTTGCAACCCAGGCCGGGCAGGTTCGGGCCGTTTACCCGAGCGCCATGGTCTGGCTGGCGGTCGCTGGCTGTCCTTCCCCGAATATTTCATGCCGTTCCTTCCGTGCTCCTTGCGTCGTCTTCCTCTTTTTGTCCATTCAGCGTGAACATGATCACATAACCGCCCACGTAAGTTTTTGTTTCATATGAAAGGAAGACAAACACCGTCGATGATGTGCCCCTCAAGAGAGTTCCAGATGTACATGAAGCAGTCATGCTTCGCGTTCACGCAAACAAAATAATAATCCTAAGAGCTGATAGCGCTTTTACAAAGAAAAATATTACAAACTTTAAATCACGCGAATTGCGTCCTTAAAAAAAGCAAAAAACAAAAACAAAAAAAAAACTCAATATGGTTAAGACGACCAAAACTTGAAACAAAACCCTTTTTAAAGGACTTTTCAAGCGCAACTTTAATTGATAATGTAAATTATTACTCGACGCTTAGTCCAAGAAGACAATAAAACAAAAAAACCCAAACTTGTTTTCAAATAATTGGTCTGAAAGCAGCCAAACATCATCACAAAAGTTCGCAAACCTGGTTTTCCTAGTATTTCAATACTACATACAATACACTTGCCAAGTGAAAGTTAAATTGAACATACAGGAATCGCCAAGAGAAATGTGCTAAATCGAAAGAGGAAAAGCAAACAAAAACCAAGCAGCTTATGTCTTGCAGCAAACACTACAGACATGCAGGGTACAATGTACGGTCAACATTTCAGCATTAAATTGGCTTTTTATATCTGAATTAGCTAACCGCGTAACCGGGGACTTCGAGCTGACCTGCTAGGTGTAGGACCTAACCTCGTTTTGGCGTCATACTTAATCTGAGTTAGGTTAGCCTCAAAAGGGTGGGACTCAAGGTCTGGTCATTTAGTGCTTCCGAATTGTCTTTGTATCCGAACTTGCTTCCGCATCTTCAAGCCCACTTTTCATTGACGCCTGCGTGTCTGGCATGCGTCCTGTCTCAGCAGAGTGATTCGTGTTTGGCGACTGAGCCTGTGTACCTCGATGAGCGCACTTTGCTCTCCTCTGATCTGCATGACGTAAGACACTTCCCCCCGTGGTTCTCGTGCAGGAATAACGCTTCGTCTCCTTCAACGAGATTCAGTCGGTGAATTCTTTATTTTTTGACTCGTCGCCGCTCTCTTGTAGTCGGAATTCATAAGCATCAGTGGCTAGAAGCCCCAGCCATAATTGATTGGTTGCGTCCTCCACTATTGGCATCTCAGTTTTCACCGTTTCAGGTGTGCAGCTTAAACCGCCGGAAGATTTCAAAGCCTCCCTGAGTGGAGTTATTTCCCTGGCGGGCACCTCTGTGTCTGCGCTCAGGGTAATGTGGACCGTTAGCTAGTCCCTCTCAACTTTCTCATCTGCGTATTGCCCGTCAAGTGACGCGCACACCGCATCTTGAGCTATCGCTAATATGGCTTCCAAAAGCCCTATCATCTCTTTCAGGCTACAGGTATGAGACTTGGCCTTGCGGCGGGACAGTCGGGCAGCCGTCTCTCTTTTATATTTCTGTATTTCTAAAGAGTCCCCATTACCTCTTTTATCCGTCTCTCGCCATAGAATTCCCATTCCTCGAAATCCAGATCCCACTCTTGCTCTACGCACGAAAGGTGATTTTCTAGCCATTTTTTTAAATAACAACTTGTCCATTCCTAACGACTTCTTGAGTTTCGCTACATCATTAAGCTCCATGTTTTTTTACGAAATGTTACTTTATTACCTTCTAGCTAAAATACATGATACTATTTAAACAATCTCTGTGCTAAAAAAAAGTTTCCAAATATCTACCCCTGCATGACATAGTGATCGCAGGCTAGAAATAATATTACCGAAAACCAATAGGTCACGTCCTCTCGCGGACGCCAATTGTGAATGTGATGGTACCGTTTGTGTGTTTAAGGTCTTAAAAGAAGTACGGTAGACAAAGGATACGTTGAAGAATATTTCAGTATTGCAATATAGACATCAGAAAAAACAAAAACGATTATTTACATTGCGGCTTTTTTAAAGAATGTCATACTACGAGTTGTCTGTCTCACAGTTTTGTCCTGGTCACATTGAGGACCGGAGCCGAAGGAGGATGGTGGAGGGCTTGTCGTTGATGGGCTCGTCAGTAGTTGTGATCCTGGAGCGTCTGGTTCCCGGAGATGTCGATGAACCAGGTTGCCGGAGTTGTACTCAGTGCCTTACGTAGTTCAGTCGGCCTCAGACAGGTCGGCGCCTTGACCAGGAGATGATGCGGGGACAAAATCGGGCCTCTGACACCTGGTCACGTCGACGGAGGTTCGAAACGCTGTTCGCAGCTTGGTCTTCCGAGTTCGAGCGGTTCTCGCGTCCCTCTGGTCGTGTTTGTAGGCAACTTTCTCTTCCGCCCATGCTTTAAGCTTAATACCTTGTAGGCCTAGCTGCTTGTTTAGCTCTATAATTGTTTTCAGATGCATAATGCAGTGATTATCTCCGAACGATTCAATGTGTATTCAGTCCTTTCGCGGACACAAATCGTCGCGGAATTCGTTAGTTATTGCTAAGTTAAGATGGGAAGCTAATCCAAATCGAGATGAAATCTAAATTCAGACATTCGTAATCATAAAAATATGCTAACCATGGCACAAAACATAAGATAAAGCGGCCTTAGTGTTCAGCTTGGTTTCTTGCGGTGGAGGTGTTCCTCTTTACACCTCATTCTTTGAGTTACTGTGGGCCGTAGAAAGAATGAAGTTTAGAAGCCCACGGTGCAACGTCGGGTGTCAAGGTTTTCTCGTACTACATCAGTTCAAATGAAGCTAGATCGAATCGGTGAGCGGCTGTGCCGGTGACCCTCGGGCTTTCTCCGAACCGAGGTTTCTATGGTCCGCTACCTTCGAGACTTGATCAGGCGGGTTCCTGGTCGCCAGACGCTTGCAACCCAGTCCTGGTTCGGGTCGTTTACCCGAGCGCCCTGGCCTGGCTGTCGGTCGCTGGCTGTCCTTCAATAAATCTTTCATACCGTTCCTTCCGTGCGTCTTGCGTCGTCTTCCTTCTTTTGTCCTTTAGCGTGAACATCATCACACCCACCTACATTAGGTTACCCTGGCCGTATAACTCACCTACACACACCACAATGTGTACTCTTCACGGATGTCTTAAAATTAATATGTTCGAAATAAAAAAAAAATAAAAAATACACCGTGTAAATTTCAATGCGGTGTTACAGAGCGACTTAATTATGACTGTGCTGTTTCTGCTAAATGGATGCATACACTATTTTATACAATTACGATTTGCATGATTAGTGTATATTATCATTCCCTCCTTGGTCCAGTTACACCCTTGCGAAGTTTCGAATATACCATTTTCCAAGGTCAGTACCATCCAGTAGCTCAGAAAGCTGTTTCACTTTCGAAGAATTAAGGGTTTCATCTGAAACCCTATTTCACAGGGCACCATCACTTTCAATGGTCAGTGGTAGGGAAAAACGGTTATTCAATCTCCCCATATTTATTCCTAATTTGTTTGAATTTCAATATTGTTTACATAAGAGCTGACCGGAGCAAAACTGCGATCCATAAGAACCTTGATTAAGTTTTAGCCACAAAAAGAGTTTAGAGTCATACATGTGCCAAGGGAATGAACAGACCACCCCCTGAAATAAATCCATACGCCGCCGTTGTGTCTCATTCGTGCATCGTGTTGTACTGACTTATGGAAGGTTCAGGACTTGTTTATCCTACGACTGGTTTTACATTCAACTTTTTGATACGCCATCATTAAGAAATCTGCCATTAGTTTGGCACACATGGTAACACTGAGATTATGATAGTAATCAAATCTACCAGACAAACTTCTGAAAATGGGCCAGTGAATATAAAATTTTAAAGTCTACCATTTAGAATTTGTACCATTTAGTGACGCAAATTTTGCCAAAAGTTCGAGGTGCATTATTCATAGAACTTGAACCCCACCGCCACCTAAATAAAAATATGCCACAAAATTAGGATTGGATCTTGTTGACAGGGATCGTGGTAGAGAATATTTTAAACATAATTTTTTTTTTTCCGCAGTTTGTACATATGTGGTTTTTGTCAGTGACCCTGTCTAGGTGTTTCTTGAACACCTGTCGCAGGAATGACCTGGCACGGTCTTGGCCTGCTGTAGGCCTTCTGTAGAGCTGGTCGCCTTTATTTATTACTTTTTTTCGACCGACACGACGGCATACCCTGCTGTTTTTTTTAGCCGCCTGATGGCGCTTCGGTCGTAAATGGGGAGGCGCTTTGGGAGTCGGGTGTCGCGTTTCAGGGGGTCCCGTGCCGTTACAATTTGGAATTCTGCTTGTTTATGAGCTTTTCCCGGTATCGGGGAAATGGCCGCGGGCATGTCACCCACTTCGTTGCATTTCATGCGGAACCCCGGTTTTCGAACGCACGTGAAGACACTTAACTTTCCGACGAGAGGCTGCTGTCTCAGCGCCGCGTGTGTCTACCCCTTGACCTTGAGACGCGGGGCCAGACGCAAAGGTTTGCCGAGGAACCCATGGCCGAGACATTAACACGTCACCGGTCGTCAGGCCGTTTGCTGGGAGACAAAGTGCCTCAGAGCTCTCGGAGTCGTGTATCGGAACTCTTCCGTGACGTCCGGGGACCAGGCGCTTCCTATATATTCTGCATATGCCTGGCGTGTCTTTTTTTTTTTACTTTGTTGCCAACGGCCTTTAGCGGTGGCATTGACGTGCCCCAGCCGCGATGTCTCGATGGTACTTGCCGTTCGCAAATGTGTATCTTCTGTGGCCAGATAGGAAAGCCATAAGTCTTATTTTATCCTCGGCTTCTGAGAACCAAGGCTCGGCTTGCGGTTCACTCCTGGAGCAATGACCTCTCACCCGATTGGTCGGAAATGCGTCGTGTGTAGGCGTCGTAGTTTGGTCCCTCTAGCCAATGGGACCAGGGTCGAACCCTGATTGGCCTAAACAGGTTCGAGCATTCTGTTTTAGACCCTGGCTGGACAGGGAAATCTTTGAGTTTTGGAACGGGCTCGTGAGCGACCCCACTTACGTTCAGCTCCCGCGGTGCGCCGCGTTACCTGTCGTGCGCGACAGCGTCTTCATCTTCGCAGCTACAAGGCAGCCGCCGTCCTTACCATGCGCGGTAGGACCATCCGACGCCGAGGCGTCTGTGCAGTCTCTAAGCCGTGCGCGGCAGTTTATTACAGTTCGCACTTGTATTTTATGTAATTCTTTGATTCTTTTTTTTTAACCGAAGTAAAGTTTTGTCGTTGATCTCGTTAACCCTCCGAGTTGTCGATCGCCTCTGCATCACCACCGACGCATCCAGCCCTCCAGCAACTAGCTCCATCCACGATACCCCGGTCCTCGACGGCAACTTCAAGGTGGTCCACCGAGGTCGGGGAAAACAACCTACCTAACATCTACTCCTTCACTACAGAACAATAATTCAGACGTTGGCCTGGTCTGTCCTGGTGTGTCTTGTGATTCCAGTCCGATGTGTACTGGGTTGACCAGCCCTACATATCTCATAATTCAATGCTGGATTAATTATTTTTAATCCAAAAACTTGCACATTCTGCATGAGCAGTGCTGTAAATTTGGAAAGATTTATCTGGTTATTCGCTCAGTCGCCCTTATTACCTTGGAATTTTGCGCTACAGTTCGCACGGCTTCCTAGAGGATGAAAGCCCCTACACCTTTTGATGTCTTGGCAATATCTCTTTCACTGTTACACATTCATGAGCACAATGTCAGCTGAAGGTATAAACAATAAAATACTTCACTCATGCGACCAAAATTACCTTTTATTTCAAATATTAGCAACACATAACGTCGTCTTTTTAACAAACCACTACCCGGAACCGGAACGCAAGAAAATAAACAAATTCACGCTTCTAAACTTTCCATATTATGGTCACGTAAAACTAAATGTAGCTCGTAACATTAAAACCGGTATCTATAAAATGAGCTTCAACACAGGATATATATTTTCAAGTGATCTTGGCCGGCCGTTTTACAGCCACTTTAATTATATGCTTAATTACGCTTCATGGAAAATCTAAAATATATAACTGCTAAAGCTACAAAATTTTCGAGAGTCCTTTCAATAAATATAATATTCCTTTGGAATAAAAATATTCAGCAAAATTATTGCTGCTCTCAAACATAATAACTAAAATAGTGGCTAAGAGCAATAACTCTAGCAGTGAACAAATAGATGCCAGAAAACTTTTATTTAAGTAATATGAATTGCAACCTTCCGGAAAAGATGGTGAACTACCGCTGACACAGAGGAAACTTGCTATTCAACAAACTACCACTCTCATAACTGGAAGCTTTCGGCTACTACACTTACTCCGCGATTAATGATAATGAGAGAAAATGGCAGTGAGTTCCACATCAAGAGAGTGGTGCAAGACATCACATTAGTTCCACTTGAGATGTCGCCCCTTCAGAACCCGTGTTATTGTGAGTAGAAAATGGTAATCATGTATTCCTTCGTGAAGAGGATATCGCACCTCCCAAGCCCTATGCAATTCCAATGGCAACTTTTTAGTATTTTTTTCTCGAGAACCACCGAACGGATTGACTTGGGATTGGTTTTATTAGAAAGATAATAAAAAATTGAGTAATATTGTGGCGCTGCATTTTTCAATTTTTAAGCTTAAAATGTTTTACGGGAACTTAAAGATGATTGAAAAAGCCTTTTTTTCTCGTTCCGTGCTTCATAAACATTTAAACATAAACCGGGGCCTAAATACAAATTTAGGCTCCACAATATTCAAGACCAGGACTTTTTGAATATATCTCTTACAAGATCTTTTTTTGAGAGATTCTCATTGTAATAAAATTTAACTAAGTTTGTAGCCTATCAGAACGTCAAAAAATCCAGCTGTCAGGTGGCGCCATCTATGAGTTTGTCCGCAATACTTGCTCTTGAAATTACGCAATGCGTTGTTGCGCCCCGGACTACTTGCAACTTCAAGGTCGTCGGGTTGAGAGTGGGGATTTTGAGGAAGGGTGCCTCTCGAAACAGATTTTTTTTTTTTCTGTTTCTTTCTGTTTCTCTTTTTTTTATTTATTTATTTTTTTGTTTTGTTTGGGGGTTGAAGGTATTTTGCGGGTTATCGCGATAGTGAGTAAATACATCGCCCGAGCGCGCCCTTGGGAGGATGTTGCGTTCTTTGTTGGTGTTTTGGGGTCGCACCAGTGCAAGTAAAAAGTTTGTTTTTCTTTCTTTGTTTGGCGGTGGAGATATTTAGCGGGTGGGTGAGAGCTCCCTAGTGAGAGTAATCGCCGGAGCGCGTCATTGGGAAGACGTTCCATTCCTTGTTGGCATTTCGGTTCAAGAAAATGGGAGTGAAAGATTTCACGCTTCAAGCGGTCCATGCGTGAGGCCTCAAGTTAGCAATGCAGGCAGACAAAAGCTACCGAAGGGTCAAAGAGTAGATACTGTCTTACCACTTCTTTCTGTTCGAAATAGGATAGATATAATTTGATCTGGCGATTTCAAATATTCTGCAGAGATGCATTTAAAATGTTTACTTATTTTAAATGTGGAAGAAACATACGTGAGTTCGTCGATTTTGTTTTAATTTCGACATTCGCTTTGCATATCAGCTTGTAGAGGCTGATTCTACCCAAATAAAACAAACATTGCGAAAAAAATTCAGTGAAGCTAAAAACAGAACAAGCTTTTTGGAAGTGGGCGTGACACGGTGCTATTTGGAAGTTGTGCAAGTCGCGCCGAAGATTCTTTGTTTGGCCCGAACCAACACACTCTTGAATCAGTATTTTATGAAATAGAGGCAAATGTATTAGACAAGAACCCGCACGCCTTTTATTATGGTGTTCGTAGATTGCACTGTCTTGGCTGTGATGAGCCCTTGGCCGGCTGTTACTCATGGGCGGCGAACAAAAAAATCTCACCGGAAAACGGGCGGCGGAGAAAAGCTCACCAGTGAAATGCTCACTGCAAAATCGACAGATGCAGAGAAAAGCTCATTTACGAAATTTATTATTTTCGCATTGCGGTGTTTATATTTAAAACTCACGTCCGCACTTTGCTCAGCGCTCGCGCGCTCTTTGCGTATTCGTATATTTGTAAAACCAAGTGTTCTCGTTCAGCCCCAGAAGAACAGCTTACTTTCTAAGAAAAATGGGGAAGAGGCAGACAAATCTACAGTTTTGCAGAATGCGAACATATAAAAAAGCAGCAAATGTTTATTTTTTTTTTGTTAACTTTTACATGGAGACAGGGCATTGCCTCAAAGTTGAGTACTACGACGAACAACAATGTTACCTCCGTCTCGGCACCTGAGGACTCCTGGCCCCCAAAAAGTATCAAGTTCGTCTTAGGCCACATAACCGAAGGAAGTCATTGTTTACTACAAAGCGAAAGAAAAACAGAACATAATATTACCGCGTGCGCAGCCAGCCAACCAGGCAGCGCGCCCGTAGCCTGACGGTTACCGTGCTTATCTTTTACGCAAGTAGCCGAGGTTTGATGCCTGACCGCGGATACACCTTTTTTTATTCTTTATGTAATGTCGCATTCTGGTGAATTCCAGAACCCTGTTGCTTATTGGAGGTTAGAATGTTCTGCGCGCCGAACCTTCTACGCTGGTTGTTCCAGAAGCCCACGCGTGTACGTAACGAGCTCCGCGTGGAGAGCCGGAGTCAGTCCCGATCCTGTTGTTTCGCCGACATCGACGCCTTCTATTTTGTTCGCCCCCTTAAACGTTTAGTTTTTTGTGTTTTTTTCAGTTATTCACCGCCTTATCATTTGTCATTTGTGACATTACCTTTATCCTTTGAACGAAAAGAAAAAAAAAACACTATTTACAAAAACGAGAAACGATCTGGCCATAAACCATGACGTTCGAAAAAGCGGTGTTCTACGAAACGGCTTCGATGAAATAGACCTATTGCTATATTACCCTAGCATCAAGGATAATGCAGCGACTGGTGTTGCACGCGCCACACGTGCTGGCCTCAGCAGTAGTAACTTTTCTAAAACAAATGGCATCTTGCACACGCGTTCATCAATGCTTTATTTTGGTTACTTACTTCGAACCTTTTATACAGGGAAGGCGTGCGCGTGTGGCGCGTGGAACACCAATCCCTGGATTCTCTTTGATGCTTGAGTAATAGAGCAAATGGTCTCTTGCGTTCAATTATATGGCGTTCATTTAAATAACTTTGATATAACAGAGTTCGATAAAATATCGAGAGCAGCGAAGAAATAATGTTGAAACGGTTTGTAAAGGTGAGGTTTTTTCTCCGCATCTATCCAAAGTCTGGTGAGCTCTTCTCCGCATCCGCCGGATTTCCAGTGAGTTTTCTCCGCCGGAGAACAGCGCAACACCGAGAGGCTCACGGGAGAAAAGTTTACCGAAAAACTGTCAGATGCTGAGATAAACCCACTCAAGAATTATACGCTCAAGCTTTTAAATTTAGTATTTGCGGCTCTACTCTAGGGGCCCTGTGGGGAACACAAACGGAGATCTTTTATACAATATTCGAAAATTGCAGGCACCAAAATGAATGAATAAGCAGAAGTCCACAGTTTTGCAGAATGGGAACAATTAACAAAGGGATAGGCACGTCTTTTTCTATAAAGACATTGCCTCAACGTTGATTTCTATGATCAGTACTATGAACAGTAACGAAGTGACCTCGTCATTGCACCTGACGACCACAGAGAGCCCCCAAACTGTGTCAGGACCCATTACACCAGAAATGTTAAGTTCCAACAAATAAAAAAAGTATGGGAAAGAATGTTTCTTTTATTTGTATACCAAAAGAATGCCATTTCCGAAAACGAAAATCGTCGGTGAGTTTCCACCGCATTCAAAAAGGGGCCGATGAGCTTTTGTCCGCGTCGGTCGGTCTTGCGGTAAGATTTTCTTCTATTAGCTTTTTTTTCCGAGATTTGTGACCTCGGCATCGATCTGAACCTTTTTTATATTGGAACGGCAGATGATCGCACGGGCCTCAAAGACGATGCCGGTTTTCAGCCCTCATATTTTCACAAAGTGAGGTACCTAAGGTTCTATTGCGCACTGGAAGGTCACTCGCCCCTACACCGGACATTTTATCAAACGCCGTTTCATTGTATGCGTCATAAGTTTCTGCAATAAAATTTGAAAAATTTTCATTGTCCTTTCGTACGACAGACGCCTGGATGGCACGACGGAGGACACACCTGCATGGGGTGTACCCAAGCGGATAAGGTCGGGTTCCACCACGTCTCCCTCCACTAGTCCCAAATTTTTTGTTTTGTTTTGTTAGCAGCGTTTCTTGGCCGGCTATTAGAATTCTTTGTTTAAAAATACTGGCCAATTATTGCAGTTGAACGTTTCGGTCAGGGACGAGCACTTTTTCGATGAAACGGCGTTCGATTAAATGTCCTGAAACATACGCGTTTTCCACTATTTTTTCTTCGGGGTTATTTTCCCGATTATTCCTTTGCTCGACGACAACTCAGGCACAGCTTTGTACCCCCCCCCCCCCTTTTTTTTTTCTCCCTAAACAGAAACCGACAAAACTCCTCGATATGTCATATAACTAAACCTACCCTAGCCACGAGCCAGTGGACCCCCTCTAATAGACCGATCTCACCAAGTGTTCGGCACATGCGTGAAGTCGACATAACTTTAGTTCACAAGAAGCAGGCGGCAGTGTCCGAGACGGCTCGTGCCGTCTCGTGCTTTTCACGCCCAGAGTTCCAGCGAGGTTCGGGCACAAGCTGAAATACTAAAGTTCTCTCGATGCATTGCGGCAACGGTGGCGTAGTCAAACTGGCTGGTGAGATGGGAGGCCCGGTTGCTCTGGGGCAGGGGGCGCGAGCGCATCCGCAAGATGCGACCATGTTATGATGGCTTTACCATCCAGGTGGCTCTGTAACGTTCGATTTTGCACGTGCCACGTTCGAATGCAAGCATCTGAAGGTGCGCGATAACAAAATCTTAAAAAAAAAAAATTATGCAGCTCGCGGCCGCAGAGTCCTATTAAACATTCCTTTCATCTTTGCCTTCTTTCATAGCTTCCGCGAGCACGCATGTTTCAACTTACGTGATATCGAAGCCGAAGCTACTCTCAAAAGCACGTCCTCCTGAAAGATGCGCGCACTGCACGAGCGCGCGTGCTTGACAGGGACGCTGAAAGCTCGCAGCTCGCTCTTGTAGCCTCTGCTACGCTGGCACTTAGAATGGAACGGAGTAAAAAAAAAACTCTAGTGGGGAAGCGTACTGACGCATGTTTGAGACCTCAGCCAAATATTCTATTTTTTGCTCGCCTAGAGCGCTGCTCAAAACTTGAGAGCTACGGGCCTATTTAGTGGGGCCCTCATATGGTTACCTTTCGTGACGTCATTACCTTGCGAAAAACAAGTTCGATGGTGTTTCTAATGAGCATGGTGGAACCTGGAAATCATTGCGCTCTTAAAGGCCGACTACCAGACTCGACATTCTGCAAGGCAGAAGATCCTCCTCACCATGGGGGAGGAGGAAACAGGACACGGTGGACAGGGTACAAGGGGGAGAGGTGAAAGCGAGGGAAAAGAGGAAAGCGCGAACTGGTCGTTGGCCTTTAAAACAACACTGCCAACACCGTCAAAATCGAAGTTCTTACATTCCTCTTATTTCCGTCGATGAGAAATCCTTTGCTGACGTCATAGTCAGCATTTGGCCAATCGTGGAAGGCCGACCACAGGCCCGTAGCTCTCAAGTTCTGAGCAGCGCTCCAGGCGAGCAAAATAGAATATTTGGCTCGCGTTTAGAACATGCATCAATTCGCTTACCCACTAGTTTTTTTCTACACTGTTCCATTCTAAGTGCCAGTGAAGCAGAGGCACTCTAGCAGAGGCTACAAGAGCGAGCTCCGAGCTTTCAGCGTCCCCGCCAAGCACGCGCGCTAGTGCAGTGTGAGCATCGTTCAGGAGGACGCGCTTTTGCGAGTAGCTTCGGCTTCGCTATCACCTAGAGTGAAACATTCGTGCTCGCGGAAGCTATGAAAGAAAGCAAAGGTGAAAGGAATGTTTAATGGGACGCTGGCGGCCACAAAATGCATAATTCTGTTGTTTTTTTTTGTTTTTTTTACGTTTTGTTGTCGCGCATCTACAGATGCTGACATCTGCTTGTATTCGAATGTGCCACGTGCAAAATCGAACGTTACAGCGCCACACGGATGATGCGGCCAGCGTAACATGGTCGCGTCTAGCGCAAGCAAGTCTTCCGGATTTGCTAGCGCCCCCTGCCCCAGAGCAACGGGTCCATCCCCAGGGCAAAGAGGAAGCATAAAATGTTCGTCGTTTCGTCAACCTTTCTTTGCAACATTGCGGAGGTTTGTGGAAATTTCCACTTCAACTGAGAACAAAGTTTAAGCCGTCCGCGCCAATATGGTGCCTCTAATAGCCACGAGAACGAGCTTGCAATCAGTTTAATGATTGGTTGCTCTATCCTCGCCGTAGCATCACTGGCAGAACAGCGGTTTTGTCCCCAGGAGATTAGGATTGCGCGAATAAAAATATAGGCCCTGTGGCAGTGTAGGCACGATGATTCTTGCCTTGCAAGAATCAGGCAAAAATTGCCATGGAATATATTATCAGCCAATACTAAATTGTTTCCGAGACGGCTCTAAAACTCTACTAAAAAAACTTTTTTTTCCTTTTTTTTCTGAAAGATAAATCTAGAAACTGAAATAATGCATTCTCTGCTGAAATAAGGACTATACCCGTCGGTGCACCGATCTCATGTTTTTAAACTTGAATCGGTCATAGTATCCGACGAAGACCACTGCGGAGGTGGCCGCAGTACATGGTTCACTGGCACGCAAACATTCGACTTTATCTCAGTTTCGCTCGACATATAATGAACTCATTTCGAAAAAAAAAAATGTACTTGCGATTTTGTAAAAAATGTAATCACATGGCCCACAAATCAGCCAGCGCACTTTTACTTTTTTACTGTGTGCGTTTACTTATTTGAGTGATTTGCGGTGGCCGCGTCTCGTCCGGTCGAACAAAACAACAACAAATGCGGTGCTCGGTAAAATATGCTAGGGCCTTTGTGGCAATTTAGTTTTGAGAAGCGATTAATCGGAACAGGTAATTATGGAAGTTATTGTTTTAATAACTTGTTTAAAGCATAGCTTTGTGACAATAAAACTACGCTTCGATCAGTACGCATATAAGACGCAGCACTATCTAAACTTGTGGTTATTAATTTTTTGGCATTTCGGCTTTACAACAGATAGTTCTGGTTTCACGCCATTTAGAAAACGCACACCGATTTAGGAATTGGGGTGACCGTTGAAATCCGGTGCTCTAGAAAAATAAGTTGGGACTGTAATGGCTGCTTATGGTATCGGGAAGTGGCTCATTTCGTTTCGTTTTTCGCACAAGGAGATCAGACACTATTTAGAATGAGTAGCTTTATTTTTTAAAGCACTGCTCCGGGGGAATGAAAAGTAGGCTCTAAGGGGCCGTCATTCAGGACGCAGCACCGTTCTGACTTGTGGTAGATTATTTCGCAACATTATGACACGACACATAGCGTACTTCGTTTTGTAATCACGATATGGCATATTTCGTTTTTGTAATGACGATATCAACAGTCTACATGCTATTTGGAAATCGTATCGCACGAAAAACCTCGGAACGCGAAGAAGCGGGCCAAATGAATCCAAAGTATCAGGCAGCTAAATAAAGCGTTCTCCAACCGCGTTTTTTTGTTTTTTTTTTCTTCTTAATCCTGTAAGAATGAGACAAAGGGCCCCTTCGCGATAGCCTCGGAGGCCCACAACACTCCCCGCTATCCTCTTTTTGAACGAATAAAAAACAAAAGCCATTCTCGCAGCTCGCAGGGTGCAGAGCCTTCTGCAGGGCGGTAAGACGGGATGGGTGGGTTAAGTGGGGGGCTTTCAGGGTCAAGCTGTCCGCTGATAACCGGAACAAAAAGTCGAGCTTTTTCTTTATTTTTATTTGGAAATAGCACTATATCGCGTAAGCAGTTGAGTGGGAAGGCTTGCCCCCCAGTGCCATCTGGATTTTAAAAAAGTTCCTATCGGAGATGAAATTCTACTGCTATATCCTCTTAAGCTTTCTAAGCTCTAACCAACGAGGCTTTCCGCACAAAATTGAGCAAGGCCTCCTGTCATAAGAGCGCCAAATATAACATATTTGTAAGCCCATAATTTTCCAAGCAAACAGGAAAACTGCCATATTATTCTGTGGCTTTTTCAAGGCGTCGTCAATTCGCAACAGGCCGGCTGGATCCAAGCGTGGCGTGGCCGTGTGACTCACTGGCTTGAAGTGGGTGGTCTGTTGTGATGCAGCCGATGTTCCTGGAGTATTTGGGCCCCAGTCAGCTCAAGTAGTTGGACACCAAGACCGAGCAGTGCTTTTCCTACACACTCGTAAGGGGGGGGGGGGGGGGGGGGGAGGGGGGTTGTACACGTCTCCGTGTTGTTCTGAGGGCCGCGCCTTAATTCGCATTGACTCCTCTATAGCCCCCCCCCCCCCCTAAAAATTTACACACACTCCTAATTTCAATTCCTGGGGACACCCCTGTCTCCAAGCTTTTTGGCTTTCTATTCTAGGCGGTGTTGTCCCCTCCCCAGTTGCCTCGCTCCCACCCACCTCTTACCTGGTCACGTGGCACACCGATTCAGTTCCGCCGAAATGGATAAATATACGAGTTCTTTATTCCCAGGACGAATGCCTAGTGCCTACCAAACACTTGAAAGACACGCTCCTAAATACTGCATATCATGCATTTTAGGAACGATATGATAAATATCTTTGACTTTTTTTTTTTTTACAGCAAAGCTGCTAAGGGCTAGGTTCCCCAGGATTGTGTTCGTGTATGTCGACAATAACCTACCTGAACAGCTACCGCCATCAACACACGACGGCGGCAAGCACACAACCAGTATGGTTTTCGCCGTCACTCGTAGATGGCGGCAACCTTTCCAGCTATAATAGAAGAATGGATAGTTGGGCGCGTTGGTGGGAATTCATCCCAGGAAACAGCTCGAAAAACAGACGACGGAGAAGATGCACACAGTGTATCGAGTACAGTTCCGCTGGTCTTCCTTCTTCACGAAAGTGGAAAGGCTGTTTAATTATTTCTAATCACTTCCACAATGGAATCATTTAAAAGTGCTTTTGCGTTGTCAACTAGGAGGTGAATCAAAGGAATCAGTGGCTTTAAAAAAAATATCATAAATCGGTTTCTGAAACGTATTAATGTAAGAGTTTTCGCAGATGTGGCCGAAAAACGTGCTTTAGAGCTATCAGATTGCACTGAATAAACTTATCAAAGTAAAAAGTTGGAATTAAAACACTTGAAATCTCTTCCTACGGCGGCCGTGTGCAGACCAAATGCGTCTGATTGGCGCAAGAGCCGACGGATATCGGCCTTGCCTTACGTGACGTAGAGTGGGGGTCGAAAGAGAAGGCACATAGAGTACACCATTTCTCAACGTCACTTTTGACGATGGCACCACTGTTGTCGGTTCCTTGTTATGGAGGTTCGTCTCGTCATGGAGGCCCGTATCACCCACCGTAGAATTATAGGAGAGCCGTGTGTTTGCCGTCGAAACACCGACCTGAAAACTTCGGTAGGCGTCTTTCTTTCTCTGGCTCCCCGTGGCAAAAAACAACCTTCACTTGCTCATGTGGAGCTTAGCGCACCACAAAGATGAGTTACAGCCCCAAAATATTACGAATACAAATTACAGACAAGAAAATAAACGCTATAACAACCATCGAGTGCACAACAAACGGCAAATCTAATAAAAATAAGAGCAAAAAAAAAAAACTAACAAAGTATTATTTTTGTGGCTCGTGTTATATCTGAATTATTTTAATGTGAAATCGGTAGAATAAAATCATCATGCACTGACCATTCCTCGAGAAAAGGAGCGTGTCGATTCTGGCTCAGAAAACACCGTCTGCTATTGCGGAAGTCGAGGACCTTATGCAAGGAAGAAACACGCATCAGACAGAGTTTGCAGACTGTACTATGAATGATGTATTAGCAGTCTGACTGCAACCTAAATGTACGCCACCAAAGTATCCCGTTGTCAATATGTCCGCGATCTCTTAAAGGACACATGCAAAGGAAAACAAAAAGTAAATATATTTTAGTAAGGTACGTTGTTGGGCTAGTTGGTTCATCTTAGTAAAACATAAAAATAGCGCAACAGAAACAAGGACAAGAAGTAAACAGGACAGGCGCTAACTTTCAACTAGTTTTATTCTGGAAAATCGAACACATATATACACACGACAGGCAAAGCAGCACAACGTAAAAGTTGATTAATTTTTCACCCCGATCATTCAATAACTGAAATTCATTACAATGAAGAACAATAGAAGTGTCGCAGACACATGCCGTCCCACTTTTTTTGATAAAGAAAGCTTCCAATAGCTTTCGAGCGACCGTCTCTCGGCTTCTTCCTAGTATCCGCATCTGCTGAAGTCGCGGAACACAGCCACACCTGTTGCAATGTATAGGCAAATGCGAGCCATATTTATTTTTTACTGATAATGCGTGCTCCCGCGCTCGGTCATTGATGCACCGCCCCGTCTGGCCAATGTATACCTTTCCACAACTCAGGGGGATTTCGTAGACCACACCCACTGTGCAGTCCACGTAAGGGGTGACGTGTTTTTTGTCACACGGTGCAGGTCCCAACGAGGCAGAGAACAAAAAGACCAGAGGTCATTCCGTACATACACAAGGTTGCCCACAATCTGAAGAAAGTTGCAACCAAGTACGATGTTCCAGTTGTATTCTCTGCCCCAAAGATGTTGGCTGAGTTGTGCGCCCGCATCTCTGATGAGGAGGCAAAAGCACCGTGTGACAAAAAACACGTCGCCTCTTACGTGGACTGCACAGTGGGTGTGGTCTACGAAATCCCCCTGAGTTGTGGAAAGGTATACATTGGCCAGACGGGGCGGTGCATCAATGACCGAGCACGGGAGCACGCATTATCAGTAATAAATATGGCTCGCATTTGCCTATACATTGCAACACGTGTGGCTGTGTTGCGCGACTTCAGCAGATGCGGATACTTGGAAGAAGCCGAGAGACGGTCGCTCGAGAGCTATTGGAAGCTTTCTTTATCAAAAAAAGTGGGACGGCATGTGTCAGCGACACTTCTGTTGTTCTTCTTTGTAATGAATTTCAGTTTTTGAATGATCGGGTGAAAAATTAATCAACTTTTACGTGGTGCTGCTTTGCCTGTCGTGTGTATATATGTGTTCGATTTTCAAGAATAAAACTAGTTGAAAGTTAGCGCCTGTCCTGTTTACTTCTTGTCCTTGTTTGTGTTGCGCTATTTTTATGTTTTACTAAGTATATATATATATATATATATATATTTTTTTTTTTTTTTAAACAGCCTAGATAGAAAAAAGAATGTTATAAAACGAATTTACAACGAAGAAAAAACATTTAGAGCTATATTTACGGCGCAAAACGAATTTGTAGTTGGCGCCGCGGGAGCCGCCGCGGGTCACGTGGTAGACTTGGGTGCCGTTGCGCGGAACCGCTGGAGCCTGCCCAAAGCCACTCCGCCGCCGCAAGCAAAGTCACGCTGCGCCGCCGGTTCAACGCATTTCTACATGCCGCCGCCGCCGCCGCGCAAGTTCGTCTGCTCCGCGGCGCCGCCGGCGTCATCTCACCGGCGCCCAGGTCTATCACGTCTGCATGCGATTTCCCAGGAGCTTCGTTTTTGCTCTAAAAGTTACTTATTAATCTTCGTTTTTTGTTGCACTCTAAACAAAGATGAATAGGTAACTTTTAGAGACCATAGAAAGCTTCCGAAAGAGCGCAAGCATCACGTGACAAATAGCGGCAACTTTTTCGCGGCAGCCGCGGGCGCCAAATGCCAATTCGTATAGTGCTGTAAATATAGCTAAGACATTTTTCTTCTTCGTTGTAAATTCGTTTTATGACTTCGTTTTCTCAACCAGGCTGTTTAAAAAAAATTTTTTTTTTCCCTATGCATGTGACCTCTAAGGGTCAGATGCCCCCCCCCCCCCCCCCCCCCCCTCCCCTCCCCTTGCATCGCTCTCCTGTGTCCCGTGTGCAGTGTTTTCGTTTGCATCTACGGCAAAGCTGAAGCATACCTTTTGCAATCTTACGTGCGACCATCCGTCTGACGTTGCGTCAATCAGACGCCTCTGCTCGGCAGATGGCAGCCGTCTATAGAGATATATCGTTTTTCGTTTAAAGGGATGATGAACCCAAATTTCGGATTTAAGAAAAAAAAAAACAATGCTGGAGATGTAGGCGGGACACTACAATCACTACAACACTACTAGTAAGGCGATATCTCAAATGGACTGCCCTATTTTTGGAAAAAGAAGTCGAGATCGAACCAGGCCGACGAGGCCCGTGACCCCCTCTCTTCGCTTCGCTCCCTCAAGGCCGCAAGGCGGAGAAGACGTGAGGCCGTCCCTCTCCTTCTCGGAGAAACATGACATCAACATTCCTGCCAAATGCGCCTCTTTTTTTGGAAAACACGGTCATCCGTTCGAGATATCGCTGCATGAGTGATGTTTTGGTGTTTACAGCATTCCGTTGCGCGCTTTTGCCGCGTGTTTTTGGGAATCCAGATTTCGGTTCAGTATCCATTTAAAATGTTTACTCATCTGACTTCGCTCGGTGAGTTTTGTTTACAGCCCAATGAAGCTTCTCCGGCAACCTCTTCGGAAAGATGAGCATAACAAATTCTAAAACTCATTTACGCGTTCTTTTCAAACATCTATTAATCATCTGGACTCACCCTCTACAGTGAGTTTGGTTTACATTTAATTATTCTAATTTAGTGACACATTAAAATAATCCTGACACATTTTACCCATTAATTGAAATCTCAGAAGACAGTAAGAGGGGATCGAGGAGGTCATATAGTGGTCATCCCCTTCTTTTCATAATAAGCAAGCTTCAGTTAGTATCAAGCACCCTGTATGTTAAACATTACTGATTACTGTTTAAACTCCTTTTTTATCTTATTTTACAGTGCAACAAAGATAGCCCCCATTGCAAGAAACCCTGCCCTAAGTGCGAAGGTGGCCCTTGGACACCATATGTATGCAAATGATGGCATTCAAGAACATCGGAAGCAAATGAAAGAGAGCCGAATGACTGCAGTGCCTCTTCCATTGAATAAACAAGGCCTTATTTCAAAATCCTTTTCGTCTTATCCTGCCGTAGTCGCCATATAGGTACGACATTTTTCGATGCCTAAAAAAAGACATGTACACTCGGGTGCTGGAAGATCAAAAATAATTTCTGCATATACTTTGGGTAAATACAGTAATAATATGATGTACCTACGTGCGCGAAATCTACAATTCCTGGTAAAACTGCGCCTAGGTGTCTGATTTTTTCCCAGTAATCTCCTTATGCGCAAATTTCAAAATATTGTCACGAATATAGCAATATACAAATGTTGTTCGCTAAAAGGTTTGTGTGGGTTTCTTGGTTTATGAATATTTAGGGGTAAAACAGCGTGGTGACCTACAAAGAGTCCAGGCGAAATAAGCTTTCAGTTTATACTCAGCGCTGTTTACAGTGTCGTCCTAACTTCGTCTGTGTCCCGTTGCGCTGTCTTACCCCTGAATGGATGCTGTAGGAATGAAAATAAGCTTATCGGTATTGTACACTTGTGTACGCAAACTTAAAAAGAAAAATATGACGCCGGCGAGGAACGGGTGGTTTTCTGAAAGCATCCCGTGATCAATTCTTTTATACACGCTGTAATTTGTTGAAATTCCCTTGATGTAGCCCGGCTCGAAGAATGACGCAACGCACTCGTTGAACAACACGTCGTCATTTATGGAGCCTCATCGCCCGCGCCGCGATCCCAAGAGCGCCGCGCGTACTGCTGCGCAGGTCTTTTATCAGCGGCTACGCGACGCTCGAGTGGCCCATTACGCTTCGCCACGTCGTGGCAGAAATCATGAATGACAATTTAACGCGCGTGCAACCTGGTAGAACACTCTGAATCCCGAGCGTGCTCCAAACATCTTCCCCCTTCCAAAATCATGTATGAGACGGCCCAAGACATCTAGGGTTGGCCATTATTCTTGGTCACTGAGTATCGAGCCATCGCATATGGGGGAGCACGGGTCCTACTGGGACTTGATGAATTTCGAAACCAACGTCAGCACTTCCGGACGGCACCTATGTGGCCGGATTGGGTCCGGTGAGAAGGCTGTCTTCCTGGTGCTGCTTTTGCGGGGTTCGGGGAATGCGCGAGCCACTAGAATTTGAGAAGCAGATGATGTCATGGTGTCACACAATTAGTAGCCACGCCCAAGTACGACGCCTTCCTAGATGCAGAACGAGAGCACGCGGTCACTTTCTTTTCGTCCACCGAAAACACTCGAAGAGGGCACGAATAAAATGCACCAAGGTCTGCTGCTTCTTCGTTCGCCGCTTTCATCGCTGTGTCATCGCTGTGGCAAGCATGCCATTTCGCTGCATAGCTAAATATAGATCAACCAAAAAAATATGCTGGGTATAACTTCACCATATTAAAAAAAAACACGTATTGTTCTTTTTAGCTTTGTTTGCTCAACACTGCTATGATTTTAGTTAGGCACTGTTAAACATTTTTTTTCTTTTTTAACTGCTTTGGGTTTTCTTCGTTTGTTTGCCACAAGTTTTCTTTACGCTATTACATCATATCTTGGGAAAAGAAAAAGGCTACGGTCTGAGCAAGCCAATCAGCGCGTTTGAAAGAGACACTTGACTCACTAGGTGCGTGCAGTGCTGTCAAAGACATGGGCAAAAAAGAGAAGAATGCCGCTTTTGTGAACATTTTGAGTTACAGTTTAAGCTTGAGGGGAAAGAAAGCAACTTCCAAGTTCCTCCTTGCCCACTTCTTCAACTGCTTGGGTTACGCTTCGCCTCGTTCACTGATTGGCTGGAGAGGACCGTAGCACTTGCTCTTTGCCAAGTGGCAGTGAGACAGAGTATAGTTTTCTACTGAACAAACATGGCGTCTTTTTGCTCTTGTGCAATGGGCAGGGGTGAGGATTGAGCTACGAGCTTTGAGCCCAGGGTCCCTGGGCTCTGCATTCCGAGTTTTTGCTCTAGAGTTTTCGAGCTGTGATGCGCCACTGACTCTGCCTAGAGCCAACAGTAATTGAATGCGATCCAAATCGGATTTCGCTGTGTGCCGTAGCTTGTGCGTGTTCCTATTTTTGTGTATTGCGCAGACGCTATAACTTTTCAGTACCAGAAGAGTTAACATATCAATAACCTCAAAACTGCAGTGCAGGTGAACTTCACGGCATTTCTTAAATTGACACCGCATACCTGTGTGAGTCGCAAGAGGAAATTCGACGGGATCGACAACGGTGTAATTTAGCTCATTGACTTGTGTCTACAAACAGATGATGTATAGGGAAAGTTATGCGGAAATACCTGCGTGCTCTGTGATCGCGGTTCAGTACTCGAAACCTAAACAGCAAAACACGAACTGAAACCAAAACCAAAAAAAAAAAAAAAACAAAAAAAAAAAAAGAAAACTGAATTTCTTGGTGTAATAACACGCAGCTGTTAGCTTCGCCCCTCTAGCTGTCGCTTCATTGGCACAGCCAGTAGATTTCGAGTATACCAAGACTTAGTTTCAATAAAGATGTGCAAAATTAGCGCGGTAACTTATACAAACACTGATTCGATCTCCGTCCCCCAATGCTTGTTCTTGGAGGACAAAAAAAATATTTAACCCACAGCCCGTAATGCATGGTTGATACCACGAAGGGTGTACGCCTTGTTTGAAGGCGTGAGTTGCGGTACATGTGGCAAGCCTAACCCTGATGTTTTATTCCTGTGCCACCCTTTTTCGAGAGACTGTATGGGAGGGTGACAGTGAAGCCCACCTTCGGTTGCAGAAAATGTGCTAAGGGCTTAAGGAAAAGTTTCAATTGAAGGACTATTGGGCATCTCAAGCGCAGCTTCCACTGCTTGCACACTAAGCTCAAGGTGCTGCAGAACTGCTGCTACACCACACCTGTTACATGCTGTGTCATGCACAACATTGCTCAGCACTACAGCTGCGAGGACGTAAACTGCAACCTGCCACCAAGGGTGCTTTTGCCTCCCTCGCCACCTGAAGCGGACGACGGGGTTGCACAGTGACGTGCAATTCGTCGCAAACTCTGTTGTGGTAAGGTACGAGCCTACAAACACAAGTTTATAACTGATAAACTCGTGGGAGGGCAGCACTTTTTTCTTCCAAAATAACATCTTAAGGTATAGGGTATAGGTAGGGTGTGTACTTTCCGGTGTTTTTTTGTGAGAAAAATCGGCGGATGTTTTTCGGTTTTATTTATTTTCAAAACACCTGTGTATTTCAGTGGAACATCTCACGACGAGGCTAAAATCTCTGATTATTGGTGAAAAAAAAACGATTGATCACAGACAAGGATTTCCAGTTTTATTCACATAGTTCATACACTTCTTCTCTAGGAAGCAACTATTTCTCACAATTGGTTATTATAGTAGATGCAAGCATACTTTCACGCTTGCATCTGCACGCAAGGAACGTGCTGCCGTCATGGCAGCAGGTTCCTTACGGTTCGCAACCCGTAATTATGAAAACGCACGCAACTCTGTACGACACGGACGTTGGCAGTGTATTCCAGGAACCACAGCAACCTCTGAATACATGACTTGCACCGACATTACTTGGCCAGACACAATGAGGAAAAGGCACGTGAGAGCCTTCCCTCCACTGCGCTAATTTGTCCACAAAAGTGGGCCATGGGAGACACAACAGGGGAAAGGCGTATGAGAGCTTAGCTTTCACTGCGTTCACTAGATGCTTTTGACCCCCAGAAAGGAGGGCGGACTGACGCCACCTGCAGGCCATGTATAAACACTGGAAGAATGCAGGATCCACAAGATAACACGTTTGACGAACCTCTAAGGGGAAACGGTTTCGCTAGGTAGGAAACTAGCAACGACCAGTGTTTTTCGGTTTTAACCAGGGCGAAAATATCCAACCACCGGTGTTTTTCGGTTTTAACCGATTTTATATTTTCGTCACCGACGGATGTTTATCGGTGTTTTTCGGTTAAAACCGGAAAATGCACACCCTAGGTATAGGCTATATAGGGTTTAAAAATATATATATCTGTGCATCTAACCCTTAATGTACTTGCAATCAAATTCGCTGGTCTGATACATTTATATTTCGAACCTGGAAGAAAAAGAAGCGTTTCAACACTCCTGGACAGCCATAGATCTGCAAGCTGAATTGCAATGTAGATGGTTGAGCGTGTTGGTTAATAATTCACGATAAGGAAAGAGGGACGTTTAAGACAAACAGACAAGCCAGGCTTTCGACTTTCAACAAAACGTTTAGTGGCTCGACTTTGCCTCCTGAAGCTCGACGGGTGTCGTCTGGGAGGTAGAGAGGGAGGATGGTGAGTGAGAAAAGCGCGAGCCAACTCGCAGCTAAGCGTGCATAGCAGAAGGGAGGTCTGCTGAGTGTCAATCGACACGTCGCCGTTACACGCAGCCCCTAGTGCGGGCGGAGCCCTCTTGGGGAAAGAAGGGAGGAGAGGGGGAAGGGTGACGGAGAAGAGGAGGAGAAGAAGATGTGCCGGCGGTGCTCTCTTCGGGAAGGAAGGAAAGGGGGGGGAGGCGCTGAGAAGAGAAGGAGAAGAAGATACGCGAATTTAGACTTTTTATGTCTTTGGAGGAGCCCTCTCGCCCCGCAGGAAGCGAATCTCTCGATCAGAATGAGAAAGGGATGGGCTGGACAGGTTTGAGACTGAAGATTTGATATGTAGGGACTCAAGGATTTCCCTGCCGAATCGAGATTTGTGCCCGCCGAGAATTTTGGTTTTCGAGAACTCGGGGGTGCACGAGGGGCAGTCTTTTTCGGCGTGAACCACGACTGGATGGAAGGAGTCCGGAGAAGGAGACAAGAACTCCTTGGCGTGCTCTCAGAGACGGTCATTCACGCACCGCCCCGTCTGGCCGATGTACTCGGCCCGCACACAAGTGGAATTTTATACACCTTTTCCCTTGTGCAGGGCCGGAAGCACTGCGCGCGTTTTTTTTGTGCACGTGGGTGGATGCTCTGGGTTAGTTACTCGCCTGCACATGCCCCCCAATTTAAATTTACATGTGAAAATAACTCTGGCGCCGAATCGACGTGCAAGCGCGCGGAGTCGGTGTGCCGTGTTGTGGGAGTACGGGATGCACGCAGGGCGGGCAGACAGGGCCCCGGAGGGAGCCTCCTTTGGGCTGCTCCTCGAGTGCAGGATGAGTTTCTTGCTGATGTTATTTAAAAGGTCCACCGGGTAGCCCGCCCTCCTGAGCCTGGTGGCCTGCAGCGACAAGCTCCCTCTGATCTTATGATCGCAGGACTTTCTGCACGAGGAGGAAAGGAGAGACTGGACAATTTCCGGAATTAACGGTTTTTGAATGATGGCTAGAGAAGGGGAGGACAGGTTTCTGGGAACGCTGATGAAAGACCAGCCAAGACCGTGAGATGATTGGGTCAGTCGAAGATCTAGAAATTGAAGACCCTCCTGAGTAGGGTCTTCCCTTTTGAAGGTGAGGCCACTGGCGTGAGTTTTGAATGCCTGAAGAATGGTAACATCTGAGTTGGAGACAAGATGAAGAACCAGATAGTCGTCAACGTACCGAAAGATCCTATATTCATTACCCGAGCGACCAAGATGCTCCTGCACCGCGCGATCCACAGAAAAGAGATAAATCTCGCTGAGGATCGGCGCGAGGCAGGAACCGATATACACACCCGATTTCTGAATGAAATCCCTTCCTTCGTGCTCAACCAGAGTGGATTCCAGGTAGAGCCGGAGCAGATTGAGGAAGCCTCCGACCGGGATCCCAGACGCGTTTTGTAATGTCGTGAGCCCATGTAGGTCAATTGCCTCAGAAACAGAGCTTAGAAGGATATTGAATTCGAGATTGTAATACGTGTCCTCGACATCAGCGAGAACATGTACTGGTCCTGATTTGAATGCAAGGGTCAAATGAAATCAATCACCTCAAGGGAGCCCTTATCGCGGGGTAGGGAAGATCGATAGAGGAAAGGTGCTTTTGTAGGAAGAGGGCGAGAGGTTTCTGGCCAGCATCCCCCTCAGAGATTATGCTTCGAAGGGGAATGTCTGGCTTGTGTGTTTTTGCCGTGAAGAAGATGGAAAGGACTGTTTTGACGGGGCAGAAGCTAGCGTTTTTAAGGAAGGGAGGCTGAGAGATTCACAAACAGATTTGACTTCGGACCGGAGTGCTCCTGATGGGCGTTTCTTTAGGGGAACAAAGTTTCTTTTTAGTGGCTCATCCACCTTCTCTCCGAATATTTCTCTGTTCATTATGACGAATCGGCCCACCTTGTCCGCCTTCAAGAGCACCAGATCCGATCGGCGGAGCTCCTCCACGACGCAATTCACCTCCGAGCGCACAGGTGCACTCGCGGCACCGTGAAGGCAAACCACACCAGACGCCGCCTGACAAAGTCCTGTCGATCACTCTCCGGGACCCTCGCCGCAACCTCGTAGACGGAAGCCAGCTGGTCCACTCTTGATGATGGCGCAGGGGGCGCGAACTTGGGGCCTTTAGACAGGAGGGCAGTCGCCTCCGCCGACAGCTTGGTGTCGGACAGGTTGATGGGGGATCCAGGCCTGCCTTGCGGCGGGAGGCTGAACCCTCGAGGATGCCCTGGATCACGCGTCTCCACGATGTCTCAAGAAGGTTGTCCGAAGATTCCCGTAGACAAACAACGGCGGGGTGCGTGTTGAAGCAAATGCCAAAGCATTCGGTCATCAGAGGGCGCAGCCCAGTCCTCATCACGAGGATCTCCCGTGAAATTTCCTTGCTTGTTATCTGCATTATCCTGTAAGAGGAAGGCCAACTTGAAGGTTCAAAGCCTAGGAGACGCTGCACTGAGGAATGGGACACGTTCTCCCGAAGGCAGACTCCAAAGGCTCGCAGTTGCAGGCGAAGAAGATTCATCCTTGACACGAAGATGGCGGCCCGGAAGAAGGAGGATGGGTCAAACTCCAGGTGGTTCGGTTGTTTGCCAGGAGGACAGCACATAACATGAAGCTCGCGGAAGTATAATGTAGATGGTTGAGCGTGTTCGTTATTAATTCACGATAAGGAAAGAGGGACATTTAAGACAAACAGACAAGACAAGCTTTCGAGAGTGATCGACAGGACTTTGTCGGGGCGGCGGCTGGTGTGGTTTGCCATCACGGTGCTGCGAGTGCACCTGTGCGCTCGGAGGTGAATTGCGTCGTGGAGGAGCTCCGCCGATCGGATCTGGTGCTCTTGGAGGACAAGATGGGCCGATTCATCATAATGAACAGAAAACCATTTGTAGAGAAGGTGGATGAGGCACTAAAAAAGAACTTTGTTCTCCTAAAGAAGCGCCCATCAGGAGCACCCCGGTCCGAAGTCAAATCTGTTTGTGAATCTCTCAGCCTCCCTTCCTTAAAAACGCTAGTTTCTGTCCCGTCAAAACAGTACCTTTCCATCTTCTTCACGGCAAAAACACACAAGCCAGACATTCCCCTTCGAAGCATAATCTCTGAGGGCGGATGCTGGCCAGAAACTTCTCGCCCTCTTCCTACAAAAGCACCTTTCCTCTATCGATCTTCCCCACCCCTTCCACGTTAAGGGCTCCCTTGAGGTGAATGATTTCATTCGAACCTTGCATTCAAATCAGGACCAGTACATGTTCTCGCTGGATGTCGAGGACATGTATTACAATCTCGAATTCAAAATCCTTCTAAGCTCTGTTTCTGAGGCAATTGACCTACATGGACTCACGACGTTTCAAAACGCGCCTGGAATCCCGGTCGGAGGCCTCTTCGATCTCCTCCGACTCTCCCTGGAATCCGCTCTGGTTGAGCACGAAGGAAGCGTTTTCATTCAGAAATCGGGTGTGTGTATCGGTTCCTGCCTCGCGCCGATCCTCAGCGAGATTTATCTCTTTTTTGTGGATCGCGCGGTGGAGGAGCATCTTGCTCGCTCGGGTAATGAATGTAGGATCCTTCGGTACGTTGACGACTATCTGGTTCTTCAACCTGTCTCCAACTCAGATGTTACCATTCTTCAGGCATTCAAAACTCACGCCAGTGGCCTCACCTTCAAAAGGAAAGACCCTACTCAGGAGGGTCTTCAATTTCTAGATCTTGGACTGACCCACTCGTCTCACGGTCTTTGCTGGTCTTTTCATCAGCGTTCCCAGAAACCTGTCCTCCCCTTCTCTAGCCATCATTCAAAAACCGTTAAGTCCGGAATTGTCCAGTCTCTTCTTTCCTCCTCGTGCAAAAATTCCTGCGATCATAAGATCAGAGGGAGCCTGTTGCTGCAGGCCACCAGGCTCAGGAGGGCGGGCTACCCGGTGGACCTTTTAGATAACATCAGCAAGAAACTCATCCTGCAGTCGAGGAGCCGCCCAAAGGAGGCTCCCTCCGGGACCCGGTCTGCCCGCCTTGCGTGCATCCTGTACTCCCACAACACGGCACACCGACTCCGCGCGCTTGCACGTCGGTTCGGCACCAGAATTATTTTCACATGTAAAATTAAATTGGGAGGCATGTGCAGGCGAGTAACTAACCCAGAGGCCCCACCCACGTGCACAAAAAAACACGCGCAGTGCTTCCGGCCCTGCACAAGGGAAAAGGTGTATAGTATTCCACTTGTGTGCGGGGCCGAGTACATCGGCCAGACGGGGCGGTGCGTGAATGACCGTCTCCGGGAGCACGCCAAGGAGACCTTGTCTCCTTCTCCGGACTCCTTCCATCCAGTCGCGGTTCACGCCAAAAAAGACTGCCCCTCGTGCACCCCCGAGTTCTCGAAAACCAAAATTATCGGCGGGCACAATTCTCGATTCGGCAGGGAAATCCGTGAGTCCCTACATATCAAATCTTCAGTCTCAAACCTGTCCAGCCCATCCCTTTCTCTTTCTGATCGAGAGATTCGCTTCCTGCGGGGCGAGAGGGCTCCTCCAAAGACATAAAAAGTCTAAATTCGCGTATCTTCTTCTCCTTCTCTTCTCAGCGCCTCCCCCCCCCCCCTTCCCTTGCTTCACCAAGAGAGCACCGCCGGCACATCTTCTTCTCCTCCTCTTCTCCGTCACCCTTCCCCCTCTCCTCCCTTCTTTCCCCAAGAGGGCTCCGCCCGCACTCGGGGCTGCGTGTAACGGCGACGTGCCGATTGACACCCAGCAGACCCCCCTTCTGCTATGCACGCTTAGCTGCGAGCTGGCTCGCGCTTCTCTCACCCACCATCCTCCCTCTCTACCTCCCCGACGCCCCCCGTCGAGCTTCAGGAGGCAAAGTCAAGCCAGTAAACGTTTTGTTGAAAGTCGAAAGCCTGTCTTGTTTGTTTGTCTTAAATGTCCCTCTTTCCTTATCGTGAATTGCAATGTTGGTTTTGAAACTTCACTTTCTTCCAGTATTGCTGGTTCTGTGAAAGTAAATTCCTGAGTGGCAGTCTCGAATAAAGAACAAATGCTTTAGGCTGCGTTGAGACTGCAGGTAACCGGGAAATATGTACCTCGTATGCTGCGTGATAAGCAAATTAGTTGCTGCTTTATATGAACCATGGACAACCCGGCGACTCGTGGCTACTTCTCGATGCAATGCAGTAAGACGGAACTGTGTGTATCGGCATTTACTCCGCTGCACTCTTATTTGGCACCTGCATGTTGTACTTTTTTTTTCATTTTCAACCTCACTCAGCTTTGACGTCAGGGAATGGTGGATGCATTCGTCTTCTTCTTGCAATGCAAAAAGAAGACAAATGTGGAGGGGCTTTGACTCAAAGTGCCTCAAGCAACTTTGACAAAGGCAGCAAGAAGGGAGGAGATTATAAGGAGTCTAAAGAGAAGGAAAGCACTGATGAAGCGAATGTAGGGGCGCGAACGACCTGGATTAGATTGAACATGACATAAACTCCGAGACTGCAGGTAAAAACGACACAAATACTAAACATATTGACGCTGCCGGCATGCCACTCGGCGGTGTTTTCTCAAAAAGCCTGTACGAATACGGTGGTGCGGAAGGCTAACATTTTTTTTTTGAGGTGCGGCCGTGGCAGGTGTTATGTGGTTATGATGTTCGGTTTTAGTAGGCCGAGTGTGTAAAAGGTGTTGCAAGCTTTTTATGAAGCCATAATTTCTGGAGTTCTGCGTGCTGCCAAACGTAATAATGAAGTGGAAGATTTGTGTATGCTAGAAACGTAAGGTGGAGACATTGAAGAGAACCAAGAAGGAAAAAAAAATATTTTAACATGTTAACACATCTGCCCTGCCCAAGCAGGACAAATACTTTTGGCACTGTTCTCTAGAAAAAAAAAAGGGTCGCAATCTGCGTCACCCTTGTTGCTTTGCGCACTGCCTGTGCCGTTCTGAGCTCCTCAAGGGCTGTATTTAGCCAAGGAAGGACACATTTCCACTTGAGTGGCATGTCTTCCGCCTGTTGCGCGAACAAGTATTTATAATATTTCCTGTCTGCAGCCTGCAGGCGGTATGCTGGGCCTCCAAACTTGATGGGGACAAGGGGGTCCCGGTCAGCATAGGCCTGGTGGTTCTGGTTGCTCTTCCAACGGCAGAAGTGCTGCCTCAGGATGAAATGATGCCCAATCCTCGTCCAGCTGCCAGTCCAAAGGCTGGTAATCTTTAGCTCCCCGGACTTCGGCATCTGGAGGAAAATGACCCCGGGGGCCACAAAGACCTTGTGGCCGAAGGTCCAACCTTCTTGGCCAACCATGTCAGTTACTGGCCGCACATTGACTGGTGCTTTGCTAAACCTGAGGACAATCTACAAGGATGTTTTTCATGCCACCCCTGTACGTTCACCGTGGATCACCTTCTATAAATATAAACTATCACCCGAGAGTCTACGCGTCAATAAATTTGTAACCTTGAGGTTAATAATACATTTGTAATAAAAATCAGACCTATTAAAATGTATGTATTACAAAATTCGAACAAATGTTTCTGTACAGATTTAATTCGTGACGCATCAGAGGCCGCCAGCGAGTTCCATTTCACACTACCGAACTCAATTTTTGTACGCACTAGACACGAAAATAAGCGAACAATGCATCAAATATTCTTAAAGTCATGAGACAACCAAGATAACAAAGCGAGCATTCGCATAGCAAAGGAGACAATCTGTGTGACATAAGAAAAAGAAAAGATTAGGGTGACCACCTGTCCCGCGACTCGCGGGACTGTCTCGCATTGAGGGCTTGTATCCCGCGTCCCGCAAGCGAATTCCCAAATCTTCAAAATGTCCCGCATTCCATTCTGTCGTAAAATTCCCTCTGCAACTTATGGTGCTGCCGAACAATGAGGCAAGGGGAAGCCCGGAGGTCGTTGGTAATCGTGTGAATCGCCAAGGGTACACCATTTTCTGTACAAGCATTCCTGGAAGCGACCGTCGCTCTTGAAGGAGAACCGACGCTAACGCTCCGTTGTGCCTCTCCCCTTGGTGGCAAATTATTCTAAGAAAGATCGCTCGCCAAAAGTTTCAATATAAAATATTACAATTATTTTCAAATCGCTCTCTCAATGCAAAAGGGTTGCTGTGGATCTTTGTTTTAGTGAACACAGCCACACAAGGCGGAACCTGCAACTCGGAACGGTCGAAAAAGAACATAATGTTAAAACTTTGTGTTTTACTATGTTGATAAAAGTAAGCGTTGACAGGAAACATTAACCCGAAAGAGATTTAATGTCTCGTATTTTATCTGATGCATTGAGTTCTGCTACAGTCGATATTTATGTTTTTAACTTCAACACATTAGTAACACATTTACCATAAGAGATATATTACTTTTAGTAAAAATTAATTGAGCTTAATTGCTGCAATACAATTAGCAGGTGTATAAACCGCACATGATATTAAATGTATTAACAAAGCCTCGGTTCGTGGAGTGCGTGTTAATGAATTTCCTCTACCCCCCCCCCCCCCCCACCTCCCCGTGTGCCGCATTTCGCTAGCAGGAAAGTGGTCACCCTAGAAAAGATGGCATCAAGGATCCGAATGTCACAAACCACAGTGACTCCTGCGATAGTGGCAGACTGGATTACGTAATTGTAATATAATATTTTAAGCTCTCATGACACCGAGAGAACTTTTGTTTTGCTTGGATCAAGATGAACAAAACTCTTTTCGGTAGACCATTCAGAAATATGTAGTATATCGGCGTTTAAAAGATTGCAGTTTTCTGATGACAGTACATTCATAAAGACCTTGATGCCGTCACCAAACAATAATAAGTGTGAATTTCGTGTGAGTAATGAATAACGACATTCACAATAATAAGTGTGAAGGTCGTTTACGAAGACGTTAGATGGGAGAGTTTCCAAGTTTCATCCTTGAGGGACCCCAGTATAAAAGTATAAAAAAAAGCTGTCTGAAATCCTAGCAGCGCTTTGACGTTCAGTCAAATACGTGTTGAACCAAATAAAAAATCCAAGTGATACTTTGTACAATCATTATTTATACAAAAAAAATCTTGGTTCACTTTGTCAAAAGCCTTTGTAATGTCAAAATACACAGTGTCGAGCTGACCATGACAACGAACAAAAAGAACTGTGTATTTAAAAATGAACAGAGATTCGTTTCCACAAAGAGACTCTTTAAAAAAAACGCGTTGTAAACTGCTAAATTTTCTTCGAATGTAGTGGGAAACACGCGAGTAAATAACCATCTCCAAAGCCTTTGAAAAAGCAGAAAATAAACTTGCGTATGGAATTGTTTACCTTACGAACATCGCCGTATTTGTGCATCACAGCAACAGCATACCTTTTCCATTAAGCTAAAAAAATGACAGGTTTCAAAGAGACATCTGTTCTAAAAGAGAAACCTTAACATTCACAGAACCGATTACAATAATGTTTGGTATTATATCTATAACAGCTAATAACTTCGGCTTTAGCTTCACTATGGCGTTTAAAATATCACTTGTGTCAATACGTATGATCGCCGAAAATCCTGGCCACCCAATTGTTAACTTATTCACAACCTGAAAACACATTTGAAGAGTAGATGTCTTGAAAAGGGTCTTACAAAAGCTTCCTGACTTCTAAAAGAGAAGATATGTATCCAGTCTCAGCCCATAAATGTTTATTGTTCTTTGTTTACCACGTATGCTGCGTCACAAATCTCTAATTTTTTATAAACCAGTTTTTCATGTTTTAACAATTGTTTTACAAGTGTCCGATAAAAACCGAACCTTAGTGTGCCATATTTTCAAACCACGGAGGTAACGCAACTTGCAGAAGTGTAGTTTTTTTATGCACGTAGTATTTTAATTCTTCAAAAACCAAGATGAATATCTTGAGTACCTCATGTTACGTTTCGGAATAAAGATATCCATTCAATTATTAATCAAATGAGTAAAAGTCTGTCGAAGTGTCCATATCTTATTCATTTAAAACTGCCGACCAGTCAAAATCTTAAAGAAATCATTACATCCCGAAGTAATCGCCGGCACTGTAATTCTATGTGAGATGATTTCGGCGAGTAACTTTGTCACGCAATTGGAGAAAAAGAACAAAAAACGGAGAATGGAAAACATCTTGACGTGCGAGGGCAATGTTAACGAACTCAATGCATCCTATAGGGCTGTTTGATAGAAATATATCAAGAAAGTTCCCCACAATGGTTGTCAGCTGATTGCACTAACAAGGTTAGTTAAACTCAATAAATTTATGAAAAAAGTTGCTTTCTTTGTCATTTTCCAGTTTCTACTGGTACTGTTAGATGACCAGTCTATACTAGGAAAATTAAATTTACCGTAAATATAAGCGCGATAGTTTGAAAAATCAATTGTTTTTTCAATGATTTCAAAGCGGTCAACAAAAATATTTTTGACAAGAGTTTCCAACGATATAGTTAACACTGTCAATAAAACTTGTATCCAGACACATTCATTATAGGTTCCTTTATGGGTCCTTTGGCAAGACGCCACTGACTCGTCAAAAGCGATTAAAACACCACCCCCAAATTTCAGTGTTCGTCCTACATGTGTTTTATCCTTTCTGCGTTTTCAAATTTCTGGCCTGGCGTAACGTAAACTCCCCCTTTCCGATGTACAGGGTGTCACAAATGAAAATTTACACGGTCTTTTTTACCCCAAAAATAAACTAGGCATCGCCGAACGCTCATTCTCCGCCCAAAGGTAGAGCTAGAGGTCACAATTAGATGCCAAAGTTTCAGGCCGATTCGATAACTCAATCAAAAGATATAAGTGATTTTCTGAAAATTTCAATGGGAAAATGGAGCCCAATTTTGCCCGTTTTCGGTTTCTGGTGCCATAGAGCCCCATGTGTTTGAAAACTCCGTCGGCCGCCATTTTCCCATTGAAAGTTTCAGAAAATCACTTATAACTTTTGATTAAGTTATCGGATCGGGCTGAAACTTGGGCATCTGGTTGTGACCTCTAGCTCTACCTTTGGGCGGAGAATGAGCTTTCGGCGATGCTTAGTTTATTTTTGCGGTAAAAAAGACCGTGTAAAATGTCTTTTGTGACACCCTGTACGATGGGGGAAAATTCACTTTTCGGTTAAACAGTATAAATTGTAACTATGACGAATAATGTTTGACATTTGCTATTCGGTTTTTTCCGCAAACCACGGACGTTCGGAAAAATACTTTTAAGTATGCTAGCCATTTTCCAATGACTTAGTGGATTCCGGCACAGACGAACGTAAGTAGTCAAACTTCCCTAAACGGATGAAATATGGTCCTCTCGGGCCAGACTTCAGGCTTGTTAATGGGGTGGTTATCATTTGAGCCCGTTCTTGTTTCGACCTTCTCACTTGGCCCTTCTCAAAACAACCATTCTCAAAAATATCTTCTCTCTTGGACCTGTCGCAGTTGGCCCTTTCCCGTTTCGTCTTTCGCACTCCAACCCTCCTCATTTGGGCCCGTTCTCGTTTCGCCTTTTTCACCTAGCCCTTTTCGCAACAGCCATTCTCAAAAATATCTCGCTTAGACCCGTCGCACATGATTCTTTCTACACCAAAATCGCTTTTTAGGGTAATATTAATACATACATTGATATAATTTGTGTGTGAGTGTGTGTGTTTGCCACGCTACAGGCATACTCTCTCTGCTAAGGAATTTAGCAGTGCGTCGAGGTCGGCCTGAAAAGGTACTAGCTGACAATAAAACAGACGAGTTGTTTATCGCAGCCAGATCATATTCCGAAATGTCGCGTTGTTGAAGGTCTCTCGACTTGGGACGACGCCACCACTTCTATAATGCAGTGGTTCTCAAAAGGGGGTCTGTGAAGGCATCCTAGTGGTCTGCGAAGCCCTGTCTCATCAGTCAGTCACGGCCATATTAGTTGCATTTCTTCACGTTGAGAAGAAACGTTCCAATTTTCGCAAGAGTACTCTCGTGTGTATGTCAATTAGATAAGTCTACTTCACACTAGCAATTAGTTATATCCATTTATTAAATCATTATTATGATAACCTATACATTTCTATTCCCCTTACCCCGAACGGGGTCCTCCATCATCTCCGCCTTTTTACAAGGGGTCCGCGAAACATCAATGGTTGAGAATGACTGCTATTATGTATGCTATTTCTGTTCAAAGTTTACAAATTAAATGTTCATCGCTTTCTTTTTTTCTGATTTGCTTAGAGGAAGGAAATCTGGCGTCAATGTGCGCGCCACCACACATAACATATCTCTGATTGTATGTTGGGGGCCCAAGAAAGCTAAGGCTCATCAAAAAAGCCGCAAAGGCATAACGACGTTAGAAGCATGCCGAACTAGTGCCATTCGGTCGTAGCGCGAACGGGCGAAATGAGAATGGGTCCAGTTGCGAAAAACACCATTCGGATCTTATGAGAAAGTTCAAAAGAGAAGGACCAAATGAGAATGGGTCGAAATGCGCAAGGTTTAAGTGCGAATGGGACGTTTTGAGATACACCCTGTTAATGAGGTCGAAGGAAGCGTCGTCTATAGAAACGTGAAAAGAGCAATAAGACGGAAACTTAGTCTTGAGCTTCGTGCAACTAATAAATTTGCCATTCAGGTAAGGTTTTACCAGAACGCTACTGCCTGCCGCAGTGGTGTTCGGGTCAAGAATTGACACAAAAAGTGTTTTGTGAGCAGGGGAACGAGGAGCTGAGGCCACCTTGGAGGATTTCTCGGTTCCCATCGATGCCTTCTAACGTCGTCGGAGCCCCACCAAGGTGTAGCAGTCGTCTTTATCCCGTTGTCACTCCGTTGTCGTTCTTGCTCGTTTGTAAATTTGAGGTGCGCCGAGTGTCGTCTACTGGAGCTGTCATCGGCAGGTTGTCTCAGTGCGTTTACCGAGTTTGGGCTTCGCAACTTCAGTAACGTTTTTGGTGGTTCCAGCTATCGATAGCTTCTGTCCTCTTGAATTGAATGAGGATGCAACTGCCGTGGCGAAGTGGCGTCCTTTTTGCGATGAGCTTGGCACACGCTCCAGAAGTTGTTGGCGAAGCGATGTCAAGTCGCTTGTTGTCTGTCATTAACCAGTTCACATCGGCAGTTATTACACCCAAATATACACAAATCTTATTGAAAGCAGTTGCCGGGGCAGAAGGGATGACGGTGGATTAATTGAAGTCGTTTTCTGGAGGTCACTCGAATTCGCTATCGGAATCAAAAGTTTCGTGTGCATACGGTGAGGTGACTTTCTTTTCGAGTACGATATGGTTTTGCCGGCTGCAGTAGCTTTATTTGAATTCGTTGGAACCGCATGCCATGAATACATTGTATTCTTCAAGACCCACGCTTATGCAGCTGCAATAGAATTTTCGCTTGCCGCCTCCAGCATAAGCAAAAAATTGTTGCTCGCCAACTAAGGTGGCGGCGTACGTTCCGCACACAACCTTCTTTGCCGCCATCGGGATCGATTATCGATCCAGATGGCGCCGATTATCAAGGGACTAATAACGCTACTTAAGCTAAGCCAACATTTATTGCCTTTTGTCTGTCTTTGAAATGTGCTTAGACCAGGTACATAGGCAGACGAGGTTGGATAGGGCGTTACGAGGAGGAAGGATCAGAAAATATCCCGCTTTGTTTACCTCGTCACTTTCCAGCTTCCACACCTAGATATTTGTCTCCACGCCACACTATCTCCAAGTAAAAATTGTGGACTGTGAAGCATAACTTAACAAGAAAGAATTCAGAATTTTTTTTTCAAGTAGCTTCTTTGTACTGTCCCGCTAGGTGAAGTTAAAAGGTGGTCAGATAACCAGACAACGCTCGGTAACGTGCCACATATAAATTTAAACATGAAGATTTTGGTCTCATTTGTTAAAGCAAAAATGACTGATGTATTGAAGCATCTCTTATAACATTTTTAGGTGGTTTAGAAGTAGTTGTATAATATTAAGGTCTTCCAAAGTACGACCTTAATGGCTCTTCAATATTCGAAACTTTCAATTTCCTTTTATTATTTTCTAACTTCATTAGTGGTAAGGATGAATCAAATAAGAATGCATCGTTATGTTAAACAGAGAGGAATAATTTACTATCCAGCTGAAGCAGGAGCTCAATCTTATAAACGGGACTAGTAGCATCTCTAAAAAGAAAAAAGACAACGGATGTCTTCCTTTAACCGATAGAAAAGTGTTTCCCTTTGTCTATGATGTTCAACAAATGAAGGTATTTGAACAAAACGCACAGAGAGTCACAAGCTGCAAGTTCAAATGCTTTTTCTTGTTTTAGGTTAAAACAATCCAAGTTCAGAAATTCTGCGTTTGAAATTTTTTTACTCTATTGTATACTTTATAGTACGACATAGTTAGTTGTCCAGGTTGAACCAGGTCAATGGTATTTAGCAACATGACAAGCGTTTGCCGTCAGATAAATATATTTCAAGAAGAGAGGTGAAAGCCACATGTTGAGCTTGACGATGTAAATAGAGAGTTTTAGTAGATCGTTCCGATACCTCCGATAGCCCCGATAACGATACTATGCATGCACAAGGGAGGCGGTGGCGGAGTATCGGGTATCGTTATCGGAGTCATGGGAACGATCTACTAAAACTCTCTAATATTGATCATGAGCTATAAGAACGTTATTATAATTATTTAACAATAAAGGGTTGCAAAGCACAGACCTTTCATCTGTACTCAAGAAGAAGAAATTCTCAGGAGGCATCAGAATGTCAGCCCATGATTTACTATGAGAGTTTTCCTTTAGGGCTTGTCAAAATGACTTGGTGTATATTGATCTGACAAATCATAGTTTTGCAAGTTAGAGCAATCCTGTGGGCTTTGGTATTACGTATATTACTTTTCTATTTCAAAGGGTACGTTGAGCGGAATTCACAAATACTTATGTAACTTGTGTGGATAATTTTACACCTTAGAAATATTGCTGTTCACAACGAGCCCCAGTGTATGCAATTTCTGAATTAAGGATTGAGAGTGAAGGTGTTAAGTTTATTTCGTTTCCTTTCTAAGGACATACAAACATCCTCGTTCATTTTCTCTCATTGCAGTCCGGAGAGTAACAGTCAGCTCTTTCGATTGTGGGCACGGCAAGCCAGCGTTTTCAGATATATCTTTGATCAGAATGGAAATTTGATTGACAGTACATAGGCCTATTTCAGCCAAACTCTTTGGCCTAAGAAACCAATTTGAGAAAGATGTGCGATTTCACAGTAATATTTTTAATTGCGATAAAAATAGAGAATTTGCCATTAATCATAAAATTGGTAGTGCTGTAGTAGAAAAGCATGTTCTTACAGCATACTGAATCCCAATAACTAATGCGAACATAGCTGTGGTTAATAGCCACTAAAACAATAGACTCTTTTCTGGTAGTGTTTTTTTTCTTTTCTGCTGATGTTTTTTTATTCAGTTAAATCTAATTCAGATGTAATTTGCATTTTTTCTAGGATCCGCCCCATCTATTTGAATTTGTTTTTGAACATAATAGTGCTGGTAAAAGGCACTTGTCACATCACAGAGGTTGCTACCCCTGTTTTGTACAGTTACAATACAATGGACACCGCAACTTGCCAGGGGTAGAGAATACGCTGATTATAGTGGATACATAATATATTGTTGAAAAAGTCTGCAGGCTGCTCGTGAAAGTGCTTCAAATCCTTGACTGACAGGTCAGCTTTTTGTGTTTCTTGTGTTAGATGTTCAACGGTGGTTATCTCAATAGTCTGATTTTGATATTTATTAGTATAGATTTAGAATGCTAAGAAATGGTTAATTGCTAACAGTGGGGGTGGGGGGTTCGTTTAAGTCATCTTCAAAATAACTTGTCTTAATAGTTAAGACAATATTTAAAAATTGCCTTGCAATGGCTGCGGGGCTGGGGTTATAATGGCATCCGTTCCGCCTTCCCCCTTCGAAGTCTTTAAAAATGTCTAGTACAAAATTTAGTTAAACCGGAGTGAAGTCGAACTCCTTTCCAAATACTTCCAAAGCCTCTGATTACTTTTTGCATTAATCAGCCTTTAACTTCCTTTTAAACTAGAATATCACATGCTAAGACCATCACTTTTGCCTGAAATACTCGCAGATACACATATTAGTTTAGGCGATCCACCTATGAGTATTTGGTTTTCATTTTCTCCCATAACAAATACCAAGCTTGAGACTCGCAAGGCGGGTTCAGATTTTGAAGGATGTTTCAACCTAAGTGTGGAATAATTTTTTTGTCCTTAACAGCTTATGTTAAAATTACCTTTTTTAATAACACTACATATTCGTTGAAGGCTGTATCGAAGCCCATCGTATGACATGCACAAAGGTAAAGGTTATCGGAGTATTTTTTTTAATCGGCACAGTGTTTCATTAGAGAGAACCATGATTATATATATGTATATATATATATATATATATATGTATATATATATATATATATATATATATATATACAGGGATGGACAGTATTTCAAATACTTTGTGTATTTTGCATTTGTATTTAATTACAAATTGGGTAATGTATTTGACGCGTGAATTTACATGCTAAAACGTGGGTATTTCAAATACAATTGTAATTAAATACAATTTTGTGGGCGAAAATACATCCCGCAAATTTATTGTCACTGTCCAGAGCAGGAAGAAAACTACGTTCTGCACCGAATGCAGTGCCTCTCAATCAAGCACGACCGTTTAGTGACTTTGTGATCACGGTGCTAGTCCAGGGCAAGAATCGTGACGAAATCGACGTCCACAGGCAGACTGGCTAAATAAGTGCCTGGGTCAACTTGTCATGCTTTCCAGCCTGATTTTCATTCATATTTTTGCCTGGATCATTCTAAATCTGTTTATCGTCGAGAGTTTCGTAACTGGTGCAAGTTGCAACAATAAAAAAATTTCTAGCTAGTGCTGCGCGTCTTGGTCATCCCGGGTCTTTGTTGGTCAATACCAAAATGTAATCGAGAAAAAAAAGCTGCTTGAAGCTCTGTGCTTTTTTCACCTATTACGTCCAAGCTGATTGCATTTTTTTTATTATATTTCTTTTACGTTACTAGAGCCTCGCACAGTAACTACCTAGTGTGCGATGTAAAATTAAAATGTGATACCCAGAAACCCTTTGCAGGTTCCGTGAACGCAAATACTGAGGAATGTATTTGTAAAAGTATTTGCAGGAGACCAAATTACGTTTAGTTGTATTTGTATCTTGTACTAAAATGCTTTTTTGGAAATGTAATTAGATTTGTAATTAAATACAGTTTTGACGAAGTATTTTGTATTTGTATTTCGATACATATTTGCATGTATTTTGCCCAGCCCTGTATATATATGAGTGATTTTATCTCAAATCGTGCAAGCAAAGAGAGTCGAATTTTTATTTTCGCGGAAAAATATATATGTTATGGCGTCTTCTCTAAAAATACAGTACCCACAAACCGCAAGTTCGACAGATTTTTGTTCTCGACTTACGAATTTTAAAAGATGCCGCGGCGGAAGGCAGCGTTTTTCACATCCGTCGTGGGTCGGATCTTTCGCTCGATCTCCTGGCGTGGGTTTTAGGTCCACATTATATTAACTTTTTTCAAGCACTACATGAACATATTTAAAAGGCTCTAAGACCATAAAATAATTTTAGGCGTTTTTGTTTTGTATAAATGTGGAAAACGCCATTTCGGGTAATTGTTGACAAACTTTGACAATTAAATTCTGACGATCTGCTTGAGATACATCAATATTTTTTTATCTCTACGGGGAGCCCAAGATGCGCTCTTTATATATACTATAAAATGTCACGGCTGTATGAAATATACTTCGAGGGACGTTACGTTAATGTTATGCGAAAACCAAAAAAGTACCAATTTTAAAATCAATTTTTTCAAAAATCCCATTTTTTAATTTTTTTTTTCTGTTTTTGTTTTTGTTAAAATGTACATATGATAGTTGTCCACTCGAAAATTAAGTCGAGAAAGTGTGCATTTTGTTTGTATGTTCTATATTTAAGAATCAACTTGTCGTACAAAAACGTGTTTCTACGGCTCGAAACAGACTTGCAAATTGTGCGTCTTCACAAACTTGGAAACATTTTTGCCTTTTTTCAACGTTCCCACATAAAAATGAAATACAGCAGTTCCACCCTGTTATGTTTATTCACTATCTTAATTTTATTATAGGCGGCAGGTTACATTGGAGGAGTTCAAACAAGAAAGCAACACTTCTTAACAGAGCAGCAGGACGCGTAAAGTTTTCATGTGTAGAAATCGGCAGACGTCGTATTGTTACGGGGCTTTTGTTGCCCTATATGAACGTTCTGCCCTTTCGGAACCACCAGATGACCACGACCTTTCGCGCTCGTTGTGTTAGATAGGACGGACCGTGACAGTAAGGCGAGCAACGCAGACTGTGTCACGAGGAGTGAAATGGTACGAATGTGTCGTTGACGCGGCGAACAGTGACGGCCACCCAGGAGGAGTCAGTCAGTCAGAGTATTGCAGAAGGGAAAGCAAAGGGACTGTTCCCTGGGGGGATGAGGACACTGCGGCCTTACAATATCGAAGGTCAACAACCGTTCTGCCGGCCAAAACAACGCCGCGTGCGCGCTAAAACCGGCGGCGCGGGACAAACGTCCTGCAAACGCACACACGAGGATGAGCCGGTTTCGTTAGGGATGTGAAGAAATTTTGAAGCCCGCCATCCGTGCAAGCGTGAAACGATACCGCGTAATTGCCCAAACTTCGAGCGCCCTATCCCTTGAAGCGGCCGTGCTCTTTCCCTCTTCGCGGAGATCCGATACCACCGAAGGGTTTTCTCTTTTGGAAACAGCAAAGCCCGGAGACTAACATTAAAAACGAGCCTTTTTAAACGAGTGTCTGGCAAATAAACCTTCAGCTGTGTTTGAGACGTTGTGTTGTGTTCGTCTCCTTCTGTGTCCCTGAGTGTCGGGTTTTATTAGCACGGTAAATATACTTGTGTTTATTCTGCCCGGAGACCAGTTGGGTCGAAGTCAGCCTCCTTGTCAACTATAACCGTTTGTGAAGAGTGGGCTTCTCTCGAGATGAAAAGTTAGCATCGGCTGACGTGTTCTTTTGAAAAAAAGGAAGGGGAAAGAGAAAGTTTGAGTAACTAGTGTAACTACCTCGAAAACTCCTCTCCCGATATGAAGCTCGAGGCATGTTACGTCTCGGTTACCTTCTAGCGCATCGCTAGTCGAATCTATTCTTCACTTAGTTTCGCACAGCCACTGTTCCGCACAGCCGTCGTGGCTGTGCGGAAGAGAGGGAAGAATAGATTTGAGCATCATCTGGACGCCGTCATCCTGCCAGTCTTCAGAGTCGTGGGACTGGACTCGACGTCGGTCAGTTAAGGTGTTTTTCTATTGCGTGTATGTTTCTTCACCTCCCTGAACTTTGTTTCTCGAGTGCAATTCTGCTGAACTTTTTTTTTTCGCTGAATCTTTTCTTATTAACTGTGTGTTAGCATTGTTAGCTGTTAGGTTTATTTCGTTATGGCGTAGCTGCGTGACGGTGCTGAATAGAGCGTGTTCGCGCGCAGATGGTTGTGTCCCGTTTAGGAAATGCCCGGAGGAGTTGGATCTTGTTTTTCCAGTGTGCGGCTAAGTTTTTCCTCTTAATATGTATACATATATATATATATATATATATCTATATATTTGTACCTTTACGTGTCGTCGACTTCTTTGTTTGACTCTCCACGAGGCGTGGACCTTTCGCCTTACCACCGCTCGAACCTACCTCTTTTATTATTTGACGCAATTTTCGTTAACATCGCAGATCGGTAATTTTATTCTTATTTATTTATTTTTTATTCCCTACCCCTCTCCACAACAGTCTCTCCGTGTGTTCGGACCGCTTCATTGTCATCATTTTTGTGTATTGCAGAAAGGAAAGGCCATTTCCTGGTGATCTGTGCGATGTGCGGTGAGTGAAAAAATCTTTGCGTTTGGTTTTGGAAAGAATTGTATAGAATATGTCAATGATGTGGTGACTTTCTATGTCTTAGTAGTATGCCAGCTAATAGCTAGTCATGCTAGTTTACGGTGAAAGTTTTATAAATTGAAACAGTACAACCTCTGCGGCTCTTCGATATTGAATGTCTAGTAGGGCGGCTGATTTGGTTAGTTACGTTTCTCGTGGTTTCCTGCTCTTATCAAAACATAAATAACTATTCAATACCACAAAATACGTTTATAATTTATTACCAAACGCAGACAAAAATTCAAGAAAACTTTTTCACAATTCATAGAAACGCACGGGTCGCTATGCCTGACTTAGGTCTTGCAAAACGAAGATGTCTTTCTCCGATATTGAGGCTTAAATATGGAGCATTCAAACAAAATAACACTTTCTCGACTTGATTTTCGAGTAGACAACTATCATATCTACATTTAAACAACAAAAAGAATAAAACAAAATGATTTTTTTAGAAAATTTGTTTCAAAATTGGTACTTTTTTGGTTTTCGCATAATATTAACGCAAACGTCCCTCAAAGGGCAATGAATACAGCTGAGTGATTTTGTAACGTATATAAAGAGCGTGTTTAGGGCTCTCCGTAGGCGTAAAAAACATTCATGTAACCCAAGTAGATCGTTAGTATCTAATTGTCGAATTTCGTCAACATTTAACCAATTTTTACAGAAAGAAAAACGCCGAAATTTATTCCATTGTATTAGAGCGTTTTAAATGGTCTCACAGAGTACTTGAAAAAAGTTTAGGTAATGTGAACTCAAAATCCACGCCAAGAGATCGAGCGAACGATCCGACCCACCACGGCTGTGAAAACACTGCTTTCTGCCACCGCCTCTTTTAAAATTCGTAAGTCGAGAACAAAAAATCCGACGAACTTGCGGTTTGTGGCTACATCGTTTTTAGAGACGACGCCATAACATTTTTTTTCAGCGAAATTAAAGATACGACCCTTTTCGCCTGCACGATTTGAGGTGAAAGCACCCATATGCATGTAATAAAAAATTTAGATGTGAACACCAGTTTCATTCATATAATCTACAATAAACGTCACTATATCAATTCACTGGAACTTTTGCTTATCTACTGATTGTCCATATATAGACAGTGACAAGATTGAAATTCTAGGGCACCTCTTTTGATTTCCCAACATCTAATGCCATATTCTTTGTACGTAATCTTGACATAAGCAGCAATAATGAATTTTCTCCCGAAGCACCATCGACAGAACCCATCTTCCAATAGAGGTAGAGCACCAGAAAAGGGGCCCTGTGGCACCAAACATTTTCTCGGCCGTATTTGAGGTATAAAACACTTCTACAATTTCCCTTGGCTTTTTCAAACGTGGATAGTTAACAGAGAGCGGTTTTCGAAATAGCTATTTTTAAGCTCTTTTTCTGTTCAGTCAGTTTTTTTTCCTAGGCACCGCGGCAAAAATATATTTTAAACGGGAGGCAACCGATAAGAAGCGCAACACATGCCATGTCTCAAATTGAGACGTGTGTTTTGTCCCTTTTTTATCCATCGCCTTCCAATACCAAATATTTCTTCACATATTCCTCACGGAGAACTGACTGATTGGAAATATCTTTGCATAAAACTTTAAGGTTCTTTATGAAGAAAAGTTTTTTAGGTCCTCAACGAACCCAATAATAGTTGTTTATGGTGAACTACTTCAATGAAAAATAGCTGATAAGAATTTCTTCAAGCTCTTAATCAAAAACCGTTCCCACCAAAAAACGAATTCAAATAATCCTCTAACAATTTTTTCTGAAGAAGAGGTTTTCGAGAAAAGGTATCAAAATACATTTGAATGTTTTTTTGTTTTTTTTTAACAAATAAATGCTGCATCGAGAAGGGAGCTTAAAAAACACCTATGGGTTATTCCCGAGGAACCACTTTAAGGTGACGTTTTAATAAAATTTAACGGCAAAAAATATGGACAAGCTGAAGAACCCATCAGAGTGATTTTACGACATGATCATTTTAAAGTGCAGAGCGATATTCAGTGTTTTGTTTATATTCCAGCTTTAAAATAATGAACGAATACATTACCTTTCCGCAAGACGCCTGAGTTTAACATAATCTATGAAAAACTTTAGGGAATTCTTCTCCAAAAAGCATAGAGCCTAGAAAGCAGAACTTGTTGAAAAAAAATAATGTTACGCTGTGTCAAATAAACAGAATTTGCACAACTGATGGAGATCATATGCATCGTGTCTTTGTAATAGCTCAATAATTGTTGCTAAAGAAGGTAACTTGAGTTGAATATGTTTAGCCCCGCGAGCACTAAAACACTACATATATTTTTTATTAGATATTTCACTAAATGGTTCGAGTTATATTCTTATATTTATAATTTGGGACCATAATGTACTCGGAGGCTGGAAGCCATGAAATGCGACTCCAAATCTAAAAAAGTTTCAATATAAACTTTTGTGGCTTATATGTCATCATATATGTTTATTGAGCACGTTCGCAGTTTTCAGTATGCTTTATATTTTTATTTTTCAGCAAGTGTCAAAGACAAAAAATAAAATAACCGTACATACGATGACAGTGATATTTTCTCGCTCATTTTCTCGGTTAGGGATCCCGAATGATATCGCTTTTGGTATCTTCATTTAATTTGCTCACTTCACCATGCGCAATAACTTGGGAAACTAAACGCGACGTCTTTTTTGTGTAACACACTTTGAACAATGTTTTCACCTGCTTTTACAAAAAATAACTAATAAGTATTAAAAGTAAACTATAGTTATACTTGAAATGCCTTATTGAATGGCACGTTTAGTATACGTAGTGTATGCTTTAGTATGATGGAAAAAATTATTGCTTAGAAACAATAATTTAAACCAGATTAATTTAATTGTAATCTTATATACTTGGTTTAGATTATATTTACGCCGATTCATTCAAGATCTTTTTATTACCAAATGCATTTATTAAAAAAAACATGCATGATAGTTTTTGCAATGCTTTCAGTGAAAAAAACCTGTGTGAAAACAAAATTCGGTATCAACTTAATTATTTCACAAAGTTAAGTTTATTAAAGAACGTTTTACTTTGAATGTTGGTAGCTGACTAAAACTAAAATGATCTATATCGTGGATCAGAGGCCATTCTTATTTTCAGTAAGAAGCAGCTTGATTTATTTAGTTAGTAATACGTTTTAATCACTTTAACACACGAAAAACAACAACTTGAGCGTTTGTTATGTTTTAATATAGAAAAAAAATTTTAAAGACAAGCCCAAACAGTTTTTTTCTTTTTCTTTAAAAACAACCGGTTGAGCTGCTTTCTGTCACCTTCGGGAAAACGGTGCTGAAACGGTCATAGCCACCTTGGCCATCCCCGCAGAATATTAGCGTTTTTGAGGACTCACCAAATGCGCAACTCAACGAGAACAAAGATTTCAACAACGGTTAAGAATGTGCTCTGAAGTGGAGCACAGTTTGGAAGTCGTCATTCACCAATCTTAATTTTTGTATTGAAGTGCGCAATGATGTTTCATCGTCTTACGGGCGGCAGCAAGGAGATAGAAAGCAAAAAAGCTATACTAGCCTATGCGAGGTCCACATTAGACATATCCTTCAGTTTGTTTGTCAGAGCCTACCCATCTGAGTGCATCTGTCATTCTGCGGTCGTGTGCACGTGCGCACTTACTTTTCTTCTTTAGCTTGTAGTATGAGGTCGCATGGGGCCATGGTTTTGCTAACAAGAAGACTGCTTTTATTAGTCTTCAATTGGATGTAAATTGTACCTTCGTGATTGTCTAATTTCGGTAATAGAAATAAATAAATAAAAGTACGCCGTATTAAAAACACGAAATATAAACGGTGATTCAAATATTGCTCGTGATTATTTTGCGTGGAACTTCAATTAAACCCTTACAGGAAAACCAGTTTTGCTTAAATCACGATTACTGCCCTTATTTAAATTAGGATATAAATAATTTTGATCTTATTCCTTGCTCTAGCTTTTGGTAAACTATTTAGTAACATGTAATTTCGCCTTAAAGGTTTAAATACATGCTTCGAATACCATTAGCGTGTGATTTGTGTCGGACGAACATTCTTTGCTGTCTTGTTCGCAAATACATGTGCCTCAAAATTCTAAGATACAAAAACAATCTATGATCTATAACTTAATCGTTTGCGATTGCGGAGAACAAATAATGCAACGTTAAAAACAATTTTAGACAGAATTATTTCGAGTCATGCGCCTCGAAAGAAACACTTTTTTTTTTTGTTGACACAGTTTCAATACAGGCAACAGTATTATTTCAACGTTTTATTATCTTAGGCTGCATGCGTTTATTCTTTTATGCAGTATCCAAATTTATCACCACCCGTGTCACATCCTGGGCAGCTTGGTGGGCAGTCATCGTTCGACCTGCACTGAAAGTTACAAAGACAAAAAACACCTATTTCAATGTCCTCAGGTAAATTGTAAAACACAACCCTGATGCTGTAATAATACATGGTTGCACAAAGATTGAGAGAAACAAAAAAAAAAGAAAAAGAAAACACTTCATCTTCCTTCTTGTTTTACACAAAGAAATGCTATTGATTAAAACCTCCTAATCTTAAAAACCTGTACACCAGTTAATCGTTCCTGTTGTGAACCAATGTTAATGTCACGGAACCAATTCAATTAGATCAATATAGCTGCAAAGTTGACTCTACGTGATCAATACATTAATTTAGTCTCCCCGCTAATCCCCAGCTGCCTAAAAGTTGCAGCTCTAAGGCCTATCTTCAAAAAAAGAAAATTGCAAAGGACATGTTGAAATACACTCCCATTTGTAGATTATCCGTGGCAACTGCAATTGCAATGTTTTGTTCCCAGTACGGCGCTCGCCAAAACACAGGCACACAACCATTCCTCGAAGAACTGTCCGAGCATATCCAGAATAATATTGTTCGTAACAGCTTTGTGCTAACTCGTTTTCTAGAGCGCAAAAGGCTATTAAAACAATTAACTATGATTTGTTTCTACACAAAGTAGCACTTAGGTTCAGAGGCCCATTGAATGACTTTCTGACTGATTATCCTTCAGGGTGTCAAAAGCTAGTAAAGATTGGTTATGCCAAGGGTAAGTCAGTGACACTTAGGTAAGGTGTTTCCCAGGGATCTATTTTAGAACATCTTGTTTTCAACCTCTAAGTTAATAAAATTGGCAAGCTTCACTTCTCCTCGCGGGCCTTTACTACGCCAAGGTTACCGCCTTAGTTTTATCTGGAAATGACGAATTCGAAGCTACATCAGCGTTTCAAAATTTCATATTCCCCCTAATGACGTTGGTTCACTAGCAACCATTTTTTTTAAACGTTGACAAACAAAATTGGCATGTTTTCCTAACCGCAAGAAAATTATAAAAATGCTCGGCCCCCTAAGTCCTACACTTATCCACTTGTAGAACCTGCAGGTCCGCAGCACCAGAATACGTCCCTATTGAAAAATCCAGGCAAAAACTTCCAGTAACATTCGGTGGAAACGGGTTCATCCCCACTCATTTTCACCAGAATCCAGCGTAGTTTACCAGATTTTTGGAGAAAATATTACCGGCCACCAATTTTAGTCACCGGATGTTGCTGGACGTTTTACCGGAGCCACTTTCGCTTGAATTCCGGCAAAAAGTTCAGTGAAATTCGGTGTAAACCGGTTAATTTCAACTCATTTTTACCAAAACCAGCGTAGTTTTTCAGTCTTTGGGGAAATATTACCAGCAGTCACTTTCGCTGGAAGTTTTACCAGAACCACTTTCGATTACCCGTCGTTGGAATCCTACCGGAAGCCACTCTTGCTTGCCGGACACCGAACTTCACTGGAAGCCGGCGCAAGGGAAACGGCTAAAGGAAAGAAAGCCAAGACGAGCAGGGGACTTTTTTTTTTGTAATGGCGGCCGCCAACGATGCGGAATTCTAGCGAGTGCGTGTTTTAGCTCGAGACGACGTCGCAGTTCTGCAAGAGGTGCGTGCAGCGAACTGTTTTGACGATCCAAAAAGGTGGGCAGCGATCACCGGCAACTTGCTATTTGCGTCCGGCAAAAGAGCCAGAGCAGGTACGAGACAAGTCGGACGGCATTCTCGTGAGTGTGAGTTTTAGCTCGGGACGAAAATTGCAATCCTGCAAGAAGTTCGTGCAGCGAACTGTTGTGACGATCCAAAAAGGCGGGCAGTTTCACCCGTTTTGATCCGAATCCAGCGTAGTTTACCAGTCTCTGCTAAATTATTTACCGACAAACAGATTTCGCTGGTATTTAACCGGCAGCGGGTTTTCAGATTTCACTGGAATGTCACCGGCAGCCACTTTCGTTCACCCGACTACCCGGTTTTGCTAGAAATCTTACCCAAAACGGGTGACTCCCTTCCCTGTTTACCGAACTTCACTCGAAGCCGACGCGAGGGGAGGGGGAGGCCGAGACGAGCCGGGGGCGGTGTGTAATTATGGTGCCTAGAACGCACCAAGGACGAGTCTCCACGCGCCCTCTCTCCCTCGCATTGGGTTCATGGGGAAAATGCGAGAAGGCCGTTTTGCTGACTCTTTTGAAGAAAACCGGTTTCTTTGTCCGTCAACGAGCAACGGCCGGCCAGGAACGGACTCCCAGTCTCGGCTTCTCGTTTCGTGTGTGCGACCTGTAACTTCCAGAGCAGCTGGGTGTTGCGGATGAAAAGAAAATATAATTCAGTGACCTGCTTCTTACCCCTCTTTGTTAGTCCGGCTTCAGAAGCATCCAGGGAGCGAAAAAGACGGTGCCCAGTATTTCTCAACGGCGGCGGATGGTCGTTTCGCGCGTTCGTGGTTTTCGCTAAGCGTGCTACTGACAGTGTGTATGTGTCCGCCTGGTGCACCCGTGGCGACGGCATCAGGGACGACATCGTGAGTGTGCCCGTTATATATCAACAGTGGCGGATGTTCGTTCTGCGCGTCCGATGCTTTCGCTAAGCGTGCTACTGACAGTGTGTATGTGTCGGTAACTGGACAAAAGCTCACCGGACAAAGGCTCACCGGACAGGAGCTCACCGGACAAAAGCTCACCCGTTTCTTTTTACTAACACAGACAAATGCTCACCTCATTTTTTTTTACGCCGGGAGAAACACGGGCTTGGATAAAGTGTGGAGTCGATGGAGATTGTACCATTTTTAGGATAATTTATATCCCATCCCATGCAAAGGTGTCGACAAATAAGCAACATCAAGCAGGGAAGAAACGATTTGGGACCATAATTTCAGGTCACTGAAACTGAGTGCAGCTGATAAGATCAAGCTTGCTTGACTCAAGGTATGCGGAGCACCCGAGTGCCACAGCCAAGAAACTTCGTGAAACGAAGTTCTTTAACTTGAAGTGTCACTGAAGAGGCGAAGTCACCCTTTGTCAACCGCGCTTTTCCATTGTGCTTATGTCGCGCTGAACGCGCAAATAAAAGCAAGGCGAAATGTCTCTTCATTACTAATGAATTTGTTTTCTTGGGTTCAGGTAAATATTGGAAATGAATGGCTAGGAAAATTAGATTTAGTTCGTTATTGAGCGTCGCAAACTTATTTGAAATCAAGAATCATCTCAGGGTGTTATGAAAAGGAAACTGAAGCAAAACTGTAATTAATATACAAACCACTGAGTTGCGAAGTTTTAAATATATTTTCAAGGAACGGGAGTGTGGCCTTTTGAACAGATGACCAGTTTAGAAAGCTGTGCGGGATTTTGAATAGGCTCGGGTTCCTTCCTCCACACCTTGCGCCCGAAGGACTAACCTACATCGAAGAAAGGTCTACCGGTGACACCGGCGACCTGCTGGACTATTTTGATTGCACGTATGTCAAGGGCGCCTTCCATTATTCTTCTGCGGCGGCGCCTAGAGCGATTTCTTCCCTTTGACTGTGCGCCGACCGCCACTGGAGTTTCCCCCAGAACAGTGGAATATGTATGACGCCACTCTTGAAGATAAAGACCGGACATACACCTGCGCAGGATGGAAAACCGGGTTCCAGGAGTTTGTTGGCCACGCCCATCCAAGCGTCTGGATGCTGGTTGAATGCCCACAGGAAAATCAGGCGTTCGTTACCCCGGCACTAACACAAGCCCGCAGAGGTGAAGCCCAAGAGAAGCGGGTGTGAAAAACCACTATGCGCCTGCAGAATCGTGTGAAAAATATTTTCGAGGGATCACCGGTACTCTCAGAACTACCAAGAATGCTGGAGCAAGTGGGGGACTGCATTTGATTCTAACCAATCGATAAACTTTGTTTTACTCTAAGCAACATACCATGCGCCTGTCGGATTTAATTTATCGTGGTATTTTAGTTTCGCACGAATGCACTTAAATTGTCCCACTCGCGTTAAGACACACATGAAATTTACTCCTGGTGAGCTTTTGTCCGGGTCTGTAAAAAACGGGTGAGCTTTTGTCCGGTGAGCTTTTGTCTGGATAGCTTCTTTCCGGTGAGCCTCTGTCCGGCGGGCTTTTGTCTGGGATTCGTATGTGTCCACCTGGTGCACCCGCGGCGACGACATCAGGGACGACATCGTGACTTATGCCCGTGATTTCTCAACGGCGGCGGATGTTCGTTCCGCGCCTTTCTGGCTTTCGCTAAACTTACTACTGAGAGCATGTGTGTGTGTCTGTGTGGTGCACCTGCTCGGTTTTATTAGTTGAACTACCGTGCATCTAGAATTTTACCCAGCGGCATTATGAGTACCTAGAAAGATATTTTTGCGACAAAGAAATCGGTTGTTCCAATTTGGTCTGGTTGCTTTCGTCTACAACTGCGCAAATTGTTTTACTTGTATCGACTCTCTAAAATAAATACATAGAACCTTGAAGTCTGTATGGACTAACCACTTTAATTGTTACCGAATCGTCCAGCATAAGGTAAACATATACCACCCACGGTTCACAGTCTTCTTCGTAAGTGCCTTCCGTTGATGTCGGAAAGAAAAAGAAAAAACACGGTAAGTTCCGGCGAATTCCGGCTTTACTGGAAGTGGAAAAAGTCTCATAATCCAGTAAACTAGATTTTTTAGTGGAAATGCACTTCCGGTAAAAATTATTATTCGATAGGGGTGTCATCTATAGATATCTGGGCGTCCTTTTCGATTAACATCACTCAGGGTTAGCGCATGTCGACTTCCTGACGAGACGCCTACAAACGGTACCTGTTTATACATACCGCCTTCGTTTTATGGCCCATGGGCGTACTAGATATAAAACATATCAGTCAATGGCGGAGTCCATACTACGATACGATATAACGGCTTGTGAGCAGAACGTGAGGACGCAAGTGATCTGATGCAAATCAAACATTTTGGTGAGAAACCCGAAATTGAGGTATTGACAGACGACGGCAAGGACGACAAGGAAGATATTTCGTGTTATAGAGCTAGAAAATTAAATACTATTTTGTGAAACATCCCATAAAACACAGCGTATCGAACAAAATTCGCTAACACGGGGTTGACTTAAAGATGCGGTCGCTACGGATCTTACCAGTTATTCAATTGTATTCTTATTTTATCTTTGTACACACTGACAACAAACACACGTTTAGGCAGCCACTAGAAAAGCAAACGACCCTGAGTAAAATATAATGTTTTGTTCTGCCAATAATTTTCAGAAAGTACGCTGAACTGCTTTTCTATAAACCACAATGTTACAACACACTGCCAGATGCACTTATGAATCTCCAGTCACTTCCCAAGCAGCACGTTGTGAATGGGCCATCGCTGGCAAGTGTACTATGGCCAACCAGATTTTCGATGGCTCAAGCTTGGCCAAAGTGCTCGGCGATAGCAGTGTTTTCGTCCTCGTCTGGTGACTTGCCATTCACTTTATGCCAGTCGCTGGCCATTCACTTTAGGCCAGTGGCTGGCCATTCACTTTAGGCCAGTGACTGGCCATTCACTTTAGGCCAGTGACTGGCCATTCACCTTTGTCCAGTGGCTGGCCATTCACTTTAGGCCAGAGAGTGGCCATTCAGCTTTGGCCAGTCACTTTCGGCCAGCCACTTTCACGTTTGGCCAGCCACTAGCCATTGACTTCCGGCCAGTCACTGGCCGAAAGTGGCTGTAGTTATACACTTAATACATAATTTATCACAGACTGCCAGAAAATTTGGGTGTTCCTCAGAAGACTGTCAAGAGTTTCGGGAGGTCAAGTTTGAGAACTCAACCCCAGAAACTTTTACATAGTAATGACACGCGAAGCTGCTGCAAGTCGGCTCAATATTTATTGGACCTTTTTGAGTACTAAGTCTTACGACGCTGGTTGCGACCACCATTCCAGTCGTCGTGGGTTCAGGGATGGTATGTTGTCCCACCATTAAGATCCTCCGGTAGTGCAGCAGTAAAAAAAAAAATAAAAAGAAGTAACTTTAGGTGAAGGGACAGTGCAACAATAGAGAGTTTTAGTAGATCGTTCCGATACCTCCGATAGCCCCGATAACGATACTATGCATGCGCAAGGGAGGCGGTGGCGGAGTATCGGGTATCGTTATCGGAGTCATGGGAGCGATCTACTGAAACTCTCTACTCTTCAGTTACAATATTTTTCAGTTTACACAAGCTTACTGGCACTAATGTGAAAGAGAAGCCTTGAGTACACGGTAAAAGTTTTTACACACTTAAGGGTGTAAATCAGTTTGTCCCTGGGCTAACACCCTTATAGCGTTCAGGCAAGCACCCTTCATAAAGGGTGCTTGCTAACACCCTTGGTAAAGGGTGTTAGGAACCCTTTACCCTTTAGCCTTGGTAAAGGGTGCTTGGCATGAAATGGGCACCTGCTGGGGTGTCCCAGTGGATGCTGGGCCACCCCAGCCAATCTAGCGCCGGGAGAGTATCATGCGACGTTTTGGTTATGTGGAGTGGTCACATGACGCTCTCCCGACGCTGAATTGGCTGGTAGCGTCCGCCGCGCTCGTACGAAGGGTGAAATGAAGTATAGACCCCAGTGAACATTTCATTGGAATGTGTCCAATACACATAACAGAACTTGTAAATTGTACAAAAATCATATATGGTATTGCATATTCTTATATTATTATTACATGATTTACAGCATCATGTTTACTGAACACATTTACACTTTTTTCACTTAGAGGGATTGCCACATCACCACATACGAGGCATGTGATAAAGAAATAATGAGTCACACTAAACACAACTCACTTCATGAAGTAATACAAAAGAGCTCCTTGCAAGCCACATCATAACCCCGTGGGCAATTGGGAAGTGCTACGGCACCCCCCTTTCTCGAACTCTAAGTGAGCAAGCAGTGGTCCCAAGCATCGCACTGCACGGCTGAACCATTGTGAACATCATGGTCTGCCACAAACAAAGCATGTAAAGCTTTCCTGTTTGGAGATCAAGTGACATGTTTTGTTTGTCTCAGGGGATTGCAGGCAACCCACGCTTCGCTTATCACTTGTCTCCTACGCGCATCTGGCTCAACTCACAAATCGCGCATTGTACCAAACGGTCCAAGAAGACGGAAAGGAAGGACTCCCCTCATTCTCGGACCCTCGTTCCTGCAACCGGAAACAGCCATTCTCCCCCTAGATTAGCCCGTCGCTTAAAACTCGAACAAAAGTAGCTTTCCCCATCCCGTTCAGAACTAAGCTGGCAGTGTTGTGGAAGTTACGTGCTCCTTGGGCCAGCCCACGTGGGCCAGCCACACGCTCGTCACGCCACGGGTACTTCGAACGGCTCGGTTGTAACGCGCTGACGCTATAGACTACTTCCATAAAGCCCTGCATGCAACACGGCGCGCGTTGCACTCTGGGAACTAGTTGGCCAGGGAGGAGGGTGGCATGGTTTCGGTTTCGATCGACACGTCGACAAGAGATTGTTTTCTGGTCCCGAGAGCGTCATTTGTTGTCTCTAAACTAACCTAAATGGTGAGACCTCGAAGGTTCAGGACAAGCCCGAGAGGTATAGCTTGTCTTAACACATGCTTGTTGTATTTTTGTACTTGAGCCTTCCTGTTAGCGTTCCAATCGAGGTATGTGGACGAGCCAGTGCTGGGAGTCTCGACGCTGCGAAGCTCGGGTGCTCGGGGATCTTGCTTGTGTACGAGTCAACAAGCTGCAGCAAACAATAAGTATGCATACATCGAGCTCCCGCCTTTACATTAGTGTTGTTGATAAGGAAGTTTGCTTCGTGCGCCCATAGACGAAATATTACTTTTTGCAATTACTGTTTTCTTAATGTGCCTGAGTATGCGAGATAAAACCCGGAGGTGCCATTGAAAAGCTCAATGTTAACACACTTATATCTTATCTGTACCGACCCGCAGCACTGCACGAAGTGAAGTCCCCACCCACTTCCATTCCAATAATATTCAACATCGCGTATGCGCATAAAGTTATCCTGCAATCATATAGGCAAATTTGCGCATACAGACCGTTTTAAGAATGCAAAGGTCGAGTACTTGTGTGAAGAATGTCGCACCGTTCGCCGGAAGTGCGTCAGACGGGCATGAACCCCTATGCGCACCGCATTGGGGTCATGCCCGTCCGGCGCACGGTGCGACATTCTTCACACAAGTGCTCGAACGAATTCAAAGCGCATTTTACGGTTGCTAATGGCCATAATATTTGTTATGTGTTTGCTTTCTTCCTGCCTGAGTATGCCGAGATAATTTCAGACACACCGTTCCCGGCACAGATCTCCGGCGTCAGTAAAAGCTCGTCCAAAAAGGCTTAGCGAGGAGTAGGGGGGACGCTTGTTAGGGCCTCCGTCGTAGCTAGCCGATCTCAGCGTTTGCGGAAAGTTAATCTTTTATCAGCATAAAATTTGAATGGGAGATATATGATGACACGAGGAAGACATCATAGTAACTTTTGTGCAGTAGTGAGGTCGAATTTATTGCGTTTACTTAAAAGTTCATGCGTAAACGCTGGCCTCAACTTTGATACCTCGTGAGGATGCGGCTTGCTTTTCGCCCAATGAAGTAACAAGAAGCAGACGTTTGGCAAACAAAATGCGTGTAAGGCTCCAGACGAACAAATTTCAGTTGTAGTTCACTGGTACTAGACGGGATTACTGACATTGAGCTCAAAGATGCACTCGTCGGGTGAGGTGACTAAGCCACGACTTACTACGTTCGCATACGCACTCACAATATCCGTGTTTCGGGAACCAAGGAAAGTGCCCCGGTCCTCGTTTTGTATCGCTCGAGAATGAGTGTATTGTACGTTCGTGAAAAGTCAGATAATCGAAAACGCAAGCAGCGCGTTCGGTCGCGGCGTGATAGCATGAGATGAAGCTGCTCAGTCGAAACCGACACTGAGTGGCCAACTAGTTCCAAGAGTGCACTGCGTGGTATTTCACCGCGATGGGGCGCGTCGGTTTTGGAAGAAGTCCATTGACACCACCACAACGCTGCCAGCGCCACCAAGAGCAAAGCTGATAACCACGCCTGCCTTGCTACTCCACGAACGCGGGGAATCTTTTCTTTCTGCTTTTGTTTGCGCCGGATATCCCCTGACGCATCGCGCTCTCCGTTCGCTTCTCTTCGAGCGCTTGCTGGAGTGCACCGTTTGGAACGCAAAATATAGCCAGCCGTTCAAAATACAAACGTGCGATTATCATTTACGGTTATTATCCCTCATACTTGGTTCACTTCCAAACGAAACTTGAATATTTCGATTTTTGTTTCCGTACCCCTTTAAAGAACACAACTGTGATGATGATTTAATGAATGATGATGATGAAACGATTTTAACTAAAGAGAGTGACCACAAGGGTAGACTGAAAGAATCACTAACAATGATGAAACCTAGAAATCTATTAGTGCCTTCCCTGTGTTTTGCCATTGAGTGGAAGAAGTTTCTTGGCCTATATTTTTGTTAGAAACAGGTGTGATGCGTCCGTCTGTTTTTTTTTTTAATCTTGATGTTGTGCATATTTTTTTATTTCCTAGGTTAAAAGCTCAAGGCATTCCCTGTTGTTTGTTCAACCACATTTACCCAAAGGTTAGTAGGTTGCTTTTTTATGTTTACTGTCCTTGGGTATATCAGGGGTTGTGAACAGTAAAACGCTGTAAGGCCCAGGAAGGAATTCCCTTTGTAAAGTGGTGGCAAGCAGAAGAGGAATTGTGCAGACTGACTTCATGTCTTCTCCTGCGTTTTCTTTTTTGGGTCGCCTATTCATTTTTCGCCCATTAATACTCAGCTGTGTTTGATACTTCTCTGCGTTTGTGTCATCCTTCAGAGAACCCGTCTTTAATACATTATGTGTTTAGCCTGTTTAGCTAGCTTGCACCCTCCTTTTTGTTTTTGACCATTAATAAATGACTGTAGGATTCAACTGCAAGCACGGTGTTAATGCATACTAATAAATAGCAGCATACTTTTATTGACTAGTGGTGATGATTGGACTAGTTAGTAGCCAATTATTGAAAAGAAATCATGAAGAATATGGGAACAGAGGATCTGAACACAACACAGCGCTGTGTTGATCTCCTCCTTCTTGTCCGTGCCATTCACATTCCATTTCGACAAAAACCCCGAGACTGGCACATTCCATGTTTTTAATAACACATTTATTAATAATTTTCTGCGTGGTATTATCTGTATAGGGGTTCACTGGAACGACCCATCTGCTATTGCATTCACTTTAGGGAAGCTCCCCCTTCCTCATGGTGCCATCGCTCAGGAAGTGCAAGGCGGGCGTCACTCTCACTCTTGTGGTTCAGTTCCCCAGGTTCCCATAGGTTGCAAGCTGCTAGCCAAACTGAGTCAGGCCTTCCAGCCCTGCAGGAAATGTCAATTCCACTCTTTTAGACGTAGACACCCACATTTTGCGTGTACGTGAAAGAAGCTCTAACAGAGAGGAAACAAAATGATTGCCTTTTTTAATGCATCCTTTTCTTTCGCTGAGAACATACATAAACGTTACACGCTGTTGTACATTCAGTGGTGCGGCTTAATTTAGGAAGAGCACTTTTTTTCATATAACTTTTATATAAAGAAAAAACTCAATATAATGGGTCGGACATAAATGGTTGCTAAGAACTGCCCTATACATTTACACATTACCTGATGTCATTAAAAGAGTAGAGTATCGTAGGGCTGCACTGCACCAATTACGTCTTTGTAACCAATTAATAGTTGGCATTTATTTGTTTATTACTATTGGCTATTATTCTTTGACAGAAAGAATAACCGGGCGAGTTGGTACGGTGGTAGTTTTTGAACTCCATCAAATATTCAGGTTTGACATTAGTTAAAGGGGCCCTCCGGATCGTTATGCGATGATCTATTTATGGCGGTAACTCAATCTACAGGCCCTAAGGATCCTAAAAATCATAAAATTACGGTCATGCGCGGCGGATTTCCCTACTAAAATTGCTATCAAAGTCCACGGCACGCCCCCCTTTCTGAGATGAGCCCGGAAAAAGAGAGGGGCATCTCTTTACGCGTCAGTCAATAGCAAGAAAGGATTCCGGCGTCACTGCGCGTCACCAACGCGGCCGACCGCCGACCCGCGGAGGAATCTCTTGAACACGCGCGGACCGTCGTCAAGGAACCCGGACTTTGTGCTCGGCAGTCGTCGTTCGTCGCACCGCACCGTCGCGCTGCTACTGCAATACGCAGTCGCATTCCACAGATGACAAGGAAAAGTTTGACTCGTTGACGTGGAAGGATCGCAAAGCTGGCTTCGGAGTCGGGATCCACGGGAAGGAGGAACATGTGTCCCGCAAACGCACGCCTGCAGACGCCCCGGGAAGCAGACGAGCCGACGCGCCGACGCATCGCCCCTAGCAACAAGCTTGCGGGGAGAAAACATAGTTCGCTGGTATTGGAGCGATAATTGCGGACTATGTTTCCCACACCACAATCAGTTTACGCTTTTCTCAAACTCTAATTTACAACAAGCTTAAAAAGTGTTGCAATAATAACGTTCGCATTCACCGCGAGATGCAGCATTTCCATTGGTCAAGTTTTAGCGATGGGCAGGGAATGGGGGATCGTCTTCCAAGAGAAAATAGTCCCGATATATTTCTTCTGCCATCTGCTTAATAAACGGTTTTGTAATCTAAAACTTTGTATACATATTAACTTGCACCTACTATGCAATATAACAACATAAACAGACGATCGCAGAAAACTCCGGAGGGCCCCTTTAATTTTTTCGGCCTTTTTTCATGTTTTTGTTTTTTCTAGCTGCTCTGATTTTTGTAAGGGCTTTCGCCACTACTAAAAAACGTGGCATCTAAACTCCTTTTATTTTTTGCATCACACAATCGTAAACTTAAAAAGTGTGCCGGTTCGGTAAACGCGAAGAGACCTAATTTCCGAGGGCGAAACCTCTAAAAACAACGGACAAGTAAAAGAAACAAACACAGCCCTATTGAAAAAGGCCATAATGAACTCGGCTTATTGGAAATATTGTATTCCAATGAAGTTGATGGAAACCAATAAAATCTTAGTGTTATCCGATTAACCCGATACGCACGATGGGAATTCATATCGGAGCACAATATCCCGATATAGTATGTGGTTATTGGTATACAACAGGATATTGGAGCACAATATCCCGATAGAACTTGCGGCTATTGGTATGCAACACGATATCGAAGCACAATATCCCGATAGAACTTGTGGTTACAACACCATATTGGAGCACAATACCCCGATAATGCGTGGTTATTGGAATAGAATACGACATCGCGTGCCTTTTGGTGACCGATATGGACATACTGTACGGCCTCACGATATATAAATATCGGTCGTCGATCACGGGCCTAATATGATATCGCGTGCATATATCTCAGAACGGATACCAAGTTACCAACAACAGAAAACGTAAAACGATATTCAGCGTTCGTGAAGCAACATGTGGATATCGGTATGCCCACATACATGACATCGCGTGAATGATATCGTAAAACTGCACGAGTTACCACACGGCAAAACGCGAGAGAAAGATATTTTAACACAAACGTTCTGCCTTGCGAAAACATGAACATTGATTGACAGTGCAAGTATATAAAGCTGTTGGTACGGCACACAGTAGACACAGTCTTGCGTGCTTGAAATGCTGGATAACCACCAAACCATTCAGAATAACTATCTGGTACACCCGCGACCTACCTTTCAATGAAAAAGTCCATTAACGACGTTCTTATTGAAGTGATTGTTTTACAAATGTTTATTGCAGTCGTTGTAATGCAACAAAAAATGGTTTACCGGTGTTCGAACCCAAATCGAACGCGATCCGTGACAATGTCGGTTCGCAGCGCGTGATAAAATAACGAGGGTGAATAGGTTTGACAGATCTTACGCGAACATTTCTCGATATTGACCCACCTTTCGGGGTAATCCTACGTCGTTAACAAAATCCACGACCACATGCGAACACATTTCACCCACCACTCTTTATCTTCATCACACCGATTCACACACTGTTAAAAAAAAAAGAAAACGATGTGGAAAATACGTGCATTTGCGGCGTCAAACGATACGTTACAGCCTCGTTTTTTGAGAAGTCGTCAACCAGCGCGCGCACCACCTGGAGTTCGAAGGGAGCGAGCCGAGCCGCCTGTCTACGTAGCCGGGCCGCCGAGCCGGCCGTGGCCGAGCCCAGTTGAGCCTGGCCAAGCCGCCGTGCCGCCGTGCGCCGAGCATGCGCACTGCTGCGCGCGACCCTTCGAGACGCGAGCATGGCGAGCACGCGAGACCGACAGACAGTGCGCCTTGCTCGTGAGCTGCAAGCGAAACCAACACACTTTCAATCAATTCGAAAGGTACGTATACACGACTTTATTACTTGCAGCATTGAGTGCTTTGCTTTGGTATACACCGATCAAAGTAAACACCGAAGGACAGAAAAGAGACATGATGTTTTGAAATCGCAGCTTATTTTAACGCTCGTGTCCCCTGTTGAAAGCCTCTAGCTGTGCTCTGTTGCAGGCGTCATTTCGACTGCGTGTACTCCAATGTAACGTCAGTCAGTGTTACACTCGCCTAGCTTTGCTATCTCCTTATCTCATGTGCGAAATAGACGTAGAAACCAGCGCCGCGTCTCTTTCGGATACCTCTCGAGCGCCTTCAGCCCCCTTCCTTCCGGCGTGCTTGCCGCCGCGACCGTTCGAGGCATTGGATTCGGGGGCTCGTTCGAAGAGGCGTTGTTTGAAGCTGACGAGTCGCCGAACTGTTACCGGAGCTTCTCTTTAGGCAAGTCGCGATCGGCGCTCGGCTCTGAGCTCGTACTTTTTTTTTCTCCCGGGTAGACCATGAGTGCCGACCACTGATCTGTGGTGCCGACTGACGCCGAGAGAAGTTAAAGACGCTAGCGAGTGAGTCAAATTTTAATGACGCCGCCCAACCGCCCTGCTATCGGCTGCACAAAGCACATAATGTAAAAAAGAAAAAAAACGCGTTTCTTATTTTTCTGTCCGTCACGTTTCACCTCAATCGACGCAAAGGGAATCGCGGCTGTACGTCGGTTGACTCATTACTGTGCTAGATTGTAGATTGTCTCAATGCTCTGGAGCCTTTTTTATGTGATCTTATTCTGATAACGTTATATTTTACTTTTTCATCTTGGCTGCATACTTCTAGATGACCTTCTCCACATCGCACTCCTTGTCGACATGTCGCGGGGCTAATTGGAAGTCACTGTTTGCTCACTCCTTGGTGCACATATTTCTTGTTCAACATCAGTTATCTGAAGGAGGCACCATGAAACCCTAAAATTTGTTCAGAGATAGCTCAACATACTGTATTAGAGTGCTGTTTTGTGTGTTGTAGTTTCATACAAACCAAATTGCACTTTGTAATATACCCTATAACTGTTCAGTACAATTAAAGTTGCAATGAAACATTGGCGACAATAGGGGACTCGGCTAACGTGGCCGAAAAATTCCTCACATAATTTTCTCCATGGGTCATTTTGGATGTTGACAAATTTTCTTGTGAATAATGAGTGTTATGCACATGTGTTTCTTCTACTTTTGGTACAGGTACTTCAGTTAGATAAGCCCCAGCAAAGACAGCAAGACAGTCTCATGGGGCCACACCAAGGATAACAGTGTTCCTGCTCGAGTCCCGGGTCATGTCACCGAACTCCACTGAACATAATGGTACATTCCCTTTCCTTAACTTTTCCCTCTGAAATGTGTTTTTCTGTTGTTGTTTTTGTAAAAAGGGTAGTACAACGTTTAAACACCAAAACATTCCTAAATGGTCTCTGTACCAGACAATAGAGTGTCTTAGGCCCGCTTCAGACGGGGCAACTTTTTGAGCAATTTTGGGGTTGCTGGTGGGTTGTTCCATAGCTTTCCCTAGATCGACACGAATTGCTGAGATCTGGTCCGGCTCGAAGGGGACGAGCAACTCGGACAACTCGGAGCTGTTTGAAGCGGCAGCAGCCAATCGAGAATGTGATATTTTCACGTGAAACCCCTGTGGTGGTGACGATGATGACAACTGAGCTTCCCATCATCATCATGAAATTTTATTTTCCTTGCTTTATTTAGATGCACAGTTACATAAAAAAACTGTTTTTATATCTTTAAATTGTGCTGAGAATACTAACTCGTCTTTTTGAAACGGTTTATTTCCAAAAACGATCCATTTCAAACCAGAACCAGGTCTTTAGCTGTCATTGTCACCACCACAGGGATGTCACGTGAAAATATTGCATTCCTGATTGGCTGCTGCCGCTTCACACTTCTCCTAGTTGCTCAAGTTGCTCGTCCATTTCGAGCCGAACCCGATCTCAACAATTTGTTTTGATCTGGGAAAAACTAGGGAACAACCCGCCAGCAACCTCAAAATTGCTGAAAAAGTTGCCACGTCTGAAGCGGGCCTTAGTAAACTGAAATCGGGGGCAGTGGAGCTCTTAATTCAAACCCACGTGGAGAATTGTTTTTTTTTTGCTTTTTTTAGTACACACACACACACACACGCACACGCACGCGCACACATGCACACGCACAGACACATATATACATATCAGGGATGGGCAATATTGCAAATACAAGTATTTGAAATACGTATTTCAAATACATTGTGTATTCTGCGTTTGTATTTAATTACAAATTGGGTAATGTATTTCATGTGTGTATTTAAATATTAAAATGTGGGTATTTCAAATACAATTGTAATTAAATACAATTTTGTGGGTGAAAATACATCCCTCAAATTTATTGTCACGACTCAATTTGCTCACCTAAGATGTGTTCAGAGTAGGAAGAAAACTACGTTCTGCACCGAATGCAGTGTCTCTCAATCAAGCACAAGCGTTTAGTGACTTTATGATTACGGTGCTAGTCCAGGGCAAGAATAGTGACGAAATCGACGTTCACTAGCGGACTGGCTAAATAAGTGCCTGTGACCACTTGTGATGCTTTCCAGCCTGATTTCCATCCATACTTTTGCCTGAAACATTCTAAATGCGCGGGTTGTCAAGATTTTCGTAACTGGTGCGAGTTGCAACAATAAAAAATTCTCTAGATAGTGCTGCGCGTCTTGGTCGTCTCGGTTCTTTGTTGCTCTATAACAAAATGTAATCGACAAAAAAAAGCTGTTTGAAGCTCTGTACTTTTTTTAACCTATTACGTCCAAGCTGATTACATTTTTTGTGATTATATTTCTATAACATTACTAGAGCCTTGCACACTAACTCCCGAGTGTTCGATACAAAATTAAAATGAGATACCCAGAAACCCGTTGCAGGTACCCTGAAGTCGCTGACGCCAATTTTGAGGAATGTATTTGGAAGAGACCAAACACATTTGGTTGTATTTGTATCTTGTACTTAAAGGGATACTGAACCAAAAATTTAGTGTCCATAATAAGTGGCGCACATTCTTTCTACGAGCCAGCAGCAGCCGGTGTGCGCGAGCACACGCAACAAAAATGACGTCAAAGACCTCCACTCGCGGTTAAAGGGGTACTCCGCCGTTTTCTTCATGGTCCCCGATTTGCCTAAAAGCTTGCTAGACACACCAACAAATATCGCTTAACTAGTAACCCAAATATTCGGACAAAATAATGTTTTTTCGTGCAGTTACAGAATTTGCAATTTTGGACCTCATCGTGTTTTTCAAAGTGAAAAGCTCTACGGGCATCATTGAAAAAGTGACGTCATGGTTGGGTAGGAGTTCACTCTTTGGGCTGTAGACTTTGTTCACATCTGATTACAAGCAGTTTCATGGTGTCAAATGAATGCTTTGGAAGGTCGCTCCAGCCCCCGAGCAGCAGCACGATACAAATGCTCGGCATAGTTCATATTTAGACTGCCTGCTCGAACCGCAATCCAGCCCAACCGTGACGTCAGGGCAATGAAAAGCGCGGATATATTCGAATCTTCGTTTTGGCGTCGTTTTCATTTGCCGATTTCACAAAAACTATTCTGAATTTCGCGATACTAAATAGCATACCGAAAAGAGTAACGGACGGCGATTTCGAATATATGGTTAGTTGGGGTTGCTCAAAATATCGCCGGAGTTCCCCTTTAAGATGACAGTGAAATCTATGGGCTTCGGGCCAAAAGAGAATAAAGACAAGTTTTTCATCTACACAGTGATGTCTGGTGTAACAGGTAAGCGATTAGTTGGTCTAACAAGCACGTAGCTGTCACTTGTAGAAATGAAAAGCCTGGCTTTAGTCTCCTTTGGCCCGAATCCCACGCATTTCACTGTCCTCTTAAGCGAGAATGGAGGTCTTTCACGTAATTTTCGTTGCGTGTGCTCGCGCACACCGGCGGCTGCTGGCTCGTGGAAAGAACGTGCGCCACTTATTATGGACACTAAATTCTTTGGTTCAATATCCCTTTAAGTGCTTTTTTGGAAATGTAATTAGATTTGTAATTAAATACATTTTTGACGAAGTATTTTGTATTTGTATTTCAATATATTTGCATGTATTTTGCCCATCCCTGATACATATATATATATATATACATATGCATATACATATATATGCTTTTTTTAGTTTTAACATATAGACACATAATTTGCACACTAATTCACATTCAGAAGTGCTTTTATTCACACTCTGTGGCTCCCTAGTGTTTGCAATAGCTTCTTGGTGAGCTATTGCGAGCTCTGCAAAGGGACGGGCATCTTCCCACCCTTTGCAGGCTGTAAAGCTGTAGTGCACAGCTCTAGCAGGTCGCACCTCGCACACTATCTCCATCATGAAGCATAGGTGCTGCATGAGTCGCATCACACTGTAAGGCCATATATGGCCGGGTCACAGCACCTGGGACCATTCGTCACTGCACTCAGGTATGGTATGGTGGCATTGTCGGGGCATGAAGGAGGGGTACAACTTGTAAATGCTGATCTTCATCACATTTGAAACACATTTTTTTTTACTTTTGTGTCGAGTTGTCAGTCTTTTAAGGGTGAGGAAGCAAGCAGCAGCGAGAGCAAGAAAAAACAATTAGAAGCCGCTCTTACTGAGAATCTATTACCGGCTCTAGGAAGCCGCCGAGTATAATTAAAATGCTTCTAAAGGTGAATTAGCATATAAATTATGTGCTAGTGCCTCAAAAATTGAGAAACGAAAAACAATTTAGATTAGGAGGACTTAAAGGACTTAAACCAGAACTACACAGTCTGTAAGTTTGAAATTTGACACCTGAAACCACTCGGCCACCACACAATTTTATTTCCAGGTTATTCATCGAGGTATATGAATTTTGTTTGCAGCTGTCAGCTGCAAGAGAGATTGCCTTATTTTCGTTCACTTTACTATTCCCACCAAATATGACAAGTGACCAAGAATAGAACCTCATTTGTCGGCCGAGGCACTGTGCTCGCACACGGCAAACTAGCCTGTCTTGATGGGCTCATATTTTGTTTCATCATCCGTTTAGGATTCTGTTGTCGCTCATCAAAAGAAGAAAAAAAAAACTTACTAAGTCTGACTTATTCTGGTGTGCAAATACCCTTGGCAGTAAACTCTGCTAAATGGGGCAAAATATATATACTTTTTTTTTGCAAATATGCATTGTTTTAGCAAAATGAGCTACACTATTTGACTAAGGTGAAAGAGAACGAGCCTCTCCACCTGGGTCTATTTTTATCTATCGCAGACACTATTTCCTGCTTTTTGTGGTTTGTATCAGATCCGGCCAAAGCATCTGTGTTAGACTAAGACTGGGTTCTTTAGGATATGTGCAGGTATTCTTCGCAGCAAATGGCTGCCAATCAGGAACACGTGTTTGTTCTCGGCCACCAAGAGCAAGTATTTTCAAGGTGAGTGATTGATGCCTATCTGTGTTGTGTGTTTCATTCCTCACAGGCACTCTATTTCCTGTCTTTATAGTGGTCTTGTGTCAGACTGTTGTGTCTCTGTCCGGCCAAAGCATCTGTGTTAGACTAAGACTGGGTTCTTTAGGATATGTGCAGGTATTCTTCGCAGCAAATGGCTGCCAATCAGGAACACGTGTTTGTTCTCGGCCACCAAGAGCAAGTATTTTCAAGGCGAGCTATTGCCCGCCTATATGAGTTTCAGCATTTGTCAAGGAGCGCAAAATCAAAGCCCGGGGGTTGGCCATTGCAAAAATGTTGACTCGGAAGCGCATAAGGAGGAAGCTTTACAAAAGTATCCACCTGCCTCTACAAGTGAAACCGAAACTAAAAATGTGGGTTCCATTTGAAAAAAAAAAAAAAAACATTGTTGGCCCGAATTAACTTGGGGGCGGCACGGAGCAAACAAGCCACGGACGAGTATGCTTGGTGCGGGCTTTTGTCGAAGTGGTCGATGACTCTGTGTTTTGTAAAAAAAATCGTTTTTTTTCTTAAAGTGTGGTGGTCGAATATTTGGGGATGGGCATTGAGTCGGGGTGTTAAGGTAAAAAATTCATCCACATGCCAGGATTCATGTGATTGTCCGCCTAGCGAGGGGGACAAGGCCTTCAAAAGTTTAGGTTCGCAAAAGGGGTGCGTCAGTATTGACGCCTCATTTTATATCATGCATCTCATTTCAAAACGCACTATAAATGACATGCCTGAGATTTGTTTGGGTGTAAGTCCTCTCAGCAAGTATATGGTTCTGTCTCAAAAAGGTCTGATCTGATGTTGACCGCACCTCAGGTCTCCACCGATGATTCATCAGGACGAGACCCAACCGGGACACTAGGGAGGAGCGGCTTAAGCAAGAAGGCTACATATACGGCAGCTTCTTGCGGACAAGAGACGAAAATAGATAGATGGTAAGTGTTTCATTTGCTATGCCTTTTGGCGTGTACATTATGTTTGTTATGTTTCAAGATTCCTGCAGAGTTCAATTTTAACTATTGTAAAATACCGAGCATGCGCCCAGATCACAGAAGCACCTACCCTCTGATTCGGAACGATCCACAAATAAGCAAAGGGCATACCAGACACCCATCCACCTGTTTTGAGCCATGCTCAAAATATTAAAGACCGACGACCAGTTTGCGCTTTCCACTTTTGCCTCGCTTCCTTCTCTCGGCCCTTCTACCCTGTCCACCGTTGCCCGTTTCCTCCTCCCCCAGGGGGAGGAGGATCTTCTGCCTTGCAGAATCTCGTGTCTGGTCGTCGGCCTTTAAGAGAACAAACACATCCAGCGCCAGGTGCTGTGGCGTCTTTGCCACAATGGCGCCGGTTGCAGAGCTGACAGACTCGTGACTGGCACAAGCCATGGCATGGCCTTTGGGAACCAGGGAATCGAGATTAAAGAAGTAGCGCAGAAATTGGAGGCGAGTGATGAAGGTGAGCAGAGTTAACAGAAAACAAGGATGAAGGGAGTTCGTCGCATGAGGCATCTATGTCCCGTGCATATAATTTTAAATGTGCTGTAGTTGGCTACTCAAAAAAATTGTCACTTGGAGGTAACTAATCACACATCTCTTGCAGTTTCCACGGCCCACAAGCCAGCAGGCACCAGTTCGTTCTTGTTCAAAGGTGAGGATTTAGATTTTCTAGATTGCTCTGAAGCAGCAATACTGAAGCCAGACAAGCGGTACGGCATATTTAATTGACAGAACTCAAAACGACTGGGGACGCTTTCACTGAACCTTGTTTTGCTGCAATACACGTGTGTATTGCAGCAAAACAAGTTTTAGTGAAAGCGTCCCCAGTCGTTCTGAGCTTCGTCAATTAAATATGCCGTACCGCTTGTCTGTCTGGTTGCAGTGTTGCTGTAGGCGACAAAACATGTGCCCAGTTTTGTCACAAGAGGCATATTATGTCACGCACATGTAATTTTGAATTTATCTGGCTTAGTGTGCTGTAGGTGGCTGGTCAAAGAAATTGGTACTTGGACGCAACTAATCGCAAATCTTTCTGGCGGTTTCCACGGCCTAAGAGCCAGCAGTCCCAGTTTGCTTTTCCTCAGAGGTGAGAATTCCAGATTCCCGAAGCAGGAATACTGAAGCCAGACGACCGTTACAGCATTTTTAGTTGACGGAGCTCAGAACGACTGCGGGCTCCTGCATTGAAGCTTATTTTTCTGTTATACACGCGAGCGACATTGACGTGTGCCCAGTTATGTCGCAAGAGCTTATCTATATCCCGTTCATGTAATTTTTTTAATCTTTCCGACTTGGTGTACTTTACGGGACTACTCAATGTAATTGCTACTTGAACGCAACTAATCGCAAATCTCTCTTCCAGTTTCCACGGCCTACAAGCAAGCAAGCACCAGTTTGTTTTTCCTCAAAGGTGAGCATTCCAGGTACACTAGTTAGGTGTGAAGCAGGAATAGTGAAGCCAGACGAGCGGATGCGTATATTTAATTGACCGAGCTCAGAATGACCGGTGGCAGTGGAATTGAAGCTTATTTTTCCGCAATCAAACACACATAATTTTGAATCTATCCGGCTTAGTGAAGGATCGCTACTTGTTGCGAACTAATCACAAATTTTTATTTTGCAGTTTCAATATGGCTACAGCTAGCAGGTGCTGTTTTCATTAAGGTAAGGATTTCACATTCTGTTTTCAAACATTAAGTTTTTGAATGAGAGTCCTAAATAATTAACTTCCTTTTGCAGTAAATGCCAGATCCTCCAGTTCAGGAATATGTTAAATATATTTGGTTTGGATAAGCCCAGTGTTTTGCTTCTTTATTCATAATTTGACAACAGCAACATTTCTTAAATTTATCACTCAGAAATACACACAAGAAGAGACTGCGTTGCAGAGAAATGTTGCGCTGAACGTGATATTCCAACTCGTATATAGTTTTATTGGTAGCCGAAATAATATATTGGATTCCAATATCCATAATACGCTGAGTATATTGGAATCGTAAACCCTTATTGGATCCCCATACGACACATGGGGATCCAATAAGGGTTTGTACGGTATTGGATTCCAATATTTTCAGCGTATTATGGATATTGGAATCCCATAACAAATCCTTATTGTAATACAATACAAAAAATGTAATGTCTTCCAATACACTGTCTATATTGTATTGCAATACAATAAAAATATATTGTTTACCAATATCCATAATACGCTGTTTATATTGGGGTTTTCCAATAGGGAGGGCGTTGTTTGTCCGTTGTTTTTAGCGCTTTTACCCTCGGAATAATGACGAAGCGACCGCGCGTCTCTATGCACAGGCATTAGCTTATGCAAAAAATCATGCTGCATGCTCGCTCTTCTAACGTTTTTCTCGCTCCCGCTTTATGAAACAAATCGGTGGCGAGCGGCTGTTAGGACAAGATGTCAGAACTATCATGACCTGTGATTAACACTTTGGGACGGCGGCTGAATCGACTGAATGGTTGAACTGCCGTCAGACGGCACTTGAACGCTCCGCACAAGCGTCGTCGGACGAGCGCCGCACAACGGCGCAAAGAACATGCCCAAGGTTCCGCCGCGCGGGAATCTTTCTCACACTGCGGAGCGAGCCACAGGTTTGAAGAAGATACGCCCTTTTCAAATAACGAAATAACACAGGGCAGAAACATATTTAGAATCAAGCATAGCTTAGCAAGCACACGGTACACGACAAAGTTTGAAACAGCAGCCCACTTCGCAGAAACAAAAGAAAGTTGCTAACCGGCGTTTGCACGAGTCGTGCATGGGCGGTTCTGAACTTACGGGCGTTGCCAAGACGCAGCGTCTCCCAGCTCTCAGTCATCGATTGTTATTCTTGAACAAGGTATTCGTAAGGAAGATATTTAAAATATCCACTAAAACGGCTAAAACGTAAAAAAAGGAGATTTCCGAAGCTTCTGGAACTTCAACGACCATTCAAACGAGCCCAACGGAAGCTGATTGCGATAGCGATGGTCTTGCGCAGTCTTCAAGAGTCTCTTTTCCTTTTTATTTATTGTTATTTTTTTTAGAACTATACTAAGCAAAACAAATTATATTAGTAACAATAAGAATTTCACTAAAATAATAATGTAAAACATTACAAAAAGTGAGTAAATCTTAGGTTTTATTTAAAATTTAGGTTGTTTCTTTTTTGTGTAAACCGAAACCGAACCTAACTCAAGCAACGTTTCCTTCGTCGTAATTGTTTGCGTGTGCGTGTGTGCATGCGCGTGCGTGTGTTTGTGCGCACGCGTGTGGATGCGTCCGCGTGTCGATACCCGACTGTCGTTTACCCGACCTGTCGTTGGTGTGGAACACAGAGGAACACTTACCAAATCGCGCACTCAAGTTTCAAGCGTCTAGCTCCACCTATATTCACGCTCGTGGTTTTGCCGTCTTAACGCCCACCTCGCTTTACTGGTTTTGTTGCTGGAGAATATTTCTTCCATACTTAGCGAAGACGCATTGTTTTAATAATGTTTTTATTGTTTCCATTCTCGGCATCTTATTCTCATGTTTATACGTAACGACGCATTGTCACCGGACGTCTCAATGGCAATTGACTTCGGATTGTCACGTGGTGTCATGACATCACGCGACTCACGGTGTCATTTGACGTCATTAAGTCGAGTGGCATCACTCTGCAACGTGACTGTCATGAGCATGTAACGAAATGGTGTCAGCTGACGCCAGGTAACATGTCACGTAATTCCCGGTGTGACGTCAAATTCGTATCGAGCGGCGTGACGCCATTGTGGAAGCTTTTCGCGTAATAAAATAAACTCCTGCAATGCATTTCCCTAAGTTAACGAATCGCATAAATGTTTCAGCCGTAAAGCAGCAGATATTCCCTATTTGAAAATGCTTTGTCAACGCATTTCAGACGTTTCCATTTGGGTCTCACAAGGAATTTACCCAACTTGCCAGGTCGCCTGTATAACTGTGTGCCATGTCAAACGGGTACCCGTTTTGAATCAGTTCTCTTATTAACCAATAACGCGTATCAAACGGGTGTCTAATCGAAGGTGTAGCTGTATCAAACGGGTACGCGAATTTTATATATTACAAACTGACCTGATCGGACCGAGCTGCTTGCAACCTGCTCGAATTTCGAACGTTATTTTTCAATACGTCCGCTTGCACGGCACCCTTTCATCTGCGTGTCTTGGAAACACACATATTCTGTAATAACGCAGGCACAACTTCAGTAACAATCGGTTTTGATAAAGCGATTATCAGGAATTAGCATAATGACTGTCGTCGTGTTCGCTAGAAGAAATACGGAAACGAACGCCGCGTGCGCAAACACACAACCCTAAAAATAGTACCGAGAGCTTTTTTTGATCGGTAATGAATGTTCGTTTGTCACATGTTTGCTGCTTCCAACACGAGTTTATTTTACTTGATTAATGCCACCATAGAGACAAAAACCTCCACCGCTGTAAAGGACTGCCTAGGCTCAGTTTGGCTGCGAGAAAGACCGCGTCGGAAGTTCCGTAAGCAGATAACTGCGGACCCCTACTCTTTGCGAAGCCTGGGCAAACCACATGGCTTGGTTTCTCTTTACAACAAGTAACCGAAAGCTGACTTCACGTTGATGTGTTTCAGTAAAACTCCGAGAGGGGGCAGCTGGTAGGGCGCGCTTACGTGACCGAGCTCGCTGGCGTTGTTCGGTCTCTTCCGTCCCCCTGTTTTTGGTCAAACAGAATTATCACCGTAATTACGACAGTCACAGTATATTGGTTCCCAACTGGACTTTTATAATAAAACGGCAAACGCTTTGTGCCATTTTGAATAATTGTTCGTTTGCACTACAGTACCTGCAAGACCGACCACAACTTTGCCTTCATAATTACGTTGCACACTTTTGAGCGTGTAATCACGAGCAAATTTCTGTGAGACCAGCTATTGGCTCCTTGTTCTAAGTCAGTCGCAACTCCGGGCCACTAGGATATGTGCTGTTCCGGTAATGATTCAATGGAATTCGTACATAATCTTATGGACTGAATCTACACTCCATGCCTTCGTATTGCCCGGGGGTCTTCGCCAGGTTTCCTTGCCCGAATCCTCGACGCTTATTTAGATTGTCTGAAGTTCCAGCGGCATAATGAAATCCGCAAATGAACTCCATTGCATTGGTCGCACATTTGTTATCTCTACAAAAGTATGCGAAACAGTCCTCATTTGCCCAAATCTTAAATTCAGTGTTGCACAAGGAAAAGCCTTTTTTTTCTACTTCTAACTATGCTTTTGCACATGGGTTTAGATATAAAGTAAAAATAAATGAAAATAAGAGAACGCTTTTTCGAACAGCTCAACAAATCGGAATGCTCTCCGGAATTTTGCTATTTATATTTAAGTTGACACAACATCTGGTGTGCGACGTATTAACGCCATGAAGGTTATCACCAACACCAGTGCCCCAAAAAAGCTTAAAACAACATTATCACTAACTTTGTCGAATACATTGGGAGGTCGACTTGCAGCATCGCAACCCGAGAGCTTCTGTTGTCTACACACACTAACACACGTCTCGCAACATAAATATTTGTCTGCATAAACCTTCCACGAATCCCACACGTCTGGAGATTTCCTTACAACTTGCGAATTATGCGCTATAATCTGTTTGTCAGACTTTTGGAAAATATTGTGACTGGTCGAGAGTCAGTAACTTGTAAATACTTTTGTCATGTGTAGTTGGAACAAGCATAATATTTTACGCAGGTGGGAGGGCGGGCGACTTGTTTGTGTAGGTTTTTGAAAATAATGTGCAAACTCGGACATAAAGTGCTTTCTTCGAAATTTATAAAATGAATCAGTAACCACATCTGGTCCAGGGTTCATGTTTGTTGAAAGGGCATCACAGCGTATTCTACCTGAACTAAATTGATTAATTCCTACAATTAGTTCGTGTACCCTTCCTTTAGATATAAGGCGATCTTGTAGCAAAATAATAGTAATTTTGCAATATAAAAAGAAAAAAAAACTTCAAATACAGCTTCGGTGTCATTTCTAATGATTCGTTTGTTTTACCCAATCTCTTGAATTTCTTGCGACCATCGCAGACCTTCTCTCCTCCTCCATAACATTCATTGTTGGCTGTTCACGCGAGAAATATTATTCAGCTGGAGAACGAATGAACGCGCCTTGGAAACACTCATGATGGAATATATGAAGCTCCGCTTTCATCCAGATAATATATTCTAAACCATCTTCATAGATTTCACATTCAAGTCCAGTTAAGTCACGCAAATTACTAATCAACGCCTTTCTCTCTCCGAATTTTAAAATTTTATTATGTAGGCTTTCTCAATTGCAATCAGTTTCAGTTATTGCTTAAAATATTCCGCTTAATAATTATATGTACAATTCTTCTTCATCCTTGCTTTAAAGGATCAGTCGCAGAGGTGACAAAATGTTCATCTTTGAGCAGCTAATTATTAACTGTTTCCATACTTTCCACTTTATGCTCTGTTCTTTCCCCTTTCCTTCCCATCGGTATTGATATCATGCATATGTCTGTGCGAAATGCTTGTTTCTGTTGCATAACCATTTAAAATGTGAATACGTTGTATAGAAAGCTAGATTCTGTTATGTCTTGTGTGCGATGTGTTTTGAAGATATATATATGGTAAGTAGTTTTACTTAGCTTAAATAAGGCAACATTGAAAATATAAGACTGGTCCACTGCATCCTGCAGTTGTCGCTTACTTTCGTTAATTTGCTGTTCATATGGCGCTATCTGCTGCGTCAGAAACACATTTAAAATATCTAAAAACTACTATTCTATCTCAAAGTAAATAATTAAGGTAGCATGTGATAAAAAAAATAGTTTGGTGTTTACTTCATTCGGCGCATAAACGCCTCGGGTGCCGGTGGAGCTTTCGCCGAGTACATTATTTTGTTCTCTTGTTTTGGTTACCGGTTTAAGAACCAGATGTTTAAAGGCCTCGTCCGCCTTGGACAATTATTGATTTAGGTCGGAGAACACAAAAGCGCGACCGTTCGAAACGGAGTCTTATTCTTTTTCTTAGCACAACACAGCGTTAACAACCCGCTTTATATTTAAGGTTTGCACAACCTTGGCAAGCTCATTGACGTCTTGTACACACTCTAACTTCAGTTGTCGAGGCTCTGTTGTCCTCCCTAAAACATTAGGTTTCAGGAATTCAAAACAAACTGTTGTAAGAAATTCTTTCTATTTTATTTTTCTTAAATATTCCTTCCCCTAAATATCGGAAAACTTTGTATGGTTGAAAGATTGTACAATTTAATGTAAACGAAAGCGGAGACGATCTGCCTGCAATTTGTTATAAGAATAAAATATCTCGAATATGCCTTTTCCACACTGCTACTAAGACTAAGCCAAATACAGCGCCGTTGACTGCTTTAAATCAGGTAAATAAATTATACCTGGACGCCCTTGCCGACACTGATCCGTTGTTCTCTCTGCACTTCCTGTTTTACTAACGTTCAGTTTTCATATTTACCGACAATAAGAAAATCGCCGCCCACTATAAGCGATGTTTCAGGATAATCCTGAAGAGCCGTAGGCGTGGCTTATATCTTAGGATATAAGCCACGCCTACTGCGATGAAAGTTGCGAGGGCGCAGTCTTAGGACTGCGCCCTCGCAACGTTTATCGTTCTTCAAACAGAGGTTACCGAACCCGAGTGAAGTAACATTCAAAAGTACTTCGAGAAACCTAGACTCGTCAGCATTAACAATATAAAAATAAATATGAAGCCTACCACACCTTAAGACAGAACTTTCTGTATAAAAAGCGTTTCGATGTGGTACTTGGCATGTAGTATCGCCTTGCGAGGGAGCACTTGTGAAGGTACGTTCAAAGAGTCTATCAACCATCCGCGCACTTACCATATTTTTGTGTATACCCCGCTAAATACACATTTAGCGGGTTATACAGTCATGCTTTCTGGTTTGGTCACCCAAGAGTGCGGATTTCCTACCTTTCTAAAAGTAGGAGATACTTTCAGAAAGGTAGAAAAAACGCACTCTTGGGTGAGCAAACCAGAAAGCATGACTGTATACCCCGCTAAATGTGTATTTAGACGTTAAAGAAGAAAGTTTTAGAAAAGAGCGACAGTGAACCCACTATGTCCGCCCTCGCGTAGTGTAGCGTCGCAGTAACGACGTCAACTGTGATGCGGCACCCCTGCGGTATTTTTATCTTTAAACTGTTCTGAAAATATTGTATATTTTCTATTTTTTCATTTATATCTGACTTACGTGTTATGGTAATATTACGTGCACGTCATACAACCGCAAACATTTCTCCGATTCTGTTGTATTGTCGTTTGTTCGGCGTAAAGTGTGTCAGCCTGAGTAGTCGCCTCGGTGTCCGTCTTCAAGACTGCACCATGGTGGAATTGTTACTTCTTTGCTACCCTTCCAGGCTGCAGGTCTAGTGGTTCGAGCTGGTGCGTATACAAGTATTTGACAGAGTAGTTAGTTTACAACTTCTCAAGAATTCGATGCACTGTGGCAGAATAAGCAGAACTTCGACAATCAATGTCCATTGAATTTGAAAGTGCCGCCATAATCACTGCATAGGGAACTCTGAGTCCAAACCCAGGTATTCCAGCATAAAAAAAAATATTTCGTCCTTCTAGTGCGTTGTTATCTCTGGTGAAGTCCTTGTACTCGGCGGCAAAAGAACCCCATGCTAAGGGTAATATCCATCGATGTTTATTATATTTTGGCGTCAATGCCAACAAATTAGAATTAATTAGCGCGAACGGTTTGATTGCAGGCCTCCGGCTGCCTTTCTATCAAGTGTCGAAAAATCGAGCGTACTCTTAATTTTCGGTGTCTTAAACGGGGAAAGAAAAGTTTTAGCTTTAGAAATTTCAAAGGATACAGCAGACATTCCTTTCTCGCAATTTGCGAGCCCGTCTGCTTTTCTTGCACTGACAGCCTTAAAGGAGTCATAAAACGCTTTTCCAACTTTTTCCTGTTTAACTTTCCTCCTCAACTCATAAATCGCGCATTTTACCGAACAGTTCAAGATGACGGAAAGGGGGAATCCCCTCTTGCTCGAAATGTCGCTTGTGTAGCCGGACACAGCTATTGTTCCCCTAGAAGTCTAGCCCGTCGCCCAAAATCCAGACAAGTTGCTTTCCCCACCCCGTTCGCCCCGAAACTGACAGCGTTGTGGAATCTACGTGCTCGTTGGGCGAGCCACACATCTGCCTCGTGATCACGCTCACTCGCGCATACCGAGGCGCAAGGAATAAGGTCAGGATTTGAGAGGGAGGTGGCTGATTGGCCCGGCAAGCGCTTAGTGTCTATCACAATGTCAGCTTAGAGGTGAAGGGAACAAGTGAGGTCTGGTGTCGTGTGACGTGTGTTTGGACGCGATGACACGCTGCGGGTGCCCGGTGACGCGCTGTGGGGTCCTAGGTTGTATCACAGTGGAAAGGCAGGGAGCTTACGAAGGAAAGTAGGTACGAAATAGTCCCCTATGTTTTCGAAATTTTCGTACCGAAAGTCAGGCTTTTGACATTCTATCTTTTTTTCTTTTGGCCCACTGAGCAATGCGCTATTAGTAAAATCCCAATATAAATGATTTACTCCAGCCCAAAATTTGTTTCATGGGCCGTTTAAAGGACATATGCAAAGGAAAAACAAACATTTTTTTTAAACAGCATGGATGCAAGAAGAATGTTATTAAACAAAAATTACAACAGATAAAATAACAATTTTAGAGCTATATTTACGCCGGAAAAGGGATCTGTAGTTGGCGCCCGCGGGACCCGCCGCGGGTCACGTGTTAGACTTGTGAGGCGGGGCGCGGCGCCGCTGCCGCCTCCAAGTCACGCTGCCGCCGCACGCTGAGCCTTGTGAGTCGCCGGTTCAACGCATTTCTCCACGCCGCCGCCGCCGTCGCCGCGCAAGTTCGTCTGCTTTGGGGCACCGCCGCTGTCATATGACCGGCGGACAGGTCTCTGACGTCTGCTTGCGTTTTTTCAGGAGCTTCATTTGGGCTCTAAAAGTTACTTACTAATCTTCATTTTTTTGTTTCACTTGAACGAAGATGAATAAGTAACGTTTAGAGACAATGTGAAATTTCTGAAAGAGCGGAAGCACCACGTGACAAACAGCGGACAGTCACGGGATATATAGCAGCCACTTTTCCGCGGCGCCCGCGAGCGCCAGCTACAAATTTGTATTGCGCCGTCAATATAACTCTAAGAAATGTTCTTTTTCGTTGTAAATTCATTTTGTGATTTTATTTAACGAAACAGGGCTGTTAAAATTTTTTGTTCTTTTGCATGTGTCCTTTAGGCCACACCACTAGCAACACGCCTAAATTAAACGAAAGAGCAGTCACTGTAAAGCCCAGCATGCGCATGCGGTTATGTAAAGGCTGTAAGGTACACGCACAATGTTGGCCTAAAAATACCTTCGGTCGTATGCTTTACCCGGAAGTCGAATAAGGCACACTTGCAAAAAACCTTACCACCACGCTAGTAAAAAAAATAGTAATAATAATAATAATAGTAACGCGAGGGTGTGATGCTGCCAACTACGTAGGCGGAATGCAATTTTTTAATCTCCCCATAAGGACACTTGAATAAATCTTGAGCAAGTACCGCTTTGATACAGTACGTAGAATAAACTTTTATTTAATCCCGCCGAATCACTTCTCCTTGTACTGATCAGTGTAAAAGTTTAAGCAAACTTTGTAGGAAAAATATGGAATGAGGTTGTCACGCACAATTTTATTCTATAGAAAAGGGGTTAGGGCTCAGCTGTAGTTCTTTTTATACAAAATGTTGTTTGCGGGTCGTTTTTTTATGTGCGAATTATCATGAAAAAGCGTAATAGCTAGCGTCATGAGCGAATAACCCGCTAGGAGCCTGACATATCTTAGGGTTATATATAAAATATAATATATATGTATTGCGGGTATCCAAGAAGCGACCACTGCCTTCGATGGCGTCCAGACTCCGCGCACGCGCTCATCCTCGAGCACCGGCTAGCCCCGCACGCCTCATGACGATCTTTATTCTTTTATATGCCCACATCACCCCCCCATCAGGGGGGGGGGGGGGGGAGCGTGTATCTAAAGCTAGCTGCACATCACCAATGTGTCCACCGCTCGGTCGAAACGGCTGAAGTAGTTCATCAGAGCATCTTGCGTCCTCTCCTTTGAAAGAACTGTGCGCGATCGCCTTAGACATCCCGATTTTTACACTAACGGCTTTCTTCTCGGAGGATCCACCACTTCCAACCCAGACGACAAGAAGACCAAGTGTTCGTCGTCTGATGCTAATCCCACGCACTGTAGCAATATCACGCACAAACGGTCGCTCAAGTCCTCACAAAGATCACGGGAGTGAGCCGGGTCCATCGAGAACTGGTCCCGCTCCAGTGTTCAGCCTTGCATAGGACGTGTCCGGTCATGAAAAGAAACAGACGACCGACGCACTAATTGTTGTCCGCGGATCACCCCGGGCTTACGTCTCGGCACACTTGGCCGGGGATCCCAAGTCCGCACTGCGAAGAAGCCCGAAGGACAAAGGAAAGGTTTGAAGGCGTGACTCGGGCTTAGGTAGTGGAGAGACCACCGCCCCTGGCTTTCGCTCGTGGCTACATGGTCCAGGCGTGGGTGGAGATATGGTCCGGGAGGCGGGTGTGACTAGTCGTCGATGTTAACTCTGTCCGAAGGAGGGGTGCGCAGTCTTTCGAGGCAGGATCGAGAAACAGGGGTCAAAGCGGCCACCACATCGGTCGACATCAAAGGCCGGGTAGAGGCCGTCAGGTTGTCATCATGGTGTTGCTGACCCTCGATGTGTAGGTCCCCTCGTGAGTGCCGGTGCTCAGATATAGGGTTACTCTACACAGGACGCATTGCGTCGCTTTCTCCTCGTCCGTGCAGACACAGGGCGTATCTTGGGCGCGCCGCTCATGTAGACTGCGGCCCTGTAACGGCGCCGTGACGGCGGCCAAATAAAGTCCATGATGCACCTGGGGCTGACGGCCTTAGTCCGCCCTTGAGGAAAACCCCACAAGCCTATTCTGATCTATTATACACCAGGTGGCCACCTGAGTTGTTTGGGTGCGTCGCCGGGGTGTCCGGTGGAACGCCAGCCTTCGGGGGTCCGGGGGTGGTTTTGTGTTGATGTGGCCATCAGGGGATTCGGACCGATGTGGAGTGGGGGCCGTGGGGAAGGGGGTCGGTGAGACCGTCTCCCATGTTGGGCTTCGCGCATATCTGCGGGTGAGCAGAGGCGTAAATCATAGTTAAGAAGAGCTATGACTGTTATTAAGCTGCTGTCACGCGCATGGCGTTCAATAAAGGGTCACAAGTGGATTATACTAACAGGCCCGGAAATAGAACCTGTATGTCGGCATCGGAGTCGGTATGCTAAACGCTAAACGTGTGCTGCGACCACGAGAGGTCCTGTATAAAAACAATTAATATTGTTTTTATAAAAAAACAGGCCTGTATAAAAACAATTAATATTGTTTTTATACAGGCCTGTTTCACGGGTTAGCTCAGGTAGCGCGCCCCAACTTCGGCGCATCTTAACATCGGTGATTGATTGATGCTCGTCCGCTTGGGAGACGGAGGTTGGCATTCCTGAAACCTTTTCCGTCGTATAGGTTTCGGCGCCACAATGGCCGATTAAAGCTTTAATAGAACAGTCACAGCGGTCGCCATCGAAAGCGGTACTCCCGAACCAATAAAATCAGCCGTGCAGTTCTCCAAGTGGCCGCTGCGGGAGAAATGGCGGCGTTGCGATCGCCATTAGTTCGGTTCTTTAGTACGCATCGGTGCCACGTTTTCAGAGCAGGCTCTATGGCAGTTTCCCAACTGAGTGGTTCCAGTAACGTTGATAGATCTTGATTTTAAGTATTAGTTAGGCCGCATTATTTACACTCGAAGATACTCAAGAAAATCATAGTGAAAGAGATTTTCAGATTTAATGACATTCTGATTTTTGTTTAGGGTTTAATAGTTATAGTGTATTTTATTAGTCGGAAGAAAATTCTTTGAATTGAACAAATATTGGTGCGCATTACTAATTTTACTAATTCAGCATAGTATATGAAACAATTTACAGCACTCGCAATATGGCTATTGCATTACGACAATAACAAAATTGCTATACAATTTCGCTATCACAATATTAAATCAGGTAAAGCAAGTTAATTACAAATGATATAAACCACCCACAAATCTCTGATGAAATATTTGCAAAACTGAACCCCCCGCCCCTTCTAAAATGCCTCCCGGCCTTGTAGGTTTCCTCGTAAAAAATGTGATGTCTCAAACATTGTCGGTTTTCAATGTAATGGCGATAACGGCTGTGCTAAATAAATCAGTATATTCCGAAAATACCGAAGTGGAGGTTATTGTAAAGGGTCACCACAAAGTGGCTCTGAATAGCGTTTTTTGCGTTTTTACGCGCCTCAATTAAAGGGGTGCATGTAGCATCACCTAGACAGGAGTAAGGCCTCTCCACGTCTTCTTGACACTTTCAAACTTCGACCTGCCTTTTAGTTCGGCTTCCTCCGGCGTATAAACTTTACAAATCCCCATATGTGCGTTTTAATATTCAGCAAATAGGCTTTGTGTGTTCGTTAATTTTGACACATTTCTTTTTACAATTTATTTTCCGCGGCAAGTTGTAAGTTGATAACAGCTTATCCTATCTAGTCAGCCGGTACTATTGTTGAAAAGTTTGAGGCAATAAACACTCGCTCTTCCTTTACAATGCGTACACTGCAGTGATTCAACACCACTAGAACCAAAAAATGTTTATTTCGCCTTCCTTTAAATTTTTATAAATTAAAAGTGTATTTTCTCTGGCATGTGGGCATATTGCGAGCAACCACTGAATTTTCTTGCGAAAACCATGCGGCATCCGCACCATGAGGAACTTCGGCCTCATCCACTTTATGTGCATGCATATGTGACATAACAGCAGCATATAAGTGCCTACACAAAATGGTACATCTTTCGGAACAAAACTTACAAACCTGTCCAGTGATACAGCGTGTCCCCTAAAACATGTAAACAATTGTTGTTTTTTACTGCAAAAATGAAATATACATTCCCAAATGCTGTCTCCGCCCCAATGTAGCGCTAGCGGTGCGGATGAGATGCCAATGTTTCATAACTAGCCTTATTATTCGAAAGTCATAAATAATTCTTCAAACGTTTCAATAGGAAAGTATGGCCCGTTCAGGTACGCCTCATGCCTTTCATCTGTATATATTCGTGGGCATCAATTTCCTTATATAGACCTTTCCGAAAGCCACATACAACGCTTGAATCGAATAACGAGAACCTCTGGAAACTTTTAATTTTGTACAAACTGACTGCGCTATATTTTGGTGCAAGCTGAGCGTTCGGCAATGCACAGTTCATCTGCAGTAAAAAAAAAAAACATTTTCTGTGGGACATACCGTACAAAATGGCGAGTGCGCAGGCACTTGTAGAAATGGAACATGTGCTGACATCGTTTCCAACTTAACGCGTGCTGTGTTTTGGAGCATGTTGGTACACTTCCACTAGCTTGCAGCAAACAGTAATTTTACCATCCCAGTCGAGTACGGGACGCATGCATGCTAACCTTGTTGCTACAGCATGTACCGTACTAAGGAAATATTGTGCACAATGCGACACTGTTAGCGCGAACACGACATCGGTGAATTTTCGAATTTAACTTGTAAATAGTATTAGCGAGCACGATATTTTATCCCCTGCATTATTGACCTGAATTAAATATTGCCATAGAAATCATAACGTTGATAACATCCTTTGGTTGCAAAAAGAAAAATTGGAAAAAACTGGCGATCGCTTGTTCGCGTTAGCAGTGTCACGCTTTGTACATATTTCGTAATTCAGTGATATGAGACATGTGGCAACAAAGTTACCAGAGATGTGTCCCGTCCTTTAACGGTATTTTTTTCTAACAGTGTAGAGGAGGCAGGATGACAGATTACTGCTGAAACGCTACGACATAATTTCCTTTTCTAATAACATCGTCCTATAATTAATTGCTTGTGACCATCGATGAGTTCTGTCTCCGAGGATCAAGCATAACTCTCGTTTCTATCGGCATTTATATTGATGACCCTTGTAGCGTCTAACTGTATGCGCTTCTTTTCTGTCTTGACATTTGTTTTGTTCGTTTCGCTGTGTATTGTTTAGAAACATCAGTGCACATCAGTTTCAAAAATTTGTTTCGTTCAACTGAATTAGTGATTAACAAATAAATGTGGTATATTTCATACTTCTGTTTCTTTCTATAAATTCCGTTACAATAAAAAATTTTTTGTTACCTTTGATACATGCGTATTTTTTACTGGCCTCGGCCCGTAAATGTTGTAAGGCCTAAAACTTGCGGCCGTGTCCTATACTTAGTCCTACACGTTCCTTATTATAGCCCATGGCTTACGTAATTCATTTTTCATAACAGACCTTTTATTTTCTAGAGAACAACCTTTGACTTCTCAGTGAAGTGTGCGCGAAGAAGTCAATTTTCATCCATTCGAATACAAGAATCTCAACTCTGATAATGGCTGGCCAAGCTTCCGTCGCAGCATCAGTTTTTATCATTATGGTCCTGCTTTCGGGCTAAGAGGGGCACTTGCTCCTATCGCGCGCTTTGTAATGCAATCAAGGAAGTTAAAGCTCAATTTATTTAAACAAGTTAAATTCGAAAGAGAGATTTGTCTTCTCGAATTTAACATCGGTTATCAGTTACTACTGATAAATTTTTAACATATTGGTTTGTTTTGTTCACGCATGCTTTTGACGTTGTGAAGTATCAGGAGCGTAAATACTCTTAAAAACGAAAAGCATTACGCCAAGAGGAAACCACATGAAAATACTTGAGTCCCCCTGCAGGCATTGAACTTAAAATCTTCACATCATGAGCCGAGTTCTTTGCCGACTGAGCTATCCAGGGCCGGGCGCCCGAACTGCTCTTCTTCCCTGCAAGGTCTATCACACATTATGTGTTTGGCAGGTTTGTCAGTATGATCAATCTTGCACACTATTTTTAAACTATGTGCTTTTGGTATAGTTTCTGCGTATTGCAAATAAAATATTTGGTATCCGATATACAATTCGCCCTTCCATCTTTTTGCAACTGAGTGGCACAATTAAATTCAAGGGGTATTTGAGCTTAAATTTTATTATTGGCGCAAACTCATTGAATGTGTAGGCTTTTCTATATTATATTTTATGGACTTGGGAAAGCTATTTTATCAAACGACAGTCTGCTCTCACTTTACTCTTGAGCGTTGTAAACAAATACATGTACAACTCGTACAGGGTGTTTTTGTTGGAGAACGTGGGAGCGAAGAACTGCCCTTTTACGAAAAGGGTAAGCGACTATACTAAATGTAATTATTTCTAGCTGTAAATTGTTTACTAAATAAAAATATTTGAAGCAGTAAAACAATATTTTGAGTTTATCCTTCTTTTTGAGGCAGATGAAATTAAAAATATACAACGTAAAATTAAAATAGAAATATTTATTTTAATAAAATTTGAGGGCGAACAGTTCAAAGCAGGAATGAGAGGTTGTGTGCATTATCCTGTTTAATATATTCCCCGAGGCTAATACCTGCAGACCCAGTTCTTCAGATTGGGATAACAGTATCGCATAACTTATAGTTTTGTCATCGCTTTTTCTTCAAAAATTGCAAATTGGCAAATACGAGAAATGAGAACATTGTTATAATATAACCCAAAGCAGTTTTATGTTTCTGCTGCATAGCTTTCGGTTAAATTTATATTAAGGATAATGAGTGCCAGCCGAGGAACGCAACTAAGCTTTGCACATGTGAACTTTTGAAGAACCGTCACGTAGCGCCATCCAAGAGTGATGTCTTTTGTTTGTATTAATTTCGATGTAATTTTGCCTGATTCCTCTCCTTTCAAGCTCTCTAAAAAATGTGAGCCATAATGCACTTAAAAAAAGACTTTAACAATTCAATATTTAAATTGTATGTGTTTTTGTAAGAACTTGAACGCGGAGGTCACAGAACAATGAAGATCTAAATCTCGATGTCGCTCACGTGCACGATTTAGTCGAGAGTAAATGTATGAATCATCCAATACAAGAGTGCAATGCAATTAACTTCCTGAAACGGTCTCTTCATGTGGTGAAATTAACATAGACGAATTACCCGAGTACAAATTTTATACAAGAAACAAAAGTGGTAGCGCCTTCTATCTCAAGAGTCCAATAACGCATAAAATGCGAAATATGAGGTGCCTTTTTTTTTCATTTGTCAACACACATACACGCATTCATATGTCTATTGCATAAAAACGAGTATATACATTAAGCAGGCACGCAAATACACGTGTATGCTTGTGGGTGGGACACTAACGTATTGGATAGTATATTATTACTCTCAAACAAAATAAGCTACTGTTATGCTTCCAACATAAAACAAATAATTTTTAACTTCCACGTTAAAAACATGTAAGTTAACCGAACAAGTTAAAAACTTTTTATATTTATGAAAATTTAAATCGCAAGATTAAAACGTTTACACAGAAAGACGCACCAAATTATATCCAATTTGGAAAAAAAAGGCAAGAGTTTTCAGATTTGGTTATGCGTCAAGGTTATTGCACCACCCTCTGACCTCCCTCTTAACAATCCGAAGTGATACGAAATTCCTAAGTTCATCTGGCAGTGTGTTATAACATTGTGGTTTATAGAAAAGCCGTTTAGCGTAATTCCTGAAAAATTATTGGCAGAACAAACATTATATTTTACTCAGGGTCGTTTGCTTTCCTAGTGGCTGCCTAAACGTGTGTTTGTTGTCAGTGTGTACAAATATAAATAAGCATACAATTTGATAAGTGGTAAGATACGTAGCGAACGCATCTTTAGGTCAATCTCGTGTTAGCGAATTTTGTTCAATACGCTGTGTTTTATGGGATGTTTCACAGAAAAGTATTTAATTTTCTAGTTCTATAACACGGGATATCTCCCTTGTCGTCCTTGTCGTCGTCTGTCGATACCTAAGTCTCGGGTTTCTGGCTAAAATGTTTGATATACATCAGATTACTTGCGTATCGTAGTATGGACTCCCCTATCCCCTGATATGTTTTATATCTAGTATGCGCATGGGCCATAAAACGAAGGCGGTATGTATAAACAGATACCGTTTGTAGGCGTCTCGTCAGGCAGTCGACATGCGCTCCGCCTGAGTGATGTTAATCGAAAAGGACGCCCAGATATGCTATAGATGACACACCTATTGAAAAAAACTTTTTACCGGAACTGCGTTTCCACTAAAAAATCTAGTTTACTGGACTATCGGACTTTTTGCATTTCCAGTAAAGCCGCAATTGATCGGAACTTACCGTGTTTTTATTTTTCTTTCGGACGTCAAATGAAGGCACTTACGAAGAAGACTGTGAACCGTGGGTGGTATATGTTTACCTTATGCTGGACGATTCGGTAACAATTAAAGTGGTTAGTCTATACAGACTTCAAGGTTCTATGTATTTATTTTAGAGAGTCGATACAAGTAAAACAATTTGCGCAGTTGTAGACGAAAGCAACCAGACCAAATTGGAACAACCGATTTCTTTGTCGCAAAAATATCTTTCTAGGTACTCATAATGCCGCTGGGTAAAATTCTAGATGCACGGTAGTTCAACTAATAAAACCGAGCAGGTGCACCACACAGACACACACACATGCTCTCAGTAGTAAGTTTAGCGAAAGCCAGAAAGGCGCGGAACGAACATCCGCCGCCGTTGAGAAATCACGGGCATAAGTCACGATGTCGTCCCTGATGTCGTCGCCGCGGGTGCACCAGGTGGACACATACGAATCCCAGACAAAAGCCCGCCGGACAGAGGCTCACCGGAAAGAAGCTATCCAGACAAAAGCTCACCGGACAAAAGCTCACCCGTTTTTTACAGACCCGGACAAAAGCTCACCAGGAGTAAATTTCATGTGTGTCTTAACGCGAGTGGGACAATTTAAGTGCATTCGTGCGAAACTAAAATACCACGATAAATTAAATCCGACAGGCGCATGGTATGTTGCTTAGAGTAAAACAAAGTTTATCGATTGGTTAGAATCAAATGCAGTCCCCCACTTGCTCCAGCATTCTTGGTAGTTCTGAGAGTACCGGTGATCCCTCGAAAATATTTTTCACACGATTCTGCAGGCGCATAGTGGTTTTTCACACCCGCTTCTCTTGGGCTTCACCTCTGCGGGCTTGTGTTAGTGCCGGGGTAACGAACGCCTGATTTTCCTGTGGGCATTCAACCAGCATCCAGACGCTTGGATGGGCGTGGCCAACAAACTTCTGGAACCCGGTATTCCATCCTGCGCAGGTGTATGTCCGGTCTTTATCTTCAAGAGTGGCGTCATACATATTCCACTGTTCTGGGGGAAACTCCAGTGGCGGTCGGCGCACAGTCAAAGGGAAGAAATCGCTCTAGGCGCCGCCGCAGAAGAATAATGGAAGGCGCCCTTGACATACGTGCAATCAAAATAGTCCTGCAGGTCGCCGGTGTCACCGGTAGACCTTTCAGGAATGTAGGTTAGTCCTTCGGGCACAAGCTGTGGAGGAAGGAACGCGAGCCTGTTTGAAATCCCGCACAGCTTTCTAAATTCGTCATCTGTTCAAAAGGCCTCGCTCCCGTTTCTTGAAATTATTTTTAAATCTTCGTAACTCAATGGTTTGTATATTAAATACAGTTTTGCTTCAGTTTCCTTTTCATAACACCCTGAGATGATTCTTGATTTCAAATACATTTGGGACGCGCAATGCCACAACAAATCTAATTTTTCTAGCCATTCATTTCAAATATTACCCTGAACCCCAAGCAAACAAATTTATTAGTAATAAAAAGACATTTTGCCTTACCTTTATTTTCTTGTTTAGCGCGACATAAGCACAATGGAAAAGCGAGGTTGACAAAGGGTGACTTCGCCTCTTCGGTCACTCTTCAAGTTAAAGAACTTCGTTTCACGAAGTTTCTTGGCCGTGGAACACGGGTGCTCCGGCATACCTTGAGTGAAGAAAGCTTGATCTTATCAGCTGCACTCAGTTTCAGTGACCTGAATTATGGTCCCAAATCGTTTCTTCTCTGCCTGATGTTGCCTATTTGTCGACGCCTTTGCATGGAATGGGATATAACCTATCCTAAAAATGGTGCCATCTCCATCGCGTCCACACTTCATCCAAGCCCGTGTTTCTCCTGGCGAAAAAAAATGAGGTGAGCATTTTTCTGTGTTAGTATAAAAACGGGCTAGCTTTGTCCGGTGAGCTCCTGTCCGGTGAGCTTTTGTCCGGTGTGCTTTTGTCCGGTGAGCTTTTGTCCAGTTACCGACACATACACGCTGTCAGTAGCACGCTTAGCGAAAGCATCGAGCGCGCAGAACGAACATCCGCCACTGTTGATAAATCACAGGGACACTCACGATGTCGTCCTTGATGGCGTCGCCACGGGTGCACCAGGCGGACACATACACACTGTCAGTAGCACGCTTCGCGAAAACATCGAACGCGCGGAACGAACATCCGCGGCGATTGAGAAATCACGTCACAGTCATGATGTCGTCCGTGATGTTGTCGCATCAGGTACACCAGGCGGACACATACACACTTTCAGTATTAAGCTTGGCGAAAACCACGAACGCGCGAAACGAACATCCGCCGCCGTTGAGAAATATTGGGCACCGTCTTTTTAGCTCGCTGGATGCTTCTGAAGCCGAACGGACAAATAGGCGTAAGAAGCAAGTCACTGAATTATATTTTCGTTTCATCCGCAACACCCAGCTGCTCCGGAAGTTACAGGTCGCACACATGAAACGAGAAGCCGAGACTGGGCGTCCGTTCCCGGCAGGCCGTTGCTCGTTGACGGACAAAGAAACTGGTTTTCTTCAAAAGAGTCAGCAAAACGGCCTTCTCGCATTTTCCCCATGAGCCTAATGCGAGGGAGAGAGGGTGCGTGGGGACTCGTCCCTGGTGCGTTCTAGGCACCATAATTACACACCGCTCCCGGCTCGTCTCGGCTTCCCCCTCCCCTCGCGTCGGCTTCGAGTGAAGTTGAGTAAACACGGAAGGGGGTCACCCGTTTCGGGTAACATTTCTAGCAAAACCGGGTCGTCGGGTAAACGAAAGTGGCTGCCGGTGACATTCCAGCGAAATCTGGAAACCCGCTGCCGGTGAAATTCCAGCGAAATCTGTTGGCCGGCAAGTAATCCAGCAAAGACTGGTAAACTACGCTGGATTCGGATGAAAACGGGTGAAACTGCCCGCCTTTTTGATCGTCAAAACAGTTCGCTGCACGCACTTCTTGCAGGATTGCAACGTCGTCCCGAGCTAAAACTCGCACTCACGAGAATGCCGCCCAACTTCTGTCGTACCTGCTCTGGCTTTTTTGCCTGTCGTAAATAGCAAGTTGCCGGTGATCGTTGCCCACCTTTTTGGATCATCAAAACAGTTCGCTGCACGGACCTCTTGCAGAACTGCGACGTCGTCTCGAGTTAAAACACGCACTCGCTAGAATGCCGCTGCATTGGTGGCCGCCATTTTAAAAAAAAAAAAGTCCCCCTGCTCGTCTTGGCTTCTTTGCCTTTAGCCGTTCCCCTTGCGTCGGCTTCCAGTGAAGTTCGGTGTCCGGCAAGCGAGAGTGGCTTCCGGTAGGATTCCAACGACGGGTAATCGAAAGTGGTTCTGGTAAAACTTCCAGCGAAAGTGATTGCCGGTAATATTTCTCCGAAGACTGGAAAACTACGCTGGTTTTTGGTGAAAATGAGTTAAAATTATCCCGTTTCCACCAAATGCTACTGACATTTTTGCCGGAATTTAACCGAAAGTGGCTCCGATAAAACGTCCAGCAAAATCCGGTGACTGAAATTGGTGGCCGGTAATTATTCCACTAAAAACAGGTAAACTACGCTGGGTTCTGGTGAAATTGAGTGGAGATGAACCCATTTCCACCGAATGTTACTGGACGTTTTTGCCTGGATTTTTCAATAGGGACGTATTCTGGTGGTGCGCACCTGCAGGTTTTACAAGTCGATAAGTGTAGGACTAAGGGGGCCGAGCATTTTTATAATTTTCTTCCGGTTAGGAAAACATGCTGGATTTGTTTATCAACGTTTACAAAAAAAAATGGTTGCTAGTGAACCACGTCATTTGTTGAAAAATGAAATTTTGAAACGCTGATGTAGCTTCGAATTCGTCATTTCCAGATAAAACTAAAGCGGTATCATTGGCGTATTGGAGGCCCGCGAGGAGAAGTGAAGCTTCCCAATTTTATTAACTTAGATATTTAAAAGAAGATGTTCTAAAATATATCCTTGGGAAACACCTTACCTAAGTGTCACTGACTTAACCTTGGCATACCCAATCTTTACTAGCTTTTGACACCCTAATAGTCTGTCAGAAAGTCATTGAATGGGCCTCTGAACCCAAGTGTTAATTTGTGTAGAAACAAATCATGTTAAATTGTGTCAATAGCCTTTTGCGCTCTAGAAAACGAGTGAGCATAAAGCTGTTACGAGCAATATTATTGTGGATATGATCGGACAGTTCTACGAGGAATGGTTGTGTGCCTGTGTTTTGGCGAGCGCCGTACTGGGAACTAAACAGAAAAGAATACTTCTCACAGAATTGCAGTTGCCACGGATAAACTACAAATGGGACTCTAATTCAACATGTCCTTTTCAATTTTTTTTAAAGATAGGCCCTAGAGCTGCAACTTTTAGGCAGCTGGGGATTAGCGGGGAGACTGGATTAATCTATTGATTCCGTAAGTTCAACTTTGCAGCTATATTGATCAAGATAGTTGCATTGGTTCCGTGACATTAACATTGATTCACTACAGGAACGATGGACTGGTGGACAAGTTTTTAGGATTAGGAGGTTTTAATCAAGAGCATTTCTTCATGAACACAAAAAAAAGACGAAGTGTTTTTTTTTTTGTTCGTTTGTCTCAATCTTTGTGGAACCGTGTATTATAACAGCATCAGGGTTGTGTTTTACAATTTACCTGAGGACATTAAAATTAGTGTTTTTTTGCCTTTGTAACTTTCAGTGCAGGTCGAACGATGACGGCCCACCAAGCTGCCCAGGATGTGACACGGGTGGTGATAAGTTTGAATACTGCATACAACAATAAACGCATGCAGCCTAAGATAATAAAAAGTTGAAATAATACTGTTGCCTGTATTGAAACTGTGTCAACAAAAAAAAAGTGTTCCTTTCGAGGCGCATGACTCAAAATATTTAAGTCTAAAATATTTGTCGATAAATTGTTTTTAACGTTGCATTATTTGTTCTCCGCAATCGCAAACGATTAAGTTATAGATCATAGATTGTTTTTGTATCTTAGACTTTTGAGGCACATGTATTTGCGAACAAGACAGCAAAGAATGTTCGTCCGACACAAATCAGGACACTAAAAGTATTGGAAGCATGTATTTAAACCTTTAAGGCGAAACCACATGTTACTAAATAGTTTACCGAAAACTAGAGCAAAGAATAAGATCAAAATAATGTATATCCTAATTTAATAAGGACAGTGATCGTGATTTAAGCAAGACTGGTTTTCCTGTAAGGAGTTAATTGAAGTTCCACGCAAAATAACCACGAGCAATATTTGAATGACCATTTATATTTTATGTTATTAATACCGTGTACATTTATTTATTTATTTATATTACCGAATTTAGACAATCACGAAAGAACAATTTACATCCAATTGAAGACTAACAAAACCAGTCGTCTTGTTAGCAAAACCATGACCCATGCGACCTTATACTAAAGCTAAATAAGAAAAGTAAGTTTCAGTGCGCACGTGCACACGACCGCACAATGACATATGCACTCAGATGGGTAGGCTCTGATAAACAAATTGAAGGATATGTCTAATGTGGACTTTGCATTGGCTAGTATAGCTGTTTTTTGCTTTCCATCTCCTTGCTGCCGCCCGTAAGACGATGAAATAGCATTGCGCACTTCAAAACAAAATTGAGATTGCTGAATGACGACCTCCAAACTGTGCTCCACTTCAGAGCACATTCTTAACCGTTGTTGAAATCTTTTTTCTCGTTGATTTGCGCATTTGGTGAGTCCTCAAAATCGCTAATATTCTGCGTGGAAGGCCAAGGTGGCTATGACCGTTTCAGATCCGTTTTCCCGAAGCTTCGGAAAACAGCTCAACCGGTTGCTTTAAAAAAGAAAAAAAAAAAACTGTTTGGGCCTGCCTTAAAAAAATTTTTTTTCTATATTAAAACATAACAAAATCTGTTGTTGTTGTTGTTGTTTTTCGTGTGTTAAAGCGATTAAAACGTTTTACTAACTAAATAAATCAATTAACTTTGTTGGCATTTTGGGGTACCTTCCTCAAATTTGATGTGTTTCTTTTTTTTTAGGCGGCTTATCTCTTTTTGAGAACCACAATTTTGTTTCAATATCTGTCGCATCCCCCCCCCCCCCCCCCCAATCACTTCTCAACTCGAGAACATAATCTTCATTTTAGTGTTCAGGCGAAAAACACTGCAAAACATAAGCAGATCTACTCTGTAAAAAAAAAAAAATCCCGTCAAATTACTGAAATTGCAGTTAATTTTTGATACCGGTACAATTTCCGTTGTCTTGCATAACGGTCACAGCATTAAATAGGTATTACGTGCATGACAGTAATGAGGCCCTACGGTTTTTGCCCGTAACTTGACCCGTAGAAGCATGGCAGAAAACCGTAACTCTCATGCACGTGATCCACAGATACGGGAATTGTTCCGGCATCAAAAATTAGCTGCCGTGTTGTCCGTAACTTGCGACGGCAAAAAACCGTAACACTTAATGACTGAGCTGCACGTGATGTGCAATGACGGAAATCGTTCCGGCATCGAAAATTAGCTGGCGTGTTGTCCGTAACTTGCAACGGCAAAATACCGTAAATCTCAATCACTGAGCTGTACGTGATGCGCGACCGACAGGAGTCGTTCCTAGATACAAAATTAGCAGGTGTGTTGTCCACACCTTGCAGCGACGGCCACAGACTGTTGAACTGCTAGCTGCAGTGACTTAACAAAACAGATGTCTAAGCGATCAATAAATATAGCGTTTTACTGCTTATTTATTGTTCACTGAGATATCCGTTGTGTTAAATCGCTGCAGCTAACAATTTAACAGGCTCTAGCCAATGCTGCAATGTGCGGACAACACGCCAGCTAATTTTTAATGTCGGAAGGATTCCCGTCGTCACGCATGACGTGCAACTCGGTGATTGAGAGTTACAGCATTCTGCCGCTGCAAGTTACAGACAACACGTAAACTAATTTTTAATGCGGGAACAATTCAAATGAAATATCTAGTGCCCAGGGAAAGTGACGAGGCTGCGGGCCCAAGTTAATTTCAGGACTTAATGCCAGCTGCGCATCCCAGAGGTTAACAGCTGCTTAAACAGTCGGTTACAAATTTCGAGGAAGTGCACACAAGATACAGTATGAAGTAAAACATGTTAATTCCTTTATTTTTAAGAAATAATTAGTGGGCCATGTCCAGCTTTCATGTGGAAGGCAATCTGTAATTTCCTGAGCAATCAACTCCATTTCAAGAATTACAGAACCTGGAATACAAAACAAGAAATGTGGAATGTTGTTAGGTTATGAACAGAATGTGATGACAGAATAAACCTCCCAATTTCCACAAACTATGAGTTACATGTAGGGGCATTGAAGGGGCCTCAGCTGAACTCTGGCGGGCACTAAACAGTGAAACCAACTCGTGACTTATGATATGAAACCATTTTAACAAGGGAAGTTAGATAAATGCCTTTGAAGACAGAATTTCCGCGTCCAATGAGTTACTTCAAGCCTTTTTTCCCTAATGATTATAATGCAATTAAATGCAAAGGGGCAAGCGAGCTGGACAAGAATGCGAAAATAATCCCTGGAGAAGGGGAACAAGAGGGACAGAGGACAAACACAAATCTCCAAACACAGCTAGGTGACTGGTGAGCGACCGAAAAAATCCGCCTGGTCGGGGTATCGAACCCGGGACCTCTCCATTACAGGTGGAGCGCTCTACCAATTAAGCTAACCAGGGGTTAGACATCAGTAGAGCAAACGGGTTAATTTTAGAAGTTACTGCCAGCTGTGCCTCCCAGACATAATTAAACACCGTGTTATTGGGGTTGTGCGAATATTCGGAATTTCGAACAGTAGTTTCAAATAATACATTATTCGATATTCGCTTTGGGAAGAACTGCACTATTTGTGTTTTTCTGAGCGTCGGTTGCGGCGGGCTAGTCCCGTTGAGTGCGTTTCTTACCGGGCACCGTTGCACTGCGGAGAAGCAATACCCGCTGAAGCGAACTCCCTGGGTGTTGCTTCTCCGCATTGCAACACTGCTCGGTAAAAAGCGCACTCAACAAGATAACCCGTAACGATAAACACATGGGAAAGTAGAAACATCGCGATTGCGTGCTTGGAAGAAGCATACATTGAACGAGGGGTGGTGCACGCGTGCCGGGTGTATTTGAAAATAAATGGAAACTTTGTGAATATGTATATCTACTTTGTAGTAAACGTTTCAAATTTAAACTGACTGTTATGCAAGAGTATACTATCTTAGGCGCCCTTACAACCTGCGTTCCTCATGCGCGATTCGTTCTTTTAGAGCGCTGCTCTTAGGCGCCCGTTTCCGGCTTGAGCGGCGTCGACGTCGCCGTAATCGCGTGCTGCATTATGGGAAGTTTCCTTAATGACGTCACGAGGCTTACCCTCGTGAGGGTTACGAGGGTTATCCTCACGAGGGCCACGAGCGTTACCCTCACAAGGGTTGCGAGGGTTAGTTACCCTCGAAAGGGCTCTTTCGAGGCTTACCCTCGAGGGTTATGCGAAAGGGCATAACCCTCGAGGATCACCCTCAAAGGGTCACAAGGGTTATGAGAGTTACCCTCACGAGGGTCACCCCGTGGCCTCAGGGACTCACCTATCCCTCAGTGCCCTTCCATCCTCCTCCTCAAGTGCTGCGCTCTAATCCGGCGTTATAGGAAATTTTAAACAGGTTTCATTTTTTTAACTCAAATTAACGAAAGATTAATTTATATAGCAAGATTTGTAAATTCACTCAATGGGCATCTCTATAGGATTCATTTTATGTCAAATCCATCGTTTACTTGCCATCCCAAGACATCAGAACTTCAGATGTCACAGTTCATAAATATAGATAGAACATACTTGGCTTATAAACGAACAAGTGAAACAACCTTCAGAAGTTTAGCTGGGTTTTCATCTAAGGATTATGCAATGATAGTAAAAAGCGTGAAAAAACTATTCGATATTCAAATTGAAAATATTCGGCCAATACCTCTATTCGCTTCCAACTCAAAATCATCTATTCGCAGAAGACTACGTGTTAGTAAGAAATTTCAAGCAAGTGCACGCAAGATGCAGTAGAAAGTGAAACGTGTTCATACCTTTATTCTTGAGAAATAATGAGTAGGCCACGTCCAGCTTTCATGTGGAAGGCAGTCTAACTTCCAGAGCAATCAAGTCCGCATGGAGAACTACAGAGCCTGGAGAAAAAAAAAAGTGGAGTGTGATTAGGTTATGAACAGAATGCGATGACACAATAAACCTCCCAATTTCAGCAAACTACGAGTTACATGTAAGCGCATTGCAGGAGCCTCATCTTAACTCTGGCGGGCACTACAGTGAAACCCACTTGTGACTTATGATAAGAAACCATTTTAAAAAGGGAAGTTTGAAAAATGCCTATGAAGACGGAATTGCCGCGTCCATTGAGTTTCTTCAAGCCTGTTGTCACGAGTTAATTTAAGAAATTTCTACCAACTGTGCCTTCCAGAGATAATTAAACACCGTGTTAGTAACACATTTCAAGCAAGTGCACATAAGATGCAGTACGAAGTACACCATGTTCATATCTTTATTCTTGAAATAATTAGTGGGCCACGTCCAACTTTCACGTGGAAAGCAATCTATAACTTCCTGAGCAATCAAGTTCATATGGGGAACTACAGAACCTGGAAAACAAAACAAAATATGTGGTATGTGATTAGGTTGTGAACAGAATCTGGTGACAGAACGAACCTTCCGATTGCTGCAAATTATGAGTTACACTTATAAGCGCAGTGCAGGAATCTCAGCTTAATTCTGGCAGACGCTAGACAGTGAAAGCAACTTGTGACTTATGCTACGAAACCATTTTAGCAAGGGAAGTTTGAAAAATGCTTTCGAAGATGGAATCGCCGCATTCACAGAGTTTCTTCAAGCCTGCTGTCGCAATTTAATTTCAGATGTTACTGCCAAGTGCACCTCCCAGAGATAAACAGGTGCTTGGACGCCGTGTTAGTAAGAAATTTCGAGGAAGTGCACACAAGATGCAGTAGGGAGTAAAACACGAGCATACCTTTATTCTTGAGAATTAATTAAGGGGTCATGTCCAGCTTTCATGTGGAAGGCAATCTTCATAACTTCCAGAGCAATCATGTCCATATGAACAACTACAAAACCTAGAAAAGAAAAAAAAATCTGGAATGTGTTTAGGTTCTGCATAGAATGTGATGACAAACTAAACTTCCCGATATCTGCAAACTATGAATTCCACGTAAGTGCACTGCAGGTGCCAGTGTGATTTAAGAAAGTGCACCTCCCAGAGATAAAGAGGTGTTTGAGCACCGTGTTAGTAAGAAATTGCGAGGAAGTGCACACAATATGCAGCAGGGAGTAAAACACGTGCATACCTTTATTCTTGAGAATTAATTAGTGGGTCACGTCCAGCCTTCATATGGAAGGCAATCATCATAACTTCCAGAGCAATCAAGTCCATATGAACAGCTACAGAACCTGGAAAAAAATGTGGAATGTGGTTAGGTTCTGAACAGAATGCGATGACAAACTAAACCTTCCGATATCAGCAAACTATGAGTTACAGTAAGTGCACTGCAGGTGCCAGTGTGATTTAAGAAAGTGCACCTCCCAGAGATAAACAAGTGCTTGAACACCATGTTAGTAAGAAATTTTGAGGAAGTGCACACAAGATGCAGCAGGCAGTAAAACACGTGGATACCTTTATTCTTGAAAATTAATTAGTGGGTCACATCCAGCCTTCATGTGGAAGGCAATCATCATAACTACCAGAGCAATCAAGTCCATATGAACAAATACAGAACCTGGAAAGAAAAAAAAATGTGTAATGTGATTAGGTTCTGAAAAGAATGCGATGAAAAACTAAACCTCCCGATATCTGCAAACTATGAGTTACACGTTAGTGCACTGCAGGTGCCAGTGTGATTTAAAAAAGCTGTAAACGCAAATGAAATTACTTTGGGCATGGACACAGAAATTAGGCAAGTTAGAGTATTTGTTACATGACAACACCTATTGGACATACAGGAAACATTGGAGAATATTTAAAACACCAATAATTACAAAACTTTTTTTTTAATGTTCGTCATTTTTATTTGGTGACCAGGATACCTTGACACAACTCCTAATGTGGTGACGGCAGCTCGTCCATAAACCACGTGACTCTGATTAAGACGTTGAACAATCTCTCTTTCGTTGTTCTCTACTCGTGTTCGCCACGCCACGCATGTCCGTTACTCAGGCTCTGTACCTGTTTCTTCCTCTTTCGTCTCCCTACACAAGTGAGATTTAATTTGAAGGAGCAAACTTTGCCAGATATTCCAACTGCCCAAAACTTGGGAGGGAAAAGTGGGATAAAGGAGCTTAGTTAAGGCGAAGGACGTTGGGCGCCTTCTGATTCATGCCTGGAAGTGCATACAAGAGATCTACGAGTGGCACCGCCTCGCCGCTTGGGACTGACTAGACACACTAAAGGGACAAGGCAGATGTCGTGACCGACGCCTGCAAACATGGCTGGCTCGCTGAATAGATGGACCCGAGGGTCCCGCAATTAATTAGGATTTTTGTGTGAAACTACTGCGTTTTTTGATAAACAAATTTGGCAGTTTTATAGTAACATGTAAAGGGCTTCAGTGACATACTTAGATTTAATTTTCTCTATTCCTGAAAACTCTAGAACCAGAATGCTAAAATAATTCCTACAGCTGTTGTTTGTTTTACACATACACATAAATTGTCTAGGTGTACGCAAAATAATGCTTAATCTATTTAGTAGGTCGTAATTATGGCCGCTACAAATTCTTGTCCCCCCCCCCTCAATAATGCATTCCACGAGAATGCCCTTGGGGGTAATGAACTTGAACTGAAGTAACTGCCATGAAACATTGTGTGGATTTTTATGGTGCTTCAACAACCAAAAGAGATCCATAAATGACCCTATTCCCCAATATAATTAGGATGAAAACCCATGGTGACTAAAATTGTAGTTTGGCTTGTTGATTCCGGTGTTCCGGTGCCGTCATGGAGGCGGGATGCTTACGGGTTCTCGCTCTTCAGTTTATGCAGGCCCTAGCCGTCTCTTGCGGCGCTGAGTTCACGCCCTTTTGGACTGACGAGTCATGGTACGACGAAAGACGCCCGGCGATCTCAACTTGTCAGCCAAGTCATTCCTCGATAGATTTGACGCTGCTACACCCGGTCTCGGCTTTCTTCAAACATCACGTCAAGCAACAGCGAGCGACATCATGTGACTACGAACTATTTAAGAGCCTGCTCTGCAGGCACCGGATGGGTTCCGGTGCCGTCATGGAGGCGGGATGCTTACGGGTTTTCGCTCTTCAAGTTGGTACACCTTACTTCCACGACACTGTCGTGCGTTACGCACAACCTTGTGACGCGGCACCGGGACCCTACTTTCTGTTCCTTTTGAAGTGTTCCTTTAAATGCGTTGTTGAAGGGCTCTCTTTGAAATGTCGGGTTGTTTTATCCCTGATCAAAAAACGCTTAATGCTGTCTGGCGACGTGGAAGAAAACCCCGGCCCGCTTACAGCGGAGCACCAACAGGATCTCCTTGATGCACTCCGTGTTTTACCGATGATTGATACAGCTGGGGCAGACAAAGGTACTTTCGGAATTGAAGGAGATCAAAGAAAATCAGCTGGTCGCAGAAGGGAAGCTTGCTGCACTTACAGCTCTTATTGGTGGGATTGAAAAAGAGCTACTGTCTGTAAAGGAAATGGACGGAGAGATACGTATTTTTAAGGAACAAAATGAAACCGTGACTGCGCAGCTTAGTTCACTGATGATGTAACAGGATGATCTAGAAAATATATCCCGAAGAAATAATCTGATTTTCTATGGGCTTCCAGATTCCGTCAACGAGACGTGGGGTGAGTCCGAACGAAGTGTTATATCGCTATGTAGCGATAGTCTCGAGATTCAAGTCGGTCCTTCGTCAATCGAACGCGCTCACAGAATTGGTCATTTTTATACAGCCAAAAATAGGCCGATCGTTGCTCAGTTCTATTCATTCAAAGATAAGCAGAACATTCTTTCTAACGCGCACAAACTGAAAGGCAGTTGCTTGTCTCTTAGCGAAGACTTTTCGTTACGTGTAAGATCGGAAAGGAAGAAACTTCTTGACTTTGCTAAGGAACATAATGAAAAATTTAAACTACGCTTTAATAGGCTTATCATGGGGACAAAGACGTTTACTTATGATACAACAATGGATCGTGTCGTCGAAAATATTCAATAGCACTCAAACACCCCGGTCAAATACCGCACAAGTAAGCCACAAGAACTTGATTTTATTGTTGTAAACTGTCACAGTATCAAGAATAAAACGGATGAGCTCGCCGACCTCAATACTGTTACTAATCCTGACATAGTTATAGGTACCGAGTCGTGGTTGGATGGCACTGTTTGCGACGCGGAAGTATTTCCCTCCAATTACAACGTCTATCGGAGGGATGGCGACGCTCATGGAGGTGGCGTTTTTGTACTTGTCAGCCGTCATATCAAAAGTATTGCGTTAAATTTCAATAACCCCTCCTGTGAAGCTGTCTGGTGCAGAATAGAACTGGCAAATGCAAAACAGCTAGCCGTTGGTTATTTTTACAGGTATCCTGGGGGCAGTGATACAAAGCCACTCAAGGCGTTATCCAATGCCTTGTCAGTGCTGACCTCTGATTACGTCGTCGTAGGTGGTGATTTTAATCTTCCCAAGATTGACTGGCAAGATAAACTTCTTGTTACACGGTGCAAATCTAACCTTCACACGACTACAGAATCCCTAATTATCAAAAACAGTCTTTATCAGTTCGTGAATGCTCCTACAAGATTTGGCGGGACAAGAGCATCTACTCTAGATCTTGTGTTTAGCAACCACTTTACGCTTGTACGTTTTGTTACAACAATTACGGGGATTAATGATCACGAGGTAGTGGTTGGTAGCATTCGCTGTGAACCACTTGATATTAAGAAACCGCCCTCGAGGAAAGTATTCTTTTATGATAGAGGAAATTTTGAAGGCCTCTCGAATAACCATCTTCTATCCTCCCAGAGTTTGAAGAATGCTCCTTACATATGAATATTAACAGTCTGTGGAATCTTTTCAAGAGCGAGCTTGCTGAATTGGTTGATCGTCATGTACTGTCCAAAATTGTCACTGGAAAACGTAGAGTTGATAAAACTTGGGTAAATAAAGAGCTGCGCTCACTTATCAATAAGAATCGTCGGCTGTATCAACGTTACCGCAAAACACAGCATGGTGACGTACTTGATCGGCTCGAGAGGACAGGCTCTTATTTAAAGATACAAATGAAAGAAGCAAAATCTTTTTTTTTATTTCCCTTAAAAAAAATTGGTGAGTAATCCAAAAGAAGTGTGGAAGTTTGTAAAATGTAATAGAAAAGACGAAGTTAGTATTCCCGCGATCTCTGACGGACAGGGCACTGTCTCTGACGATCACGAAAATGTGACATGTTTCAACGCGCATTTTCATTCAATCTTTTCACAACCATTAAACGGGGCTATGCCAGCCGCGGCGGAGTCTATCTCTGAGGTTATGCCCGACATTGTTATATCAGAAAACGGTGCTTTTTCTTTACTTTTGGATCTGAATCCGGGGGCTGCGCCCGGACCAGACGGTATTTCTAACCATGTTCTGAAGAATTGTGCCCGTGCATTGACCCCCTTTGTGGTTATACTGTTTAATAAGTCCTAAGAAGCCCGTGAACTCCCTTGTGAATGGAAGACAGCCAAATTTGTTCCAATACACAAATCCGGTGCTAAAGACAGTGTCATAAACTATAGGCCTATTTCACGCACCAGTGTATGCTGTAAAACCTTGGAACATATTATTTATTCTAACATTATGAAGCATCCTGAAGTTAACAAATTTTTCACACCTCACCAACATGGCTTTAGGTCTAGCCTTTCTTGTGTCACCCAGTTGAGTGAGTTCATCCACGATATTTTGGGTTCTTACGACAAAGGTTTACAGGTTGATTCTGTATTTTTGGATTTTTAGAAAGCTTTTGATACCGTTTCCCATGTTCTTCTTTTACGTAAGTTGTCATTTCTGGGGTTACCTACGTATGTTCTTGAGTGGCTAGAGAATTACTTATTAGACAGAAAACAGTGTGTCATTATTAACGGTGTAATGTCATCTTACGTCAACGTAGCCTCAGGGGTCCCACAAGGATCGGTCTTGGGGCCATTGCTCTTTCTCGTCTATATTAACGACATCACAAACAGAATAACGCCTAGTATAAAGGTTCATGCAGACGACTGTGTCATTTATCGTAGTGTCCAAGATGCATCAGATGTTGCGGCCCTCCAGTATGACTTGGATTTTGTCTTAGCGTGGTGTGACAAGTGGAAAATCAGTTTGAACAAAAAAAGTGTTGCTTTGTTAGTTTTACAAGAAAGCGTAAGCCTTATTTATCGAACTATCATCTAGGTCATCACTTTCCTGATCGCGTTAGCGATCTCAAGTACTTAGGTATATACTTTTCATCTGATCTGACCTGGAATAAGCACATAGACTACGTGACTAATAAATCAAGCGGTGTTCTAAACTTTATTAAACGCAATTTCAAAACTGCGCCAGTGTCCCTCAAGGAGGCGCTGTATATAACAAATGTGCGACCGATTTTGGAATACGCATGCGCAATATAGGACCCTCATTTTCAAAATTTAATTTATAATGTGGAACGGATCCAGAACCGGGCAGCTCGTTTTGTAAACAGAAACTATGATTTTCGTTCGAGCATCACTAACTTGAAAGGTTACTTAATTTGAGTCTCCTTTGCCAACGAAGAAAATTTGTACGGTTAAAGCTATTTTACGCTATTTATAATGACCGAACCGGAATCCATAAAAGTATGTATATGCAGGCTCCAAATTACGTATCAAGAAAAACGGATCACCAGATGAAAGTTCGAGAAATTAACTTCCGAACGGATGTTTTCGCCCACTCTTTTTTCCCCCATACTATTACCGAGTGCAACCGTCTAGACAGCTCAATTGTCAATTCTCCTGAAAACATGTTGTCCTCAGTTTTACAAAACTTTTGTTTCCAAAAGGTATCTGGAACTTCTATGTTATTTTAGGCTTTCTTGTTATATCACTTGTTTGTCATGTATTTTCTTTCATGTAACCCCCCTACAATAATGCCCCCTGGGCGATGTAGGTATGTGCATAAATAAAAATAAATAAATACGTCACATAGGAAACATAAAAAACAGGTACAAACAGAAGTGACTCGGCAAACAAAAGGATCACCCTCAGTGGAGGTTTCCTACCAGGAATTAAAAATAATACAGAAAACATAGAAGACAACTTAGATCCTATGGCACCACCTACCCCACATAAAATGAGTTTGTGTATTGACCAGAGAAGGGGAGCGGGAAAAAATGTTGGACGAGGAGACACCTCCAGGTGCATTGTGTGGTTGGAATAATATATGACTCGCTTTTGCATAGCCTATGCAGGTCAAGCAAAGCCCTATATCAAAGACAGCCCTCGGTGTCGTGTGAACATTTTTAAGTACAGTTACCAGATGCGGTTGCATGACAGAGTTCAACAAGATCAGATAACTGCAGGCTATCAGGATAGAATCACTAGGATATGTGGAAGCTGGTAAAATTTCGGCTCGTGACAACAACTGCTTCCTCGTCCGGTCCATCTCTTTGTTAAAAAAGGATCTCGATTACCTTCAACCAATAAACGAAAGCAAGCATCCTCAGCATTCATATAAGGTAGGTGGCACAGGGTGATTACTTGTTTTGTAGTATGTATCATAGAAATAAACCAGAGATGCAAATGGTGAACTGTGAACTTTTAAATAATGTGTCACTTCCATCATTTTTTTCTGGTTCTTTGAAAATCAAATTATTTACAATCTTTCTTATCTGAGCCACTCATATACAATTGAAAATGGAGGGAACCAGATTTGTGAACACACGAAGAAAAACTATTTTCCTCGTGCCGAACCACACTCCAAGTACAAATCTTGGCCAATAGAGTAGCCTACACTTGAAATAAAGTAGAGCTGTATCCTGCACGCCAAAAGATGCACAAAGGCGATGCCCAGTGTGATGCAGATGGGCGCTGTGGGAAGCTCTTCGAGTTCAACATTGGAGATGCGTGTTGCATTCTAAAAGTAAACATTGATGCAGTTGAACTTCAAACCGTATCATTATCTGAGAATGTTTCAAAGGCAAGAAAGCACAAGTGGCTAATGTTTCCATGCATTAACAGACAAAATGTAATCATCAGTGGTGAAACTTCCAAAAGAACTGCTTGTAGCAGTTATTGTAGCAAAAACATAGATTTTTTAGCACACATTTCTTTTCATTTATTTCACACTGTAAACTTAAGTACATGACATCCTGAAACCAAGAGCACATGCAACAAAAACGGCACAACCAAGTACTGGGGCAGGATACCACTAGCACACAATAGTTGCTTGAACGACGGCAAGCTGAAGTATTCAAATAGCGAACCTGCAGCAAAAAGATGTCCAAGCGCTCCATCATGGCTGTGGTAGCGTGCCTCGAATGACGGGCGCAGGATCCCGGCTTTTGTAGAGGCATCGTAGCTGAAGACCAGTGTTAGCAGGCTCCTAATGCTCCCAACTTGAAATCCATCAAGATGGGTCCCAGGAGCCACTGTTTTCCCGTGGTTGGCTCGAGAACGATCAATTTCGTGGCGTCCCCTGGTTCGTTCACCATGTGGGCCCCGTCATTGCTGGCGATGCTCAGAAGTAGTATAATTTGCAGCAAAAAGATGCGTGAGTGCTTTATCACGGCTTTGGTAGCGTGTCCTCCACATTTGAGCATTTGGAGCAGGCGATTCCGGTTTATCACATAGTAAAAAGCGATGCAAGTACTATAGAAATTCTTGCAGTTCCTCACAGTGCCATAAAGACTATTATAAGTGCAATTATGACACAGAATTATTCGCAGCAAAAAGATTGCTGTTGGAGGTGTTGTAATAAAAGGGGATAGAAAGCAAAGACACAGAACTTTGGCAATGACCTCATTGCCTTTATATCTTGATATAATTACTCAATCAGACCCATCTTCGACAACTGCAAAGCAACAAAACTATTTAAACATAGCGAATAAACCACACATGTCACAATAAGCATTTTTCCCTAAAATGAAAATAATGGGAGGAAGATTCATACGAGTGTTCCTCAAGTAATCGGTGCTACCGGAACAATGATTGACACCGCTTTTCCTCCCACGCAAGGCATCAATAATCGTTCCAGCCAATGAGAAGCTACTACAAAAGGGAAACTAAGGGTCGGACACTCTTCTATGAAAGTGGCCACTTTTTGCTCGAGCACATGTTTTAATAGTCGCTCTTACGTAGTCAAATAGAAGCGAGTAACTCGGGGTTCCTCAATTTCATGAAAGAACAAAATTGTTTTCGTCTATGGAATCTCACCGTGGGACGGAAGCGGCTTGTGTACCTCAGTCCTATTTATTATCGAGCGGTAATACATCATATCTGCTTAAAGTATTTAATGGATCATAGCGGCCAAAGCGGGTGGCATGTCGTCATCTGCTTCCCGCCAGCATCTAATTAAGAGCCTCAAGTAAGAGTGTGTTCAACTGCTAGATCACGGCATGTGTTTGTGGGCGCCATTAAATTGCAAAATTTTGCTGTTGGTTACGGGTCTACAGGTAGTTTTTCAACGTAAATCCGGTTATAAACAGATGCTTAAAGATTTTACGCGAAGCATAAAATGACACCTTTCTATAGACACCATTTTTGCTCCAATAGGTCAAGCATTTTTACACGCAGACTACTGTGTAATCCGCCAACTTCAACGCCGCCATGAAATTGCAAACACACTCAATGGTTTGTTGAACACACTCTTACGGCCCGTTCACACTCTTGCGACCGAGTACGACTGAGAGAGACGAGATCTCTTAAAACTTCTTAAATGTTTTTAGAATGACGGAACACACTGGCATTGCGGCGCCATCTATGCGGTGACCCTGGAACTGCATTTCACAAGAGCGAAGGTTTTGCGGGATTTCCGAGGTCAAATGTGCGTAATACCTATAGAAAGGCTCGTTTATAACGTTGACAAAAGTTTTTCGAGCCAAGAAAGAAAGGATAATGCGCGAGAAATAAAAAAATATGCCGGACCGCCGAGTTTACACTGCTTCCCAATAGATGGCGCCAGTGTGTTCTCCGGTTTAAGAAGTTTTAAGGAACCCAGGTTTAAGAGGTCGCAAGAGTGTGAACGGGCCTTTACTTGAGGCTCTCTAGCATGTAATGACGTCGGTGGTGCCATCCCGCGGTGTGTTATGCACACACGGCCGTTGTTCGCGCGGTAGGCCTACCTGACTGATCTCTAATACAGGGGCCTGGAAGGTGCTTAGCCTAGCTCGGAGTCGGGAGCGAATGAAGCCATCGGAAGTTCGATGCTTGTCACAGAAGTCGAGTGTTTGCTGGGTTTTATAGTGCATTTAGTTAATGTTTTGGTTCATGCTTTCTTGCATTTTTACGTGGGTTTTAATAATCCCTTTTAGTAATCAATCTTGCGAATGAGGCATTTGAACTTGGGGAGTGTACACTTAATCAACTAGAATCTCGAAATTCTCAGACATGAAATGGCTTCCAAGAAGACTTCTCGGGCCAGCATGAACTGTCATTGTGCGAAAAGCAGGCTCTCTTGATATAACAAAAGCAAATCAAGCGCCTTGGACACTGTTTGGACCACCGCTCGTAAGAGTGGGAAAGCCTGTCAAGGGCTCACTTCCGGGACAAGCCGCTTACTTCCGTTGGCTTCGTACCTGTTCGCTCAATGCGCCATCCAGCCCTCTAGTGGAGATTAGTGGCCTACCTCAAAACAAACTGCCTTAGACAAGAAATTTTTTTACACAAACTCACTGATCTCTATGACAATTGTTCGATCGCGCATCCCTACTCTGCGAGTGCGGCCACCAGACGGGAATCTTGCACGTCGAAAAATCGCGTTTTTGGAGCATTGCGGAGGCTGGCCGGCAGCGTGCTGAAGACAAGTTTTCTACTCATTCGCCGTCATTCGCCAAAAACGTTTTCTTTTTAAATCCCTGTGTAAGCCGGATACTTGCTGATGAGAACATGTGTGAATTTTTACGGAAGCGCAGTGCCGCAAGAAAAAGGCACAACTCGTCGAAAGCAACTTTCGACGGTCTTGCGGCATGATCAAAGCTCCCTTGACATGCCGAAGCGCCTAGTCTCTGTGCCTTTGCACGCTTGGATACTGATCAAGAATTGGTGCCGCGGAAAAGTTTTGAAGGTGTGTCGTGCATAGATGTGCTTGCATTTCATATCGGCTAAAGAGTTCTGCAGCATCCAGATGTTCAGGCGAGTTCCTATCAATAAGAGGGGGAAAGCAATCTGTACAGTTGCTCTTATCCACTATTAACCATGGCTGTGTTCAAAATCTATTCTAATAGGTCACATAGCAGCACAAATAGAGCAACGCTGTAGACAAAGGAGGGTTTTCGAAGGCAAAGGTAAAAGACGGCAAAAATTAAAATCTTTGAAACGTGGTCCATATGGTCGTGTGCAGTCTGTTGACCAATCACAATTAGGCGAGCCGTGCTCAAACGTCAAGTGAAATTAAGTAGGTGGAAAATGAGACACCGCTGATCACTGATGAGGAGCTGTTGTGCGCTGTATTCTCTGAACCGTCCAACAACGAAAAAAAGAAGTACACTCTCCGGCGATATGAAAGACTCACTCGGAGCGGGTGGCAGAGGCGGTGGCTGAGGGGGCGCTGCTCGCGCTTTTGGCAATTCCAAGTCCCTCGGAGGGGAGGTCTCACTCGGTGCTCAGCCGCGCCAGCTGGCGAGCCACGTCGAAAAAAATTGATAAAAGCGCCCGTGATAACGAGACTTCATTCGAGCCTGCTTTGCAATACTCCCAGGCATGCCGCGTAAGAAGCGCTCTCACGCCAAACCGAAATCAATATCTGTTAAGCACGTCTCGGTGCGGCTGGCGCAGCTGAGCACCGAGTTAGGCCTCCCCTCCGAGCGACATGGGATTGCCGAAAGCGCGCGCAGCGCCCCCCCTCAGCCACCGCCTCTGCCACGCGCTCCCAGTGGGTCTTTCATATTGCCGGAGAGTGTACCTTACCCTCCCCCCCCCCCCCCCTGTTCCGTCGCCACTTAGTTACAAATACAGTCGTCAGAGTAAAACAAATCACTGCTCCAGAGGCACATACGGCTACAGGCACATTGCACTCGCAAAACACATCCGCACGGTGTCGATTCTAGACCGGCATCCAAGCGTGCGAAGGCATAGAGACGCAGCGCTTCCGCGTGCCAAGGGAGCTTTGAACACGCCGCGAGACCGGCGAAACTTGCTTTCGACGATTTGTGGCTTTTTTCTGCGGCACTGCGCTTCCGTAAAAATTGTCACGTGCTCTCAACGGCAAGTCTCACGTCTTACATAAGGTTTTAAACAACTTCCTCGGTGAAGGACGACGAACGAGTAGAAACCGTGTCTTCCGCATGCTGCCGCCAGCCTCACCAACGCTCCAAAAGCGCGCTTTCTCAACATGCAAAAGTGCTGTCCGGTGGCCGCACTCGGGCTGCAGCGATCAAGCGGGGGTACGCGATCCAGCAATTGTCCTAAGCATCAGTGTATAAACTAGAGAAAACACGACATGCTCTTAAATTCAGGACGCGACAGCGCTCATTATGATTATTCAAGGAGCGCGGTTCAGTGTTTCATGTTAAAATCTGATTTCTCCGGTTCTTACCGCGCCCGAAAGCGACAGGGTGACGGCGCCCGAAAGCAAAAAAGGTACGAACAGAAAGAGTTCGGGAGAGCCCACTCAGCCCAGAGCAAACCAAACACCCATGGCGCTGAGCCCTGCGCCTGCACACGTCCATCGAGTCGAGACAGATGCGTGGATAGGTTTCCCTCGCGCAACTGAGTCGGGAAGCTAAAACAAATAATATTGCGCGTTTTCTGACTCAGCCCGCGCTATTGCGTTAAGTTACGCGTCTTTGATTCCTTCTGCACTTCGGTCATCTCGCAAGGCGCATGCGAAAATTAGCTAGCTTACCTTCTTAGTCCGGTTGAATGGTGACAGATGATCGCCGCGACAACGAAGAGAGCTGCCGCTCTCCCCGCCTGTGGTGGTTCACACGCGAGCGGGCGGACTCAGCGGCGCACAGCAAGTAAACATCACGTGACGGACAGTCGCCCCTCCAGCTCCTCTTGCTGGGATGTCTTCAACCGCGAGCTGAGTGCGCCGGCTTTCGGGTGGGTCTCCCTCCGCCGTTCAAAGAGATTTTCGCGTTCGCACGAATGGCACGTAACATGAGACTTCTGTCGACGAGAAAACTATTCCTAGAGAAAACGTGGCGTGTGTTATGTGTTTTTACTTTAAAAAGAAGGGAACACAGACCTGAACTAAGAAATATGTGAAGCCGTACATTTACGGACTCGTGCCGTCATGTCGCCTCTACGGCATTTTGCACGTGCGCGCCTCTCACGGCGCTTTTCAGTTGTGAAAAAGGCTGTTAACTTACGGGTTTTTTACAGTGTAGATTCAAGTGTATTTTCTTAGATTGCTGTAACTTCAAATGTTTTTTTATGGACCTTTTGTCTAATTAGCGAAGCGTAAAAAAATAAAAATTCCGGGAACGTAAGCGCACGCGCTGCATCTCTGGCGTCTGTACCAATAACTGTTCGAAGGCAAAAATATAAAAAAGTCCTTTTTGCACGTGCATTTCACAGCGATTTATTTTGACTTTTTCCTTAGAATATTGAAGTACATAAGTTCTAGCGCGTAGCGTGCGTGCACCCACCTTCGCGGCGTTCTCGTTGGTAGTTGGATAATTTAGCGAATGGTCTATGCCGGATAGTCCACTTTGATTTTTCTGGAAGGGCAATGAACTTTGGTGCGTCTTCTACACTGTTAGCAAAAATAACACGCCCAGACGTGTAAACCGTTGTCCCATAGCGGACACGTCGAAACGTGTTCATTCTACACGGAGCCATCTGTGTTTTTCGTCTACACATGAGGTGCTGTGTAAAGTTAACACGCTACACCGTGTTTGCCTTCCGAGAAGCACGGTTCAACGTGTTCCTTATGAAACATGGCGGCCAGCAGCCGAGAACAGGCGAGGGACGAGCCCAGCCAGCCGCGCCTTTCAGCCGAACTGAAAGCATACAGGACGCGTTCGTTCTCGTTCGATGTCTTTTATGCACAGTAAACAGTCTCCGAGCGACGGACGTAGCTACGTGCAAAGGTACCTACGTGCATCGTCGGCGGTCGGTGGCGTCGGCAGCTACGACAAAACCGCTAGAGAAAAACAAAAACAAAAAAAAAAACAATATTGAACTTAAATGGATAAATAGCTATAGCAAACTCTTGTAATCGGGCGGTAACTTGCGCCACCTAGTGCGATTTCTAGCAACCAATGAAAAAAAAAGCAGGAGTCGGTTAATACGCTAGGAACTATCACGAGTAGACTGCTACTCTCATACATCACAGACAACACGAGCACCACGTAGGACACAGCAGCGACACATACACAAACACAACACCGACCCTACGCCCGACACTTCCTACTAACAACGGACTCTCCCCGCGGCGTATATATGCTTGACATGTACGGGTGAGCTCTTTGGTCGCTGATCGTTACCGATTTATAGAAGAAAACACAAAACACGGCACAATGGACAGCCGTATGTAAGAACTGTTTGCATTTAAAAAGTATGGAGACAAAATCTGTAAAATTAGTCCTTTGCAAAAAAACAACGATGTACTAACAATAAATCTTAAACCAGCCATGAAAAAGTTTAAAGTTTTGTTATTTTCATGCTCGACCAGTGTTATGAGCAGTCCGACTCGCTTGAATCAGATAGAAAAACAAATGATTGGGATTTTATCAGTACGTATTCAATAATCAATGGAAATTATACTTGCGCAAAGCATTTTTTATATATATTATTGTGAAGGACATCCGCCCAACACTTCACTTCCGCTAGTTGTAGTACGCGTACGGGAGCAGACGCCTTCACTTTTGGGGCGTTTTGATGCAGATTGTTGTCGTATGTCGTGTTGGTGTCGAGCGAAGCGGTGAGGCTTGGGAGTTTGTGACCGGTGTTATTCGTGATCATTAATGTGGCGCTGATGCGTTTTTTTTTTTTGTTTTTTTTTTTTTAAATATTTCTATATAGCCACATTGAAAATTCACGAGCCCGTGGCACTGAATTATGCTAAAATCGCGAGCTCCTTCTCTGTTGACGTCGTTTTTCTGGTAGCACTCGTGGATACTGCAAGCGTTTAAACAGTGCACAGTCTCGCCTACATCCGCGGTGACGTAATCGACCTGTTGAAACTTATTGCTTGCGTCATTTTGGAGTACGCAAGGCAATTATCTCGCTGCTCTGGTTTCGGTTATACAAGCAAGGCAAAACGCTCGTAGTTCCCGCCCTCAGTACACGTTGGACATCTTCCACACTTTGACACTGGATAACTGGATGAACGAGGATTTACATTTACTTCAGAGGTCACACTCGCCGCTTCCTCACCGTCGAGCAGCAGGATCAGCTGGCGACAAGCCGCGACTGAAAGGCTCGAGCATCAACAGCCCAAGTGCACTCGGTGCCGATGCGGGCGATGCGGGTTTCTGTCAACCGCTAGCCCAGCACAGACCGTGACCGTTCCAGCTCTTCGTCATGACGCGGTGTTGCAGAAAGCAGCGTATAATACCACTACACGGACCACCTAAGCGAACGCACTGTTATCGTAAATCTTGGCTTCTGATTGCGCCTAAATTTGTAAATAATCTTATTCTTTTTTCTGGAGACGCAAACGAAGGGCATAACAAAATCGTTTGCATATTCCGCATACCTCGCAAAAGCATCAGTCACCTTGCGAGAAGCGCAAAACGCGGTGTCCGCACCGTCCTGACTTCCCAGTCTTTTACCTGCTTTAGAGCAGTTTGTACCTGTTAGTAGGTATGTCTACTGAAACTGCAACTTGAAACTTGGGGCAGTGCCAGAGGGGAAAGAGACAAATTCGGGCCTCTTCCCAATGTAAAGAAAAACCACTATGTTCTCTGCGTAAAAAAATGGTCTCAGTTCATGCATCTGTGGGCAGGTAGAAAATCTTGCCCTAGTTTATTCACACCGCATGATGAGCGCAACAAACTCACACGAGTCACACGAGATTTACAGGAAAACATCGGTGGTGACTTAAGTTTCCCTGAAATTCTGTATAACCGGTCGTTTGCGGGACCGAATCATCTACTCGAGCGGTGTGCGTCGCTGTGCGAACACGTCGCTGTGCAAATGCAGTCTAACGACACGAAGCATAGAAACGGCAGATTTAGGGAAACTATCCGAAGTCCCTTGTTCAATTAAAACGACGTAATTTTGTTGAAAACGTCCGCAGCATTTTACTCACGGTATGCGTCGGGAATCTTCGACATTTTGAAACGGAACGAAGGAAGATTTACTTTTAAGAACGCTCGCTGCGTCCTCTCCGACCAGCTGGACCGGATCAGCTGACGACGACGGAGCTAAACCCGCCAAACGCAACCCCACAACAACCAATATGAGCTCCGCGTTAGTGCGGGTTTCTACCTACAAGCACCGCACCACACACCACGAACGTTTCGGCCCTTTCTCGCATCGCCGTGTTGCCCCAAACAGAACGAGATCGCCGAAGAACGCTGCACTGTCGTGAACCTTGGCTTGTGGTTGCGCACTCGTGGACCCTGTGACTCCCCTCGCTTTCAAAGCACACACGACGAATGGTACTTTCCGTCTTCCGGGAACATCACAGGGGCACTTTTCCGGTCACGTCTTCACTATCTGCTCGCAAACTGCGAAGCTCTATGCGAAGCTTCTTGCGTCCCGTCAAACCAAAACAATAGCGGCTGCCAGAAATTTCTCCGGTCAAACAAAAAGAACGAAAGCCAATTGGCTCTTGCTTCCACCGTACATCGAATTTGCGCTTGCGCCATGGCCAGATCGGCCAGATCGCTTGCAGTTGAAGCAGTTGAAGCGTTGAAGGTTGAAGCAAAAACGAAACCAACTGCAATGTCACGTGTTCACATCGAAGACACGCTTTTTATATCCATTTTAACTGTTTTGAACGAATAATTGGACCCATGACTTTATTTGTGGTGTGTAAGAAACTATTATCAAGAGCCCTAAACTAAATGCAAACATGGGCGACATGAGGGAAGCCGCATTGCCATCGACCAGAAAATGGCGGCGAGCCACGGTAAGCGCGGGTTTCGCCAACGTCCCGCGACATGGCGTAATTGCTGTTGGTGCTTATCTGTTTCCGAGACATGTTTCTTTCCGCGGCATTTGTCTCGACGGTCCTTTCTAAGTGTGTCCCCAAGCATTCCGGTGCTTCGATAGCCGGCAATGCCGCGGTCGTCGCCGGAGGCGATGCGTGTTATCGAGGTCGGCTACACGGTTATGCATGTATGACCGAACCAAAACACGTTTTATACAACCTCGCATGATATCTGAACGTATTATCCGTTACTCATCGTGTAAATTTATGGTGATTTGTGTAAATAGCGTGTTTTTCACCCCATATATTCACCAAATACACGGCACTTGCTAACAGTGTAGTAGCGACGTCTGGCTCGGGCTTCAGGCTATTCGCGGTCTACTTGCACGGTTAGGTCTTCGAATTCTTTCAAGTCGCACTTGTTCTGCCGTGCTCGGGGGAAAAAAAACTGTGTTCAAGGCTTCTCGAGTGTGTAAAACGAAAATAGCATGTGGTAATGGACCCAGCGATTCTACCACCACACACGACGACAGCCGACCATGGACTGTAACTTTCCAGAATACCAAAGATTGATTAGATAGGTGACAAACGACTAGACCAGGGCATCTGCGTCAATAATACAACACTGACTGAGGAACTTTTATCGTGACCAGTAGGGAAAAGAAATTGCTTTACTGTGTAACTGTGCGAATAAACCGTCTCCTTCGGTGTTTCGACGACTGTCGTGAACGAAGCGGGCTCAAACGAATGTTCGATCATTTTCATGGCGTTGAACTACAAAGACTGTATTCTGTGAGACTGCAAGTCTATGCCAGTATAAATTACAAGGTTAGACACCATAATCTAGGACGGCACGAGAACAATCGGGTTCAAGGCGGATCTTCGGTACGTCGCACAAGCAAAGTGAGCCTCCGGTCATTTTGGCAAAGCGGCACGACTGCACACTGCAAGGCACCACTTACGGAATTTCAGTAGCTAAACAGGGTATCCAAATATATAGCACACGGCTCACTGCAACTCAGGGAGATCCAGATGGTCACCGAGATAGAAAATACGCTGGGTAAAACTGCATTCTTGAGATACCCGCATCGATCCGAGGTCCGAGCACCGCAAGCCTAATCTGTCTTTCGCGGCATTATAAGAGACTGTCGGTATTGAAATGTGTTATTAAAATTCCTCCGTATTTACACATGATAGCTACATAAAATACCAAGCAAAAATCCGAGGTCAGATTTGACCGGCTTCACATTGCGGCTACCGCATCTCAGATGTACTTGTTCAGACAAACGATACCGAGCAATACATACGACAATCTCCGGCTCTGCTACTGACAGCCACTCCCTGAGTGATGCCATCTTGCCTGTGACGTCATGTATTTCATTAAGCAACTCGACGTGTAGCGACATTTGTTCACGAACACGGCGGCCTAAGGATCGGGTACCTAGTGTGTATGGACCGGAGCCTCGGTTTATCACTCTGAACTCCTCTACCTCGTTGGCCTTTAGAGCTGATGCGTACATTCAACAGCAGCACTCTATACAAATTTACAAACAAATTTATTCCTTAGTTTCACATGTGGTTTCAATATTATTCATTGTGTTGAAAATGTCAAAACTCTGGGTGTATTTTTTTCCTTTAACATGTCCTGGTCTGAACATGTTAAATATGTTCGTACGAAACTTTCAAAACTAGTTGGAGTAATAAAGAAATATAGAAACATTTTACCTACCAATTTTTCCCGGTCTTAGGATACGCGCATCTGATATGGGGATCCACTGGTTTAACCAACTTAAAATTGCTCCACGTGCTGCAGAAAAAGCTCTTCGTACAATAGCCAATGTTCCTACGAACTCACCATCATTGCCTCTCTTTGATAAATTTTCCATAACCGACGTATCAAAACATTACAGTCAACGCTTAATATTAACGTACCAATCGGCCCTAAAATGTAAATCCGAAACATTTCTGAACCTCGCTGACCTTTATTTGCAAATTTCAATTTATCAAACCCGTCAAATACATCCATGGCAAATACCAAGATCACGTACGAACCTTGGACATCAAAGAATTAAACACGCACTTCCTCACATACTAAATCATATCGCATGGCTAGAAATTGATATCACTTCACCTAATGAAAATAGCATCGTTAACATTGTATAAAAAAATGCACATTCTATGATTTATTAAAATTGTATAAAATGCACATTGTATTGTTTCTTTTAGATTTATTTGTTTATTAGATGATTTATTGTGGCGTTGTCTGCCATGTAGGGGAGCCAGGGGCTCGTCAAGCTGCATATAAGCAGCTTTTTCTCTTGGTATCCCCCATCATGTGATGGAAATTAAAAGTTGATTTGTTGTTGTAAAGAGTTAAGCTAGCGCTCTCTGATAATGTGTGCAGGCGACGCTCATAGAAATGGCTGGGACGAATATTTTCCAGCTGTATAATTTACTGGCCACCATACCATATTTAATTGACCCAATTGCTTTGACGTTATGATTAAAGACAAATATATGTTTCTGAGTTGAAAACTTGCAGAGGGAATAAGGTATAATGCTCTCCTCTTTGTAGCGTTCGGTATCCCATGGGAACCAATACCTAACCCACTATTCTTCCTGACCTGTAACGTCACTCTGTACTAACATCTGCATAAAATCGGACACTTCTCATATAGGTTTGTAATTAATCGTTTCATAAGTTTTATTCCGTCAACTCTATAGACAAGAAAGGCATTGACACACGCTTTGTCATGAATACATCTTAGTATATAGCTAAAACCAGCTATGAATCTTCGATATACAGCATTGCAAAACCGAAAATTGCTTTCGAGATATAGAAAATTTTAAATCCAGAATTGTTGCATTGAGTTCTAGATTTCGGCTCTCCTGAGCTGGTTTCAACTCAATTGTATCTCACGTATCGGCGTGATCCACATGATCCTTCAGATTCGCGGATATGTTCTTGAACTATGCCTGTCGTTTTCGCCGTAAAGTAATGCTGAATAGAGATTTGGAGCTAAGGAAACAATGCTGGAGAGATAGGCAGGTCCCTGCAAAACCGGAAAACATCACTCATGCTGCGATATTTTTTAACGAATGGCCGTATTTTGGAAAAGTGCTTGTTTCAATATACCGACGTGGCGGACGAGAAATGTCACGTCACGATTCTCATTCAGCCTATTCTTCGTTTCGTCCCGTCGAGCTAATGAACCAAAGCGATGAGGACAGATGCGGTCTCTTCCCATCATTCTCAACTCTTCCAAGAGTATCGTGACGTCAGATTCCTTGCTTGATTTTTTTCCAAATACACGCATCTGTTCGAGCTTACAATGTATGCGCGATGTTTTGGAAATCGTATCGTCCAGTTCAACGGTTCTGCGGCCTTATTTAGCAAAATCGTAATCTCAGTTGAGAATCTCTTTAAATATCGAAGATTATATGCCCGAGAAACTTTGACCCCACATTTGTTTGGGAAAGTGTACGCAGATCAATTATGGTTGTTCGAAACACCTAGACTTAAACATTTTTCGCTGCAGGAGAACCGCGCCCAGCCAGTTTCTGTGCTTTTCCTAAAAACTGTGAAACGGGGTTGTCGAAATGTCACGCAATTCGCTGAGAGATCTGCCACATGTTTGCCCCATAATGTTTACAACGTTGCATCATTTCGCCTTATGTGACCTTTTATGAAAGGGCGATGATTGTTTACTGAATAATCGGTTCTCCAATTGATATATTTTTTTCTTAATCGTGACCTTTATATATTGGTTGTCGCCGCCCTCAAAACATTCGCTTGCGTATGTATGTGTTTACGTTGCTTTTCTAACGTCAAACCTGCAAGACAACAAAGACGTGGTCGATAGTCGGTTGTTTACAACAACAAGAAAATTCACCAAACTGCGCATATTGCCTTCTACAGACGCCTTTCCCAGTAGCGTAAAGCTCCGCAGATTCTAATAAAAATCAACGCAGTCGCCCCAGTCTCTTTACGCTCAACAATACAAATTGTTCCTCAGTTTCGAAATAGTCTAGAATGTCAGGGTTTGGAAAAGGACGTTTTTTTATGGATTGCAGCACGTGTCAGTGTTTTCTGGTTAAGTATGGATATAAAGGAATATAAAAATATGCTGAAACATCTGTTACGTCTACCGCTTTCTTTTACATACTCTCATTAGTTTGAGAGGCGAGCAGGTCACCGCAATATAAAAACTGTGGGTTGAATAAATAAACATTCTGCTAAGAGCAGCAATGCAAGTGTGTTTGACAAGAAAATAATGGTGCAAGTTTTCAAAGTAATAAAATAAAAACAATATCTTTTTCTAGAGTTTTTTTCATATTCGATTTCAGTCAGTGTTTATCTAGATAAAATATGAAATATATATATATATATATATATATATATATGTGTGTGTGTGTGTGTGTGTGCGTTTGTGTGTGTTCGTGGGTGTGTGCGTGTGCGCGCGCGTGTGTGTGTGTGTGTCTGTGTGTGTGTGTCTGCGTGTGTGTGTGTGTGTGTGTGTGTGTGTTTGCTTGCTTGCTTGCTTGCGTGGGTACGTGTTTGTGGAGGAAAGCCACGATGCTGGTTAAGCTCTCCGCGATGTGCTGGCTCGGAAATCCGTCAAGCAAGTGTTGTCAACATTTATGGCGAGAAAGTTGTCGAGCGAATGCACAAATCTTTTTGTAACAAACATCGAGAATACATGTAGTAAGCCCTATCGGAGGAGAGCTATCTTGGCATACGGTAACTTCTCTTTTTATAACAGGTTTCTTTTTAATACGAATCTGTAAAACATAACAAAACACCCCATCCTTCAAACCCCCTACGGCCTGTCTCTCCCATCTCTCCACCTCACCCACCCCTGCCCCTGATAAGAAATACATTTTAACTGCCAAAAGAAAACGCTCAGTGTTCGCACAACTATGGCGCCAGCGGTATTTACCTTATTCGCAGGTTTCAAATCTAAACGTCATCTTAGTCAAAATGACTAGGTCATTTTCTGAAATTTTCTATGGAAAAATTGCGCCCATTATTAACTTTTTCCGCTATTTAGCCTAATAGATCGCGGTTTTTTGTCGATCACAATTCTTCCACTGAAATATTTCGAAAATTGATAATAGGACTTTAATAAGATAATGGCGTATTCTGATAGTTTGCCACGTGGTTTGCACAGCTCTCACTTGAGTTTAGATGAGTCTTCGACAAGGCGTAGTTGAAGTTTTTTTAATTAAAAGTATAAAATGCTTTTTTGGACACCTTGCATAACATTTGCTTTGGCGAAGACAAAACAAATTTTACCATAATTCTGGAAGACAAAAAAGGAACCTATTTCGGGTAGCAATGTGCTTGCAAGCCATGGCAGACGTTAGAAAATGAAGGAAAAAAACATTCGTTAAATGTTTAGGTATATTTCCGAATTTTTTAAGGAAACAATTAGGCCTATTCCTAACTTTTCCCCCAATTTAGCCTCAACGAATCGTGGTGTTTGGTTGATATCTTTATTCTGATAGTTTAACACGCGGTTTGGACAGCTATCATTTGAGCCTAAAAGGAGCCTTCGACAATGCGTAGTATAAGTTTTTTAATTAAAAGCGTTAAACACTTTTTTTGCAAATCCTGCATAACAGGTGCTTTAGCACAGGCAAAAAAAATTCTACTAGTATGTTGGAAGACAAAAATAGGAGGCTATATCGGTAAACGAAGTGCTTGCTAGCTACAGCATATGTTAAAAATGCAAAACAAAAAGCTTTTCTCTAATGTATAGATCCTTTTTTGAAATTTTTTAAGAGAACAATTGCGCAAATTCTTAATGTTTTCCGCCATTTGGCCTCATAAAATTGTGGTCTTTTGTCGACCACGATATTTCCACTGAAATCGTTCGAAAATTGATAATCATTTTTTAATCAGATAATGGTTTTTTGAACAGATATTATTTGAAGGTCAGATGATCCTTCGACAGTGCGTAATATATGTATTTTTTAATCAAAAGCATTAAACCTTTTTTGGACATCGGCATAACAGGTGCTTTAGCAAAGACACTATAAACGCTTTACCTGTATGTTGGAAGACAATTAAGAAAGCTAATTCGGAGAACAAAGTGCCTGATAGCCAGGGCAGACGTTAGAAGATGCAAAAAAAAAGACACCCTATTGAAAAATCCACCAGACCGGTTTGGTGTGTCCTAGTGTTTTCTAACGTAAACATCAGACCGGCCTGGTGTGTTCTGGTGCGCACATCAGACCAGCCTAACGTGTTCTGTTGTCCCCATCAGAACACGTTAGGCTGGTTTGGTGTGCCCATCACAGCATCCTAGTGTGGTCTGATGTGCACATCAAAACACACCAGGCTGGTCTGATGTGCACAACACAGCACACCAGAATGGCCTGATGTGCACACTACGCCACACCAGACTGGTCTAATGTCCACACCAAGGCACACTAAACTGGCCTGACATGCACACCAGGGTGCCTCTGGTGAGCACACATTACGGATATATGTATGGTATTGAATGAAAACATATTTTCTTGTAAAATTAAATAAGATGTACAGAGCTCAAACACCACATTTGATTTTATAAGGTGCTTAATTGAAGGGGCGATGCAACGATTCACTTCGAATAATATGTACTTGGCGTAAGCATGTTGGCACAGTGTAACAAACGTTTACCTATATGCAACAGCCTGATGGAAAGAATACAGGTTTGTCTCGTCAACAATCGTCAGCAGCTTGTCATCAATGAAAACTTGAAAATATTTCAGTCGGCATTTGACATCATCAGAGGCCGTAAACATGGGTTCCGCAGGCTCCAGAAAACACCGGTCTTCTTTTCCCCAGTCAAGAACTTGCGGCGGTGACTTTTGCTTCTTTCTTGACGTTGACAGAAGTGGACAGGCGGGCGTTCTGCCTTCAGTTTCGTTATCGCTTGGAAGTTCTGTTGTTAGGCCCTTCGTTGGCAAGTTCTCCTCGTCACTGTCACTCACTTCACTATCACTAGGTCCCGCATCAGACACTGTTCCACTTTCTGGAATCAAAACCACACAGGGACGATCGCGACACCGTGTCTGGTAGAAAGATCCTGATGGAATTTCCTTCGGGCAGCAGTAGAATACGAAGCCTACAAGAAAAGAGCACCACGTCAAATTCTACCAGAAAACAGGGATGTACTAAACCACGCCAAACAGGAAGCTTTCTCCCGACAATTAAAGCCGATTCCTCGTGCACAGGTATGTAAAATTCAGAGTGAACGCCCGCCCCTAAAGGAAACTACTGAAACACTGCCAAATCTAAGCACGGAACGGAACACCACAGAAATCACAGAGCTACTATGCGACTCCTCTCTTAAGACAGTTTCACATGCAGCAACTGTGCGAAAAAAAAAAAAAATCGGTGCGACAGCCGACGCAGCGAGTGCGATCGCAATGTTTGGTTTCACATGCTCCAACAACCGCGCGATTTCTGTCGGAGCGGCTGGCGCTTCGGACACGGACGCGACGCGTTTCACTTTGTCTAAAATACAACAAAAACGTCTTAATACGCATAGATGTTTTAGGAATGCAATATGTAACCAGAAATTTATAATAACGAAGCATTAAATCAGAAGCTTTTATGTGCCTACATTTATTTTCGCGGATGAAAGCTGGCTAATGAACGGCTGATTGACAAAAAGCGATCGCACCGGCTCTGCGGCAAAATACCAACTTGGTGGAAACCAGTTGCAGAGCCGCTGCGACAGTGCGACTGCGATTTTAATCGCACATATACTAGAAATCGCACCGATTTCGGGCGAGAATCAGAGCAAGTGAAAGAGCCTTCGCATATCTACTATGTACTTTTTTTTCCCCCGACCTTCATACGTTTCAGGGTAAAATACGTCAGCGCTATGGAATCCAGAACTTGTAAAAATTCAAAATTAGCATATTTCAGAGCAAAGTACTGCTTACCTTTGTAACAGCAGGTCGAAGTGCGTAGCACGGCGTGGACGATACGCATCTTGGGCGCCGCCATGCACGTCGCAGCCGACGGAGCGACGGAGTATCTGCAAACCCCTCGCGGCGAAAAGTCGAGACCGCGAAACCGAAACCAGAAAATGTATTTCCTAAGATACGTTAAACATTTTGCATGAGTATTGCTTTGGGTCCCAAAAACACTATTTATATATTGAATGTGTCCTAAAAATACACAAACATTTTTTTAAAGTACCTAAAAGGGTTAATAAAAATAAAAACGAAAGGAAAACTTTAGTGTTGCTAGAAGTGCTAGGAATCGTCGGCGGCGTCTGTGCACACTGGGCAATTTGCCCCGCCAGCGAGCTGCTGAGCGCGAAAGAAAAAACGGTCGTGGGAGAAAAGGTAAGTATTAAGGATATTTCTTTGTTTCTTTTTGTGCTTGCTGCATTACCATGTGGGGATTTCGCATTATTAGGTCTGCTGAGTCACTTGTAGCTTTATTTTCAGTGAACGATTCGAGCCTGAATGTATAGCTTTACAGAAGAAAAATTTCCGGGCGGCTATCAGTTCGAAAGTCTTTGTTACCCAGCATTGCTAGCCGGCAAGCATATTCTAGAGTTGTCATTTGGACACCAGTTTGAGTTGTCTTCACCACTTGTGGGGTCTCTCTGTAATAATCGCCGCGCGGTCGGCATGTGCTTCGCTCGTCTCCCAGGGAGTGACACAATACAACGAGAAGATTGCGAATCGGTTTACTATACTTCCCAGTTGTCCGTCTTCGAGAGCCGGCACTGCGGCCCGCCGAGCCGGGTTGTTGCCCGTCATTCAGAGCTCGCAGTCGCTGTCCGTGTCCAGGCCTGCGGATCGTCCTCCCCACGCCAGCGCTGCGTAGGCAAGCTGTTCCGGGCTATCACAGCCCGAGTCTCGCTGCGGAACCACTCCGGGATCGTCATGGCCTAGGTCGGTGTGGCCAGGGCTCGCCGTTTCCGCCGGTCCTGATCTGAACCTCGCTGGCGGAACGCTCCAGGAGTCGCCATGAGCCAGACCAGCCAGAACGGCTCCATCGTTCCTGCGCGGCCCCAGCCTGGTGCGGCACGCTCTTCCTGTTTCCTCGCGCTCGCCCCCGGCTAGAAAATGTGAGTAATTAGAAACATACTCTGCGTGCTAGAGAACAGTATGCACGTTACAATGGCTGTACCGTGATATGCAAGCCTGGTGTGAAAAGGTGACAGGCAACAAGGTGCACATTTGAGAAGGATATTTACGCTTCACTTGAGCTTTTTCTAAAGAAAAACTTACGCATCCTGTTTTCTGCATGCCGTCACATTTGTTACCAGATTCAGCGTTAAATTTTGTTGCCGAAACAAACAAAGCTTTATGTGCTGCGAAAATTTACTATTTGAGAACTCGCAGGTTTGGAAGGTTTTGGTTACGACCACGCGTGTGCCGAACGGCTATACGCACATACAACTACGACTGCCGGGACGGGCCTTTCGCTTCTTGAAGGCGTGATCGCCTGATTCAGGACGTCACAGCGAAGCAACAATCGGCCCAATTGTTCCTATTGTATTTCCCTATGTGGTGTCTATAGTCTGTTGCAACCTAAGAACGAAGGGCGAGGGTAAGACGGGCCGGGGAGGAGGAAGCAGGCGGAACGTTAAAGAGAGAAGGAGGTTTTCCCCTCTCTTCTCCAGCGTTCCGTCTGCTTCCTCCTCCCCGACCCGTCTTACCCTCGCCATTCGTTCTTAGGTTGCAACGGACTATAGTGACTCGTAGAACAACTTGTATAAAATTGTTATTTTGCTGAGTAGTCTGCAAAACAAGTTCGTCAGACCGCTTTCCAAGCCTGCACATCTATTTTCGTTCACTTCAACAGCAACAGTTACTGTAGAATTTACTTACCTGATGCATCACACTGCAGGGATCCACTTCTGTTGCCGTGTCACTTCTGAAGATCTCGAGGGGAAGCGGTATAGTTTGACGCTTGAGTCGCCTTCGTGACTGTGACAGTCTTTCACGCAGCGGTAGCGACATTTATTTTTTGGGGGAACCCTATCGAACCCCAGCGGGTTCCTGTGGCATCTCACCTACTCCTATAGGAGTAGGCAAGATGCTACAGAAACCCGCTGGGTTCATGGAGACGTGAAGCCGGGACTTACTTTTAAGAAGAACGGTTCCCAAAAAGGCTGACGCCGATCCAAAATGCCACATTCACACTTAGTTTCTAAATGCACCCGCCTGCAGTCCTTGCGATCCGGGCTGTCCTGGCCTACCCAGTCTTTTATTTTGCAGCCGCTAGATGGCGCAATACGTAGTGACAAATTGCATTGCCGATTAATATTTGGGTCACTTGAAGTGAGGGGAGTGGAATGGGGGGGAGAGATTTGTATTATCGAGATTCTGCTGAGTCGTTGCCCAAGACGCCTCCGACTGTACGTTGCAAATCTTAATTTGTTTTTCATCTGTATAAAAGCAGATATTAATTTACTGACAGGATGACAGTGCTGGTGGGCGCAAATCTAATTATGTATTTGCAATCTGAACTGCTGACAATGTAGTTGCAGGTAGTGACAATCTCAATTTAGTGGAGCAAGTCAATTGATTGTTCAGGAGAGGCTCTGCCCAGTACTGTTATTCACATGCCTCAGGCCCTTCTACCGTTAAGAAAATAGTGTTTCGCCCTCTTTGCACACAGGAGCAGAGGGATCAAAAGTCGCTTTTTTAGGGGCAGGACAACACTGTCATACTACTATAGCCAGACTTTTAACTCAACAAAGGTTGATGACAGAACAGGAAGACATCATTTCATGACTTTTTTATGCAGCGTAGCACGATACAGTCATTGCTTACCTGACAGGCGAGTAGTTGTAATAACGAGAGTTGGTAAGGTTGCCAGTATCTTACATGAATAAATACTATCTTAAAGGCGTGATTTCAAAAGGTAGTGTTCATTTATTTCGTGCATAAAGCAGCCTGGCTGTGGCAACATCATAAGCAACAATACCACCTTAATGGTAGTGACCACAGCCCTTGTGTCACCTTACTAAAAGTACCGCAAGAAAGAGCTGACGTTACCTCTACAGGTTTGCATCGTCATAAATCAAGTTAAAGCAATTTGCTAATGGTCTGAAAATCCTAAAACAAGTGAAAGTGATTTACTGGTGGAGTGAAATTACGAAACGTTTTGAGGGCATGCATTGCTGAAATCTCACCTTATTAGCAACTGTAGCATACATTTTGTTTGAGAATATGCATGCTTCCTGCTATTACTACAACAAAGAAATGGGGTTCAATGTTTTGACTAACATAGCTCCTGAGCATAGGGCTAGATTGACGTTGTGAAGGAGTATTGTGCTTTATTTATACTGCATTGCACGTCATTTTGAATATGTTGTGCGGCTGTCTTTTTCTTTATGACAGCTACAGTATGTCCTAGCGTATAAACAAATCAAGATTTTGATGTTAACTCGTCGCTCTAACCTTTAATTTGCTATCCTAGGTGCTGCAGTGGCTGCTCCACTTGGTGAGGCCGTGGCCTCCTGTTGGCCACCTCTCTTTGCTGTCCAAGATGGTGAGGTACGTATCTGGGCCTACAAGACATTTTGTCTATTGTTTTCACTTCATTGACTTGTTCAGGACAACAGACTAATGGCAGAAAAAACAAGGACACAAACAGGCAGGCACACAAAAAGGCAAACACAGGTACTGACTTAAAGGTGCACTAAAGATGTTTCTCAGATTGTCTGTTCTTGGTGATAACTCATTCGACAGGCTCTAAGCATCCTAAATATCCAAAAAATTATGCTCGTTCCATTCCTATTTTCCTTCTAAAAATAAAAATAAAAGAACATACTTAAGTCTTGCCATAGGACGAGCAGGTGAACTATCTTTGAAAAAGTGTACATGTGGATGACAGTGACATCAGTGCTATCTGATAGTTGTGTCCCACAAATTACAGTTTAGCAGTGCCAATAATACCTATCCCGAGGTTAGCTGATACATCAACCGTGGCAATATTTGATTTACTTTATGTCCTTCCTTCATGTTAGTCAGATCAAAACCTAGGTTGCACTGTTCTAACTTTTTCCCATCTCACTGAGGTATATCATAAAGAGCAGGGGAGACAATGGCCAAACCTGTCTGAGATATCTTTTTATTGCTGCTGGTCTTGTAGTTTCGGCTTCCCATGTTATAATCACCCCTATTCTCCGTATAAACCCATTCTAGAAACTTAACCGTGGTTCCCTCTAGCCCATATCCCTTCAATTGGTTCCAGAGTTTTTCCTGATTCACATTGTCATATGCCCCTTTGATGTTTAAAAATGCTACCCATAATGGCCTTTGACTTGTCATTGCTACCTCTATGCACTGAGTGATTATGAATACATTTTCATCCAGTCGTCTACCTTTCCTGAAACCATTTAAGCTCCCCCAGAATCTGTTTTCTCTTTGCCCATTCTTCCATTCTTCTTTTTACAATTTGCATAGCTAATCTGTATATTTCTGAAGTTACTGTGATTGGTCGGTATGATTTGACACTGTCTTTTTCTCCCTTGCCCTTATATAATAATCTCATCCTGCTCAATTTCCAGTCCACTGGGTACCTCCCTCCCATAAGTATCTGGTCAATCACCTGCCTTAGTTCCAATTTGCTTGTTTTGCCTAGAACTTTTATCAATCTCATTGGTATGCCGTCTGGACCTGTTTCAGTGCCAGCCAGAACCTTTCCTTCTACTTTTTTCCCATTCCTCTGTGGTCCTTTTCTCTTCCTCACTATGATCCTCCGCGTGTGTTGTGTAGACGCTACCATTCCCTACGACCTGATTTGATTCTAACTCCGAAAATACTGCTTCGATTGTATGTCTAATGTATTCTCCTGCCTCATCCCCTTCTACCTTTGTCCTTTCCTGTGTTGTTAGTGCCTGCTGGTACCCCTCGGTCATTTTCCCCTGTGCACTGATGTGTTCCCAGAATCTTTTTGCTGCATTCCTATCCTTTTGGCTTATCTCTATCATCCACTGGACCCCTGCTCTCCCAATTTTGGCCTGTATTAATGCTAATGTCTCCTGCTTTCTTTCCTGAAATTCCGCCCATTTTGTCGCTACTTCGGCTAGTGTGGCCCCCTTTTTCTTTGCCCATCTGTGTTCTTTAGATGCCGCTTGGCGTCTCGATATTGCTGCCTTAACCTCTTTATCCAACCACCTTTTGGACTTGCGTTTTAGTTTTCTTCATCCTTGTTTGATTCAATATTTCTCTAACTCTGTTTTGAAAACACTTAGTCTTCATATGTCCATTCTCTTTCCGGTTGCTTGGATACAATGTTCTCGATCTGCTTAGACGCCTCTTGTAACTGTTTAACATTTAAGTTGTTCCTACCCTCTTGTTTTTGATTTTGCATTTCTGGTTTTATTGTGCCAAATCTGATTTTGATTCTCTTATGATCGCTCCCCAGACCTTAGACCTACATACCTCCTAATCTGTTGTATATTTTACGCGACATTAAACAGTAGTCAATAGTCGAGTGCGAGTTCTTTCTTTCCCGTGCTATTTTTCCATCACATTTCACCTGAGCGTTAACCCATTAACATTAACCCATTAACCTTTGCAGAACGCCTCTAACATCCTCCCTGTTGTATCTGTATGTCCATCAAAGTCTTCCAAATATGCCTTCACGTCCCCCAAGATAAATATTTCCTTGCTAGTGCCAATTTCCCTATTGTCTCCTGATATACATGTCAAGTGTTCTGCATTTTCCTCCCCTGCATCACCGCCTGTTTTTAGATAAACAAAACCCAGGGTTGTGTCCAAACGCCCAATATTGCCTTACCCACATGTGTTCCCTGCAGCCCTCTAGTTCCCTTTCCCATTCCTGGACCTTAACTAACACCCCTAATCCCCCTCCCTTGTGTTCCCCCTTGGCCCGGTTGCATCCCATCCAATGATATCCCGGTATGTATGGTGGTTCTTCCATATCCTTCAGATATGTTTCTGCTAATCCATACACTGCAAAGTTGTCGCTTTCTAATCGCTCCTCAATCTCCTCCCACTTTATTCTGTTCCTGCCCTCCTGCGTGTTTATGAGTGCTGTTTCTTTTTCCTAGTCCTGCAAGGCTTCCTCTCACCCTCCCAAACCCTCCCCCCTTTATCTACATTTTGGCCCTCATTTACACCGGCGCCCTCAAGGCTCCGGGCTCTGCAAAAAATGTATGATGTGGCATCCAATCCTATCGCCTACCGTGCTCCCAGTGGTTCCACTGTAGTGGATGCCCATTGTAAAAGGGTCGGAGCGAGCTTCGTGCTTCGCCCTGTTTACTTTCATTACTCCATACTCAAATCGTCGGCTCAACCGCCTTATCACCCGGTTAGCTTCCACCACCCTCCTCTCTATCTGCAAAGACTGTCCCCAGGCCTCTGGGACGGTGCATATTTGCACATGCACAGTCTCAGAGACGTCCCTCAGCTTACGTAACCCCAACTCTGTCTGTCTGGCGAGATTCTGGCTCCGTCCCTTTAACACATCATTTAGTCCTGCGTGTATAAACACTAGGTTCTCTCCTTCCCTGTTTTTTCACACCTCCACCTTCGCTTTGGCCATAGCATCTACCATGCACTTTCCTGACTGAGCCACACGGTTACCCTGCCATCCCCTTTCACCCTGTCCAGCAGCCCCTCCTTAACCCTTGTTATGTATGAGTCTCCTACCACCAGCACCCTCTTAACCTCCGACTGCTTGTCTTCACCCCCTCCAGCTCTCTGTGCTTTCTCTACCTCAAGTTCTGCTGCCTTTCTCAAGCCCTGCTGTACTGCAGTACTGTACAGCTGTGCAGGCTCCTTTCCTACACAGTCAATCACCTCGTCACTATTTAACTGGCCCCCTTTGTCTGCCCCCCCCCCCCCTCGCCGTCTTCTCTGCCACCTCACCCTTTTTCTTATTAACTACTCCTGTCAGTTGCTGCACCATCTCCTCATACTTCTTCTTATGCTCTTCCAACTCCGCCTTCCACTCTTCTCCTAAGCTCCCCTACCTGTCGCTCAACCTCGGCTCTCTGTTCCTGTTATCGTCTCCGCTCTCCCGCCACGCTCCCTACCTTACTTTCCCATTCCCTGGTCATCTCCACCACATCCGCTTCGGCCCTCTTATTCATATATCCGACCTGCGCCTCGAGCTGAACCCGCTTCTCCCGCTCTACCCGTATCTCCCACTTCGACTCCTGAACCGTATCCGCCCATTCCCTTCCTATTCTCCCAAAACCAAGTTCTACCTTCTCGCAATTCCGACAGGTAAAGTTGCTCTCTTCGGCTTCTGTTACAGTTTTGAGCTCCAACTCCATCATGCAGCATCAACGGCCACACTCTTCAGATTCTACATCGGGTCCCCCTTTTACATTAGCCTGCGCATTTTTCTTCCTTCGTATATTCACCATTGCCTACGGAAACACAGCGCGACCCCACGAAAAATATCGCACCAAAACCAAAAAAGCTTGGGTAACGTCTCCGTCCACAAAACCAACTAGCCTGCCAAAAGTTTCAAACGTGCAGGTGGTTTGGTCTTGTGACCCTACCTAAAGAGCCTGCTGTAACCCAACTATCCTATCGCTACTTTAAAAACTGCTTTCTGCTACCTCATAAAACCACCAGAGTTAGAGCAAAAATGCTTTACAGCAGGGTGGTAAACCTGGAGGATCAACCCCAATGGGGCGTGCCCGCGCAACACCACCAATGAAGCAGATCCAACAAGCAAGCCTATCCTATCGCTACTTTAAAAAGTGCTTTCTAGTACCCATAAACACTCGCAACTAAACTAAATACACCAAATATTGCTTAGCTTCGCAGGAGCTCTGGAAAACACGTCCTCTTTGTCAGCTGATAAGCAGCTGACTGGTGAGACATATTGATGCCTATTTCGGAACACAGAAAGGGAAGGTAGTGAGCTTTGGTAATTGCACACTCATTCGTGTTTTCTTTTTCATGTCTTGTCATAAAGTGGAGTCAAAGGTTTTTTGTCTTTTTTTCACATTGCTCGGCTGCCCGAGGTTGCAAATATTTGTACAAAACATGGGAGTGCACAGCAGTATACTTCCTTCATACTTGGCGATGTCGAATTTAAAAATTGTCAAATGGTTCATTAAAGTCAAGCTTTCATGAAACAATTTTTTTATATCATTATTAGTATTTGATGTGTACAGCAATATTGGACCTCCTTTCTTAATGCATATTCCAAACCTGAAATTACTTCTCTTAAAGGGGCGCTCGGGAGCTTTCTAAGACGGCCTATTTATGGCCGTAACACATTCTACGTGCTCTAAGCATCCCAAATATTTAAGTTTAAATCATGTGCAGCTTAGTTCACTAATAAAAATGTGATAAAAGATACTGAATCTCAGACATACAAATGGCGGCACTGAACCCGGCCGAATGTAGGTGAGGAACGAACGGGGCTCATCAGACAATCACGAGCGATAGCTTCACGTCCGGACAAGCAGCCAACCAGCCCTGCTCGTCTGCACAAGAGGCCCTCGCTTGCAATCGACTGACAAGTGTCTTTTGCCGTTCCACCCTATTCACCTTGATTCGGTTCAACCGCATTCGCTATCTTTGATCACATTTTTTAATAGTGAAATAGGCCACACATGATTTTAAGTTTTGGACTTGTGGGATGTTAGAGCACATAGGTTGAGATAAGAACATAAATAGGCCATCCTGGAATACTGGAGAGTGCCCCTTTAATTTATTTCATTTTTTTATATATATCTACAGTTCAGCATTTCAGTGAAACAAAGCATGAACATGATTGCAGACGAAAGTGGAGAGTCCATTTGTGTTACCTGTATTTCTCCACTTTTTGTGCATTTTCGTGACAGTGTTACTCACTGCAGATTCATCTTGGACCTGGCATCAAAATGCGAGAGGCAGCATTTACACACGCCGTGGAAAAGGCTGCCACTCCTGGCTGCTCTCTCAGAATGGTCAGCCGATCACTGTGGGAGCCTGCGGAGCTGTTCGACAAGGGTGTGTCAGGGCAAGCCTGCAGGCGTCTCCTCTAGGAGGGTGTGGTGGGAAAACAGCCCCTACCACACCAGGTGGGTATTTCTGATCAACCTGGAAGGGCACAGCACCTGTTGTGGCTGCTGTGCTTAGCTCTGAACAAAAAAAAAATTTGGTTATGGGGATATTTATACAGCGTGTAGTTGGTCTGCCATTAAAGTTGTGACGAGGCACACGCTGTAGATGAGCAGCGTGTGACTCGTCGCAACTTTAATGGCAGACATAATGTTTGTATAGTGTGAGTTATGATTTACTATGATTTGAGATTTTTATGATCCTATTGTTGATTTTGCCTTGTGCAGCACACATGTACAGTGAGAGGCACTAAGAGGTCAGACAAGGTGAATGTGGACAGAGCAGGAGAAATGCCACTTGGGGTGCAGCGCTTTCTTTGCTCACTGGGAGCGAGGTCACAATGTTCGATCTGCAGTCAAACCTGATATTATCGAACCCGGTTAAATTAAACTATTTGTAAATGGACTGGTAGCTGCAATACAAATGCATAGCGAAAAATGCAATTACATCGAACGAAAATTGCAGCGTCTCCCCATGAACCGATCTGCCAAGAGCGCTGTTTAGCTCTGCAAGCTGGCTTTCCCCCTGCTTCAGAATCATCCTTGGGGGAGAGCCAGCTTGCAGAGAAAGCTGGCTTTTTTCTTTTGAGCAGCCGCGTCGGCCGCCCAGGAGTAAAAAAAAAGTCTTGTGGGGGGAGAGGGTGAGCCGGTAAACGAAGAAGCGGCCACTATATAACTGCAGTCGGCGTCCCTCATGATGTACTGATGCCCCTTCGAGCGTGAACAACTTTTCTAAATGTGGCGTGCTTGTTCGTTGTCAAATTCATTAAAACTTCTATAAAGAATTTCCTGCTATATCAAAGTGGTAGACGGTTTTTTGAGAGTTTGATATAGTCAGGTTTGACTTATTATGTTGCCCACAGGTAGGCGAAATCAGATAGAACGTGGGAGGGCGGGCAGAGTGATAAATTGACTGATTATCAGGCTCGACACGACACAACCTCTTGTTTACTGTTGTAGTTGTGATTTTATTATTTTAAGGCTTTTTTTATAAATAACTGCTCGTATATTTCTTTTTATGCACTGCAGGTTTTATCACGCAATACCGACTTGCCGAAGCCATCATCTTAGCCATCCAGATGTGCTGGCAAAAGTGGCATGGAAGAAAAGAGCCGTGGACAGCCCAGTCTGCATGAGAATATTTGCGAGTGGTGCATGTTGGGAAAAAAATAAAATAGTAAGTTCCATTCTCTTTGTCTTTGTAGTTTTGTTTCGTGGCAGAATGAACACCTAAACCTGCAAAAAATTAGCAGTCTTTTTGCACAATTTGCTAGCTGTTGTCATCAGCAGTCCTTTCTGCATCTAAATTATATTGTGCATGCATGACCAGGTCACCCCAGAAGACACTAGGTCGGCCGGATCACACCAGAACACGCCAAGACACTAGAACACGTGAAGACACTAGAACACGTGAAGACACTAGAACACGTCAGGATACTAGAACACGTCAGGACACTAGAACACACCAGAACACGCCAAGACCCGTGTCTGAATTTCCGCTCTGATGTAAACGTCAGAAACACACCAGACCCGGGCTGGTGGATTTTTCAATAGGGCATACACATTCGTTAATTAATGAAATGCAATTTACTAATTTTCTATAAATTTAGAAAATATTAACACCAAATTTTGATTAGAAAGATGTTGAGAGTCATCTAAAGCCGCTATCTTAGCTAATTTTTACAATAATTGAAGCACGAGCGAGGTTTGAACATCCGTAATGTTCCCACTTATGCAGCAGGCCAGAAACTCGCGAAGCAAAGGCTCAGATTTCTACATCATCTGCTTTTATACCTTTTCCTTACAGAGACCTAATATTAACGATTTTCACGTTGAAAGAACTTCCAGGTTCTAATTTTTACCTCGCCGATCGGGAAAAAAAATAGAAAACACGTCCCCTAGTAAAAAAAGAAATATATATCGCGAATCAGTCGCGTTATAGCAAAGCAAAAATATTATTATTTCGCAGTTGGGAACCACGAGTTTGGAACCAAGATTTAACCTTAGGCGATGTGTTCTAAATATTGTCTTGCGATCTTTAATAAATGCGTCAAGATATATGTACCCTCGTAACAATTTAATTATGCCAATGTTTAGTAGCCAAATCATAGCAAGGCGCACAAAAATATTATTATCTGCTTTGCTAGGCTCTGCTAGATTTGTTAGAATGTTGGATGTGCGTCGTGCCTGCGATTCATTGTTGTGTCACCCTATGCCGTGATGTTTTGACGGCCAGCTTACGGAAATCTTCTTTCACATGCTGCAATTGTGCAGCCCGATCCCCTGATTCTAACAGCCCTGCGGCACCATTCGCGAGGTTTAGTTTCCCATCTGCTGAAGACGACCTTTGAGTCGCGATTTTTTTTTGCCGCTGTGATGCTCTTTCTTGTTGTTGCAGCGAACAGACAAAAGCAATGGTTTTCTTCGGCTTTCAATACCGGCCTCCATGCTCCACATGTCGTTTCAATCTTTACTCTTATTTTATTAAAAAAAAGGAAAAAAAAAAGCATGGTGTACATCGAAAAGAAATATTAAATAAGGAGAAAATGTTTATTTCCTCCGTATGTCGTCTGCTTAACAAGTAAAAACGCCGTCCATGAGATAGCTCTTTCGCGGTACCCCTCTTCCTCACACGTGATCTTTGCTACACTAAGTATGGCCCGCAATTTTTGCCGCTCGACGGTGCCACGGTTCTGCGTGACGCGGTGGGCAGCAGGTTGGACGTGGAAGCGGCAACATGCGTTGGAGGCGCTGACAGAGCACAACCAGAAACGCAGTCTCCCCAGTCCACTGAGCTCAAAGTTCCTGTACAGAATACTTGGAAGACGGTGTAAGAGTTGAAAGGCGCCACAAATTACTAACTTTGCTCATTTTTCAATAAAATATAACGCATGCAGACTAAATTGGTTTTTATTTTATTACTTTATGTAAACACCTTTTTACGTAAACAAATGAGTAGAAAACGAAGGTCTCCTGTGGTTACTACCACATGTCGGATATAAACATAATGCAATCGAGGCCAAACCAAGTTCAAGAGTGCCGAAAACGATAAGAACTAACGCGGAAGCTACCTTGTTACACATATTAAAAGACAGAAAGCAAAGGGCTCTGGCTAATATAGGGAGAATACCGGAAAAGGCAGTATTTTCATTTCCTGAACCTTGTCTTTTTTGTTCTGAGTATTTTTATATGTTGAAGTCGTCAAGGGATGGAAATGAATGTGAAATAGGAAACACGATAACCACCCAAAAGCATTGACAGGGTAGACTGCACTCCTAGAAAAAGGGGTCAATATAGTCCTCCCTAAAGGGTGGAACGCTCTTGACACATATGTTCCTTCAGAAAGGGAGAAACTTTCGTCCCTTAAGCAGGGGAGCAATGGTTCCTCCGTCGACTGCCTCTCATTATGGCGGCCACGAATCGAGCAAATCGAGCTCGATAAGGCTTAACGAGAACAGTACGTCTATTGTACGAAGCCAGAGGAGCAGCAAATAAAAACGTAACACGAGCTTTCCGCGAACTGTATTTATTTCCGAAGTTCCTTTACCCCTGCATTTAAAGAAACTTGCGTTTCGAAAGCATGCAGTCACTCAGTCTTCTCATCATCAGTTTTTTTTTTTATGCTAAACTTCCATTGTAAATATGCATACTTTCCGTCATACTTTCGTACTGTTCAATCTTTTCCCCAGAGCGCAATCGCTCACGGCGACCGACAGTCACATTGGCCACTGTACGATAGGAGCTTACCGTTCAGACCAGCGTTCCAACATGACTATCCACACGTCGATCGACTGCACCTAATCCCTCAAGTGGTTTTAAACTCTTTAATGTAAAGCGGAATGTCATCCCGCGACACCCCGCCCCCTCCGATCACGGCCCGACCAGCGGCATCAATGCTCGACAGTTTACGTCATCTCATCTTGTTGTTACACCACTGATACGCGAACACACGGTTACATCGGCGATAATTCCAGTCTTCTGTTCAAAACCCACAACACTGCCATCACGATGTCGCTGACACGCAGAAATACAGAACCACGTTGACGATGTTGCTGACGCGCAGAAATACAGAACCACGTTGAACGCCGGTTGCACTCGGCATCGGAAAACAGAACCGAACTCAGCACGGAAGGCACCCAGGCAGCCGGCAGGAAAACCTACCTGCCTTGGACGCAGTTCCCGCGATTATCATAACGTCGAAAACGTCCACACAGTTCCTCGTGGTTTCGCTGCTGTAGTTCCGCGTGTGTTCCGCAAATCGGAGATTACCGTCTTACCCAGTGTATGTAGCGCTGCTGGCACCGCTCCGGAACTTCGCTGTTTCTAGCGGCTTCGTTAGCTCGTTTGATAAAATTAGTGGTAAGAACGTCAATGCAACCGAAATGTTCTGCACGTTTGGACTAGAAGACGAAATTACAGGCGGCCTTCGCTGCCGCTGAAGCTCAATCAACTCAACATTCATTTATTAAACAACGTGCGCGATGTGCTCGAAAAACGAAACCGAAAGAAGATGAGTCGGGAGGGCGAAAGCTTTCTCCGGTCTGCCTGGAGAAGGAGGGAAACGTCTCGGTGAATAATAAGGACTTTAATTTTCCTTTCATCGGTCTGGGTTTGTTTATATGGGTTTTTGTAAATAAAAATAATAAAGAAAAGAAGTTTACGAAAAAAAAAACACCCCCGCTCCTCTGGGGATCGCACCTTTGACCACTGGTCAGTAGCGCGATGTTTTACCCCTGCGCCAACTGAACGAAGATGAGCTGGCCCTCCTCCTTTCATCTGAACTGCCATTCCTCCCTTCTCAGGGCAACTTTTCCGCAACAAGGCGGAACAGTCGCTGTTGCTACCTTTCTCCTCCTTTTTTCTTAGAGTGTAGGTGCGTAGGGGCTACGTCGTACAGTTTCTTGGGTTCTGAGAGTTCAACTTTGTCACTTTCGCAGGTGTTTCAAGATTTGAGACTATTATTCAAATTCTTAGTTTTGGGCCTTACAAAGACTAATATTTTGTTTCGAGAAAGTGTCACATCTCCCACAGACTGCTCCTCGACTGAGGCAGTCTCATGGCTGGTACACACACTTCCGACTTCTTGTGACCGGAGAGCTCAGAAATTTAGACTATGTGCTTTGTTATAAACTTAGCCCATGGAACTTTGAACGTTGTTTAAAATTCATTACTGCCTAAAAAAATACCTGCGGTAATGCCTCTTAAAAGAGTGATAGACCAATACAGATGAAATCTGTAGAAAGCGAATTACCTCTCAAATGTTCCGAACATTGCACTTTCTCTGGCAAAGATTCGTGGGATTCCTAAGCTTCCTAACCTTTACGCTGCAACCTTTACGCTGCTTACTTGAAGTTATGAGTTGCTGGGCTTCTCATGCCTATGACGCATACTATAACGGTTCAGTTATCTATGTTTCTGAAGAATGGCTGTCGCATACTGCGGTCATCGGCTTCGATATCCTGGAAGCGACTCTAGATTTGCGTCACACTTTTAATTACATATTTTTAATTACATATATTGCTTGGGCCAGTATAATATTTATAAAAGTAACGTCACGTACAGCGTGGGTGAAAACAGCGCAATGGGTACCGCCCTGGTTGGGTTTGGATGGGGTTTGGGGGGTGGGGTGTCACTTTGGCCGACGTACTGTAGTATCAAGGCCTCCTCCCTGATACGGTTCCTTCAGAATTCCGTCGGAATCCACAGAGCAAGAAATGTGCAACCCTCTATGCAAAGAACAGTGAACATTACACAACGTGGTTATGTATAATTCCGCAAAGAGAATTTGTTTTCTAGCACCACGGAAATAACCTGTGGAATTATACCTATAGTTTGAACACTACAATTGAAATAGTATTATAACATACAGAACCCGTATCCAAAGTGGTTTACCCGTGTGCATGCCACGCCTGTATGCGCACTAGTTTTCCTTGATGCAGACATGACCTGTATGCATCAGGTTTTCATGTGTACACGCAGAAGCGTATACGCATACAGGCTCGCTTTTAGAGCGCAGCTCTTAGGCGCCCGTTTCCGGCTTGAGCGGAGTCGGCTTCGCCGTCGGCGTAACCGCGCGGTGCATTATAGGTAAATTTCCCCGCTAAATCTAGCGGAAAAATTTCCCCGCTAAATCTAGCGGAGAAATTTCTCCGCTAAATCTAGCGGAAAAATTTTCCCGCTAAGTCTAGCGGAAAAATTTTCCCGCTAAATCTTGCGGAAAAATTTCCCCGCTAGATCTAGCGAAATAATGTCGCCCCTAGATCTAGCGGAAAAATTTCCCCGCTAAATTTAGCGGAAAGCTTTCCCCGCTAAATCTAGCGAAAAAACTTTCTCCGGGGGTCACGTGACCCCCTAACGTCACGTGACCCCCATGTGCCCTTGGGAGGGGGTCATGTGACCCCATCAAGGTCACGTGACCCCAAGTCACGCGGCCACCTCCGTCCCGAGAACACGTGAACCTCAGTACCCTTCCCTCCTCCTCCTCCTCCTCCTCAAGAGCTGCGCTCTAATACGGCGTTACAGGGAGCTGTGAACGGCTTTCATTTTTTAAGTGCTGGTACAAAATGTAACTAGATGAGACCGCGCAGAAAAGTTATCTACAAATCAAAAAGAAAATAAAGAAAAGAGCCGTCAACAATAACATGTAAAATAAAATTAAAAAAAAAATTAAGTGTTGGAGCTCATTTTTTGTCAAGCAATGCATCACACAGGATCACCAGGTCAAGTTTGATATAGTTCTAATATTTTACAAGTTTATCAAGCCGTGAAGTCTGGAAATAGATCCATATCTTTGTCTCTTTTTTTTCTGCCTCCAAGACATCAAAACCATCCATAAATACCTCAAGAGCCTTTCGAAACGATGTGTCACCTCTAACCAAGACTGCATCATTCCAGAGCGTCTAAGTCTAGGGCTTTATTGATGAATTGGCTCTTAAACTTGTAAATGCTGTTACGTTTTTGCACTGCAATCAGATCAACTCGTTATATATATTCAACCCCCTTAAGAAGGCATGGCCACGGCAACGGTGTACAGAGTTATTCGGATAAATATCTCCGCGCGTGTTTGTTTTGTTTTTTCGATTCAAAGGTTCCTTTTTTTTTTTGTTGTTGGGAGAGCCGAGAAGCTTATCACTACAGTTCTTTTGAATGTAACATAGAGATCGTTGGCCAAGAGATGAGAAAGAAGACGCCGAGAAAGAAGACGCCGAAGAGGCCGGGGAGCTACTGAGGCTTCGGCCAGTGAAACCGTAATGACGACTGAAGAGTACCGGACCGTACTTCCTCGTCTACCGACAGGTAATTTTAGCCTTAATCATGTCTATATACGTGGAGATCTTGCCGCGCCGCCAAACCGAGCAACCGAATTCCGAGACGCTTTGCGGGACGTCGTTGGCAGCCAGGATATCATCGGAATCGGCAAATTTCAGATTAGTCACGTCTGGATGGTGGCCAGCGAAAACGCATTGGCCAAGGCCAAGCTTGTGACCAAGGACCGATGCCTAACCATTGACCCAGACACAAGGAACGTCATACAGAATTTTCTTTGGCTACAAGTTTACTGTAAGAACCAGCGTATCACAGAAGCACTGTTGCCTTTCGGCATTGTGCGTTCGTTTGTTAGAAAAAAAATTGCGCTGCGCCGGAGTGAAAGTGATGGACACGCTCAACAGAGAAGTGGCTTTGACCCTTCCCGAGGGAATGAACGCGAGTCACATACCGCACCAGCTCATGGTGTTCGAATGTCGAAGCTTTGTGCTAGTGCATGGCCGCCCTCGACTATGTCTTCGAAGCTACCGAATTGGTCATATTCGTCACGAGTGCAGAACCCCACGATGCGGTGAATGCCGAGGCTATGGTCATGCAAAAAATAAGTGCGTCACCACCTGTGAGGACAAGCTTCAACAAACGAGAACCCCAGCTGAAGGTGTTGTTCTAGAACACCTAATAGGCACAAGCGAAGTGGTCGATGCACCAAGAAAAGTCATCCCTTCCAGCACCACTAAAAGTCTACAGCTGGTAGCCCCACTTGCACCCTCAACTTTACGTCAATTCTGAGTTGGCGACGATAGCGCTGAATCTGAAGAATCTCAATTGTTTCTGCAAGACTACTCTCGCACATCTCCCATGGAATATTTGTCAGAGAGCGACTTCCCCCCTTTAAGTACAACGTCAGCGGTGTCTTTGCACGAATCATTACCTCAACGAAAGCGCTCGACCACTTCCAACGGAACATTTATCGAACGACCCGCCAAAACATCTGAAAAATCCTCGTAGTCGTCTACGAAGGATATCGCAATCGGCCACAACAGCGACGAGAGGGTCGACGTAAAACGCAGAGTAGCGGAGGTGATTGTGAGCACCCTTACAAAAGGGCCACACTGCCTGCTGACGCAGAGAAGGATCTCAAAGAATACCCTCTTGACTAAACCGTTCTAGAATTTCGTCCCCTGAGCTTTGCTACCATCTATGTCAGAGGACTGTGTTCACGTGCACGTCAAACCCAACTGTATAGGGTCATCTCAAAGGAACAGGTTGTCCTTACTGCCTCTATAGGAGACAAGCGTATTGTCCGCCGAGGACACCACTGGTGCTTTGAACCCTCCCCTCTCAAGTTATGAGGTATGTGTGAGCTACGCAGATGGCCTGTCAATAGGGTGCCTTTCGTTTTTCAAGAAGAGATTAGAATGCTCAGGATTTTTACATGCTGTGAATAATAAGGGCAGGTTCATATGCTGTGAATATTTTCTTAAATGGTATCTCCTGGCCATTAATTTGCTTATATGCCCACAACGTTGTTTTACAAAGATGTTTCCTTTTTTTCTTTTTTTTTAATATCGCCCTTCTTATTGACACCGAAGGGTAAGTTGTTCTGTTAGGTGATTTCAATTGTGCCTGTAATATAATTTATAGTTAAGTGCCTCCTACAGAATCTGAGAGCAGTGGTGACATACTAAGCAACCTCAGATATGACTTCCACCTATTTCATGTCGGTGATTCTCAGGTTACTGCTAGCCGATTCACTCACATTGATGCATTAAGCAACGCGAGGCTTGACCCAGTTTAGGTTTCAAAAAACTTTTTTTCGCAAGTGGCTACTTATGAAGTAAAACCAATGACCTTTTCTCATCATTGTCTTGTAAAGGTTCGTGTTGGAGCAGACGTATGTAATAAGTCATGTCCAGAATGGTAATTATGGAAATTGATCGTAGGGCTCCTCGGTAGTGATGATTTTCAAAAACGTATTCCAGAATGTTTTAACAATATGTCAACGAATGAAATGTTTAGCATTTTCGCCCAATAAGACTCGTTTGAACAAGATTGTCAGAAGTGAAGTGATTAAATTTACTTGTACTGCGTCCTTTCACGCATGAAAGACGAACCTGAACCATTGCGAAACTCAATAGTCTTTAAAAAGTACAATGTCAAAAACCTGAGGACTTTCAGGACGAAATCCTTCTTCTTAAGATTCAGCTGCTATGCTATGAGCAAAATCGCTACAATGGTGCAGTGTTAAGCTGTAGATGTAAACGTTTCTTGTCGTCTGAAATACCCTCGCGGCGTGCCATTAACGATGAAAGGCGCCAGGGGCTTTCCAAGAAAACCAAAACTTTGAACTGCAATGGAATCCTCCCAACCAACAATTTTGATATTATGCGCTCATTCGAACCTTAAATACGAACCCTACTCCGGAAAATGCAATGTTCTAACAGTCAAATGGCAGAGACTTTAGTTTTATATTTGCCTAAAGTAAGTACAATTCAACGCGAACTACTTAGTGGACCAGTAACTCTGGTGGACATTCGGTGTGCGATAGATGCGTAGCCTAACTCTAAAACACCAGGACCGGATGGACACACAGCCGAGTTTTACGAAGAGTATAAGCAATTACCTTGCCATTTCTTACACAAAGTATTTCTAGAAGCTTACGATTGTGAACGCTTACCACCAACATTTGCAGCAGCCATACAGTTTTAATCCCCAAAAGTTCGGATACAGATAAACTTATGCACGTAGAAGGATACCGCCCTATTACGCTCTGCAATGTGGACTATAAGATATTTACGGCGTTACACGTATCCCTTGGCGCCCAGACCCTAAACCCGTCTGGAAGCCATATATTCGATACCTGGTCACCCGTGTTTTATATTGGAAAGCGGTATATGTTCGGGCTTGTCCAGTACGATTATACTGGTGGCAGATATGATCCTGCATCTAGCAGAATATGGTAGTACACGTTTTCAAGAGGTACGTTTACTATATTGCTAATTATGGAGGAAGCGAGGATACCAAGTTTCACTAAACGTATAGAGAAAGCGTGAGTTATTCTGGAAAAAAAATCAATCTGAAAACAAACTTTTACGATGTTGAAATGAAGTTTATTTTGTTTGGTCTGACCGCTGGTCCGGACTACCATCACTATATAACATTGGGGAGTTTTCGTAGATCGTTTCCGCCGTCCCGCAACGCACTCCGCAACCCGCTACAATACGGGGAACTCTACAGTCAAAGCCATGGGACCGCAGGCGTAGCAGCGGCTTCTTCGTTGTAGAGGAATTAGCGGAGGGGCAAACTCTCTCTCAGAAAACTCACAATTATGCGAGGTACTGCAATACCTCCTAGATAACAAATCCGTTGTGCTGATAGAGATGTCGTCATCAGCGAAGACCAACGCTGGTCACAGATTGGACATGACGATTGGGTCAACGTGCGGCTCAATCTTTCCTCGCAGCCAAGCGTAGACGTTGCACTCGTTTCCAATCCGTGTCCAGTGGTGGCCTCCTCTGATCACACAAAGAAATGTTAGCACTGCGGTATTGTCTTCTAGGCAGTGTTAAGTAGCCACAAGTCCTCCCCCGCCGTCCTCTCCTCGCTGCTGTCGTCTGCTAGCGCATGCTCCACCATGTCCTTCCTAACACGCCTCCCTACTGAAAAAAAAACATTTGGCGCCTATATGAAAATAAACGGGTCCATACCGGTAACAGTTTAACCATACCGGTCACCAGTTTGTCAAAGGGGGTTGCCCATATGGGTCAAAGGGGTCCCCCGTATGAGCCATAACGGTCACCTATTTGGACAAACAGGTCACTCCTTTGGCAAACGGGTCGCTCGTCTGGGCAAATGGGTCGCTCGTCTGGGCAAATGGGCTACTCGTTTGGGCAAATGGGCGACTCGTTTGGGCAAAGTTGTCGCACGCTTGCTCAAACCGGTGACCATGTTGCAAACTGCACCGGTTTAATGGAACGACTCTCCGGAGCCCGTTCGATACTGAACGTATAGATCGGCGGCGTGGGCACGCCTTGCGTTTCAGCCGTGGCAGCCAACGTTTCCGGAAGGCTGGGGGCGCCGGTTCATCGATTTCAGATCGTCCGTGTAATGCAAGTAATTATATTTCTATTTCAATAGCGCTGATGTTCGCTTATACTGCAACTAAAACTAACGCCTTTTTTGTTGTTGTTTTACGTGAACGCGCGACGTTGGTAAGACCATATTTTTGACAGAACTTTAAAACTTTGTCCATCTTTGTCGCCTCAATTTAATTATTCAGCTCGAATCCATCTCGCAGAAGACGCGACCGCGTGAAGGAATGTACGTCTAGACTCCGTTTCACTTTAATTCCACACGCAGCGAAGTTAGCACGCGTACACGAGGCTGCAAGAACATCGAGCATTGCGAGAGCACGCCCGCCGTTGCAGCAGTCAAACTACGAGCTCCCGCTGAGTACCTTCTTCGCTCGGGCGCAAGCCGAGCTTCCGGTCGCCCCGCCGCCATTTCCAAGGTTCGAGCGTGCTAAAATGCGCGCGCGTTTTTTTTTTTTTTTTTTTGTGGTCCCTACTCTCCCTGTGGCCCCCACCCTCCTCTCTTGTCACCCGTCACGTGACCGGCAGCCGCGCGCGAGCTACACGCTGATAAGCATCGAGATCCGGAAGGGTGCGTTTGGCACCCGCTTTCTTCTTTGTCTGCTTGTTGTCAGTTCCAGCTCGAACTTCGCGCGTCCACCTGCTTCGATCTGTCGCCTAACCCTGCAGTCTGATTAGGATGTCCCTCGACAACGTATTGGATGTGCACGAAAGCTATCAGCGTTCGAAAAGTCCTACGTCTATATCGGCAACAAGCGATTCTCCAAAGTCAGGAATTCTTGCGATTTGGTTGGGTTCGGCAACTGACAGCTTGTGCGCCACACCGTGTTGAAACTTCCAAGAAGCCGTTCCCTCTCATTTGTGTTTGTGTGCTTGTCCTACTTTGCCTGTGTCAACAAATATCACGGATTACATCAAGTCCGCTATTCTTATGGTAAGTGCACTGCAACCTACTTCTTGGCAACGATTGACCGTTCTTCTACTCGTACTCTTCCAGATTATCTATATGATTGTGCAGCCACTATTCTCGAGGCAGCCGGGCGAATAATTTCCCGAAAGTCAACCTTCATAGTCTAGAATTACCTCGGTTCTTGTTTGGTTTGCTATCTTCTCGGTTGTATAAAAGGTTAGAGTGCCTCTCACATTTCACAGATCGCTTGCCCGTTTGTACTTGTCTGCAGAAGACCTAATAAACTTTGAGGAGAACTGAAAACAATCTTTTGTGTCCGTTTTCCTGTCCATTTGCAAGCACCTACGTGAGCACATTTGTTCTACGTGTTTCCTCCATGCTATAAATAGGTTTATGAGTTTCGGAACGTCTTAAATAAGTTTAAGATAACCAACCTACCAGACGATCCCCGTTTAGGGCTAGCGCATAATTTCCGGATTCGAATGGCACGTTGAAACGTGTGGTCACGTGCAAGGTCGAACGGGCACCTGCATCAAACGACAACCGTATCAATCGGGCACCTGTATCAAATTGGTACCGTTTCGAGCGGGTACCGTTTCAAACGGCTACCCGTATCCTATAATCACGTTTGATCCAAACGGGTCGACAAGTTTGCACCCGTTTGATTTACCAGTTTGCCACCCGTTTGAATTTCAAATGTTTTTTTTTTTTTTTCAGTAGGGCTAGCATGGCTGTGTTCGGAACGTTCATAGTTAGTACGGCCCGTCATGTCAGGTGGTAATCCGGAAGGAACAACGCTGCACGCGGGTAGGTTTCCGAACGTCAAGGTGCCAAAGCGTTACTCAAAACTGAAGTCGAGTCCAATCTGCTATGTTCCTCCTAATCGAAAGCGGAACGCGAGGAAAACCAACTGGACACCGCGTCGGCTCCGATTTCAAAACACCAAAGAGAACTGCATTAAAGAAAAATGTGAAGTGGATGTAAATTAAAGAAATGCCGTTGAACCTATATATTTATTTTTCCAATGTTTATTACAATAATAAATCAAAAAATTTTTTTCGTTTGTGCCATTGCATAACAAATCGTAATAGAATAAAATTATGGTCTTCAAAAGTATCTACCCTACAAACGAACAAAAACGCGATTTGGAGGATGATATTAAATACGGCGAACAAAGTTACTAGGAGTGAAAGGAGACTGTGAGGTCTTTCCATCTTGTAAGCACAGAAAATTGGTACGTAAATCTGAAGTGTCTAATTTAAACTCTACTTGCTGCTGGGGCCGGTAATGTAGTACCCGATGCCGCAACTTGGGTTGACAAGGAAAGCACGAAGATATTGCCGAAAAAGGTATTGTCGTCCTGCAAGTCTCATCTCAGATCTTTGGCGGAAAATAATTGTTCGCGCGCGCGAGAGCTAAGAATGAGCATTCCCGCAGAGATTGGCCTCTGCCCAACAGAGTAAGGGCGACGCGCAAACATTAAAGTGCCTTATGAGGATGAAATTTTATATAGTCCAGTAATGCAACTTCTTGTACAAATAAAATGTAATAATAAGTAATAGGACCATAGGGACACAATATGGGGACTTTCACGCCGTTTATGAGCAGATTATCTTCTACGGTGCGACTGTTATATTGAACATCTTAGCGTTCGTAACGCAGTGTGAATACGCCACTGTACGTAGGCAAAATAGTTAAATAACTTTAATTAGCCAGGATACATTATATTCTATTTAATAAAATGCCAAGAAAAATCTTATGGAAACATAGAGTGGCATGAGATCTTGACATTATATTCAATTTTGGTGCAGAAAAAATATCATTCATGGTTTTGGTCAAACCTATGAGATTTTCAGTATGTTTCTGTCAAAGCAAGTGCCAGGGACATTTTCACTAGGAAAAAAATAGGTTCATTCATTATTAAAAAAAAGAACTTTCATCAAACATCACTTTTATGTTTCGTTGAGTGAACCCACCAAACTAATTGAACACGATTGTGTCTAAGTGAAGCGCCATAAGTTATGCATTTTTTCTGTGGATTTTTTTTTTACTAAAGTACATATCCATAGTAAATCAGCAAACGCTTGCTTGTACCACAATCGGTTCAGAGACGTTTGGACTTTTCTTCCAGTATAGGTTATTTCAAAGTCATGAACAATAGGTATTGTTTAGTCAGAAGAGCTGCCAAAACGGCAGTGAATTTTTCTTCGATGCTACATACCTCCAATTTTATTGTAAACACGTGGTTAGTAGCATCGGGTATCTGAGGGATGGGACCGGGGAAATTGCTTTTCCGCAATTAATAATAAATAATTTGCATTGTTAAGAGTTACGGAACTGAGGAAACAACAGTGAATTTTGTCTGGTGGCTGAATGATTCTCACCTCCCTGTAAAGACGCGGTTAAGGAACAGTGATACCGTAGGAATAGGGTCGGTTACATTCAGAGATAGAAAAATTTACTCTAAAAAGTAATTAAATTACGTTACTAATAACTTTCCTTAAAACTAAGAAAATGTAATTAAATTACATTACAAATTACCGCACTTTAAAGTTAATGAATGACATCACATTACAATTACTTTAGAGAAGTAATGAAGTTACTTTGACATTACTTTTGAATACCTCGAGGCAGTAATTGTGCTCATTTTATTTACCATATTCATCAACACAGTGTTTGCAAAACGAGCCCTCGTTGGCCCACACAACGCCTGTGTAGCAACTAAATCCCGAAAAAGCGAGGCGCTGCGCATGCTAGGTGCCAACAGCAGCGCCACCGCAGGGATGTGACGTCAAAGAGCTTATTTGGTTTGTAATATGTACCAAAACTCACATCATCCTGTTTACACCGCAACAACCTTATGTGCCTCAAAGTGAACCATACAGAGCAGTGGGTTTGCTGGCGCACACGACATAAGTGTTAAATATGATGAATATAGTTTCCTTAGACGTGACTCAGAAAGGCAATCGACTCACCAGTTTCGCTGTTCAATCAACGGCGAAGCTTCTTACTGAAAGGGTGATATGTTTCTCCATTCCTGATTTAGAAGTTTTAGTCTGTGTCAGTTTGTTAAGTCGGGCAATGGCAGCTCGGTCTTACAAGGAGTGGTCACGTGAAACGTTTCCCTTCCGCCTCAGACGCAAACTAATGCTAATCTGCCAAAAGCACTTACTATAAGGAGTATTCACTGGGTGCCGTATATGTGGGTGCTGTTTGGAGCGCATGCTCAGAACGAGCCCACATTAATAGGCTGCTAAGTTCGGCAATCTTGAGAGTGCGGAATGCACGTTACAAACGAACTGTGGAAGCTCGCTATCAGCACGCGCTCAGCAGTCGCGCACACAGCTATGGCCGCCAGTGAATACTTCCTATACTCGGCAACAACGTTTCTTGGCAATGCAGTGGAGAGGAGGAGAGCCACCCGCTCAGAGCTCTATTCAGTGCTCAAAATGGGTGAGAGAAGGAGTCCCTGTACCATCCATTGCATTGCCAAGAATAGTTGTCGCCGAGTATAGTTGACCTATTCTCGGTCTTTTCAAGGAGCATTTTTCCCAAACACCCGAAGAGCCAAAATATTTTGCGCATTATCACAATGCCAGGATTATTGCTAAGCAGAAGCGCCGCCATTTGAGGAATGGCGCGAGCTTCCTAAATTGTGTACTTTACCAACAAATGGGGTGCGATATCTCCTTGTAGGCATCTTCCCCAATGAACTTCCCAAGGGAAGGCAGCAATACAGTGGCACCTGCTTTGCTCTAGGGTGCACGAAACATTCTGGTTTTATGACGAGGCATTTGGAATACACTATTTATTCCGGTCGTTAGTTGTTCCCAATGATTGAACCTTACGGTTTGACCTTGCTTGGCGAAAGGCTGGGGATTTGTTTGTCCTGTCCTTTCAGGTTTTAAATTGTGTTTACCTCACTGGTGATGTTCCCGTCGCCTTGTAGCCTATGAGCCGTTTATCCCTAAGCTAACGCACAGCCAGCTAAGGGATGAACAATGGAAGCTACGTGTTTGTTGGAGAAATCACACGTCTATCGTTCGCGACGTAACCACGCTCTCGTTTATACCCACGCGCCGAGAAAGAGACGGGATAGGTGATTAAAGGAAGGTGTTTCATTGGTGCTGGTTAGCATGCAGCTCCACCGCACTGTCAGCTTAGGTATGAACCAAGTATAGTATCGTCGTGATGACGTGACGCCGTGAATCTGTCCTGCCTGGTGTTCGTAAGCCTTTGCCTTCCAGCGATATCTACACGTAAGCTTTTTCCCTTCGTCATTTAAGCCCTCCTTTGTGCACCTGTTCAGCTCTTCGCACGAGGCTTTGCCCTGAGGTGGCCATTGAGTATTTCCTCTGATAATCTTCCACAACATTACACCATGCAAAATTATTTTACTCTTTTTAAAAGCTTGCAAGCGAATTTCCTAATTAGGACACAAGTATTTTGAAAAGTTATGAGTAATTTTCTCGAAATTACTGCCTGAAAGTAATTCATTACATTGCTAAATTACTAGCCAAGAAAAGTAATTCATTACATGACTCATTACTTCAAAAAGTAACTTAATTACTGTGATTTAATTACAGTAATGTCATTACTGCCATCTCTGGTTAAATTCCATTAGCTTCATCAACTTGCGATCATTTGTGGTTTCAAAAGTGGCAAATTAACTTGGACATTAAAACATATGTGCAAACGACAATCCGCTGAAGAAGGTTCTGCTATTTTACACACTATAACCACCAATGATTTAGCAATATTCAATGCATGCAAAAATTTAAGTGTATCTATGTGTTAGTTACATTTACTTACGATTTAATCTAAAGTTTTAACATACGGAAGGTTATTGCCAAAAAGTCTAGAATGCTGTGGTCTCCGCGAAGGACAATGGTGAACTATTAACCTGTATCGAAGCTTAGGTGTTATAAATCTTTAATCCGCCCTTTACTTGAACATGATCACATCCTATGGGAAACCCACTCTCGGTTGTATGTACATATGTTGGAGGGGGCTCACAACATTTCATAAGTTAATTTATAATTCATATGGCACATAATCACATGTTTTACCGTTTTATTCTTTGTCTGGACCGCCTGAGTTGTCTTGTTGAATGGAAGTAAAGCTCCCTAAGTTTTAACAGTGTTTTATACATAACACAACTTGCCTATCGCTTGATAACTATCTTCAGTATAACACGAGCCGTGACCCAAGAAGGGAACCTAAGAAACTGATTTGTGAGATACGTTGCACGAAAGACGATTTAATATATTATTTTCTCCCGCGCACATTTTTCTTAGTTTAGTGATTTTACCGACAGCGTCACGGGTAATGTCTCATTTATTGCATTTCCTAGTGCCCTTGAGGAACATTTGCGCGTTAAAAGTGGCTTAAAGGACTAAACTGCTTGTTCTGGTCTTTATTTTTGTGAAACCTATTTCCTTTGCTGAATACTACTCTTCCTGCACCATCCTTGGCCTCGAAGAGTTGGCCTGCAGTATCTACAAAATAAATAAAATATATGCATAAATATTTTTGGCATCCCCCTCTCAGAGCTACAAAAAAAAAAAAAATAAAACACGCAGAATAAAAAATTTGAATTGCAAAGGCAGTGCTCTATTTTGTTATCGACAGTCAGAAATCAACTCTCTTACACTGCTACATTATGTCTGTTTAGAAAAGCAAATGGTATGTGTAGGACATCGTCAAGAAACTGAGTGTATCTACACACAACTCCTCGAGCAGTATGTTAACTTGCAGTTGAAAATATAGGCTAGACTAATTACACTAGGTTCAATTTACTACAATTGCACACGATCTTCCAGTTTTTACTTGCGGTCGAGTATAAACATTTTATGAAAAAAAGTGAATGAATGCCCTTTTCATTTTCGGTTGCAAATTTAAAGCGGTCGCATGGTTACACTTTTAACTGAAGGCCAGGTCTCTCAGAAATAATAAAACACTGATTTGAGTGGAAGGAACCATAAGTGTAAATTACTTATTCGTCACTCTATTTTTGTTCCCAATAAAAAGACAAACGCCGCTAACAAAAGCGAGTACTGGAGCAAAGCCTGGCCGGTAGCGCTGGATCGTAATTTTGAGAGTCAGCATTCGATTTATGGCAGCTGTAGCCTTTTTCTTCCATTTAAAGGCCGGCCTACACTTCGCGCTGTTCACTTTTGCCCGCCTCCTCCTTTCCTACATCCTCTCCATGTTTTCGAGTGTTTCAACTTAGCTCTCCTAGCATTGGGAGACCCGAGTCCCAACAGCATTACCTTCCCTGCAGAAAACCAAGTTCGAGTGTCGTCCTTTATGGAACGCTTTATGCTCTTTGTCTTGCGTTTAAACTTTGCTGCAATTCAATATTTATGTTTGCTGGGACTCTCAAACTGAAGCATGATCACTGCGGCAATCACCAGCGAGTAGACACGGACAAGCGCGCTCTTCCGTGTCTACTCGCTTGTGATTGTGCTTTGTGTCGCGCAAAAAAAAAATACTCTAGACTGCATTAAGTTAGACACTTTAGATTTACGTATAATTTTCTGTGCTTACAAGATGCAAAGACATCACGGACTCCTACCACCCCTAGTAACTTTGTTCGTTGTTTGTAATATAACTCCCCAAATCGCGTTTTGTTTTGTTTGTTGGGTACCCGAAGGAAAAATCCATCAATGTAACGCTGTTTGGCAGTCAATGTTTTCTAGTGGACCGCTGACTGTGCCTGACTGTACGTCAAGCATGTCTGATTGGACAACAAGTTACTCTGACCGACAGTCAAACTCCAGTCAGACCCCGCTTGTCGGCTTTCTGATGGTTTCCTGGCGGCAGTCGGCCGCCGCGAAATGCCATCAGGATGTCCTGGTGGTGATTCTGACTGTACATCGATTGTCTCTGACTGTACGTCAGAAAGCTTTGACGTGCAGACAGAAGTACGGTCGAAGGACGTAAAGTTCGTTCGGATACCACTATTTCGTCAAATCTATGAATACGAAAAGTAATCTATGCACGAGAAAACGATTTCGGGAGGTGAGCCCATAAAACCGCTGACGTTATAGATGTGACACGCAACCGACCGACAACCCTGATCAGAAGCCCGCCGAAGCCGCCGAAGGGCCGAAGCGTCGAACACGACACTTCGCACTTCGCTTCGCCCATGGGGGCTTCGCCGAGCTTCCATGAACGATCGCTCTCGACTCGTTTTGTTTGCCCGCTTGCTCCAACCTGTCGATCCTGCCCGGGCTCTACAATGTCCTACGTTTTAGTAGAATTTCTACTCGACAAGACCCAGCCTGTTGTGAGTTCCGACAATGTAAGGCACTTTAGCGGTGTAGTTGAAGACGACAAGGTGTACTGCTGGGCCGGAGACGCGCCAACGAAAGGAGGATTCTACGACGCGAAACTACTGTGCATGGCAGGTGAGTAGAACTGAAGTACGGCGATTGATGTACGATTGCTTGGTTTAACTGCATATGCAGCCGAAGCACTTTTTAGAGCGATGCACTCATTGTCGGAACCTCTCGCTGCAATACTGAAATACTCTTGACTCGGTCCGAGAGGTTTAGGCAAGAAAGTTTATATCTTTCTATCAGGTGTGCACGGTAAAAACGTTCCGTAAAATAACGTAGAGCTTCTCATTAAAAGCCACGAAGAAGCATCCGTAATCTGAAATACGATTGACTTGTCCGTAAATCTAAAGTTACGATTCTTTAAACAACTAAAATTGTTTGCGACAAGCTGAAAGTTGTTTTATTTCGTTTAGACTAATACACAACGGTTCTCACATTTTAAAGAATCATTTATTGCACTGTCAATCAACTAATGATAAACGTTCCGAAACGAGGTGGCGCTAGTTACCGCTGAATTGAAAAGCACGAAGTGAGATTTTTGTCTAGTATAATCACACTGCCGCTATCCCTTCATCTACCCATCTCCGCTCGGTCGTTTAGCTGCCGTTACGGCCGTTACTGCCGCGCTTGTTTTGTCGAGGGGTAGAGGTGCTTGGTGGTTTTTGTGCGAGCTTTCCTTGTTGTTATCAAAACGGTGAGTTTGTTCTGCTCTTTTTATTAACATTGATTGGGGACTGTCATATATACGTTCGTATTTTTGACACTTTCCTCGAAAGAAACGAAACCACGGATTTGCGTCGCTTGAAACTTTCGGGTTCAATGACTGTCGCTGCTATCTCAGTTCGTGTTTGACGTTCTTCTCAGAGTTGAAAGCTCAAGTCGGGTGCTCGTTTGAACCTTGCGTCATGTCGTGAGCTCGCTGGGACGCGCGGTTCGTCGTTTGTAGCGATTGGGAGGCTATTCGCGCGTGCCGGCTCGCAAGAGTTGCAGTAAAGCACGTGACAACCCATCGTCTGAGTGCGTGAGTGCGCTTTACGAGTTTCGCTTTGTTGTTCGCGCTTCCTGTAGCCTTCTCATTTCGCCGAGGGGTCCATATCGTTTCGTCGAAATTGGTTTCGCGGCAGTACGTTTCGAGGACAACCTTTTATGGACACGTTTCGTCGACACGAACATTTCATCGACACTCGTTACGCGAATTTCATGCTGCAGTGACGTTTCGCCACTCGTGTATCACTGAAGTGCGCGTAAACCCACACCCCCGCCTGCGTTCACACCACTTCGCGGCGACAGTCTGCGGCTGCTCGTTACAAAAATGTTAACCGACCTAACCGACCCGTACAGGTCGCTTCGCGGCGACAGTCTCATGCAGCTTACCCCCCCCCCCCCCCGAAAAAAAAAAAGAAGGTTAATTCGAGCTGTCGATGAAACGATCTGTCGAGGAAACGTCGTTCGATGAACTGATTCCCCATTGGTGTATCACCACTGCGTACTTCACGTTCACTGGTTGGTTAGCAGTCATAATGCAGCCGATGAATTTCTCATTTCACAGAATGCACTTGTGTCACTGTACGCTGATTCCCCCCCAACCAGATGGTCTAAGATCATCGTATTGATATTCATTTTTATGCTCATAATATTCTATGTGTATATTAAAGCAATATACCTCCCGCTCAATACTTGCACGGCGCCACTCAGGAGGGCACGTAATACCACTGTTCCACGGACTGCAAAATTGTGTGCATTAATCTTGGCTCCTCAGTCAGACTGTTTGTAAGGAACATAGCCACCGTTCCTGCAGTTTCAAATTGTCTGAGATGCAAGCTCATATTTTTTTCAGGAGGCGTCTTCAACGACAATTGTCTTCCTTGTCACTGAGCATTGGCCAATGTTCAAAGAGCCTACGCCATTCTTGAAGGCGGTATGCGTCTTGTTTGGAGCTTTTTACGTGTTGAATTTACCTATTCAATGGAAGCCTTGGCCACTCTCGAGTTTATGCAAATGTGAGAAAATCTTGAAATGCGTCAAGTCCACAGGATGTGTCATAGAATGACATAATCTAGATTACCCTATCATTTATCGTGCCGTAGCGCCCTTTTTCACAACTCGCACAAACATTTGAGCTGTACTAATTTTACAAAGAATTACGCTGCTGCATATTATAATGAATTGATAACGTGGGAACACTGGTTGTCATTAGGCTGTAACTTTCAAGGCAGGGAAGCATGGTTATCTTGTATAGACCAGCACGCAGCACTGACGTAGCACAGCTGCGGTGGCGCTGTCGGCGGCACAGCGCAGACGCTCCACTTTACGCGAATTTGGTTTTTGCCCATTTACAGTGCTCACACCTGGTCTGGCCAACGCGGGCTTGCTTATAAACAGGGTGTCGGTCTATAGAATGTGTGCTTGTTCAGCAGTCATTCAGGTTTAACTTGTTCCAACACTACCATAGTCTGACTTGATAGTAGAAAATAAATGGCTTCACCTTCACCAGGCTGAGTATGCTTGAAGCAGGCATGGCATTAATGTTAGATGATGCAATATATCCTCCTAGACCAATCTTCCAAATCAACCTGGAGAAGGGCTTGAAGAGAATGGGAGCAGTGAAGCGAACGACGGCCCAGCTCAAGATTTTAGCGATGCTGAAGGGCTTCAAATGAAGTCTCCACAGAAATCCCTTGAACCTGTATGTTTCTTTATAGTAAGTGCAAATTTGAATTCCTAGACATCTAGCATGTACCTAAGAGGAAGACAACTCTAATGTGACTGATGCCAATCTTTTGAGAAGCGTAACAAAGGGCTTTGTGAGTATTCAAAATTTTCAAATATCGAAGTGAATGATGTCATATTTTGTTTATACTTTCATCGGATAGGACGGTTCGGCAGTTGTACGAATTTTCAATCTGAGAATGCTCCAGGACACACCATCGTAAAAAAGCAACTGAAACGACTCACAAAAGCCCACACAGAAGTCTGGGAACTGTATACAAATAAAACTTATTTCAACTCGTTTATTTAAAACGGGAAGGCATCCTGTAATTGTAACCACAGATGGTTGATCTGTAAAATGTTTGAGCCCCCTGAGCCAATACATGATTTGCTGCGGTATGCTGCTGTGAACCGGTGATTCATGCACGCAGTGCGAGTGCTACAGTGTCAAGGCAGATGTGGGCGACATGATATGGTATTCATATCCCGTGTTATTAGGAGTCTGCATCTGTTTAATTACAGCAACCGGCATCCTGCCACTTTACAAATTATCTCCTTGCAACTTTTTTGCCCCTTGCTCTCGCACAAAATAATTATTCGTTTGATATTTAAATGTATTATTATTAGAGGGGGGGTGCAACGATTTTATGATTAAGAGAATGTGCATCTCGTCATTTTTATGTTGTTTATCACGTCCCGGGAGATACAGAAAACATCTTCTTCATTAAGAATGTTGCGATTCCGCTGCATAATCGCAAAACAAAAGCCAAGCTTTTTCCCCCACCTGCAGCCGCAAGTGGCAGCCGAAGGAACTACGGCTAGAAGGTTACGTGCCCTCGCTCGGCTCCAAGCTGCAGCATAACGCCCGCTAATGTCAGCAGAGAGAGGGAGAGGAAGCGTCCTCCGAGATAGCACACGGGAACCTACACGGCACTCCGAATGACGTCACTAGGAGTGCGACCAGGTGTGACCCTGAAGACTGGGAGTGAGTTGAGGGGTGCCCGAAATGCCAATAGCTGTCTGTTTTTTTTTACGCAACAACTTAGGACGCGCAGGCGAAATCGGTTTTCGGTTCTTTACCTCAGAAATGTCGGAGAGCAACCTCCACAAATTTTTGACCGAAGTCCGGAAATCGTTGCACCCCCTTTAAATAGTAACTTTTAAGCTTTGAACTAAGTGAAGCCTCATGGTTCTTTCTTTTTGTTTTATAGAAGTTTTTCAAAGCACAAGTCGGCCGGTCTGCCAGCCACCTGCAGCCATGCTTGCACTGCATGATTACTTAGCATGTCCAGTGCCAACTGCTATTTAAGCTGCTCTAACCTGATTAAATTGACGGTCTGACAATCTTGTGTCTTGTTTTTCAGAAAATACAGTGTGCACCTCAAGACGTCGAGCTATGTTTGACGATTTATCCATTTGAACCAGTTGAATTACGGAGTCAACTTCGCTTTTGTATTTTTTTTATGGTAAGTCTCCAGTCTGAGTTCTTACAGAATGAGCATGCCCCTGAGGGGGAGGCAACGCTGATGTAGCTGATGTCACTTTTTCGACAACTGTTGTAGCAATATCAACCACATCTAACATGTTGCCCCTAAAGCCCCAGTTTGAACATGTATCAAGCCTTTTTCTAATGCATATTTTAGCAGATTATGAGTTAACATCAAAATGGAACTGCATGGTTTATTCTTGTTTTGTAGAGGTTTTTCAGGGCACAAGTTGGCTGATCTCTTGCAGCCTCCTGCAGCCATGCTTGGACTGCAGGGTTACTTTGCATGTCCAGTGCCAACTCCGGTTTAAGCTACTCTCACTTGCTTTAACTGGCATTCTGACAGTCTTGTGTATGTCTTGTTTTTCAGAAGATACGAAATGTCGAGCAACGTTTCATGATTTAACTATTTGAACATGTCGAGTTACGGAGTCAACTTCGCTGGTGTATTTTCATGGTAAGTAAAAATTGAGTTATTACAGGTCGAGCACGACTCTGAGAGGGAGACAACGCTGATCCAGCTGGTGTCACTTCCGACAAGTTTTGTAGTAGTGTCCGTCGCATGTAACATTGTTTTGACCCCAACTGGTGTTACTATTCACCATAGCTAGATTCAAACCTAATACGCTAAATTCATTTGAATCTAGTTACTATAGCTAACTTAAAACATACTAGGTCACCTGCTGCTGGCTTTTTGTAGCCGATGAACTTGCCACGTTTGAATCGCAGGTAGTATTAAGTAGTGACACGTTGCAAGCAACATATTGATGTAACAATTGTTTTCTTGGTAACACTAACTGTCACACGCTAAGTTTGTGGGAAGTAAGTTCTGTATCACGTTATTTTTACTGAATAAAAAAGTAGCAATGTTCTTTTGGAGTTAATTTTCTAATTACAGTTACATTGAGGAGCATGATGTGATGCATACCTTATATCTAGATTGTCATGGATAGACAATGACCAAAATGATTATGCACTTCGGATTATGGATGACAAGTGCCAATGACAAAGCGCAGCTGGCAATGCAGAGAAAACACTGACAACAGATAAACAAGGAGAATATTTTTTCTCAACTCCCTCCAAAAGTTGTGCTTACAGTGAGGAGCAGTGGTGGAGAAAGGTAACCTCAGAGGCAATGGCTTTGTATATTGTTGAGGTTTTAACCAGGAACAAATCCTTGTGCATGCAAGCCATTCCACCGAGTGTGCCAGTTGAAAGCTTGTTCAGCGATGGAAATGGATGTGCTTGCCTTCAGTAATGTAAAACTTTTGGATGAAAATTTAGAAAAGCAACTGCTGCTTCAGTATAAGATGTAATAACACTGATACAGGCACTTTGTGCAAAAAACCTGTGCATAGCCGGTTCCTAGTTTTCCTTGTTTATTTGTTTATTAAAAAAAGTAAAGTAAGATAATGGAATTACCTCTTAGGAGTAACCAATATAGGCTACGTTTTTTCTTAACTAGCTTAATTAGGTAGTCTTTTTATATAAAGTATCTTGCCCAAGGCGACAAATATTGTAAGGGTCCTCTAATCGCATAATTTTTTCGCTTAGTTTATGTCGATGCCTACCAGGTCTTGCTCTAAGATTTGAAATCTGTTTTCTTGTATATTCTAACACATTATAAGGTAACTTTTAAGTAAAGGGAACTGCATGGTTCTTAAGTCTTGTTTGTAGGAATTTCTTGGAGCACAAGTCAGCTGATTTCTGGCAGTCTCCTGTGGCCATTGTACTGCAGGATTACCTTGGATAGTTATAGCCAGCTACGATTTAAGCAACTCTCATTTGTATAGATTGTCATTCGTGTTTGTCTTTTTTTTTTTCAGGAACTACATTTGGAATTGTACAACATGGAGCAGTTTTTGACGATTGGTCACTTTGAAAAAGTAATTTTGTGGAGTTGGCTGCACATGTTTTTTGCTGGCAAGTAAATAGTTCAGTTTTTAAAATCTAGCATGGTCTGAGAGAAAAGCAAACTTGATGTGACTGGCAGCGCCCTTCTGAAAACTGTTTAAACAATATTGATCACATCTTACCAGGGCTTTTCTCACAGTGGGTTGCAGTGGTTTCGCTGCCCACTACTCCTGCTAGCTGCCCAATTCTTTGAAAAATGTCTTGTGGCCTTCATGTCTTGGCACAGAAATCGCTGTGCTCGGCGGACTTCTGCACCAAGACATGCAGGTATAGGTCCCCACAACCCAAATTAATACGACTTGGTCGAGGTGCACGCAGAAGAAAGATGCAGCTGCTGCCTGTGTCCCCCTCCCCTCCACAGTCATAGTCGGATGCCTATTTGTCCACAATGTATGGAGAAAAATCTGTGTCTAACATTTATTCTATCCTAACTTGTACAGCTTCACTAGATCAAAGGCCACAGTTATTAAGAAGGCCTTCCACAAGATTGGCTTTTTCCTCATCTGTGCAGATCCGATATGGTGTCTATGAATTAATTTTATGCGGTTGGCTTCACATATTTATTTCTTGTAGATATAAAATAACTGGTGTAATGAAAGTTTCATGGTACCTCTTTTTTAATGGGTTGCTCGCCTCGGCTTGACCTATTTTCACTTTAAATTCGACAGCATTTGTGGGCGAACATTTTTGTCACTTTTCACCAGTCGGTTGGTCTGTTTTATGGTTTGTGTGACCGATTTGACTCTAGCACAGGCAACGGCAGAGGCACATGATGACAGCTTGGTTTGTATGAGCGCTCACACAGAGAGAAAGCTTTTTAAAATCGTGCATCTGACCCTATGCTTTTGTCAGCTCCAAATACCACTTGTAAATTGGAATATATGGCATGCAGGTACACCAAAATGCATCATTCGCACACATCGGAACAGTCTCTCAGAGAAAATTATGAAGAAGGGTCCGCCTTTCAACGGGCAACAAAAGAAATGCGCAGCCAGAATGCGCTGACGAGGTGGCCAAGCAAGCTCCTGGAGTGGTAGGCACTTGGGGTAAAGGGAATGGCTAGATCACATTTTGGGGGTAATCAGGTGCCCTAAGTGTGGAGCTTGCAAACAGACTTGCATGCCATATATAAATACTCTGTAAATTTTTACCACTCGCTCAACTCAAAAGCGTGTGCACAGGTGTGCTCAAACGTGGGTAGGATGGAGCTCCCAAATTGTAAGATTGGGGACTATGGACTAAGCTACTGCTTAGTCCCCAGTTTTTGATAGCAGTTTTAGTACACATGCACTCTTTCACCCGCTCAGTTTTGTGAAAACCTTCAGGGATATCTAAAGAGAAAATCAAGTTTCTATGTTCACACACTCTAAGCACTCGGGGCTGACCACCTGATTCGACAACGAGAAAGAGTGCAACTAGCCCTTCGTTCTAATGGGAGATTTTGAGTGGCTGCCCAAACTTATGAAAGTCTGGGATAGGAGCTTAGCCAGTTTTACATAGACTCTTCTGCAACATCTCATGAACCTTAGAAATAGAGCATTACTCAAACTGAGTCGAGTTTTCCGGTTGGTTCATCAGTTCTCAAGAAATGCTTCACATTATAAACCAAATCACTATTGCGATTCCGGCCTTGCATTTTTTTCTAAGTTTCGAACGAATTTAGGCTTGAAGTGTATCGGTTTTGACTAAGGAACAGGAGAACAAGACCCTCAAGTCAAACATTGGTTTTAGATATCGGGTCACAGGATGAACAATTAGAGGCAATGTCCATTTGACTTTTGTATAAGATTCATGGCTAATAATTAAATGAACTGAGGGGGCTGTGTTTTATGCACAAGCTCAATTTGCATCTGATATAGATATTTAATTATTTTTTCTCTTTTTTCTCTTTAGCACATCATGCTACATGCAGCATCTGAAAACAAAGGCCAAACACCACGGGGTGCTCTACTTTGGCTCTTCAAGGACCCAAATAAAGCGTTTGAAGGTACTTTTCTTATTTTCCCATCAATTATTCAGGTGACATTGCATGATTTCTGCAAGCAGCATAGGAAAGAGTTCTCAATATTAGTTTAAAGAGATCCTTTTCCATTTCAAAATTCTGTAACTTTTTTTTATAGAAAACCTGGTTGTATCAGCGTCATAATGAACATTATTTTATGTATAGGGCAGCATCACTAAGCGACTGCCTGTTAAATGAACTGGAGAAATCTGCACCTACAAGCATTGAGCTCATATTCTTACCAAAGGTCTATTTTAGCAGTGAACACCATTGTGACATGTAAAGGCACAGCTCCGTCTCTGTGGAATGTGAAAACAGCATTCTCTTTATTTTCAAGCATGAGTGCCCACGCAGATGAGTGAGAGTGACTTTTGGTGTTGTCAAGAAGGTGCTTTATATCGCTGTTTAAAAATGCAATGACTGCGGTGGTCGTTCAGACTGCAGATAATGTTTTGTAATCCCACTACCTTCTATAATTGTGCACATTGGTCTGAATGCCAGAACTGACAGAAGAAAAAACAACTGACATTGAGGAAACTTGCTGCAGATGCATTGCTCAGCTGTGTTGCCTGCTTTCCACAACAGGTTGTGGCAGCTCTCGATTGTATACATTGGTGCCCATTGTCAAATTTAAATAATGTAGTTTTATTTTACACAGACTGGAGTTGCACCTCAAAAGTTTTCATGGGAATCTGTGTCTCAAAAAGAAAACCTTCGATAAGTTCAGCTTGCTAGATGAAGGCATTAATTCTTCGAGCTCATTTTACAGCCTACCTTTCTATTGACACCGCCCTATGCGGAAAGTAAGTCGTCTGCTTCTTGCACAGACATTACGGTGATGTCAGAAGGGTGACGATCTCTCATTGGCTTTGATTGGAAGGATATAGTGGGTAGACCACAATGCTAGACACCATGAGGTCAACGCACTATTTTTTTTTTGTTCAATCAGCCAATAAGAGCTCGGCCTTCTGACATTACCGCAACCCCTGTGCAAGAAGCAGACAAACTTGTGCTCCGCATAGGATTACGGATACTCAAGAGTGCTTTCCGTAATATAAGTTACGAAAAGCCTACTCTGTTTGCCCTTTACCGACAACTTTTAAGCATTTTTACGGATACTAGAGCGATTTTCGTAATAGGTTTTACGGAATGCATATTCCAGTCCGTTGTTTTACGGACAGCTCTTGAATAGCGTTACGGATAGTAGAGCACTTTCCATAATCTGTTTTGCAGAATGTCCTTTTATTTACGGATTGTCTATATCTTTAAAAGGATTTTTCCGTTATTAGAATTACGGATGACCTTTCCGGCAGCATAGGTGCCAGAGAATTTCTCCGTAAAAGAGGCAAATTTTTTTACAGATGGGCTATTGGCATTACCGCTATGTCGCAGCTCATTATTATTGTTTCATGAAGAGCGCAGACAAAAAGCATCCGTGAGCATAGTTCAGATATGTCTGCTGCTCGTGTTCATCCATGGAATCAAGGGACTGCCTGTCGTAGCATGCATGCTTGCTCTCTAGCTTCAGCTGAGTCGCATACGTTTTGTGAATTAAAGTATACGGTCGTCCCGAAAGGTTCAGACATCGAGGGCGTTTCTCTGAAACATGCTTTGGGTGCACGTGGGCCCGTTTGTGAAGGAATGTCCCTGTTGCCTAAAAATCAAATTTCAAAAGTGAAAGAAAAAAACAAGAAATAAGGACGGGTACACACTTATTCCCTTGTTCGAATTCAATATGAGCAGCTGTCACCATTGCTGAGAAACCCTCAGCTCCGGCATTAGGTTCCAAGTTGTTATAGCATTTTTGAACTTCTGCATTGGAAATGACGCAATAACATTGGTAAAATGTTTGCTCCAAAAGTGAGAATGTCTGCCCCAAAACCAGTTTTTGCCTGCTACAAGAGCTCCAAATCACAATTTGTCAGTTCCACCATTGCAGTTACCACTTGCTTTAGCTTAATTTATTCTAACTGTGCTGTTTGTTTTACCTTTTCAGATTGAGCATCGCTCAAGGCAGGCGTTTTTTGTGACCTAATAAAGATACAACAGGTTTGATTTTGCATTTTACTTGTCATTTTATTGGCTGTTCTCCTTGAAGTTAACTTGCAGTGATTCTATGGCAGTCGAAAGTATGTAATAGTTTCTCTGGCAACGCTGCAATTTGGTTAGGCTATCCTATCAGCTCAGCAGTGATCACAATCACACCTTCCATCAAATATGTTCCATCAAAGACCACCGCTATACGTTCCATCAAAGACCACCACAATACGTTCCATCAAAGACCACCACAGTACGTTCCATCAAAGACCACCACATACGTAATTTGGGACATTCCATCAGTGGCAGTCAGACGTCATCTGATGAACCATCAGGGCACGTTCCACCAGGGCTGCTGACTGGCAGTCAGTGTCCCAAATTACGTACCTTGATGGAATTTTCAATAGGGTATATACTTTTCAAGACCATAATTTCATGCCATTAACATTTGTTACGCCATGGTACATGCAAACATAAATAAATATTGCTTATTTATTGTTGTAATAAACACTGGAAAACGAAATATATAGATTCACCGGTATTTCTCTAATTGATAGCCACTTCACGTGTTTCTTTATTGCAGTTCTTTTTGGTGTTTTGAAATCGGAGCCGACGCACTCTCCAATGGGTTTTTGCCCGCGTTCCGTTTCCGGTTAGGTGGAACATGATAGATTGGACTCGAGCTCAATTTCGAGTAACGCTTTGATACCTTAACGTTCGGAAACTTACCCGAGCGGAGCGTTGTTCCGTCTAGATTGTCTCCTGACATGAAAATGCCGTATTAACTAAGAAGGTTTCGAACACTGCCATGCAAGGCGTGTTAGGACATGGTGGACCATGCTCTAGCAGACGACAGGAGCAAGGAGTGGAGGGCGGGGGAGAAGGCTTGCCACTACTTAACACAGCCTAAAGGACAATACCGCAGTGCTAACATTTTTTTGCGTCATCAGAGGAGGCCACCACTGGACACAGAATGGAACCGAGTGCACCGTCTGCGCTCAGCTGCGAGTCAAGATTGAGCGGAACGTTGACGCAATCGTCGTGTCAGATCTTTGACCAGCGTTGGTCTAAGCTGATGACGACATCTCTATCAGCACAACGGTTTTGTTATCTGCGAGGTAGTCCGGTACCTCGCATAATAGGGAGTTTTCTGAAAGCGCGTTTGCCCTTCGGCTACTTCCTCTGCAACGAAGAAGCTGCTGCTGCACCTGCGGGCCGATGGCGTTGATTGTAGAGTTCCGGGTATTGTAGCGGGTTGCGGAGGGCGTTGCGGGATGGCGAAAACGATCTACGAAAACACCCTGACGTTATCTAGTAAAGGTAGTCCAGACTAGTGGTGAGACCAAATAAAAAATAATGCTTTTCAAGATTGCCAAAGATTGTTGTTCAGGTTGATATTTTTTTTTCAGAATAACTCTCGCTTTCAGTATATGTTTGGTCGAACTTGGTATCCTCGCATCCTTTATATTTAGCAATATAGTGCACTTACCTCTTAAAAACGTGTACTACCATATTCTGCTAGATGCAGGATCATATCTGCCACCAGTATAATCGTACTGGACAAGCCCGAACATATACCGCTTTCCAATACAAAGAAACGGGCCACCAGGTATCAGATATAGGCCTGCTAGACGGGTTTACAGTCTGGGCGTCAAGAGATATGTGTAACGCCGTTAATATATTATAGTCCACACTGCAGAATGTAATAGGGCGGTATCCTTCTACATGCATAAGTTTATCTGTATCCTTATTTTTGGGATTAATATTGCATAACTGCCGCAAAATGTTGGTGGTAAGCGTTCAGAATTCTAAGCTTCCAGAAATACTTTGTGGAAGAAATGGCACGGTAATTCCTTGTACTCTTCGTTAAACTCAGCTGGGAGTCCATCCGGTCCTGACGTTTTAGAGTTAGGCAACTGATCAATCGCACATCGAATGTCCACCTGAGTTACTGGTCGACTAAGTACTTCGCGTTGAATTTTACTTACTTTAGGCAACATGGAATGCACAGTCTCTTCCTTTTACTGTTAGAAGATTGCGCTTTCCGGGGTAAATTTTGTTGTTGGGGTTTGAATATGCGCATAATATGAAAATCGTTGGTTGAGAGGGTTCCATTGCAGTTGAAAGGTTTGATATTCTTGGAATGCCCATGGCGCCTTTGGACGTGAATGGCGCGCCGCGAGGGTGTTTCAGACGACAAGAAACGCCTACATCTACAGCTTACCAGTGCACCATTGTAGCGATTTTGCTCATAGCGCTCCAGCTTAATGTTAAAAAAATGATTTCTTCCTGAAACTCAACAGGTTTTCACATTGTAGTTCTTGAAGAATATTGAGTTTCGCAAAGGGGCAGCTAGTCTTTCTTGCGTGAAAGGACGCAGTGTAAGTATATATAATCACTTCATTTCTGACCTCTTGTTTAAGTGAGTCTCATTGGGCTAAAATGCTAAATGTGTCATTCGTTGACAATTGTTTAAACAGTCCGGAACACATTTCTGATTGATTGATTCTGATTATTACGTGATTTATTACGTGCGTCTGCTCCAATCCAAACCTTTACAATACAATGATGAGAAGAGGTCATAGGTTTTACTTCATAAGTAGCCCCATGCGAAAAACGTTTGTTTGAAACGTAAACTGGGTCAAGCCTCGTGTTACTTAATGCATCAATGTGAATGAATCGGCTAGCAGTAACCTGAGAATCACCGATATGGAATAGCTGGAAGTCATATGTGAGGTTGTTTAGTATGTCACCACTGCTGTCAGATTTTGTAGGGGGCACTGATCTATCATTGATATTACAAACACAATTTTAATCACCAAACAGAACAACATTCCCTTCGGTGTCAAGAAAAAGGGTGATATTTAAAAAAAGCAAAAAAGAAAACGTCTTTATAAACCAACGTTGTGGGCATACAGGACAATTGATGGCCAGGAGATATCATTCAAGAAAATATTCACAGCATATGAACCTGCCCTTATCATCCGCAGCATGTAAAAATGATGAGCATCCTAATCTCTTCTTGAAAAATGAAAGGCACCCTCCCGACAAGCCATCCGCGTAGCTCACACATACCTCATAACGCGAGAGAAAAGGGTCCAAATCAGGAGCGGTGCCCTCGTCGGACGATCTATTTGTCTCCTTGAGGCAATAAAGTCAATCTGTGTCTTTGCAATGACCCTATACAGTTAGGTTTGACGTGCGCGTGAACACAGTCCTCTGAAGCAGATGGTAGCGAAGCTCAGGGGAGGAAATTCTCAGGAGGGTTCAGTCAAAAGAGGGTAGTTAATCACCATCCTTCTCTGCGTCAACAGGCTGTGTGGCCCTTTTGTAAGGGTGCTCACACACCTCCGCTAGTCTGCGTTTTGCGTCGACTCTCGCGTAGCTGTTGTGGCCGATTGCGATATTTTTGGTAGTCGACTCAGACGATTTTTCAGATGTTTTGGCGGGTCGTTTGACAGATGTTCCACTGGAAGTGGTCGAGCGCTTTCGTCGAGGTAATGATTCCTGTAAAGCAACCGCTGACGTTGTACTTAAAGGGAAGAAGTCGCTCTCTGACAAATGCTCCATGGGAGATGTGCGAGAGTATGCTTGCACAAACATGTCAGGTTTTTCAGAATAAGCGGTGATCGTCACCAACTCACGGCTGACGTCAGGGGGGAAGGAGGGGGGGGGTGTAGTAGGGCTACTATCTGTAGCCTTTAAGTTGTGCGGAGAGGGATGACTTATGTTGGTGCATCCATCACTTCGCTTATGTCAATTAGGTGTTCTAGAACAACTTCAGCTGGGCTTCTCGCTTGTCGGAGCTTGACCGCACAGGCGATGACGAACTTATTTTTTGCATGACCATAGCCTCGGCATTCACCGGCCCATCGTGGGGTCCTGCACTCGCGACGAATGTGACCAATTCGGTATCATCGTAGACATAGTGGAGGCGGCCAGGCACGACCACCAAGCTTCGACTGTTGGACAGCACGAGCTGCTGCGGTATGTGGCTCGCATTCATTCCCTCGTGTAGAGTCAACGCCACTTCTCTGTTGAGCGTCTCCATCTCTTTCACTCCGACGCAGCGCCGTTTTTTTCTAACAAACGAACGGGCCATGCCGAAAGGCAACAGTGCTTCTGCGATACACTGGTTCTCACAGTAAACTTGTAGCCAAAGAAGCTTCTGTTTGACGTCCCTTGCGTCTGGGTCAATGGTTAGGCATCGGTCCTTGGTCACAAGCTTGGCCTCGGTTAATGCGTTTTCGCAGGACACCATCCAGTCGTGAGTAAGCTGAAATTGGCCGATTCGATTATATCCTGGCTGTCAACCACTTCCCGCAAAGCGTCTCGGAAATCTCTTTTAATTAGTGAAAATAGTCACATGGTTCCAAGTAGAAATTTGCTGAGCGTCGTCCAAAACTCCTAAATGAGTAGTTTCTAAAAAGGCTTTGAGCGCGTGAGAAGCGCAGTAGTGCGCAAAAGTTACTACTCGTGGAACAGGTACAAGGCTGGGGCTACATAACAGACGGAGAAAATACGCGGGCGACCTAACCCAACCGCTAGCCTTGTACCTGCTAAACGAGTGGTAACTTTAGTGCAATACTACGCTTCTCAAGCGCTGATAGCCTTTCTGAAAATGGCTGATTTAGCGGTTTTCGATATCGCTCAACAAGCTTCTAACTGAAACCATGTGCCTATTTTCACTAATTAAAATGTTAATTAACGAATTTTAATCAATTTGCCGACTAATCGCAACGATTAGCCACCAGCATTATGTCCCCCCGGGCGTATAACTCACTCGCACAAACCGTAAAAATGTAGCTTTCATGTTTTTGTTTTTTTCAACAAATCTGTAATATAAAGAAAAGCACTCGGTATATTTGCAATGCTTTCAAGATATGCAGACTCACAGATTGTTTACCATTCCTGATAACTTTGTGGGCTTGTTAGGGTACCTTCCTCAAATTGGTATGTCTTTTTTTCTAGCTCCGGCTCTGCTACAGGGAGCCACTCCCTGAGCGATGTTATCTCACCTTTGACGTCACGTATTTGGTTACGCAACTTTACGTGTAGCGAGATTTGTTCACGAACACGGCGGCCTAAGGAGCGGGTACCTAGTGTGTATGGACCGGAGCCTCGGTTTATCACTCTGAACCCCTCTACCTCCTTGGCCCGTAGAGCTGATGCGTACATTAAACAGCAGCACTCTATAAAAGGTTAAGCTACCGCTTTCTGATAATGTGTGCAGGCGATTCTCATAAAAATGGCTGGGACGAATATTTCCCAATCACACAATTTACTGACCACCATACTATAATTAAACTGACCCGATTGCTTTGAAATTATGATTAAAAACAATTATATTTTCTGAGTTTAAAACTTGCAGATGGAATAATGTATATTGCTGTCCTCTTTGTAGCGTTCGGTATCCCATGGGAACCAATACCTAACCCACTATTCTTCCTGGCCGGTAACGTCACTCTGCACTGATATCTGCATAAAATCGGGCACTTCTCATATGGGTTTGTAATTCATCGTTTGACAAGTTTTATTCCGTAAAATCTATATACCAGAAAGGCATTCACACACGCCTTGTCATTGGACACATCTTAGTATTTAGCTAAAACCAGCTATGAAAATTCGACATACAGCACTCCGAAATAAAAAATTGCTTTGGAGATATAGGCACTTTTAAATCGAGAATTTGTGCATTGAGTCCTTGATTTCGGCTCTCCTGGGCAGGTTTAAGCTTAATTGTATCTCACGTATCGGCGCGATCCACATGATCCTCAGATTCGCGGATATGTTCTTGAACTATGCCTGTCGTTTTCGCCGTAAAGTGATGCTAAATAGAAATTTGGAGCTAGCAAAACAATGTTGAAAAGATAGGCGGGTCCCTACAAAACCGGAAAACATTACTCATTTAGCGATATTTTTAACGAATGGCCGCATAATTTGGAAACGTGCTTGTTTCAATATACCGACGTGGCGGACGAGAAATGTCACGTCACGATTCTTATTCAGCCTATTCCTCGCTTCGTCCCGTCGAGCTAATGAACCAAAGTGATGAGGACAGATGCGGTCTCTTCCCATCATTCTCAACTCTTCCAAGAGTATCGTGACGTCAAATTCCTTGCTTCATCATGACATTTTTTTTCCAAATACAAGCCATCTGTTTGAGCTTACGATGTATGCGCGATGTTTTGGAAATCGTATCGTCCAGTTCAACGGTTCTGCGGCCTTATTTAGCAAAATCGTAATCTCGGTTGAGCATCTCTTTAAATATCGAAGGTTATCTGCCCGAGAAACTTTGACGCCACATTTGTTCGTGAAAGTGTATGCAGATAAATTATGGTTGTTCGTAACACCTAGATTTCAACATATTTCTCTACAGGAGAACCGCACCCAGCCAGTTTTTGTGCTTTTCCTAGAAACTGTGAAACGGGGTTATCAAAATGTCACGCAATTTGCTGAGAGATCTGCCACATGTTTGCTTCATAATGTTTACAACGTTGCATCCGATCGCCGTATGTGACCTTCTATGACAGGGCGATGATTGTTTACTGAATAATCGGTTCTCCCATTGATATATTTCTTTCTGAATCGCGACCTTTATATATTGGTTGTCGTCGCTCTCAAATGCATTCGCTTGTGTATGTACGTGTTTGCGTTGCTTTTCTAACGTCAAACCTGCAAGACAACAAAGACGTAGTCGATAGTAGGTTGTTTACAACAACAAAAAAATTCACCAAACTGCGCATATTGCCTTCTATAGGCACCTTTCCCAGTACCGTAAAGCTCCGCAGATTCTAATAAAAATCAACGCAATCGCCAGTCTCTTTACACTTAAATATACAAATTGTTCCCCAGTTTCGAGATAGTCTAGAATATCAGGGTTTGGAAAAGGACGATCTTTTATCGATTGCGGCACGTGTCAGTGCTTTCTGATTATTATGAATATGAGGGAGTGTAAAAATGTGGTGAAACATCTGTTACGTCTACCGCTTTTTTTTAGATAATCCCATTAGTTTGAGAGGCGAGCAGGTCACAGCAATATCAAAACTGTGGGTTGAATAAATAAACATTCTGCTAAGTGCACCAATGCACGTTTGCTTGACAAGAAAATGATGGTGCAAGCTTTCAAAGTAATAAAAGTAAAATCAATATCTTTTTTCTAGAGTACCGATAACAGTTTTTTTATATTTATTTTCAATCAGTGTTTATCTAGATAAAATATTAAATATACATATATAAGTGTGTGTGTGTTTGTGTGTGCGTGTGCGTGCGTGTGTGAGTGCGCGCGCGCACGTGTGGGTGTGTGTCTGCGTGTGTGTGTGTCTGTGTGTGTGTGTGTGTGTTTGCTTGCTTGATGCTTGCGTGGGTACGTGTTTGTGGAGGAAGGCCACGATGCTGGTTAAGCTCTCCGCGATGTGCTGGCTCGGAAATCCCTCAAGCGAGTGTTGTCAACATTTATGGCAAGAAAGTTGTAATAAGCATCGAGAATAGATGTAGTAAGCCCTATCGGAGGAGAGCTATCTTGGCATTCGGTAACTTTTCTTTTTATAACACGTCTTTTTTATTTAATACAAATCTGTAAAACATAACAAAACACCCTATCCTTCGAACCCCCTACGGCCTGTCTCTCCCATCTCTCCACCTCACCCACCCGTGCCCCTGATAAGAAATATATTTTAACTGCCAAAAGAAAACGCTCAGTGTTCGGCCAACTATGGCGCCAGCGGTATTTACCTTATTCGCAGGTTTCAAATCTAAACGCCATCTTATTCAAAATGACTAGGTCATTTTCTGAAATTTTCTATGGAAAAATTGGGCCCATTCTCATCCTTTTCCGTTATTTAGCTTCATAGACCGCGGTCTTTTTCCGATCACAATTCTTCAACTAAAATATTTCGAAAATTGATAATAGGATTTTAATAAGATAATAGCTTATTCTGATAGTTTGCCACGTGGTTTGCACAGCTCTCACTTGAGCTTTAGATGAGTCTTCGACAAGGCGTAGTTTATCTTTTTTAATTAAAAGTATTAAATGCTTTTTTGGACACCTTGCATAACATGTGCTTTGGCGAAGACAAAACAAATTCTACCATAATGTTGGAAGACAAAAAAGGAACCTATTTCGGGTAACAATGTGCTTGCAAGCCATCGCAGACGTGAGAAAATGAAGAAAAAAGCATCCGTCAAATGTTTAGGTATATTTCTGAATTGTTTAAGGAAACAATTAAGCCCATTCCTAACTTTTCCCGAAATTTAGCCTGAAGGAATCGTGGTGTTTGGTTGATCACAATTCTCTCTCAGAATCCTTCAAAAATTGATGTTAAGATTTTAATAAGGTAATGGTTTATTCTGATAGTTTAACACGCGATTTGGACAGCTATCATTTGAGCCTAAAAGGAGCCTTCGACAATGCGTAGTATAAGTTTCTTAATGAAAAGCGTTAAACGCTTTTTGCAAATCCTGCATAACAGGTGCTTTAGCACAGGCAGAACAAATTCTACTAGTATGTTCGAAGACAAAAAAGGAGGCTATATCGGGAAACGAAGTGCTAGCTAGCTACAGCATGTGTTATAAAATGCAAAAAAAGCTTTTGTTTAATGTATAGGTCCTTTTTGTGAAATTTTTTAAGAGAAAAATTGTGCAAATTCTCAATAATTTCCGCCATTTGGCCTCATAGAATTGTGGTCTCTTGTCGACCACGATATTTCCACTGAAATCGTTCGAAAATTGATAATCATTTTTTAATCAGATAATGGTTGTTTGGACAGCTATAGAGCTGTCCAAACAACCATTATCTGATTAAAAAAAATACATATATTACGCACTGTCGAAGGATCATCTGACCCTCAAATAATATTATTTGAGGGTCAGATGATCCTTCGACAGTGGTTAATATATGTCTCTTTTAATCAAAAGCATTAAACGCTTTTTGGACACCGACATAACAGGTGCTTTAGCGAAGACACTACAAAAGTTTTACCAGTATGTTGGAAGACAATAAAGAAAGCTATTTCGCAGAACAAAGTGCCTGCTAATCAGGGCAGACAATAGAAGTTGCAAAAAAACAAAGAAAAAAACCATACATATCCGTTCATGAATGAAATGCAATTTACTAATTTTATACAAATTTAGAGAAAATAAACACCAAATTTTGATTAGAAAGATGTTGAGAGTCATCTAAAGCCGCTATGCTAGCTAATTTTTACAAATATTGAAGCACGAGCGAGGTGTGAATATCCGTAATGTTCCCACTTATGCAGCAGGCCAAAAACGCGCGAAGCAAAGACTCGGTTTTCTACATCATCTGCTTTTATAACTTTTTCATACAGAGACCTAATATTAACGATTTTCACGTTGAAAGAACTTCCAGGTTCTAAGTTTTACCTCGCCGATTGGGAAAAAAAGTAGAAAACACGTCCCCTAGTAAAAAAAGAAATATATATCGCAAATTAGTTGCGTAATAGCAAAGCAAAAATATTACTATTTCGCAGTTGGGAACCACGAGTTTGGAGCCAAGATTTAATCTTAGGCGATGTGTTCTAAATAGTGTCTTGCGATCTTTAATAAATGCGTCAAGATATATGTACCCTCGTAACAATTTAATTATGCCAATGTTTAGTAGCCCCATCATAGCAAGGCGCACAAAAATATTATAATCTGCTTTGCTAGGCTCTGCTAAATTTGTTAGAATGTTGGATGTGCGTCGTGCCTGCGATTCATTGTTGTGTCGCGCTAAGCCGTGATGTTTGGCGGCCAGCTTACGGAAATCTTCTTTCACATGCTGCAATTGTGCTGCCCGATCCCCTGCTTCTAGCAGCCCTGTGGCACCATTCGCGAGGTTTAGTTTGCCATCTACTGAAGACGACCTTTGAGTCGCGATTTTTTTTCGGCGCTGTGATGCTCTTTGTTGGTGTTGCAGCGAACAGACAAAAGCAATGGTTTTCATCGGCTTCCAATACCGGCCTCGATGCTCCACATGTCGTTTCAGTCTTTACTTTTATTTTATTAAAAAAAAACGAAGAAAAGCATGGTGTACATCGAAAAGAAACCTTAAATAAGGAGAAAATGTTTATTTCCTTCGTATGTCGTCTGCTTAACAAGTGAAAACGCCGTCCATGAGATAGCTCTCTCGCGGTATCCCTCTTCCTGACACGTGATCTTTGCCACACTAAGTATGGCCCGCAATTTTTGCCGCTCGACGGTGCCACGGTTCTGCGTGACGCGGTGGGCAGCAGGTTGGACGTGGAAGCGGCAACATGCGTTGGAGGCGCTGACACAGCACAACCAGAAACGCAGTCTCCCGAGTCCACTGAGCTCGAAGTTAATTTACAGAATACTTGGAAGACGGTGTAAGAGTTGAAAGGCGCCACAAACTACTAACTTTGCTCATTTTTAAATAAAATATAACGCATGCCGACTAAATTGGTTTTTATTTTATTACTTTATGTAAACACCTTTTTACGTAAACAAAGGAGAAGGAAACGAAGGTCTCCTATGGTTACTACCACATGTCGTATATAAACATAATGCAATCGAGGCCAAACCAAGTTCGCGAGTGTCGAAAACGATAAGAACTAACGCGGAAGGTACCTTGTTACACATATTAAAAGACAGAAAGCAAAGGGCTCTGCCTAATATAAGGAGAATACCGGACAAGGGCAGTATTCTCGTTTCCTGGACCTTGTCTTTTTTGTTCTGAGTATTTTTATATGTTGAAGTCGTCAAGGGATGGAAATGAATGCGAAATAGGAAACACGATAACCACCCAAAAGCATAGACAGGCTAGACTAGGTACGTAGGGGCTACGTCTTACCGTTTCTTGGGCTCTGGGAGTTCAACTTTATCGCTTCCGCAGGTGTTTCAAGATTTGAGACAGTTATTCAAACAAATTCTTAGTTTTCGCCTTATAAACACTAATATTTTGTTTCTAGAATGTGTCGCATCTCCAACAGACTGCTCCTCGACTGAGGCAGTCTCATGGCTGGTACACATACTCCCGAATTCTTGTGACCGGAGAGCTCAGAAATTTAGACTATGTGCTTTGTTATAAACTTAACCCTTGGAACTTTGAACGTTGTTTAAAATTCATTACTGCCTAAAAAGATTCCTGCGGTAATGCCTCTTAAAAGAGTGATAGATCAATACAGATGAAATCTGTAGAAACCGAATTACCTCTCAAATGTTCCGAACCTTGCACATTCTCTGGCAAAGATTCGTGGGATTCCTAAGCTTCCTAACCTTTACGCTGCAACCTTTCCGCTGCTTACTTGAAGTTAGGCGTTGTTGGGCTTCTCATGCCTATGACGCATACTATAACGGTTCAGTTATCTATGCTTCTAAAGGGTCGCTGTCGCATACTGCGGTCATCGGCTTCAATATCCTGGGAGCGACTCTAGATTTGCGTCACACTTTTAATTACATATCTTTAATTTCATATATTGCTTGGGCCAGTACAATATTTATAACAGTAATGTCACGTATCGTGTGAGCGAAAACCGCGCAATGGGTACCGCCCTGGTTGGGTTGGATGGGTTTTGGCGGGGGGGGGGGGGGGGGGGGGCGTGACTTTGGCCGACGTACTGTAGTATCAAGGCGTCCTCCCTGATTCGGTTCCTTCAGAATGCCGGCGGAATCCACAGGGCAAGAAATAAGCAACCCTCTATGCAAAGAACAGTGAACATTACACAACGTGGTTATGTATAATTCAGGAAAGAGAATATTTGCTAGCACCACGAAAATAACCTGTCGAATTATACATATAGTTTGAACAGTTCAATTGAAATAATATTATAACATACAGTACCCGTATCCAAAGTGGTTTACCCGTGTGCATGCCACGCCTGTATGCGCACTAGTTTTCCTCGATGCAGACATGACCTGTATGCATCAGGATTTCATGTGTACACGCAGAAGCGTATACGCATACAGAATCTCTTTTAGAGCGCAGCTTTTGGGCGCCCGTTCCCGGCTTCAGCGGCATCGGCGTCGCCGTCGGCGTAACCGCGCGGTGCATTATGGGTAAATTTCCCCGCTAAATGTAGCGGAAAAATTTCCCCGCTAAATCTAGAGGAGAAATTTCCGGCTAAACCTAGCGGAAAAATGTCCCCGCTAAATCTAGCGGAAAGATATCCCCGCTAAATCTAGCGGAAATATTTCTCCGCTAAATCTAGCGGAAAAATTTCCCCGTTAAATCTAGCGGAAAAATTTCTCTGGGGGTCATGTGACCCCCCTAACGTCACGTGACCCCCACGTACCCTTGGGGAGGGGGTCATGTGACCCCATCAAGGTCACGTGACCGCAGGTAACGCGACCCCCCCCCCCCTTCCCGAGAACACGTGAACCTCAGTACCCTTCCCTACTCCTCCTCCTCCTCAAGAGCTGCGCTCTAATTCGGCGTTACAGGGAGCTGTAAACGGCTTTCATTTTTTAAGTGATGGTACATAGTGTAACTAGATGAGACCGCGCAGAAACGTTATCCACAAATCAAAAAGAAAATAAAGAAAAGAGCCGTCAACAATAACATGTAAAATAAAATTTAAAAAAAATTAAATATTGGAGCTTATTTTTTGTCAAGCAATGCATCACACAGGATCACGAGGTCAAATTTGATATAGATCTAATATTTTACATGTATATCAAGCCGTGAAGTCTGGAAATAGATCCATATCTTTTTCTTTTTTTTTTCTGCCTGCAAGACATAAAAACCATCCATAATTACCTCAAGAGCCTTTCGAAACGGTGTGTCACCTCTAACCAAGACTGTATCATTCCAGAGCGTCTAAGTCTAGGGCTTTATTGGTGAATTCGCTCTTAAACTTGTAAATGCTGTTACGTTTTTGCACTGCAATTAGATCCCCTCGTTATATATAGTCAACCCCCTTAAAAAGGCATCGCCACGGCAAAGGTGTGCAGAGTTATTCGGATAAATATCTCCGCGCGTGTTTGTTTTGTTTTTTCGATTCAAAGGTTCTTTTTTTGTTGTTGGGAGAGTCGAAAAGCTTATCACTACAGTTCTTTTGAATGTAACATAGAGATCGCTGGCCAAGAGACGAGAAAGAAGACGCCGTTCGAAACAGTCGTGTTTCAGTGTTCTCCAGTGAAAACGAACGGGCCACAGGCCGGGGAGCTACTGAGGCTTCGGCCAGTGCTACCGTAATGACGACTGAAGAGTACCGGACCGTAGTTCCTCGTCTACCGACAGGTAATTTTAGCCTTAATCAGGTCTATCTACGTGGAGATCTTGCCGCGCCGCAAAACCGAGCAACAGAATTCCGAGACGCTTTGCGGGACGTCGTTGACAGCCAGGATATCATCGGAATCGGCAAATTTCAGATTAGTCACGTCTGGATGGTGGTCAGCGAAAACGCATTGGCCAAGGCCAAGCATGTGACCAAGGACCGATGCCTAACCATTGACCCAGACACAAGGGACGTCATACAGAATTTTCTTTGGCTATAAGTTTACTGTGAGAACCAGCGAATCGCAGAAGCACTCTCGCCTTTCGGCATCGTGCGTTCGTTTGTTAGAAAAAAAATGGCGCTGCGCCGGAGTGAAAGTGATGGACACGCTCAACAGAGAAGTGGCTTTGACCCTTCCCGAGGGAATGAACGCGAGCCACATACCACACCAGCTCATAGTGTTCGAATGTCGAAGCTTTGTGCTAGTGAATGGCCGCCGTCGACTATGTCTACGAAGCTACCGAATTGGTCATATTCGTCACGAGTGCAGAACCCCACGATGCGGTGAATGCCGAGGCTATGGTCATGCAAAAAATAAGTGCGTCACCACCTCTGCGAACAAGCTTCTACAAGCGAGAACCCCGGCTGAAGATGTTCTCGAACACCTAATAGGCACAAGCGAAGTGGTCGATGCACCATGAAAAGTCATCCCTTCCAGCACCACTAAGAGTGTACAGCTCGTAGCCCCACTTGCACCCTCCACTTTACGTCAATTCTGAGTTGGCGACGATACCGCTGAATCTGAAGAATCTCAATGGTTTCTACAAGACTACTCTCGCACATCTCCCATGGAGTATTTGTCAGAGAGCGACTCCCCCCTTTAAATACAACTACAGCGGTGTCTTTACAGGAATCATTACCTCAACGAAAGCGCTCAACCACTTCCAATGGAACATCTATCGAACGACCCGCCAAAACATCTGAAAAATCGTCGGAGTCGTCTACGAAGGATATCGCAATCGGCCACAACAGCGACGAGAGGGTCTACGTAAAACGCAGAGTAGCGGAGGTGATTGTGAGCACCCTTACAAAAGGGCCACACTGACTGCTGACGCAGAGAAGGATCTCAAAGAATACCCTCTTGACTAAACCGTTCTAGAATTTCGTCCCCTGAGCTTTGCTACCATCTATGTCAGAGGACTGTGTTCACGTGCACGTCAAACCCAACTGTATAGGGTCATCTCAAAGGAACAGGTTGTTCTTATTGCCTCTATAGGAGACAAGGGTATTGTCCGCCGGGGACACCGCTGGTGCTTTGAACCCTTCCCTCTCAAGTTATGAGGTATGTGTGAGCTACGCAGTAGCTTGACGATAGGGTGCCTTTCGTTTTTCAAGAAGAGATAAGAATGCTCATCATTTTTACATGCTGTGGATAATAAGGGCAGGTTCATATGCTGTGAATATTTTCTTAGATGGTATCTGCTAGCCATTATTTTGCTTATATGCCCACAACGTTGTTTTACAAAGATGATTCCTTTTTTTCTTTTTTAAATATCGCCCTTGTTCTTGATACCGAAGGGTAAGTTGTTATGTTAGGTATTTCCAATTGTGTCTGTAATATCATTCATAAATCAGTGCTTCCTACAGAAACTGACAGCAGTGGTGACATACTAAACAACCTCAGATATGACTTCCACCTATTCCATGTCGGTGATTCTCAGGTTACTGCAAGCCGATTCACTCACATTGATGCATTAAGTAAAGCGAGGCTTGACCCAGTTTAGGTTTCAAATAAACTTTTTTTCGCATGTGGCTTCTTATGAAGTAAAACCTATGACCTTTTCTCATCATTGTCTTGAAAAGGTTCGTATTGGAGCAGACGTATGTAATAAGTCACGTCCAGAATGGTACTTATAGAAATTGAACGTAGGTTTGCTCGGTAGTGATGATTTTCAAAAACGTGTTCCAGCATGTTTTAACAATATGTCTACGAATGAAACGTTTAGCATTTTCGCCCAATGGGACTCATTTGAACAAGATTGTCAGAAGTGAAGTGATTAAATTTACTTGTACTGCGTCCTTTCATGCAAGAAAGACGAACCTGCCCCATTGCGAGACTCAATAGTCTTTAAGAACTACAATGTGAAAAACTTGTGGACTTTCAGTACGAAATCATTCTTTTTAAAATTCAGCTGCTATGCTATGAGCAAAATCGCTGCAATGGTGCAGTGGTAAGCTGTAGATGTAGGCGTTTCTTGTTGTCTGAAACACCCTCGCGGCGTGCCATTGACGATGAAAGGCGCCACAGGCTTTCCAAGAAAACCAAAACTTTGAACTGCAATGGAATCCTCCCTACCAACGATTTTGATATTATACGCACATTGGAACCTCAAATACAAACCCTACTCCGTAAAACGCAATCTTCTAACAGTCAAATGGCAGAGACTTTAGTTTTATATTTGTCTAAAGTAAGTACAAGTCAACGCGAACTACTTAGTGGACCAGTAACTCTGGTGGACATTCGGTGTGCGATAGATGAGTTGCCTAACTCTAAAACACCAGGACCGGATGGACTCCGAGCCGAGTTTTACGAAGAGTATAAGCAATTACCGTGCCATTTCTTCCACAAAGTATTTCTAGAAAGTTACGATTGTGAATAGTGATGCCGCGAACTTTTTTCGATCGAAGTTTCGATGATCGAATCAAGCGGTTCGAAAGGTTCGAAAGATTTCGATTTTTCGAATTGTCTATATCGTAAAATTCAACGGAGGTCGAATTTTCGAACTTGTTAAGCTAAGAAGTTCGACGCTTTTCGAACCGTCGAACTTATTACGCTAAAAAATTCGATCTTTTTCGAACTTTCGAACTTATTGCGCTGCAAGGTTCGATGCTTGTCGAACTTTCGAACTTGACTGACCAAAAAATTCGATAAACTTCGAACTTTCGAACTTATTTATCAAGAAAATTCGAAAAGTTTCGAACTTTCGAATTCTGAAAAGTCAGAAGTTCGACGAACTTCGAACTTCTAGGGTAAAAGTTCGACGTTCGTCGAACTTCGAAAGACCGGCGGACGGTTTCATTTGATTTCAAGTAGTGGGGTACATTCGTAATTTTTTTTCTGGAACTTTTACACGCGGTGCTGCGTTCCTTACGAAAGACAATGTCATTTATTTCAATGTTCTGGCATGCTTAGGTTTAAATAAATAAATCCCCGAAGGGGCGAGGACGGACGACGGGTTTTTGACGATTATCGTTTGTGCCAGATTTGAAGCACGCTGCAGCCGGAGCTATTTATGGTAGATATGTTATACTTTTTTTTAAGAATGATCTATGTATAGCGTAGGTAAGTGCCGTCTTAAGATGTGATTATTGTTATTCAACGTGAGTTTCGAAGAAATGTCCAAACATGTATCTGCATGCAATTATGACCTAAACTTGATATTTATTTTCGTCTAAGTTCTTTGAGGTATCGCGTTTAAATTAACACGACAGACAGTACATATCATTGCCATCTGCAGAATAGAAAATAATATATTTATTGTTTTTTCACGTTAAGGAATAAATTAACTCATGGCAGAAGATTTCTAGTAGTGTTCAAGTTCAGCACGTCATTAAAAGAAAACTTTTTTTTTTCGCTTCACGTTCCTGGGACGTCTTTCTTTTATCCTGTACACATTTTGGTAAAAGAAACTTGCTTCGAAGTTCTGAACCTCTGAATATGCAAGAATAGAACACTTCCGACGAATTCTTGATCGTTTTTTTTTTCTCCTGCTTTTTATTCCCGCATTTATTCTTTTTTTTTTTCTTTTGTTACTATCGGCACAGGTGTTTAGGTCGAAAAGACAGCTTTGAACTTCCGAACCACTAAGCATGTGACGAGCAGTCCCTTCTGACAACGAGTTTCTAACAATGACCATCTACGCAACCTTTTATGCAGTGAAGAGCGACAGTAGCTATACATATGCATATATAATTTCAGATTAAAATAAGCTCGACCACGCCCTCTTTCCCCGTATTGTTTTCTTTAACAGTCCGAAATACTTGCAAGGGGGAGAAGGAGGCTGAAGCCCCCCCCCCCCCCCCCCCCCCGCTACCCTCTTTCCCCCCGGTTTTCCTCTTCCGACGCCACTTGTATGGTAGAACGCTCCTCGACCTCGAGTTGTGTCGGCTTTTGTGCTTTTTGCGAGGCGATTCCTCCGTCCCAGAAAATAAACCTCCAGTACAATTATAAACTTCACCGGATCGGATTACTACCAGCGTGCAAGGGGTGGCGAGCTAGTTTGCCAGGTCGCTTCAAGGTTTCTCTGAGCCTCAACCTCCTGCTCGCCCCTGGCCGTTTCGAACTGGATGAGTCTCGTAAAACGGTGTGTTCGTGCAATCACTACTGCGTGATAAAGACCCCCCCCCCCCCCCGGGGGGCTGGCGGTCACAATTCTGCACTGGCAAATATTCTAGCACGTCCGGGACACTCGTCGTCTCATTTAATTGCCTTACCAACTTCGCAGAATCTAGGTATCACACCCTAACTTAAACTTGATTTTGTGAAAACAAGTGAGTCGTGAAAACGTTATTTGAAACTGAAACTGTAGAAAAACTTGAAAATCGGACTTCAAACTTTGAAAACTTGGATTAAAAAAAATTCAAAATCTTCAAAGTTTTTTTTTTTTTTTTGAATTTGGCGTTAAAAGAGAATCGAAACTTTCGAACTTTTCGAACTTTATGCCAAAAGAAATTCGAAATCTTCGAATTGTTTGAACTTCATGTCTATAAAAATTCGAAGCGTTCGAAGTTTTCAAATTTTTTTTACAAAGAATTTTGAAATATTCGAATTTATCGAACCTGAAGTAAAAAAATATTCGAAATATTCGAATTCGAAATTTTAGAAACCGTGAAAGCTACGAAATTTTCGAATTCGAAACTCCGCTGTGGACAAAAGTTGCGAATTTTTCGAAATCGAACCTCGGTCGGTACGAAAATATCGAAATTTTTCGAAATCGAACCTCAGTTCGCTTTGCAAATATCGAAACCTTTCGAAATCGAACCTAGGGTGGTTCGCGACGTCCATAATTGTGAACGCTTACCACAAACATTTGCAGCAGCCATACAGTTTTAATCCCCGAAAGTTTGAATACAGATATACTTATGCCCGTAGAAGGATACTGCCCTATTACTCTCTGCAATGTGGACTATAAGATATTTACGGCGTTACACGTATCCCTTGACGTCCAGACCGTAAACCCGTCTAGAAGGCATATACCCGATACCCGGTCACCCCTGTCTTATATTGGAAAGCGGTATATGTTCCGGCTTGTCCAGTACGATTATACTGGTGGCAGATATAATCCTGCATCTAGCAGAATATGATAGTACACGTTTTCAAAAGGTACGTGCACTATATTGCTAATTATGGAGGAAGCGAGGATACCAAGTTTCACTAAACGTATACAGAAAGCGTGAGTTATTCTGGAAAAAAAAACAATCTGAACAGCAATATTTTACGATGTTGAAATGAAGTTTATTTTATTTGGTCTGACCACTAGCCTGGAATACATTCACTAGATAACATTAGGGAGTTTTCGTAGATCGTTTCCGCTGTCCCGCAACGCCCTCCGCAACCCGCTACAATACGGGCAACTCTACAGTCAAAGCCAAGGGACCGCAGGCGCAGCAGCGGCTTCTTCGTTGTAGAGGAATTAGCGGAGGGGCAAACGCTCTCTCAGAAATCTCAAAATTATGCGAGGTACTGCAATACCTCCTAGATAACAAAACTGTTTTGCCTATAGAGATGTCGTCATCAGCGAAGACCCACGCTGGTCACAGATTGGACATGACGATTGGGTCAACGTGCGGCTCAATCTTTACTCGCAGCCAAGCGTAGACGTTGCACTTGTTTCCAATCCGTGTCCAGTGGTGGCCTCCTGTGATCACGCCAAAAAATGTTAGCACTGCGGTATTGTCTTCTAAGCTGTGTTAAGTAGCGACAAGTCCTCCCCAGCCCTCCTCTCTTCGCTGCTGTCGTCTGCTAGCGCATGCTCGACCATGTCCTTCCTAACACGCCTAGCATGGCTGTGTTCGGAAAGTTCATAGTTAGTACGGCCCGTCATTGCAGGTGATAATCGGGACGGAACAACGCTGCACGCGGGCAGATTTCCGAACGTCAAGGTACCAAAGCGTTACTCAAAACTGAATTCGAGTCCAATGTGCTATGTTCCTCCTAATCGAAAGCGGAACGTGGGAAAAACCAATTGGAGACCGCGTCGGCTCCGATTTCAAAACACCAAAGAGAACTGCATTAAAGAAAAACGTGAAGTGGATGTAAATTAAAAAAAAATGCCGTTGAACCTATATATTCATTTTTCCAGTGTTTATTACAATAATAAATCAAATTTTTTTTTTTCGTTTGTGCCATGGCGTAACAAATGATAGTAGAATAAAATTATGGTCTTCAAAAGTATCTACCCAACAAACGAACAAAAATGCGATTTGGAGGATGATATTAAATACGGCGAACAAAGTTACTAGGGGTGATAGGAGACTGTGAGGTCTTTGCATCTTGTAAGCACAGAAAATTCATACGTAAATCTAAAGTGTGTAATTTAAATTATACTTGGTGCTCGGGCCGGTAATGTAGTACCCGTTGCCGCAACTTGCGTTGACAAGGAAAGCACGAAGATATTGCCGAAAAAGGTACTGTCGTCCTGCAAGTCTCATCTCAGATCTTGGGCGGAAAATCCTTGTTCGCGCGCGCTAGAGCTAAGAATAAGCATTCCCGCAGAGATTGGCCTCTGCCCAACAGAGTAAGTGCGACGCGAAACGTTAAAGTGCCTTATGAGGATAAAATTTCATGTAGTCCAGTAATGCAATTTCTTGTACAAATAAAATGTATTATTGTCCCAATATAATGAACAGATTTTACAACCAATTTTTGTTGTGTCTACCAGCAACAAGCATGCCTCAATTTTGTTGCTGTGAAGCACTGAATATGCCATATATGTCACGCCTATATATTATTGACATGCGTAAAATACACAGGGGGTGGATTTAAGGTTTTATACTTTTTTTAATTAAACCCTCGATAGCCTCACTAATGCGGTTTGTGCAGTTAAGTAATAGGACCATAGGGACACAATATGGGGGACTTTGACGCCGTTTATGAGCATATTATCTCCTAGGGTGCGACTGCTATATTGAACAATTTAGCGTTCGTAACGCAGTGTTGGTACGCTACTGTACGTAGGCAAAACACTTAAATACCTTTAATTAACCAGGATATAGTATATTCTAGGTAATAACATGCCATCATGCATGAGCTCTTGAAATTATATTCAATTTGGTGCAGCGAAATTATGATTCATGGATTCGATCAAACCTATGAGATTTTCAGTATGTCTTGTCAAAGCAGGTGCCAGGGACATTTTCACTAGTAAAAAAATACATTCATGCATTATTTTAAAAAAAATAACGTTCATCAAACATCACTTTTATGTTTTGTTGAGTGAACCCACCAAACTAATTGAACACGATTGTGTCTAAATGAAACGCCATAAGTTATGCATTTTTTTCTGCGGATTTTTTTTACTAAAGTACATATTCATAGTCAATCAGAAAACGCTTGCGTGTACCACAATCGGTTCAGAGACTTTTGGACTTTTCTTCCAGTATAGGTTACTTCAAAGTCATGACCAATAGGTATTGTTTATTAAGAAGAGCTGCCAAAACGGCAGTGAATTTTGCTTCGATGCTACATACCTCCAATTTTATTGTAAACACGTGGTTTGTAGCAACGGGTATCTGAGCGATGAGACCGGGGAAATCGCTTTTCCGCAATTAATAATAAATATTTTGTATTGTTAAGAGTTACGGAACTGAGGAAACAACAGTGAATTTTGTTTGGTGGCTGAATGATTCTCACCTCCCTGTAAAGATGCGGTTAAGAAACAGTGATATCGTAGGACTGGGTTCGGTTACATTCAGAGATGGAAAAGTAATTGAATTACGTTGCTAATTACTTTCCTTAAAACTACAAAAATGTAATTAAATTACATTACAAATTACCGAACACAAAGGGTAATGAATGACATTACATTACAATTACTTTCGAAAAGTAATGAAATTATTTTGACCTTACTTTTGAATATCTTGAGGTAGTAATTGTGCTCATTTTATTTACCATATTCATCAACACAGCGTTTGCAAAACGAGCCCTCGTTGGCCCACACAACGCCTGTGTAGCAACTAAATCCAGAAAAAGCGAGGCACTGCGCATGCTTCGTACCAACAGCAGCGCCACCGCAGGGATATGACGTCAAAGAGCTTATTTGGTCTATAATATGTACCAAAACTCAGATAATTCTGTTTACACAGCAACAACCTTATGTGCCTCAAAGTGAACCATACTGAGCAGTGGTTTTGCTGGTGCACACGACATAAGTCTTAAATATGATGAATATAGTTTCTTTTGACATGACTCAGAAAGGTAATTGACTCACCAGTTTTGCTGTTCAATCAACGGCGAAGGTTCTTACTGAAAGGATGATATGTTTCCGTATTCCTGATTTAGAAGTTTTAGACTGTGTCAGTTTGTTAAGTCGGGCAATGACAGCTCGGTCTTACAAGGAGTCGTCACGTGAAAAGTTTCCCTTCGCCTCAGACGCAAACTAATGCTGATCTCCCAAAAGCACTTCCTATAAGGAGTATTCACTGGGTGCCATATATGTGGGTGCTGTTTAGAGCGCATGCTCAGAACAAGCCCACTTTAATAGGCTGCTAAGATTGGCAATCTTGAGGGTGCGGAATGCAGGTTACAAACGTACTGTGGAAGCTCGCCATCAGCGCGCGCTCAGCAGTCGCGCACACAGCTATGGCCGCCAGTGAATACTTCCTATACTCGGCAACAACGTTTCTTGGCAATGCAGTTGAGAGAAGGAGAGCCGCCCGCGCACAGCTTTATTCAGTGCCCAAAATGGGTGAGAGAAGGAGCCCCTGTACTATCCATTGCATTGCCAAGAATAGTTGTCGCCGAGTATAGTTGACCTATTCTCGGTCCTTTTCAAGGAGCATTTTTCCCAAACACCCGAAGAGCCAAAATATTTTGCGCATTATCACAATGCCAGGATTATTGCTAAGCACAAGCGCCGCCATTTGAGGAATGGCGCGAGCTTCCTAAATTGTGTACTTTACGAACAAACGGGGTGCGATATCTCCTTGTAGGCATATTCCCCAATGAACTTCCCAAGGGAAGGCAGCAATACAGTGGCACCTGCTTTGCTCCAGGATGCACGAAACATTCTTGGGCTTTGACAAGGCATTTGGAATACACTATTTATTCCGGTCGTTTGTTGTTCCCAATGATTGAACCTTACGGTTTGACCTTGCTTGACGAAAGGCTGGGGATCTGTTTGTCCTGTCCTCTCAGGTTTTAAATTGTGTTTAACTCACTGGTGATGTGCCCATCGCCTTGTAGCCTATGAGCCGTTTATCCCTAAGCTAACGCACTGCCAGTTTAGGGATGAACGGTGGAAGCTACGTGTTTGTTGGAGCAGTCACACGTCGATCGTTCGCCACGTAACCACGCTCTCGTTTATACCCACGCGGCGAGAAAGGGACGGGACAGGTGATTAAAGGAAGGTGTTTCATTGGTGCTGGTTAGCATGCAGCTCCCACCGCACTGTCAGCTTAGGTATGAACCAAGTATAGTATCGTCGTGATGACGCGACGCCGTGAATCTGTCGTGCCTGCTGTTCGTAAGACTTTGCCTTCCAGCGATGTCTACACGTAAGCGTTTCCCCTTCGTCATTCCAGCCCTCCTTTGTGCGCCTGTTCGGCTCTTCGCACGAGGCTTTGCGCTGAGGTGGCCGTTCATTATTTCCTCTGATAATCTTCCACAACATTACACCATGCAAAATGATTTTACTCTTTTTAAAAGCTTGCAAGGGAATTTCCTAATTTAGGACACAAGTATTTTAAAAGTAATGAGTAATTTTCTCGAAATTACTGCCTGAAAGTAATTCATTACATTACTAAATTACTAACCTTGAAAAGTGATTCATTACATTACTCATTACTTCAAAAAGTAACTTAATTACTGTAATTTAATTACAGTAAAGTCATTACTGCCATTTGTGGTTACATTCCATTAGCTTCATCTACTTACGATCATTTGTGGTTTCAAAAGTGGCAAATTAACTTGGACATTAAAACATATATGTACACGACAAACCGCTGAAGAAGGTTCTGCTTTTTTTAAACACTATAACCGCCAATGATTTAGAAATAATCAATGCATGCAAGCATCTATGTGTATCTATGTGTTAGTTACATTTACTTACGATTTAATCTAAAGTTTTAACATATGGAAGGTTATTGGCAAAAAGTCTAGAATGCTGTGGTCTCCGCGAAGGACAATGGTGAACTATAAACCTGTATCGAACCTAAGGTGTTTATAAATCTTTAATCCGCCATTTACTAGAACATGATCACATCCTATGGGAAAGCCACTCTCAGTTGTATGTACATATGTTAGAGGGGGCTCACAACATTTCATAAGTTAATTTATAATTCATATGGCACATAATCACATGTTTTACCGTTTTATTCTTCGTCTGGACCGCCTGAGTTTTCTTGTTGAATGGAAGTAAAGCTCCCTAAGTTTTAACAGTGTTTTATACATAACACAACTTGCCTATCGTTTGATATCTATCTTCAGTATAACACGAGCCGTGACCTAAGAAGTGAACATAAGAAACTGATTTGTGAGATACGTTGCACGAAAGACCATTGAATATATGATTTTCTCCCGCACACATTTTTCTTAGTTTAGGGATTTTACCGACAGCGTCACGGGTAATGTCTCATTTATTGCATTTTCTAGTGCCCTTGAGGAACATTTGCTCGTTAAAACTGGCTTGAAGGACTAAACTGCTTGTTCTGTTCTTTATTTTTGTGAAACCTATTTCCTTTGCAGAATACTACTCTTCCTGCACCATGCCTTGGCCTCCAAGAGTTGGCCTGCAGTATCTGCAAAATAAATAAAATAAATGCATAAATATTTTTGGCATCCCCCTCTCAGAGCTACAAAAAAAAAAAAAAATAAACCACGCAGAATAAAAAAACTTGAATTGCAAAGGCAGTGCTCTATTTTGTTATAGACAGTCAGAAATCAACTCTCTTACACTGCTACAATATGTCTGTTTAGAAAAGCAAATGGTATGTGTAGGACATCGTCAAGAAACTGAGTGTCTTTACACACAACTCCTCGAACAGTATGTTAACTTGCTGTTGAAAATGTAGGCTAGACTAATTACACTAGGTTCAATTTTGCTACAATTGCACACGATCTCCCAGTTTTTACTTGCGGTCGAGTATAAACATTTTATGAAAAAATCTGAATGAATGCTCTTTTCAGAACAAAACGAGCGTGTTGGTAACTGTAATTAGACATGAGGAAGATACAAAGAAAGGGGGGATCGTCGTTGTCCGTCCCACCTTTCTATGTATCTTCCTCATGTCTAAATGCTCTTTTCATTTTCGGTTGCAACTTTAAAGTGGTAGCATAGTTACATATTTAACTGATGGTCAGGTCTCTCAGAAATAATAAAACACTGATTTGAGTGGAAGGAACCATAAGTGTAAATTACTTATACGTCACTCTATTTTTGTTCTCAATAAAAAGACAAACGCCGCTAACAAAAGCGAGTACTGGAGCAAAGCCTGGCCGGTAGCGCTGGATCGTAATTTTGAGAGTCAACATTCGATTTATGGCAGCTGTAGCCATTTTCTTCCCTTTAAAGGCCGGCCTACACTTCGCGCTGTTCACTTTTGCCCGCCTCCTCCTTTCCTACATCCTCTCCATGTTTTCCAGTGTTCCAACTTGGCTCTCCTAGCATTGGGAGACCCGAGTCCCAACATTATTACCTTCCCTGCAGAAAACCGAGTTTCCAGGTCGGCCTTTATGGAACGCTTTATGCTCTTTGTTTTGCTTTTAAACTTTGCTGTAATTCAATATTTATGTTCGCTGGGGCTCTCAAACTGAAGCCTGATCACTGGGACAATCACAAGCGAGTAGACACGGACAAGCGCGCTTGTCCGTGTCTACTCGCTTGTGATTGTCCTTTGTGTCGCGCCAAAAACCTCTAGACTGCATTAAGTTAGACACTTTAGATTTACGTATAATTTTCTGTGCTTAAAAGATGCAAAGACCTCACAGACTCCTACCAGCCTTCGTAACTTTGTTCGTCGTTTGTAATATAACTCCCCAAATCGCGTTTTTGTTTTGTTTGTTGGGTATATACTTTTCAAGACCGTAATTTTATTCCATTAACATTTGTTACGCAATGCTACAAGCAAATAAATAAATATTGCGTATTTATTGTTGTAATAAACACTGGAAAACGAAATATATAGATTCAACGGTATTTCTCTAATTGATAGCAACTTCACGTGTTTCTTTATTGCAGTTCTTTTTGGTGTTTTGAAATCGGAGCCGACGCGCTCTCCAATGGGTTTTTGTTATTGTTGCCCGCGTACCGTTTCGGTTAGAAGGAACATGGCAGATCGGACTCGAGGTTAATTTCGAGTAATGCTTGGATACCTTATAATAATGATAATAATGATAATAAACTTTCTTTCGGGTGCCCTAAAACAGCCGGGCGGCCTTCTCTTAGGTACACCAACTCGTACAATAGAAACTCTTATACAAAAATCATACTCATTAAAAAAGAAATAGATATGCATATACACTGACGCGCTATGAAGTGACCAAACGTTCGTCCAACTAACAGCGAAATGTAGGCAGGGGTGTGGTGATGTCAACTTCGGGTTGCACAATGCTGTTATATAATGTCTGTAAACGAGAAAGAAGTGACACACGGCATGGTGAGCAAATATCAAAACAGGCGAGCTGTCTCGTCGCGCGGAAAGCAACACGGAAATTGATTTTACTAATAAGCCATGAAGAATCAATGCCAAGATTAATGATCTGCACCGTTGTTCCGTCTGGGTTTCACCTGACAAGGAAATGACGTAGTAACAAAGAAGGTTTCGAACACAGCCATTCAAGGCGTGTAGGAAGTACATGGTGGACCATGCGGTAGCAGACGACAGCCTCGAGGGAGGAGGACTTGTCGCTACTTAACACAGCCTAGAAGACAATAGAGTAGTGCGAACATTTTTTTGCGTCATCAGAGGAGGCCACCACTGGACACGGATTGGAAACGAGTGCAACGTCTACGCTTGGCTGCGAGTAAAGATTGAGTCGCACGTTGACCCAATCGTCATGTCCAATCTGTGACCAGCGTGGGTCTTCGCTGTTGACATCTCTATCAGCACAACGGTTTTGTTATCTGCGAGGTAGTCCGGTACCTCGCATAATAGGGAGTTTTCTGAAAGCGCGTTTGCCCTTCCGCTAATTCCTCTACAACGAAGAAGCCGCTGCTGCACCTGCGGTCCCATGGCTTTGACTGTAGTGTTCCCCGTATTGTAGCGGGTTGCGGAGGGCGTTGCGGGACGGCGGAAACGATCTACGAAAACTCCCCCATGTTATCTAGTGATTGTAGTCCAGACTAGCGGTCAGACCAAATAAAATAAACTTCTTTTCAACATCGCAAAAGATTTCTGTTAACATTTATATACTTTTTAATAACTCACGCGTTTTGTATATGTTTAGTGGAACTTGGTATCCTCGCTTCCTTCATATTTAGCAATATAGTGCACGCACCTCTTAAAAACGTGTACTACCATATTCTGCTAGATGCAGGATCATATCTGCCACCAGTATAATCGTACTGGACAAGACCGAACATATGCCACTTTCGAATACAAAGACACGGGTCACCAGGTATCGGATACATGCCTTCTAGACGGGTTTACGGTCTGGGCTTCAAGGGATACGTATAACACCGTAAATATCTTGTAGTCCGCATTGCAGAAAGTTATAGGGCGGTATACTTCTACGTGCATAAGCTTATCTGTATCGAAACTTTTGGGGATTAATACTGTATGGCTGCTGCAAAATGTTGGTGGCAAGCGTTCAGAGTCGTAAGCTTCCAGAAATACTTTGTGAAAGAAAGGGCACAGTTATTTCTTATACTCTTCGTAAAACTCGGCTGGGAGTCCATCCAGTCCTGGCGTTTAAAGTTAGGCAACTAATCAATCGCACATCGAATGTCGACGAGAGCTACTGGTCTTCTAAGTAGTTCGCGTTGAATTTTACATACTTTAGGCAACATAGAAACTAAAGTCTCTGCCTTTTGATTGTTAGACGTTTGCGATTTCCGTGCACCATTGCTACAATGCACCATTGCTATATTGTAGCAATGCAATGCATTGCTACATTTGCTGCATTGCATTGCTGCAATGCATTGCTACGTGCACCATTGCTGCACCATCGCTACAATGGTGCACCAGTGCACCATTGTAGCGATTTTGCTCATAGCACTGTAGCTGACTGTTAAAAAGAATTATCTCTTTCTGAAACTCAACAGGTTTTTCACATTGTAGTTTTTAAAGACATTGTAGTTTTTAAAGACTTTTTAAAAGGGAAGTTTTATCTTTTTTGCGTGAAAGGACGCGGTACAATAAATGTAATCACTTCATCACTGACCTCTTGTTTAAATGTGTCCCATTGGGCGAAAATGCTAAATGTTTCATTTGTTGACATAGTGTTAAAACAATCTGGAACACGTTTTTGAAAATCATCACTACCAAGAAGCCTCGTGTTCAATTTCCATAACTTCCATTCTGAACGTGACCTATTACGTACGTGTGCTCCAATCCAAACCTTTACAATACAATGATGAGAAGAGGTCATAGGTTTTACTTCATAAGTAGCCCCATGCGAAAAACGTTTGTTTGAAACGTAAACTGGGTCAAGCCTCCTGTTACTTAATGCATCAATGTGAGTGAATCGGCTAGCAGTAATCTGAGAATCACCGACATGGAATAGGCGAAAGTCATATGTGATGTTGTTTAGTATGTCACCACTGCTGTCAGATTTTGTAGGAGGCACTGATCTATCATTGATAATACAGACACAATTTAAATCACCAAACAGAACAACTTGCCCTTCAGAGTCAAAAAAGGGCGATATTTAAAAAAAAAAAAAACGAAAACGTCTTCGTAAAACAAAGCTGTGGGCATATTGGCAAATTAATGACCAGGAGATACCATATTGAAATTGAAAGCATCTGATCCTGCCCTTATTATCCACAGCATGTGAAATGATGAGTATTCTAATCTCTTGAAGAATGAAAGGCACCCTCCCGACAAGCCATCCCCGTAGCTCGTACATAACTCATAACTTGAGAGGAAAGGGTCCAAAGCACCAGCGGTGTCCTCGTCGGACGATATTTTTTTTCTCCTATAGAGGCAATAAAGTCAACCTGTTCCTTTGAGATGACACTATACAGTTGGGTTTGACGTGCACGTGAACACAGTCCTCTTGCGTAGATGGCAGCGAAGCTCAGGGGAGAAAATTCTAAGGAGGGTTTCGTCAAGAGGGTAGTTCATCACGGTCCTTCTCTGCGTCAGCAGGCCGTGTGACCATTTGGTAAGGGTTCTCACCCACTTCCGCTAGTCTGCGTTTTACGTCGACTCTCTCGTCGCTGTGTGGCCGATTGCGACATCCTTGGTAGACGACTCAGACGATTTTTCAAATGTTTTGGCGGGGAGTTTGACAGATGTTGCACTGGAAGTGGTCGACCGCTTTCGCGAAGTAATGATTACTGTAAAGCAGCCGCTGACGGTGTACTTAAGGGGGGGAAGTCGCCCTCTAACAAAAACTCCATGGGAGAAGTGCGAGAGTAGTCTTGCACAAACAATTCAGATTTTTCAGTTTCAGCGGTGATCGTCACCAACTCAGGGTTGACGTCAAGGGGGGGGGGGGGGGGTGCATTAGGGCTACCAGCTGTACCCTTTTAGTGGTGCTGGAAGGGATGACTTATCTTGGCGCATCGACCACTTCGCTTATGTCCATTAGCTGTTCCAGAACAAGATCTTCAGCTAGGCTTCTCGCTTGTCGGAGCTTGTATGCACAGGCGGTGACGCGCTTATTTTTTTGCATGACCATAGCCTCGGCATTCACCGCATCGTGTGGTCCTGCACTCGCGACGAATGTGACCGATTCGGTAGCATCGTAGACATAGTGGAGGGCGGCCAGGCACGAGCATCGAGCTGCGACAGTCGAACAACATGAGCTAATACGGCATTTCGCTCGCGTTCATTCCCTTGTGAAGGGTGAACGCCAATTCTCAGTTGGGCGTCTCCATCTCTTTCACAGCGGCACAGCGCCAGTTTTTTCTAACAAACAAACGCACCATGCCAAAAAGCGACAGTGCTCCTTCGATACGCTGGTTCTCACGGTAGACTTGTAGTCAAAGAAGCTTTTGTTTGACGTCCGTTGTGTCTGGGTCAATGGTTAGGAATCGGTCCTTCGTCACAAGCTTGGCCTTGGCCAATGCGGTTTTTCAGGCCGCCATCCAGACATGACTAATCTGAAATTGGCCGATTCCGGTGATGTCCTGGCTGTCAACCACGTCCGTCAAAGCGTCTTGGAAGTTTGTTTTAATTAGTGAAAATAGTCATATGCTTCCAAGTAGAAATTTGGTGAGCGTCGCCCAAAACCCCTAAATCAGTTATTTCTAGAAAGACTTTTAGCGCGTGAGAAGCGCAGTAGGGCGCCGCGGTTACGACTAGTGGAGCAGGTACAAGGCTGGGGCTAGATAAGAGACGGAAAAAATGCACGGGCGCATTAACGCAACCGCTAGCCTTGTACATGCTCCACGAGTGGTAAGTTTAGTGCAATACTACGCTTCTAACGCGCTGAGTCTTTCTGAAAATGACTGATTTAGTGGTTTTCGATGTCGCTCAAGAAGCTTCTGATTGAAACCACATGCTTATTTTCGCTAGTTGATAAGTTGATTAACGAACTTTGATAAATTCGCCAACTAATCGCGAAGATTAGTCACCCACATAATGTCTCCCCGGGCGTATAACTCACTCGCACAAGTCGCAAATTGTAGCTTTCATATTTTTTTAAAACAAATGTGTCAGAACAAAAAAAAAAAAAAAAAACACTCGACATGTTTCCAATGCTTTCAAGTTGTGGAGACTCACAGATTGTTTACCATCCCTGATAACCTTGTTGGCACATTAGGGTACCTTCCTCACCTTTGATGTGTTTTTTTTTTTTGGCTGCTTATCTCTTCTTGAGAAGAACAATTTTGATTCAATATATTTCGCATCCCCCCACCCCCCATCACTCCTCAACTCAAAGAACATAATCTTCATTTTAATGTCAAGGCGATAAACACTGCGAAATTCAAGGAGGCGTAGATTCAACTGTATTTTCGTAAATTGCTGTAACTTCGAAAGTTTTTTATGGAATTTTGTCTAATTAGCGAAGCATAAAAAAAATAAAATCAAAAATCCGGGAACATGGGTCCACGCTCTGCATTCCTGGCGTCTGCGCTAAATAACTGTTCGAAGGCAAATATATCAAAGAAAGACATTTTGCACGTACATTTCATAGCGATTTATTTTCACTTTTTCCTTGGAATATTGTATTTCATGAGTTCGAGAGCGTAGAGTGCGTGTATCCACCTTCCCGGCGTTCTCGTTGGTAGTTGAATAATTTAGCGAATGGTCTATGCCGAAAAGTCCGCTTCGATTTTTCTGGAAGGGCACTGAACTTTGGTGCGTCTTCTAGTAGCGACGTCTGGCTCGGGGTCCAGGCTATTCGCTGTCTACTTGCAGGGTCGCGTCTACGGATTCTCTCGACTTGTACTTGTTCTGCCGTGCCCAGGAGAAAAAAGCGGTGTTCAAGTATTCTCGAATGTGTAATAGGATGATAGCATGTGGTAATGTACTCAGCACGTCTACCACAACACACCACGACAGCCGAGCATGGACTGTAACTTTCCAGAATAGCAAAAGACTGATTAAATGAGTGACTAACGACTAGACCAGGCATCCGCGTCAATAATACAACACAGACTGAGGAACGTTTATTGTGACCAGTAACGAAGACGAATTGCTTTACTGTCTAGCTGTCCGAACAAACCATCTCCTTCGGTGTTTCGACGACTGTCGTGGACGAAGTGAACTCCAACGAATGTTAGACCATGTCTATGGCGTTGAACTACAAGGAACGTAGTTCGTGAGACTGCAAGTCTATGCCAGAATAATTCAGAAGGCTACACCATGATCTAACACGGTACCAGAACTATCGGCTTCAAGGCGGATTTTCGGTACGCCGCACAAAGTGAGCCTCCGGTCATTCGTGCAAAGCGGCACGACTGCACACTGCAAGGAACCACTTACGCAATTTCAGTAGCTAAACAGGGTATCCAAATATATAGCACACGGCTCACTGCAAGTCAGGGAGATTCAGATGGTCAACGAGATAGAAAATACGCTGGGTAAAAAGGTATTCTTGAGATACCCGAATCGATCCGAGGTCCGAGCAACGCAAGGCTAATCTGCCTTTCGTGGCAATATCTTAGACGGTCGGTTTTGAAATGTGTTATCAAACTTCCTCCGTATTTGCACATTATAGCCACATGAGATACCCAGCAAAAATCCGAGGTCGCATTTGACCGGCTTCACATTGCGGCTACCGCATCTCAGATGTACTCGTTCAGAAAAACGACAACGAGCAGTTCATACGACAAGCTCCGGCTTTGCTACTAACAGCCACTCCCTGAGCAATGCTATCTATCCTGTGACGTCATGTATTTGGTTAAGCAACTGGACGTGTAGCGACATTTGTACACGAACACACTGGCCTAAGTGGCGGGTCCCTAGCGTGTATAGATCGGAGCCTTGTTTTATCACTCAGACGCATGTACCTCGTTGGCCTTTAGAGCTGATGCGTACTTTCAAGAGCAGCAATCTGTAAAACGTTAAGCTAGCGCTCTCTGATACTGTGTGCAGACGACTCTCATAGAAATGGCTGAGACGAGTATTTTCCAAATGTATAATTTACTGAGCACCATATTATAATTCATTGACCCGATTGCTTTGAAATTATAATTAAAGTCACTTATAATCTTCTGAGTTTAAAACTTGCCGATAGAATAATGTTCATTGCTGTCCTCTTTGTAGCGATCGGTATCCCGTGGAAACCAATACCTAACCCACGATTCTTCCTGACTGGTAACCCCTACTGCAAAAAAAAACATTTGAAATTCAAACGGGTGGCAAACTGGTCAACCCGTTTGAATCAAACGGGTGGCAAACCTGTCGATCCGTTTGTATCAAACGTGATTATGGGACACGGGTACCCGTTTGAAACGGTACCCGTTTGAAACGGTACCCGTTTGAAGCGGTACCCGTTTGACACGGATGCCCGTTTGATACAGGTGCCCGTTTCATACGGGTGCCCGTTCGACCTGGCACGTGACCCCACCTTTGAACGTGCCATTCGAATTGGCAAATTATCCGCTAGCCCTAAATGTGCATCGTCTGGGAGGCTGGTTATCTTAAACTTATTTAAGACGTATCGAAACTCATAAACCTATTTATAACATTTAGGAAACACGTAGAACAAATGTGCTCGCGTAGGTGCTTTCAAATAGACAGGAAAACAGGCACAAAAAATTGTTTTCAATTCTCCTCGAATTTTATTACCTCTTCTGTAGACAAGTACAAACGGTGAAATGTGAGAGGCACTCTAGGCTTTTATATACAACTGAGAAGATTGCAAAGCAAACAAGAACCGATGTAATTCTAGACTATAAAGGCAGACTTTCGCGGAAATTATTTTCCCGGGGCCGCGAGAATAGACGCTGCATAATTCTATACATTTTCTGGAAGAGTAGGCGTAGAAGAACTGTCCATCGTTGCCAACAAGTAGCTTGCAATGCACCTACCATAATAATAGCGGGCGTGAAAGATGTAATCCGTGATATTTGTCAACACTTTCAAAGCAGGACAACCGCACAAACACAAACGAGAGGGAACGGCTTCTTGGAAGTTTCAACACGATGCGGCGCACAAGCTGTCATTTCACGAAAACAACCAAACCGCAAGAATTCCTGACTTCTTTGAAGAATCGCTTGTTGCCGATATACGTGTAGGACTTTTCGAACACCGACAGCTTTGGTGCACACTCAATACGTTGTCGAGAAACATCCTAATAAGACCGCAGGGTTAGGCGACAGATCGAAGCAGGTAGGACGCACGAAGTTCGAACTGCAACTGAAAACAAGCAGACAAAAAAAGAAAGCGGCTGCAAGGCGCGCCCTTGTGGATCTCGATGCTTATCAGCGTGCAGCTCGCGCGCTGCTGCGGGTCACGTGACAGTGATGACAAGAGAGGAAGGAGGGGGCACGGTGAAGGCGCACGACACCGGGACAGCTCAGTCATAGAGTAATATAGTAAACGTAAAGAGAGGACACAGAAGCCGATTCGCGGCCCAGGTAGTGCGTTTAATACCCTCCGCTACATGGCGCTTTTCTGTAATTTGGTTAATATTAATTAAAACTCTTTCTGTGAAAAGTATTTATTTTTAAAATGGCAAAGCTTTAAATTTTTTTAAAGTACTTAAACGACTAAATAGCTTAAATTCAATACGTCACAAAAACCACGTGATGAATGGCGCCTGCCATGGCCTGCCTGCCTACCTGCACGCCGTCGCCTCTGCTCGTCCCTGCGTCGTTCGTCTGTGCCGTGCGTGCCGTCCATCTGTGCTTTCTGCTGCATCATGCTCGGTCGACTTTGCATCAATCAAGGTGACGCATGACCGCCCGCCTGCTCGCATGCTCGGCGTGAATTCGTGATGCCGATCGGTTCGAGCTTCTCGCGCTGTTATTTCTGCCGGGCTGTCTGGCTGCACATGAACGTGTGTGCATGTTGATTTTCGGTGAGATTGTTTAAAAAAAAAAGAATTTAACTTACGACCCTGCACATTACATTGTCCATTGGTTCACAGATGACATGTTGAACGAACCTCTAACATTGCAGATAGAGCCTTGGTTGTTATACTGTCTGAAATTTCCAGGAGGTGCGTTAAGCCCCTTGCATACACTGTTGTGCACACTTCAGCAACGTCTTCTGTTTAACGCAGTCTCCTCATTTCTCTCATTCGGGAGCTTAAAGGGGCGGCGCAACGATATTCAATTGGAATGTTCTTCACTTTACACTAGCTTACTGGGACTAGTGGGACTCAAGGATACTCGCACGCAACGCCACTGACCAAGAAACTCCTTTGTTGCGCTGTAATTTCGAGGACAAAACCAAATGTTTTCATTCAATCTCTCCTTCGAAAAACCTGATGACGTAGCTGGGCGGTAGCAGTACCGCCCAGTGACGATATTTGAATACGGCTCATAGACTGGACCCGAGCATGGCGTGGACACTCGATTTGGGCTCGTGATAATTAATAGCTCGAGAAACATCCGGGTAGTGTCCTGTGTCCAATCGCTGCAATGACGACAACAGCCGAACCGTAACAATGTCTGGAACTCAGCGCGTGTCCTGTGCCATGCCAACTCCAGCGCATGGCTATGATCAACATTGGCGGCATATAATCGGCTCCAGATCACGGGGCCGCTTGTTCTGGCTGCGAGTTGAGGGGGTGAACTCTGCTCGTTTTTCTTTATTTTTTTTCTGCGACTTCGATTGCGGGTGGTGAAAACGAACGGGTATTTCACAGATCATTAACGTTGGGGATTCGTCCTATGCGGTATTTGAGCAAAATACAAATATCAGTGCATCGCCCCTTTAAGACTGTCGGCTTCACAGTAAAGGCTGTGGTCTGTGGTTGGGGAGCTTCAAACGTAAGCTTGGTGTGTGTGATGATAAGCCATTTTTTGAAGTTGATAACGAACACGTTTACTTTCTCTTTGATGTTCCGCAACTTTCCAAAACAACCGAGAGCAATCTCCAAGCCCACTAACTTTGCATTGGAAATGAGGTCATTGAGTGGTCTTCTATTGTTGAACTTTATTGTTCTATCCATGAGATGAGCTTGCAATTGGCTCCGAAACTTACTGAGAGACACATTTTTTCAATAACCTTTCTGTAACATGGAAGAAAATTGTGCCCCACAGGTACTGAGTGCCTCCCTCTTTCTTGCAATCATATCCGTTGTTTATGCCAAGGATCTTCCTGAGGCAGTCATGGCTACAGCCTATTTCTGTGATAGGATGTGTATACTTTTTGGTTGCCTAAATAGCTAAAAAATTCAAGAAGACAGGGCAGAAGTTGCGTCATGCCATTCTGAAGGGAGAATCTGAAATACTTGATTTTCTCCACCAGTAACTCGGATGGATTTCAGCATGGCAGCTCCAAAGTAGGAGGCAGCCATAAGCCATCATTGGGTGGCAAGTTACTATAAAAAGTGTCCGCATGCTCTGGGATGAGCTTTCAAGCAGCCATGACTTTAAGTTCTTACTTACACGATGCCTGCAGCAAGACACACTTGAGAACGTTTTTGGAGCTAAATACGACAAATGCTGGGCTGATACACAAACCCAAATGTGCATCAGTTCACCTCAGGACTAAAACACCTCCGGATAAAGAAACTGTTCAAACTGTCGGACAATGAAAACGTAGAGGATGACAAGGCTGACCTCCTAAAGGAGTAGCAAATATCTTTGCGCCATGAAAGTTTAATTTCAGACATTGTCGAATGTCTTCCAGTTGATAACTTTCCGCCACTATAGGATATTTCTGAGCTGGCATCAGACATCAGGTCTAACATAATTGATGACTCGTCCACTTTTTTATTACGTTTGGGGCTATTTGATCAAGCTTTTGCTTGAACAGATACCTTACAGCTGTGGCTGTTCACAGCTGCTATCGGATGAGTCTAATAACTTGACCAGGCCTCACCAGTACTCTCTTGTTCCTAAAGCATACCACGTGCCTGAAAAATTCTTCGGGAACTTAGTAGTACCATCACAAGCTGCCTTTCATTTCATTCAGCTACTACAAAATCACGTTCTTCCCATAATAACCAGTGTGACACATGTTCGAGGAGAGTGTGCCGCCTTGTATAGTACATTTTGGGGTCTGGGTGTTTTAGCATTTGCCCAGAGGAGTACCACAAAGGGTTTTTAAAATTGTTTTGCAGAATACGCTTGTGTTGACATGTTTGATTGCTTAATTGGAATTTGGACAAAGTTCGGTTGCACTCTTCAGTTGCTAGTAAGAACGAGACAGGTTTAACTGTTAACAGTGTATTAACAGAAGCGGTTGCCAAACCAAAAAGTGCTTATTAAGTGGGCGGTGCAGCTTACTCCAAATATTTGTTTCCCCTTTTTCGAGCGAATGTGTATCACGGCTACCTAACAAAAATATTTGTCCACTTTCAACAAAATTTCGATAGAAAATAGTGTATGAAGGCTAAAAATATTTGAAAGAAAATGTATCCACTTTTGTATCCACTGTCCATAGTTCTTCAGCCACTTTTTTCTGATGCCATATTTCTATTCTGAACAATTTCGGGGAATGTTTAGGGACGTTGAATCTTGTCAGATTTCGAATAGAGTTCTCATTGTTTGGTAATGGCTCGCCCGCAGTGAGTTTGAGGCTATGCAAATTGGTGTTTTTTTTATAATTGCCGGAAATCGGGAGTTTGTACTATACAGTGTGTGCTTCGAACTGTTATTATACTTTTATGACTGGTAATGATAGCGATGTCTTATTTATTTTTGCACTCACTTCCTGTACCCGAGTCGGCGTGAAAGTGAATGTATCATACAGCATGTTGTCCGTGTTAAGGTTTTGTTAACTTGGTTCCGCTAAGAATCTATTACGAAGTGTACGATATGCCGAAGTCGTTCATATTAATTTCTTTTTGTGAGTATCGATCTCTTTCGTATATAACATAGAGAGCTTCTGAAGTAAATCATGTATACATGAATGTGGTTTAATAAAATGTGTGGGAACCACTTACTGCTGTTGACCCCAAAATGTTCCACCAGCCAGGAGTGAATGCGGCGATTGTGTAATATCAATGCTTTACAATAGAAAAAGAACGAGAAATATATATACTTCTGCTTTGTGAAGTAAGTTGAAATATTGTTTGACACAATTTATACGGACTCTATCGTAAAAAATAAAGCAAAAGTGCCGTCAGTATTAAAAAAAACAAAAAACAAACAGCGGCTTCGGGAGTCAAGGAGCTCCCGAGGGCCGAGCGAGGCGGGGAGGAAAGAGAGAGAGAAGGGTACCGGAGAATCGGAGCAGAAACGCCCCAACCGAAACCGAAACTAACTTGACCGGAAACGGAATCAGATTATACTTAATACCGCTCGCTAGGAGCGCTACCTGTCACTGGTCTATCTGGGCCGCTGGGGCCTATGGCAGGGTCCGCTCTTTACCTTGTGTATATTACTCTATGGCTCAGTACCCTCTCCCCAGGCATTTCAGTGAGACGTGTTTTTGTAGCCTCAAAAAGCAGGCACCCGCGCTGGAAATGGCGGCGTCCAGAAGCTCGGCTCTCGCCCGAGCGAAAAAAAGTGCTCAGCGCGAGCTCGTAGTTTGACTGCTGCAACGGCGGGCGTGCTCTCGCAATGCTCGATGTTCTTGCAGCCGCGTGTTCGCGCGCTACCTTCGCTGCGTCTTGAATTAAATTGAAACGGAGTCTAGAAGTACATTCTTTCACGCGGTCGCGTCTTCTGGGAGAGAGATTCGAGCTGAATAAATAAATTGAAGCAACAAAGCTGGACAAAGTTTTAAAGTTCTGTCAAAAATATAGGCTCACCAACGTCGCGCGTTTACGTAAAAAAAATGTTAGTTTTAGTTCTCGTTTAAGCGAAGATCACCGCAATTAAAATATAAATAAAATTACATGCATAAAGCGGGAGATCTGAAATCGATGAACCGGCGCTCGCAGACTTCCGGAAACATTGGCTGCCACGGCTGGAACAGGCGTGCCCATGCCGCCGATCTTTACGTTCAATATCAAACGGGCTCCGGAGAGCAGTTTGATTAAACGGGTAAAGTTTGCCGGTCACCAGTCTCGGCAACATGGTCACCGGTTTGAGAAAACATGCGACAACTTTGCCCAAACGAGTCGCCCATCTGCCCAGACGAGCGACCGGTTTGCCAAAGGAGTGACCTGTTTGTCCAAATAAGTGAACGTTATGGCTCATACGGGGGGGACCCCTCTGACCCAAACGGGCGACCCCTTTGACAAACTGGTGACCGGTATGGTTGAACTGTTACCGGTATGGACCCGTTTATTTTCATACAGGCGCCAAATGTTTTTTTTTCAGCAGGGACGACACTCTGCACTGACATCTGTATGAAATGGGACACTTCTCATATGGCTTTGTAATTCATCGTTTCATAAGTTTTATTCCGTCAACTCTATACATCAGAAAGGCATTGACGCACGCTTTGTCATTGAATACGTCTTAGTATATAGCTAAAACCAGCTATGAAATTTCGTTATACAGCACTGCGAAATCAAAAATTGCTTTGGAGATATAGACATCTTTAAATCCAGAAGTTTTGCATTCAGTTTTAGATTTCGGCGCTCCTGAGCTGGTTTAAACTCAATTGTATCTCACGTATCGGCGTGATCCGCATGATCCTTCAGAATCGCGGACATGTTCTTGAACTATGCCGGTCGTTTTCGCCGTAAAAGAATTCTGAATTGAAATTTGGAGCTAGCAAAACAATGCTGACGAGATATGGTATCCCTGTAAAACCGTAAAACATCACTCTAGCAGCGATACTTTTAACGAATGGCCGTATTTTTGGAAAAGTGATTGTTTCAATATAACGACGGGCCGACGAGAAATGTCGCGTCACGATTCTCATTCAGTGTATTCTTCGTTTGGTCCCGTCGAGCTAATGAACCGAAACGATGAGGACAGATGCGAGGTATCTTCCCATCATTCTCAACTCTTCCAAGAGTATCGTGATGTCAGATTCCTTGCTTGATCATGAACTTTTTTTTATAAATACACGGCCTATTGTTCGAGCTTACGATGTCTGCGCGATGTTTTGTAAGTTGTATCGTTCAGTTCAACGGTTCTGAGGCCTGGTTTTGCGAAATCGAAATTTCGGTTGAGCATATCTTTAAATATCGAATATTATATGCCCGAGAAATTTTGACCCCACATTTGTTTGTGAAAGTTTACTTAGATAAATTTTGGTTGTTTGAAACACCTAGATTTAAAAATATTTTTCTACAGGAGAATCGCACCAAGGCAATGCAGTTTCTATGCTCTCCCTGAAAACTGCAAAAACGGGTTGTCAAAATATCACGGAATTTGTTCAGAGATCTGCCACATGTTTCCGCCATAATGTTTGTATTGTTGCATCCTATCGCCTTATGTGACCTTCTGTGAAGGACGATAATTGTTTACCGAATAATCGGTTCTCCAATCGATATATTTTTTTCTTAATCCTGACCTTTATATATTTCTTGTCGTCGCTGTCAAATGCATTCGCTTGTGTATGTGTTTGTGTGCGTTCTTTTCTACCGTCAACCCTGCAAGATAACCAAGACGTGGTCAATAGTCGGTTGTTTACAACAACATAAAATTCACCAAACTGCGCATATTTCCTTCTATAGAGGCCTTTTTCAGAAGCTTAGAACTCTACAAGTTCTAATAAAATTTAATGCATACGCCAGTATCTTTACACTCAACAGTACAAATTGTTCTTCACTTTCGATACGGCCTAGAATGTCAGAGTTTGCAAAAGGACGTTTTCTATGGATTGCAGCACGTGTCAGTGTTTTCTGGTTAATTATGGATACGAAGGAATATAAAAATGTGCTGAAACATCTGTTACGTCTACCGCTTTCTTTTACACAATCCGATTAGTTTGAGAGGCGAACAGGTCACAGCAATGTTAAAACTTTGTGTTGAATAAACAAACATTCTGCTAAGTGCAGGAATGTACGTTTGTTTGACAAGAAAATGATGGTGCAAGCTTTCAAAGTAATAAAACTAAAAACGATATCTTTTTTTTTAAAGTCGCGAGAGCAGTTTTTTTTTTTCATATCCTATTTCCATCAGTGTTTTATCTAGATAAAATATAAAATATACATATGTGTTAGTGCGCGCGCGTGTGTGTGTGTGCCTGTATGGGTGTGTGTTTATGTGTGTGTGTGTTAGTGTGTGAGTGTTTGTGTGCGCGTGCGTGCGTATGTGTGCGTGTGTGGGTGTCTTTGTGTTTGTGTGTGTGCGCCTGTGTGTGGTCGTCTGTGTGTGTGTTTGCTTGCTTCCGCCGGTACGTGTTTGTGGAGGTAGACAACGATGCTAGTTAAGCTCTCCGAGATGTGCTGGCTTGGAAACCCATCAAGCGAGTGTTGTCAACATTCATAGTGAGAAAGTTGTCGCGCGAATGCACAAACCTTTTTGTAACAAAAATCGAGAATAGATGTATGAAGCCCTATCGGAGGGAGCTATCTTGGCATTCGGTAACTTCTCTTAGCGTGAATATGCGTATGGCATTCGGTAACTTCTCTTAGCGTGAATATGCGTATGGCATTCGGTAACTTCTCTTAGCGTGAATATGCGCATGGCATTCCGTAACTTCTCTTAGCGTGAATATGCGCATGGCATTCGGTAACTTCTCGTAGCGTTAATATGCGTATGGTATTCGGTAACTTTTCTTAGCGTGAAAAGGGCCAAATTAGCAACGAATTCTAGCCACCAACTGGGTCGGTGGCTCAAATTCGTTGCTCGTTTGGCCTTTTTTCATTGCCGGTTTCGAAGTGGAACACTTGCCCGCTTCAACGCTGGTGAAATTCCTACCTCCTGACTCTGTGCGGCGAAGGATCGATGGCTTGATAAAAAGGGATGTTCGGCATAGGGGAAGTGTGTGTTGACCGACGTGATTATTCACAAATGAAACAGCGCGACGAGTGCTTGGTGTTTTGAATGCAGAATTTAAATAATTTAGAAATCGAAGGAACACGCTTGTCTTGACCCTACCGCATTACGCACGGGTTTCTGGAGTGTGAAGTGCGTCTGAGACCCTATGGCGGAGTTAAATTAGAAACTGCACAGTGATAATTATTTTTTTACTGCTTCCATATTCGTAATCGAGTTTAATTGACCACTGTGGAGACACATTCGGAGCTCATAGGCTTGATCTTTTAAATGAGGAAGCTTTCACAGGTTTATTATGGTCGAATGATTATAGGAGAGACACTGTGGCATTAATAAATTCCAGATAGTCGCAACGTCGCTCCTTCAGAAGCCACTCTTTGTTCAATGCGGCTCGGTTCTTCAAGCGCAGTTCTTTACCACAGCTCCTGACTCTCAGAAGCCGCGTTTCAGAACAACTCCGGACTTGACTCTATGTCGAAGGCTAACTTGTCTGATGAACACTTGAAGTCCCTCCTAATTATTGGCTGATCAAGCTTGCAGCCGCAGTCCAGCGAAATAATAAAGTCGAAGAATCAGCTACACCGCTCACATTAGTTCTGCACTTCATGTCCGGGTAAATGTATCGAAATTCTGATTCATTCCGGCTCAAATACAGCTTAGTGTTTTATGGCATACAGTCGTATGTTGTCATCATCAGGTTCACCGTGCTTAGTCTCCTGCTTTATATTTTTAACTACGTTAAAATACCTTTTCGTTCTCGTGTATATTGTGATACGAGTCATGTGTGATAACTATTGCATATTGTCATAACAGCTTTACCATTGTCATTAGTTTTTTTTTTTTCTTTTATCTGTGCGAATACTTCACAGTTTCTATCCGCTTTGATTTCTGCCTGGTGAGTTTTCTGGGTCACACTTAACGCATGTCACAATTACCTATATGCTGAATGTCGAAATAAAATATAGTATTATTCCACCTTTGATTGCTTCTCGTTTTTACTCTAACTTGAGCTCCTCTATATAAATGGTCACCTGGGATTATTAATATAGTTTTTACTTATTAATATTATTTATTTGTTTTCCTGCCTTCGAGAGTGCGTCAGGTCCCTAATCCGGCCCCTTGGCCAAAACGTTTGGAGACCCCTGTCTTGAGCTAACAAATAGCGTAAATGTTTCAGCCGAACAGCGTCAGAGATTCCCTATTTGCAAGTGCTTTGTCAACACAATTCAGACGTATTCATTTGGGTCTCACGAAGAATTTACCTAACTTGCCAGGTCGCCTGTACAAATGTGTGCCATATCAAAAGGGTAGCCGTTTTGAACCAGTTCTCCTATTAAACAGGAACCTATATCAAACGGGTGCCTAACCAAAGGGGTAGCTGTATCAAACGGGTACGCGTATTCTATATTGCAATCTGGCCTGAACGGGCCGAGCTGTTTGCAACCCGCTCGAATTTCGAACGTTATTTTTCAATAGTCCGCTTGCATGACACCCTTTCATCTTCGTGTCTTAGAAGCAAACATATTCTGTAAGAACGTAGGCCCAACTTCAGAAACATTCGGTTTTGATAAAGCGATAATCAGGAATTACCATAATGGCTGTCGTCATGTACGCCAGAACGTATATGGAAACGAACGCCGCGTGCACAAACAGGCTACCCTAAAAATAGTACCGAGCGCTTTTGCTGATCGTTAATAAATGCTCTTTTGTTATATGTTTGCTGCTTCCAACAAGATTTTAATTTACCGGCTTAGAGCCGGCATAAAGACACTGAACTCCAGCGCTGTAAAGGACTGCCTAGGCTTAGCGAGGAGTAGGAAGCCGCTGTTCTTGCTCCAGCGTGGGCTCCGAATTTGGTAGTGATTAAGGTCAAGCAATTGTAAACTTTGAGTTAGGCTGCGACAAAGACCGCGTCGGAAGTTCCGTAAGCAGATAATTGCGGTTCCCTAGTCCTTGCGAAGCTTGGTGAAGCCACAGGGCTTGGTTTCGCTTGACAAGTGGTAACCAAAAGCTGACTTCTGGCAAGAAAACCATCTTGTAAGTTCGAAAAGCCTTGATATAAACTGTGGTATGCAAGTTACTGGAACTAAGCTCAAAGATGGAATCGTGTCACCTGACGTCGTCCTGTGTTTACCTAAACACGCACCCCGCCAATTAAAATGCCCTAGAAAAAAACGTGGTACAACTTTGTATAGGAATAAGTCGGAAAATTGCCTAAAAAACGCCTTCCTAAAAAAAACGACACAACGTTTTTTTTAGGAAAGACGCAATGGCCAAGACAACACCTAAGCCTGGCTAACTTTCCGATGTGAAAGCATACATACAACACGATTGGCGGCGTAGTGCGTTTGCGATGGTCGTAAAAACAAATTTTTTGGGTGGATTCAATAATACTAAACATCACAAACTCGCGACCTTTGTTTTTTGTTTTTTTTAATTTGGGAAGACTGCTTTTGCCTACTGCGTCTTCAAAAAAAAAAAAAGAAAAAAAGCTAAAAGGAGCTGGGTTGTTTATGTGGTAGTTGACGAAGTAGGCCATAGGCTGTCGGTTGTCCAGGTTCACGAATCTTTTAAAAGGTCACGCACGGCCCGCGGGTTTCGAACATCGATCGACTGCGAGGGAAGCGGTGACTGTATCACAGACATACGCCACATCTTTTCTTGAGTAAATTTATTACACGGAATATGATACGTTTGGTTCACAACGTGCTCATTCAAGCTTCACTCGGTACTATCTAATTTGTTTTCCTAAAACTGTTTGATAATTACAAGACTGTTAAACAAATGCAGCCAGACATGAACTATTGTTTGAACATCATACAACTGGGCGAATCGTACATTTCTTGATGAGAATTTTCGTTTTTTTATATCAAAACGGGAATTCCATATGTTATTTAATGCTAGAAGCATTATTATTACGTACCGGAAATTATTGCCAAATGATGCATGTAGGAACAAAGTGAATAAGCTCTAACGTCGCCATTCCTGCATAGAGTGTGCTGCAAACTATCAAAGAAGATAAAGACATCTCCACAGTAAATAAAATCTGCTCGATGCTTTCAGGTGTGTTACATAATGTACAGCTTCTGCACAACGTGACGAATACTCCTTTAAGTTGTATTCAAACGTTGGTGGTCATAGCTGAACAATGTAATTTCGAAAAAGGTTTTCGCTTTTGTGAACTTTACATATTGTTTAACCGGTACAGTGTATCGTAAGAGAACATTTCGCTGAACTCTGAGTGGTAAATTCATAGTGGAAAAAGGACGCGTTCAAGATCACGTGTCAATTTTCAAGTGGATGAAACATAAAATATTACTTTGAAAACCTTAAATCTATACAATGGAAGTAATTGAGTACTGATTTTAGATATTCTACTAGCTCACAAGGCTGGTATCCTACAGAGGACACTATTAAACCAGTTGAAAAGCATGCCAGTCTATTCTGAATTACTTCACACAGAATAGGATAATATTAGTCTCTTAGGAAAAAAAAGCGTGAAACTAACTGGCATAAAATAAATGGGGAAGTCAGACCCCATCATCCAATACACTACAAAACAAGTTGTAACTGTGGTAATATTCACGTTGATGTGTTTTAGTAAGACTCGAGAGGGGACAGCGGTTTGGGCGCGCATGCGTGACCGATCTCGCTGGTGCTGCTCGGTCACTTCCGTCCCCCTGTTGGTTGTGAAACAGAACTATCACCTTAATTACGACAGTCACAGTGTATTGGTTCCCATGTGGACTTCCATAATAAAAAGGCAAACGCTTTGTGCCATTTTGAATAATTGTTCGCTTGCACTGCAGTACCTGCAAGATCGACCACAACTTTGCCGACAAAATTATTTTTCACACTGTCAAACGTGCAAGCACGAGCAAATTTCTGTGAGCCACCAGCTACTGGTTCCTTGTTCCAAGTCAGTCGCAACTCCGGGCCACTAGGATGTGCTGTTCCGGTAGTGACTAAAGGGACTTCGTACGTGATCTTATGGACTGGAACTACACTCTATGCTTTCGTGTTTCCTGGGGATCTTCAGCAGGGCTCCTTACCAGAATTCTCAACACTTATTTTGATTGTGTGAAGCTCCAGTTGTCTAACGAAATCCGCGACTGAACTCCATTGTATTAATCGCATATTTATTGTCTGTACAAAAGTATGCGAAACAGTCCTCATTTGCCCAAATCTTAATTTCAACGTTGGACACCGAAACGCCTTTTATTTTTCTACTTGTAACTATGCTTTAGCACATGGGCTTAGATATAAAGTAAATATAAATGAGAATAAGGAATCACCCTGTCGAACTGCACAAAAAATCGGAATGCTCTCCGGAACTGGGCTATTGATGTTTAAGTATATATTACCTGTGGTGTGTGACGTTTTAACGCCATGAAGGTTATCACCAACACCAGTGCCCGAAAAAAGCTTAAAACACATTATCACTAACGCTGTTGAGTACATTGGGAGGTCAACTTGCAGCATCGCACCCCGAGAGTTTCTGTTTTCTACCCACACTAACACACTTCTCGCAACAGAAATATTTGTCTGAATAAACCTTCCACGAGTCCCACACGTCTGGTGATTCCCTTACGACTTGCAAATTATGCCCTGTAATCTGTTTGTCAAACTTTTGGAAAATATTGTGACTGGTCGATAGTCAGTCACTTGTAAATATTTTTGTCACATGTAATTAGAACAAGCATACTATTTGTACGTAGGAAGGAGGGCGGGCGACTTGTTTCTGTAGGTTTTTGAAAATATTGTGCAAAATCGGACATAAAGTGTTTCCTTCGAAGTTTATAAAATTCATCTGTAACAATATCCGGCCTTGGGGTCATATTTGTTGAAAGGGCATTACAGCGTATTCTACCTCAACTAAATTGATTAATTACTACAATTAGTATGTGTACTCTTTCTTTAGATGTTACAACAATCTTGCAGCAAAAAATAACGATAATTTTTGTAATATAATGAAAACTTGAAAAACAGCATCTGTATTATTTACAATTGTTGGTTTGTTTAACCTAAACTCTTGCATTTCTTGCGACCATTGCAGACCTTCTCTCCTCTTCCGTAACCTTCATTGTTGGCTGTTCACCCGAGAAATATTATTCAGCAGGAGAACAAATGAACGCGCCTTTAAAACGCTCATGATGAAATATATGAAGCTCCGCTTCCACCCAGATAATATATTCTAAAACATGTCTATAGTTTTGACATTCAAGTCGAACTAAGTCACGGAAATTACTAATCAACGTCTTTCTCTTTCCGAATATTCAACTTTTTTTTTGCAGGATTTCTCAATTGCGATCAGTTTCAGTTCTTGCTTAAAAAATTTGGCTTAATAAATATATGTTCAGTTGTTTCTCCTATTTTCTCAAAAGGATCAGTCGCAGCGGAGACAAAATGTTCATTTTTTGCAGCTAATTATTAAGTTTTTTCATACTTTCCAGATTATGCTCTGTTTTTTTCTCTTTTCCTTCCAATCGGTATTGATATCATGCATTTGTCTGTGAAAAATTCTCGTTCTACTGCATAACCATTTAAAATGTGAATACGTTCTATAGAACAATAGATTCTATTATGTCTTGCGTGCGATGTGTTTTGAAGATGAATATATGGTATTTTTACTTAGCTTAAATGAGGCAACATTGAAAAGATGAGACTGGTCTACTACGTCCTGCAGTTGTCGCTCACTTTCGTTAATCCGTAGTACATATGGCGCTATCTGCTGCGTCGAAAACACATTTTAGGTCTCCAAGAACTACTATTCTATCACAAAATAAATAAGATAGCTGCGATAAAAAAAAGCAAAAAAACTGTGGTGTTCACTTCATTCGGCGCATGAACGCCTATGGTGCCGCTAGAGCATTCGCCGTGTACATTCTGTTGTTTTGGTTACCGGTTTAAGAACCAGTTGTTTAAAGGTTTTGCCCACCTTGGACAAATATTGATTTTGGTCGGAGAACACAAAAGCACGACTGTTCTAAACGGAGTCTTCTTTTTTTGTCTTAGTAACGCCACAGCGCTAACAACCAGCTTGATATTTAAGGTTTGCACAACGTGGCAAGCTCATTGAAGTCTCAAACACACTGTAACTGCAGTCGTCAAGTCTCCGGTGTTCTCCTGAACATTAAGTTTCAGGCATTCAAAACATGAACAGTTGTAAGAAATTCCTTCCTTTTGAATTTTTTAAAAATTCCTTCCCCTAAATATCGGAAAACTTTGTATGGTTGCACGATTGTACAACTTAATGTATACGAAAGCACAAGCGATCTGCCTGCATTTTGTTATAAGAAAAAGATATCTTGGTATGCCTTTTTCACAGTGCTACTAAGACAAAGCCAACTAAATGACCTCGATAACTCCCACTAAACACGTCGTGACTGAAACGTTACAGTTATTTTATGGTCCACTGAAACAAATAAATTCAACCAGTAGGTAGATTGTCTTGATTCAATATAAGCAAGGCAGAGAAACAGAACTAACTAAAACCCCTGGTGGAGAGCGCCGGTGAGTGCTATAAGTCAGGTATATAAATAATATTTGGACGCCCGTGCCGACACTGATGCGTTGTTCTCTCTGCCGTTCTTTTTTAGAAACGTTCAGCTTTCATATTTACCGGCAATAAGAAAAATCACCGCGCACTATAAGCGAAGTTTCAGGATAATCCTGAAGAGCAGTAGCTAGGCTTATATCTTAGGACACTGCGCATTCGCGACTTTCATTGTTCTTCAAACAAAGGTAACCAAACCCGAGTGAAGTAGCATTCAACAATATTTCAAGAAAGCTGCTCATGTCAGCATTAACAATATAAATAAAATATCAAGCCTACTACGCCTTAAAGCAGGACTTTCTGTATAAAAGGCGTTTCGATACGGTACCTAACATGTAATATAACCTTGCGAGGGAGCACTTGTGAAGGTACGTTCAAGTAGCCTATCAACCATCCGTGCACTTTCCATTTTTATCTTTACTCTCCTAGTTTCAGGAAGGTAAGAAATCCACATTATTCGGTGAGCAAACCAGAAAGCATGACTATACCCCGCTAAAGGTGTATTTAGACGTTAAAGATGAAAGTTAAACTATTCTGAAAAGATTGTATAATGTCGTTTTGTTTCATTTATGTCTGACTTACGTGTTACGGTAATATTCCGTGCACGTCATACAGCCGCAAACTTTTCTCTAATTCTGTTGTGTCGTTGTTTGTTCGGCGTAATGTGTGTCAGCCTGAGTAGTCGCCTCGGTGTCTGTCTTCAAGACTGCACCATGATGGAATTGTTACTTCTTTGCTACCCTTCCAGGCTGCAGGTCTAGTGGTTCGAGCTGGTCCGTATATAAGTATTTGATAAGGTATTTAGTTTCCACCTTCTCGAGAATTCGATGCACTGTGGCAGCATAAGTAGCCGTCATAAGTACTGCATAGGGACTTCTGCGCGAAAAGTCAGGTATTCAATTAAAAAAAATATATACATATTTTGTCATTCTAGTTCATTGTTATTTCTGGTGGATTCCTTGTACTTGGCCGCAAAAGAACCCCATGCTCAGTGATGATATCCCTCGATGTTTATTATATTTGTGACGTTAATCACACCAAATTAAAATTAATTTGCGGAAACGGTTTCATTCCTGGCACCCGGCTGCCTTCCGATCAAGTGTCGTAAAATCGAGCGCACTGTTAATTAGCCGAATTTTCAACGGGAAAAAAATATATTAGCTTTAGAAATTTCAAAGCGTACCGCATACATTCCCTTCTCCTAATTTGCGAGCACGTCTGCTTTTTCTTGCAGTCCATGCAAAGGAAAAAAAATCGTTTTTTTAACAGTTTAGATGGAAATATAAAGTTATAAACAAGTTTACAAAAAAAAATAGAGATATATTTACGGCGGAAAACTAATCTGCGGTTGGGGCCGGCGGGAGCAGCCGCAGGTCACGTATAGACATGTGTGCCGTCGCGAGGCGCAGTCGGGCGTCGCCGCTGCCGCGTGAAAGTCACGCTGATCCCGCACGCTGAGCCTTGTGCGTCGCCAGTTCAACGCGTTTGTTCACGCCGCCACCGCCGTCGTCGCGCAAGTTTGTCTGCTTTGGGGCGCGGCCGCCGTCATCTGATCGCCGGACAGGTCTATCACGTCTGCTTTCATTTTTTTAGGAGCTTTCTTTGGGCTCTAAAAGTTACTTACTAATATTTTTTTTCACTAAAAACGAAGATTATTAAGTAACTTTTAGGGACAATGTGAAGCTTCTCAAAGAGGGGAAGCAGCACGTGACAAATAGCGGCCAGTCACGTGACAAATATCGGCCACTTTTCCACGGCGACCGACGCGTGAACTACAAATTTGTAATGCGCTGTAAATTTATATAGCTCTAAAAAAATTTTTTTCGCTGTAAATTCGTTTTATGACTTTTTTTTTCCAGACAAACTGCTAAAAAATGTTTTTTTTCCCCCTTGCATGTGTCCTTTAGGCCACACCACTAGCAACACGCCCGAATTAAACGAAGGAGTAGTCACAGTAAGCCCAGAATGCGCATACGGTTTTGTAAAGGCTGTAAGGTAGAAGCACAGTTTTGGCCTAAACATACGCTCGGTCAAATACTTCACCGGGAAGTCAAATAAGGCACAATTGCAGAACAAACTTACCCCCGCGCTAGTAAATTAAAAAAAATAATAACTCGGGCTAGTGATGCTGCTAAATATCTAATCGGAATGCAAATTTCTATTCTCCCCTTAAGGACCCTCAAATAGATCTTGATCGATTACCACCTCGATATTGTAAGTTGAATCAACTTTTATTTATTCCCGCCAAATCACTGCTTCTTTTACTGATCAGTGATAAAATGCTAAGCCAAACATTGTAGGAAAATCAACGGATTGAGATTATCAAGCACGATTTTATTCTATTGAAATAAAGTTAGGGCTGAGGTGTAGTGTTTCAATACAAAATGTTGTTTACAGGTTTTTTCCTATGAGCGAATTATCATGCATGTGCGTAATAGCTAGCGTCGTGAGCGAATGACCCGCTGGGAGCCTGGCATACGTGAAGACCAACTGTTCATCGTCCGAAGCCAATCACCACGCGCTGTCGCAATCTCACGCACAAACGGTCGCACAAGTCCTCGGAAAGATCACAGCAGTGCGCTGGGTTCATCGAGGACTGGTCCCGCTCCAGTGTTCAGCCTTGCCTAGGACGTGTCCGGTCGTGAAAAGAAAACAGACGACCGACGCACTACTTGTCCTGGGCGGAACGTTCCTCGTCGTCCGTGTGGTTCGGCAATCACCCTGGGCTTAAGTCTCGGCACACCTGGCCATGGGACCCGAGTCTGCGCAGGGCTCCGACGTGGGTACCGCTAAAGCGGCCCAAAAGCCCGAAGGAAAAAGGAAAGGTGCGAAGGCGTGACTCAGGCTCAGGTGGTGAGGAGACCACAGCCCCTGACTTTCGCTCGTGGGTAAAAAGTCGAGGCGTGTGTGGAGATATGGTCGGGTAGGCGGGTGTGACAATTCGTCGATGTTAACATTGTAAAAAGGAGGGGTGCGCAGTCTTTCGGGGCACAAGGGGGAAACAAGGATCAATGCGGCCACCACATCGGCCGACGTCAAAAACCGGGTAGATGCCGTCAGGTTTTCATCATGGCGTTGCCGGCTCTCGATGTGTGGGTCCCCTCGTGAGTGCCGGTGTTTAGAGGTAAGGTTTACTTTGCACAGGACGCATTGCGTCGCTTTCTCCTCGTCCATGCAGACACAACGCGTATCTTGGACGCACCGTTCTTGTAGACTGCGGCCCTCTAACGGCGGCGGGACGGCGGCCGGATCGAGTCCATGATGCCCCTGGGGCTGATGATCTTAGTCCGCCCGGGAGGAAAACGCCCCAAGTCTATTCTGATCCATTATACACCACGCGGCCACCTCAGTGGTTTGAGTGCGTCGCCGGGGTGGCCGGTGGGACGGCGGCCTCCGGGGTTACAGGGGTGGCTGTATGTTTTTGGAGCCATGAAGGGAAGGGGGCCGATGTGGAGTAGGGTCCGTGGGGAAGGGGGCCGGCGAGACCGTCTCCCATGTCGGGCTTTTGGGCATATCTACGGGTGAGCGGAAGAGTAAATCATAGCTAAGTAGAAGAGCTATTGCTGCTATTTAGCTGCTGTCACGCGCATCCCGTTCAAGAAAGGGTCGCCAGTCGTTTATATTAACAGGCCCGGTAAGGGAACCTGAATCTCGGCATTGGACGTGGTATGCTAACCGCTAAACATGATCTGCGCCCACGACAGGGCCTTCTCATACCTGGGCCTAGGGAAGCTGAGAACTCTTTACCTGCGTTACTGAGTGGGTGGGTTCGGCAAAGGACTAGGTCTCCGCTAGAGAATTGTACGTCCCTTCGGCCTTTAATACATAATAGCTGCTCATCCGATTGAAAGTTGTCGATACTCTCTCGTGGCATTCGCACTGCATTAGTGGTACTATCGCGTAGTCGTTGTGGAAAAGCTGAGTGCGAACGGCTGGAACCAGTATCAGTGGCATTCAAAAGGTGGTTTTCAAGAGTAAGTGACGGAACCATTGAAGCAGCCTGATTGCGCCTGTCTAGAAACGCGGGAAAGAACTTGACGCAGTTCAAACAAAAGTTACAATTGTACCTCCGTGCTACGGCTCCAGCGAAATCAGAATAGGGAACCGTCAAAGTTGCCATGCTCCTAACTATTGCCCGGGGACGACTATTTAAAAGTTTTCAACAACTTTACGTTGGCCGAGGGCGAAGATAACGAGGACTAACAGCTGCTAGTAGCAAAGTTCGAAGAATACTGCGCTTGTTACCGAAACGAGGTTCGCAAACGCTAAATGTTTCGAACAAGAACGCAGCCAAAGCATAACCAGTAGAGCAGTTCATTCGGGACAATAAAAAGCAGGCAAGATACTGCAACTTTGGAGAGCTGTCCGAGGCAATGATTCGCCACCAAGTAGCGTTCGGCACCACCTACTATAATTTTCTTAAAATGCTGAGGGAGGAGGACCTGAAGTTCCAGAAAGCAAAAGAACTCTGCGAAGCAACAGAAACCACCGTCAAACAAAATAAAACATGGCACGCAGCTGAAGAAACGGTACACTACCACAAGAAGCCACCAGCGCCGTTCGCAGAAAACAAGCCCCACTACCAATGCTTGATGTGCAACCGGGTGCGCAAATCAAGCAAATGTCCTTCATTTGGGAAACTCTGTCATGCCTGTCATGGGCGAAATCACTTTGCAATGTGCTGTCAACAAAACAAAGAAACTAGGGTGTCAGCACTGTGCAGCATATCGACTAGAATTTTGATATGCTGGACGCGAGAGTTTGATACACTTGGAAATTGCGGGATTGGATTGTAGATTTACAGCTAGAGGAGAACGTCATGTCGCTGAAGGTGGATACGGGGTCGCCCGCCCATCTGTTGCCCTTATCTGTCTACAACAGGGTGCTGACCAAGCCACTTCAAAGTCCTAGCAACTCCGCTGTGCGCCCATACAGCGAAAAGTCCTCAAACAAATCGGCGTCACACAACTAAATGTCACAGCCAACCGGCTATTGAATTACGGCTGAAACTTGGAACGATTAGTTTACCAGTGTTTCCACTACCGCTTCTGTAGTTTTAGAATCTTCATTTATTTTGCACGCAAAACAAAGAGAACTGTATTGTACCATGTCATGCTATCCGGACTATCAAATTCAGTCATGCGGTCAGTGCCGCCCATCCCTTATGTTATATAAGCTACGCCAATAAAACTTAACGCGTTGTTGTCTTCAACATGCCGGCCGCGTCGATCTGACGTTCTTTATGTCAACTCAAAACCGGCTGTTACAGTATTTAGCATCGCCCAATTCATCAAGCCTAACTTGTATTAATCAGGAAACCTGTGACATAGTATTGTTCACTAGATACTTTCCTCACGACACCCTCACACAAACGAGCAGCTTTCACTACTGTATTATACTTTACGATGGACTGGAGCGGGCGCTTTAAGAATTTCAGATTTCAACTAATCCAGTGATGTAATTGGATTAAGTAGATTTATTACTACACGATTTTGGTTTATATAATGCGCTAATGTAATAATAAACACGCAAGTTGATAGCACAGCAATTTTAAAGAATATGCACTCTCTGGTCAAATTGATAGCATATAATTTTGTAGCGTGAGGTACACTGGCCGAGGTTGAGCAGTTTCGCGTGGCTCGCATAATGAGGCGTGCTCCGTGCTGCGCGTGCGCGAGGAGCAGTGACGTCACACGGCGCACAGCTGGCGCGCCCGCCTTGCCGGTCTGCGCATTCAAGAGGAGTGACGTCATAGCCGCGGCAAACGCACTGGCGCCGCCACGTGCCAGCTGTGCGCCTCCGTTGCACAGTAGCCAAGTCTGACGCTGCACCAGAGCCGCTTGATAGCGCCTCTAATTTTTTGCGCATGAGCTCACCCTACGTATATCCTGGCATAGCCAAGCTAAGCCACCGATATTTTTGACATCTGTGCACTTTTACGTACCGATGCCAAGTAGTAGGTGATCTTATAATTTTATCCGAATACCCCATGTCATGTCTTACCCATTTCTAGAATGAAGTTTTTGCATCATAAACTTTATGATTCCGGTGTGGACATATTTCCATACAACTATTTATCATTGCTGAAATGACTAGTCTTATATATATATATATTGTTTGTTTTTAGCCGTTCGCGTTTAGCATGCCGTGTATTCATTGTACATGCATCTGATGCTTCTGTATTTTGTTCAGTTGGCTGTATGTTAAAGTGAAAGTGATTTTTTTTCGTATTGTACCAATAAGATATCCTTAAAAGCTGTCTAAGACACTAAAATAAAATAAAGTATTACTATCATTATTATATTTAATACAATTTCTTATCTGGGATTCTATTAATCACTTATGGTATTATTATATACATTCGCACGAACTCGCTCATCTATCATTTATCCTAGGTAATACGTGTCTAGGGTACTTCCGCGTGGCGGCGATCGTACCGAAGGTTAATTGGTACTCAGATGGCATAAAAGCCCCCAACGGGAAAAAACTGTATAGGACTCAACGTTACTAAAACACTCAGTTGGGAAAGTCACCCTTGAAACCTGAAATGCGACGGTTCACCGAGGCAGAGCTATATACGATAACAGCGCCACCCATTTAACGACGAGTTGAAAGTTGAAAAATTGAAGTTGCTCTGCAGGCCTACTGCTAGAGCAAATGAGTGTTCCCAGAGTACCGAAACTGCCAGGTTCGAAAAGCCAAGATGGGGGCTCATTTATTTTTTACTCTGGTCATTTTGAGCTTTTATACAACGTGGTTTTGCATAAAAAAACAACGAAAAAATCTTTTTTGTTGAAAGTTTTACTGGAGAGCAGTTCAAAAAAAAAAGAAGCGTGATGTTTGCAAAACATTTTGCCTACAGGGTGTTACGGTACAATTAATATTTTTTTTATACAGTCATGTTTCACCGGTGACGTCAAGTAGCGCGCCCCAACGTCGGCGCATCTTAACATCGGCGATTGATTGAGGCTCGTCCGCTTGGAAGACGGGGGTTGGCGTCCCTGAAACCCCTTCCGCCGTATTGGTTTCGGCGCCAAAATGGCCAATTAGAGCCATAATAAAACAGTCACAGCGGTCGCTATCGAATGCAGTATTCCCGAACCAATAAAATCAGTCGTGCAGTTCTTCGAGTGGCCGCTGCGGAAGAAATGGCGGCGCTGCGATCGCCATTAGTTCGGTTCTTGAGTAGGCATCGGTGCCACGTTTTCAGAGCAATCTGTATGGCAGTTTCCCAACTGAGTTGTTCTAGTAACGTTGATAGGACTTGATCTGAAGTATTAGGTAGGCCTAATACTTCAGATCAAGATTCATACTCGAAGATACACAAGAAAAGCATAGCCAGAGATTTACAGTTTTAGTGACACTCTCATCTTTGTTTAGGGCTTGATAGATATTTGTTTATTTATTTATTTACAATACCCTCAAGGCCGTGAGGCGTTAGAGAGGGGAGTGGGTAATACAATATTGTTGAATCACTTCGCGAAATGCGGTGGAATCCCTGATGGCTGCGATGTCACCGGGAAGGCCATTCCAGTCCATAATTGCGTCGGGGAGAAGGGCGCTTTGATGAGCTGTGGAAAAACATCGTGGCCGGGCTATTTTTTTAGGATGATCTAGTCTAGAGGATGAATAGGTTGGCGGAGTGAGAAGAGTTTGATGTTGTAGAGGGGAATAATAGACTTTATGCAATAGGCACAGACGAAACATTTTCCGTCGGGTAGCAAGTAAGGGAAGAGAAAGGTCAGATTTCATTCGAGTAACACTAGAAAAACGTGAGCAGTCAGATGCAATGAACCGAGCAGCACGGTTTTGGAGAGCCTCAATACTGTCTGTTAGTGAAGAAAGGTGAGGGTGCCAAATGGAGGATGCATACTCTAATTTTGATCGTACTAAGGAAATGTAAAGGGGTCGCTTTAGGTTACTTGGGACAGATCTAAGAGTCTACGGAGGTAACCTAGGCTTCGGTTAGCAGCACACACCACTGAATTGATATGGCTGTCCCAAGAGAGGTTTTTTGTTAGAACACCACCAATATGCTTGTACGTGTCAGTTTGTTGTAGAGGAACATCATTAATAGTAAGAGTAAAGGAAGTTTGGAAGGTGGAACGAGAGAAGCGCATGTGTTTACATTTGTTAACGTTAAGGGAGATTTGCGAATTACTACACCAGTTATTAATAGAGTTAAGGTCATCTTGTAGCGCTGCAGAATCAGAGGGAGATGCTATTTTACGATATACGACACAGTCATCTGCAAACAAACACATTGATTAGGACACCTGGAGTGGAAGGTCGTTGATGTAAATAAGGAAGAGTGGGGTACCAAGGACTGTTCCTTGGGGCACACCGAATGTTACAGGGGCCAAGGCAGATGAAGAGCCGTTAGCATAAACAAACTGGTTTTGTTGCGAGAGGAAAGATTTAATCCATGATAGCACGTTGGTGTCAAGGTTTAACGATGAAAGTTTTAGTAGCAGTTGGTTATGTGGTACTTTGTCAAAAGCCTTAGCAAAATCAAGAAATACAGCATCGGTTCCTAAACCGGAGTCGAGGTTAGAAAAAAGGTCATGGGTTAAGCAAAGAAGCTGTGTTTCACAAGAGAAATTTCTACGGAAGCCGTGCTGTGCCTTGTTAAAAAAGTAAATGGAATCGAGGTGAATGGATAGATTCTTATGGATTATGTGCTCCAGTATTTTTGAAGATACAGAAGTAAGAGAGATAGGCCTATAGTTTAAGGGAGCTGATTTATTACCGCTCTCGTGGACCGGAATGACCTTTCCGATCCTCCAATCGTCAGGAACTGCCGCTGCATTCAAGGACTGCTGGAAAATTTTGGTTGAAAAAAGACTCACTGGTCAGGAGAAAATTCTTTGAAGTGAACAAAAATTGGTGCGCGTTACTAATTTTACTAATTCATCATAGTAGATATGAAACAATTTACAGCACTCACAATATGGCTATTGCATTACGACGATCACAAATTTGCTACACAATTTCGCTATCACAATATTAAATCAGGTAACGCAAGTTAATTCCAAATTCCAACCCACAAATCTCTTATGAATCATTTGCAAAACTGAACCCCCCCCCCCCTCCTAAAATGCCGCACGGCCCGTGCAGGCTACCTTGTAAAATATATGATGGCTCAAACATTTTCGGTTTTCAATATAATGCCGATAACGGCTTCACTAAATAAATCACTATGTCCGGAAAATAACGAAGTGGAAGTTATTTTACAGGGTTACCGCAAAGTGGCTGTGAATAGCGTTTTTGCGTTTTTACGCGCCTCAATCAAAGGGGTGCAAGTAGCATCAGCTATACTAGCTTAAAGCCTCCCACGTATTCTTGACACTTTTAAACTCCGACCGGCCTTCTAGTTCGGCTTCCTCCGGCGTATAAACTTCACAAATTCCCATATGCAGTATGTAATATTCAGCAAAGAGGTTTTGTTTGTTCATTAATTTTGACACATTTCTTTTCACAATATATTTCCCGCGGCAAGTTGTAAGTTGATAACAGCTCATTCTATCTAGTTAGGCGGTACTATTGCTGAAAGTTTTGAGGCAATCAACACTGCCCCTTCCTTTACAATGCGTACACTGCAGTGATTCAACACCACCCGGACCCAAAAATGTATATTTCGCCTTCCTTCGAACCTTTATAAATTAAAAGTGTCTTTTCCCTGGTATGCGCCCATATTGCAAGCAATCACCAAATTTCCTTGCGAAAACGTTGCGGCATCCGCATCATGAGGAACTTCGGCCTCACCCATTTTATGTGCATGTATATGTGAAATAAACAGCAGCATATAAATACCTTCACGAAATGGTGCATCTTGTGGAACTAAACTTAAAAACCTGTCCAGTGATACAGCGTGTCCCCTAATACATGTAAAGAAATGTTGCTTTTTACTGCAAAAATAAAATATACATTGCCAAACGCTGTCCCCGTCCAAATGTAGCGCTACACTTTAAGAAAAAGCGAGCGCCCCCCTATAGTCATCACGCGTTTTGACAGCTGTAACTACCCCACAGGCTTACTTAACTACCCACTGGGCTCGAGCAAGTGAGCGTTACCACCCTGTTGGCAGGTGACAAGCATGGGGTAGTCACGTTTTATAAACTCTTGAATTGAACATTCAAGTGCACGCAGCCGGTCAATAGTAAAAGTCACTTCAAGAATGTCAAAAAGTACTTGAAACTTGTTTTCTTTGTGCGTTGGTTACCATTTATTCAAATTTGAACCGGTCGAAACAGGCCTGTGGCTCAGTTCGCCTAAACTGGCAGAAAACAAACATTGCCAAAGAGTACAGGCAACCTTGGTAGGTACCTACTAAAACCCGAGGCAGATAAAAAGTATCGCGGTTGTCCTTTTTGGTTTCGTCGCGGGTTTTACTTTGTACTGCTAGTAAACAGCTGGCAGCTGGCGTCGTGCTTGAGGAATTTAACCAAATCACTACAAAAGCACAGGAAGCTACGCACAGGCGTGAGTTGACTGGAATGTTCGCCGGACGAGATACTGTTGTCGTCTTTTATTATGCGGTTCAGTAAAGAGCGTGCTCTCATTAGAGGTGTGATCGGTCAGTTCTGTGTGCAGATCAGTTGCAAATGGCCTCCTCGGTTCCGCCGAACTCGCACGCCTGTCACACCCAATTTTTTTTGCTTTCGAGTGTTGTGAAGTATGAAGCATTAAACACCACGACTGAGGCCGGACAGGACGAACGTACACAGATATCTGAGATCATGCCCATGTATTTCAGCATCTCTGTCTTTGGATATATGATTCGACTGCACTGGCTCATTTGGCACATCTCATCGAGCATATTCGATAAAAAATGCTTCAAACAAGTGTGTGTCATCCAAGCTGAAGTACTTTGAAGGGGACTGGGATTTCAGGCCTTTCGGCACGCGTTCCTTTTGCCTATATAAAAGATTCCGAGTAAATTTCCAAAAATAAGGCATTGGCAAGCATACACGTGGTATTTGGTTTACATTTTTTTTTGGACAAGTACTGCTGGAAAAGTTATCAGGTGCAGCGCAGAGAACTATGCTCTCGGCGTTCTATGATGCTTGAGGCCGGTTCAGACACTTGCGTTTGAATGCGTTTGGCAGCGTTGCGTCGAGAACCGAAAGCGAGTCACCGGCACATGAGTACTTCGTATGAAGCGTGGAATCCTATTCAAGGAATCTTCTTGGCATGCAATATAAGCAGCAGGGATGTCATGGTTTCTCGCTGCCGCAATACTGTCAGACGCAGTCAAGCGCAACTTTCTGAACCAGGCTTTAGATAACTTAGCATACGTATTTCACGTTCGGTGCAGGTGAAGGCACGGGCCCGAAAGCGGCAATTCTTGGGAGAAGAGCGTGTTGGTTTTGGTCATGGATGAAGAAAGAATAAAACAATTAAAACAGGGACAACACAACCACATCTTTCAACTAGCAACAGACGACTAAACTTTCAAACAGCGAGCAGCCGACTATACCCAGTAGGAGTAGGGAAAGAAGGGGGAGAGAAGGAAAGGAAAGAAAAGAAACACGAAGTGCAAGTCAGGGTGGTAGGGTTATCTCGGATTTTAAAAATTCAACCTCAGTTTTCGTCAACAGGAGGGAAGGGTTAGACACGTTGTTTTTTGCTGTGGTCATCGCGAATGATTCTATGATTTCCCTGCCGAATCTGCTGTCATGTCCCCCCAGGATTTTTGTGTCATCAAAAAGGGGATGACAACGCAAACATGAACGGGCATGTATGACTATGGGATGATAAGAATCTGGAGAGGCCTTAGAAACTTCATTGTGGTGTTCGCGGAGTCTGTGATTGGTGCATCTGCCGGTCTGTCCTATGTATTGATGGCCGCAGCTCAAGGGGATGGAGTAAACTTTCTTCTCTTTGCATGGAATGAATTTCTTTTCGTGTTTGACGGTGCAGCCAATCGGAATCCGGTTGTTGTTCACTTGTTGACATAGTTGTTTAAGACGCATGCGGCACGAGAAGACGACATTCGTGTCGAACTTTGAAGCAATGGATTTTATCCGGTGGGCTGAATTGTGTACGTAAGGAATGACGGCGAATCGGGCTTTCTTTTTTGTGGATGGTGAGTGGCGATCAGGCCCGCGAATCATCCTTTCCAATACAGATCGGAGAAGGTCGACGGGAAACCCTGCCCTGACGAGCCTCATGTGCTGCAACTTGAAGCTATCTTCTGAAAGATGACAGCAAGACTTCGTGAACGATGAAGAAAACAACGATTTGATGATACCGTGTTTTACCGACTTCGAATGGGCGCTAGAAAACGGTAAGACAGGTTTGGCAGACATTTGTTGAAATGCCCAGCAGAGTCCAGTGGCACTGACATGAAGCCGCAAATCCAGGTACTGAAGACCTTCATTCGATGGTTCTTCTTTCGTGAATGTAAGGCCTGAAGAACAAGCGGAAAAAACCGCTGTAATGCTATCTGGAGAAGTTCGAGCAGGATGAATGATTAGGTAATCGTCTACATATCTGAAAACATGGCAGCCAGGGGTGGAGATGTCCAGTTGTGCTTTTATAGCTCTGTCAACGAATAAAAGGAACAATTCGCTGAGAACAGGGGCGAGACATGAACCGATGCAAACGCCCTTTTTTTGGCGGTAGATCCCTCTTTCATGTTCGACTAAGGTGGACTGGAGATATAGATGAGTCAGGTCCACGAATCCAGAAACGGAGACACCGGAGGAATTCTGAAAATCCACAGCTCCGTGCTCAAAGATGGCGTCGGAGATTGAGGCAAGCAAAGTGGTAGGATCTAGATTGAAATACATGCCTTCTATGTCAAGTGAAAAAATAGAGTGGGGCAAGGAGAAGGAATGTTGGGAACTGATGACAGAGATGAGTTCTATTGAGTTAGACACTCTAAAGGGTTGAGGGAGGTGAATGCAGGACAGATGCTTTTGTAGAAAGAGCCCGAGCTGCTTCTGCCAACAACCCTTCTCTGACACTATACTTCGGAGAGGAACTCCAGTCTTATGTGTTTTTGCAGTGAAGAAAACTGAAAGGTACTGCTTCGCTGGACTACTAATGGCGGTTTTTAAGGACGACAGGTTCAAAGACGAGCAGAGTTGTTTGGCTCTTGACCTGAGGGTCCCAGACGGGCGGGATTTCAGTTTGAGAAAATTCTTTGAAAGGGCGGCGTTCACCTTATCTCCAAAATCTCCTTCCTCTAACACAACAAACACACCCGTCTTATCGGATTCTAACAGCTTTAGGTGTTCTTGACGAAGCTCTTCAACAGCGGCGAGTAGAGGGATCTTGCCTGGCTTGGGGGGTTGGTGGAAGCACACGGCGCGGATGGCGGAGCCGAGAATATCTTGCCTCTGTGGTTCTGGGATGGCGGCGGCGACTTGATGTACTGAGGCGAGTTGGTCAACCTTCTTAGTAGGAAGGTCTGGGGCGAACTTGGGGCCTTTGGAGAGCAATTCTATGGTGTCGGACGAGATAGCAGTGTTGCACAACAGAACAGGCGGTTCCAACTGCTTCTCGTTCAGCTTGCGGCAGGACGCAGTCACTCCAGCAATCACTTCTTTCCATGAAGCTTCAAGGAGGCGAGAAGCGGCGTCGACGATGAACAGGTACGAAGGATGCGAGCGGAAGCCAGGGCCAAACAAGTTCGTCATATGGCTGGGAAGGACCCTCTCCAGAAGGCGGAGCTCTAGGGATATTTCTTTCCTCGATATCTGCATGATGCGGTAGATGGAGCCCCAGGTGTTACAGTGGAATCCAAGGACGGAGGCCACTCCAGGATGAGGGAGGCTCTTGCGTAGGTGCAAACCGAGCGAGCGGAGCCTTAGACGGAGCAAATTCATTCTTGAGATGAAGCAAGCAGCCTCGAAGAAGGAAGCGGGGTTGAATATCGATGGCTCGCAGTTGGGACTGGGACGGTACATGGCTCAGAAAAGTAGGTATGCTTGGGAGAAGAGCGTGTTGGTTTTGGTCATGGATGAAGAAAGAATAAAACAATTAAAACAGGGACAACACAACCACATCTTTCAACTAGCAACAGACAACTAAACTTTCAAACAGCGAGCAGCCGACTATACCCAGTAGGAGTAGGGAAAGAAGGGGGAGAGAAGGAAAGGAAGAAAAGAAACACGAAGTGCAAGTCAGGGTGGTAGGTTTATCTCGGATTTTAAAAATTCAACCTCAGTTTTCGTCAACAGGAGGGAAGGGTTAGACACGTTGTTTTTTGCTGTGGTCATCGCGAATGATTCTATGATTTCCCTGCCGAATCTGCTGTCATGTCCCCCCGGGATTTTTGTGTCATCAAAAAGGGGATGACAACGCAAACACGAACGGGCATGTATGACTATGGGATGATAAGAATCTGTAGAGGCCTTAGAAACTTCATTGTGGTGTTCGCGGAGTCTGTGATTGGTGCATCTGCCGGTCTGTCCCATGTATTGATGGCCGCAGCTCAAGGGGATGGAGTAAACTTTCTTCTCTTTGCATGGAATGAATTTCTTTTCGTGTTTGACGGTGCAGCCAATCGGAATCCGGTTGTTGTTCACTTGTTGACATAGTTGTTTAAGACGCATGCGGCACGAGAAGACGACATTCGTGTCGAACTTTGAAGCAATGGATTTTATCCGGTGGGCTGAATTGTGTACGTAAGGAATGACGGCGAATCGGGCTTTCTTTTTTGTGGATGGTGAGTGGCGATCAGGCCCGCGAATCATCCTTTCCAATACAGATAGGAGAAGGTCGACGGGAAACCCTGCCCTGACGAGCCTCATGTGCTGCAACTTGAAGCTATCTTCTGAAAGATGCCAGCAAGACTTCGTGAAGGATGAAGAAAACAACGATTTGATGATACCGTGTTTTACCGACTTCGAATGGGCGCTAGAAAACGGTAAGACAGGTTTGGCAGACCTTTGTTTAAATGCCCAGCAGAGTCCAGTGGCACTGACATGAAGCCGCAAATCCAGGTACTGAAGACCTTCATTCGATGGTTCTTCTTTCGTGAATGTAAGGCCTGAAGAACAAGCGGAAAAAACCGCTGTAATGCTATCTGGAGAAGTTCGAGCAGGATGAATGATTAGGTAATCGTCTACATATCTGAAAACATGGCAGCCAGGGTTGGAGATGTCCAGTTGTGCTTTTATAGCTCTGTCAACGAATAAAAGGAACAATTCGCTGAGAACAGTGGCGAGACATGAACCGATGCAAACGCCCTTTTTTTGGCGGTAGATCCCTTTTTCATGTTCGACTAAGGTGGACTGGAGATATAGATGAATCAGGTCCACGAATCCAGAAACGGAGACACCGGAGGAATTCTGAAAATCCACAGCTCCGTGCTCAAACCCTACCACCCTGACTTGCACTTCGTGTTTCTTTTCTTTCCTTTCCTTTTCTCCCCCTTCTTTCCCTACTCCTTCTGGGTATAGTCGGCTGCTCGCTGTTTGAAAGTTTAGTCGTCTGTTGCTAGTTGAAAGATGTGGTTGTGTTGTCCCTGTTTTAATTGTTTTATTCTTTCTTCATCCATGACCAAAACCAACACGCTCTTCTCCCAAGCATACCTACTTTTCTGAGCCATGTACCGTCCCAGTCCCAACTGCGAGCCATCGATATTCAACCCCGCTTCCTTCTTCGAGGCTGCTTGCTTCATCTCAAGAATGAATTTGCTCCGTCTAAGGCTCCGCTCGCTCGGTTTGCACCTACGCAAGAGCCTCCCTCATCCTGGAGTGGCCTCCGTCCTTGGATTCCACTGTAACACCTGGGGCTCCATCTACCGCATCATGCAGATATCGAGGAAAGAAATATCCCTAGAGCTCCGCCTTCTGGAGAGGGTCCTTCCCAACCATATGACGAACTTGTTTGGCCCTGGCTTCCGCTCGCATCCTTCGTACCTGTTCATCGTCGACGCCGCTTCTCGCCTCCTTGAAGCTTCATGGAAAGAAGTGATTGCTGGAGTGACTGCGTCCTGCCGCAAGCTGAACGAGAAGCAGTTGGAACCGCCTGTCCTGTTGTGCAACACTGCTATCTCGTCCGACACCATAGAATTGCTCTCCAAAGGCCCCAAGTTCGCCCCAGACCTTCCTACTAAGAAGGTTGACCAACTCGCCTCAGTACATCAAGTCGCCGCCGCCATCCCAGAACCACAGAGGCAAGATTTTCTCGGCTCCGCCATCCGCGCCGTGTGCTTCCACCCACCCCCCAAGCCAGGCAAGATCCCTCTACTCGCCGCTGTTGAAGAGCTTCGTCAAGAACACCTAAAGCTGTTAGAATCCGATAAGACGGGTGTGTTTGTTGTGTTAGAGGAAGGAGATTTTGGAGATAAGGTGAACGCCGCCCTTTCAAAGAATTTTCTCAAACTGAAATCTCGTCCGTCTGGGACCCTCAGGTCAAGAGCCAAACAACTCTGCTCGTCTTTGAACCTGTCGTCCTTAAAAACCGCCATTAGTAGTCCAGCGAAGCAGTACCTTTCAGTTTTCTTCACTGCAAAAACACATAAGACTGGAGTTCCTCTCCGAAGTATAGTGTCAGAGAAGGGTTGTTGGCAGAAGCAGCTCGGGCTCTTTCTACAAAAGCATCTGTCTTGCATTCACCTCCCTCAACCCTTTAGAGTGTCTAACTCAATAGAATTCATCTCTGTCATCAGTTCCCAACATTCCTTCTCCTTGCCCCACTCTATTTTTTCACTTGACATAGAAGACATGTATTTCAATCTAGATCCTACCACTTTGCTTGCCTCAATCTCCGACGCCATCTTTGAGCACGGAGCTGTGGATTTTCAGAATTCCTCCGGTGTCTCCGTTTCTGGATTCGTGGACCTGACTCATCTATATCTCCAGTCCACCTTAGTCGAACATGAAAGAGGGATCTACCGCCAAAAAAAGGGCGTTTGCATCGGTTCATGTCTCGCCCCTGTTCTCAGCGAATTGTTCCTTTTATTCGTTGACAGAGCTATAAAAGCACAACTGGACATCTCCACCCCTGGCTGCCATGTTTTCAGATATGTAGACGATTACCTAATCATTCATCCTGCTCGAACTTCTCCAGATAGCATTACAGCGGTTTTTTCCGCTTGTTCTTCAGGCCTTACATTCACGAAAGAAGAACCATCGAATGAAGGTCTTAAGTACCTGGATTTGCGGCTTCATGTCAGTGCCACTGGACTCTGCTGGGCATTTCAACAAATGTCTGCCAAACCTGTCTTACCGTTTTCTAGCGCCCATTCGAAGTCGGTAAAACACGGTATCATCAAATCGTTGTTTTCTTCATCGTTCACGAAGTCTTGCTGTCATCTTTCAGAAGATAGCTTCAAGTTGCAGCACATGAGGCTCGTCAGGGCAGGGTTTCCCGTCGACCTTCTCCGATCTGTATTGGAAAGGATGATTCGCGGGCCTGATCGCCACTCACCATCCACAAAAAAGAAAGCCCGATTCGCCGTCATTCCTTACGTACACAATTCAGCCCACCGGATAAAATCCATTGCTTCAAAGTTCGACACGAATGTCGTCTTCTCGTGCCGCATGCGTCTTAAACAACTATGTCAACAAGTGAACAACAACCGGATTCCAATTGGCTGCACCGTCAAACACGAAAAGAAATTCATTCCATGCAAAGAGAAGAAAGTTTACTCCATCCCCTTGAGCTGCGGCCATCAATACATAGGACAGACCGGCAGATGCACCAATCACAGACTCCGCGAACACCACAATGAAGTTTCTAAGGCCTCTCCAGATTCTTATCATCCCATAGTCATACATGCCCGTTCGTGTTTGCGTTGTCATCCCATTTTTGATGACACAAAAATCCTGGAGGGACATGACAGCAGATTCGGCAGGGAAATCATAGAATCATTCGCGATGACCACAGCAAAAAACAACGTGTCTAACCCTTCCCTCCTGTTGACGAAAACTGAGGTTGAATTTTTAAAATCCGAGATAACCCTACTACCCTGACTTGCACTTCGTGTTTCTTTTCTTTCCTTTCCTTCTCTCCCCCTTCTTTCCCTACTCCTACTGGGTATAGTCGGCTGCTCGCTGTTTGAAAGTTTAGTCTGTTGCTAGTTGAAAGATGTGGTTGTGTTGTCCCTGTTTTAATTGTTTTATTCTTTCTTCATCCACGGCAATTCTGCACTGTCCTCTTGGCGCGAGCGCGATCGCATAGAACGCATATTTGAAAGACACGCACTTAAGCAGAAACGATTGTAGCGAAAAGAAGAAAACTGCAACAACGCTTCGGAGAGGACCGGTGGACGGGCTTCGCTAGAATCACCGGGACGCCTTTTTCGGAGGTCGATACGGGGCAGAGCAACAAGGCAGAGTACTAGTTTGACGTCCGTGACGTCATGTCCGGTTTTCGTGACATCTGCCTTTACCCTTTACTTCGCGCACTCCTCCGGAGTGTCAAGGAGTATGCCCCCAGCTCGTTCCTCTGAAGTCAACCCACTGATCTGTGAGTCAACCCAAATGTGATAGTTGGACAAAAAGGCCCGTGTCAGTCGTTTGCAAAGCCAGCAAAGCGACGTAGATGGAAAAGAATCTCCGCGGCGCTTTTCGCGGCCTCGGAGATGCAGTAGCGAGCCGACGTTACAAAACTGAGTTTCAACTACGAGTGTCAGCAACATCCACGTAAATACCTATGCACACTCGGACCGGACGCGCGTGTTTGATCGAAGTGCTTCGGGGCCGATCTTTTACGATTACCACTCGATATACTGATATGACACTCGTCAAAGAAAGGTGGGACCGGCATTGCGTAGCTCCCACGAACTGTTATAGTTCGACAGTCACGTCCCGTCGTGTCAGAATAAAAATGGCATACTAATAACAAAGTGTACATACCGTGATGCGAAGGTAATCGATACGACGTTTATTTGAGCTCCATATCACACAAAACAATGAGATGCAATCGATGAGAGTCCCTTTTCGACGACAGCGTTCGTCACTGCTGCCTCGGAGAAAAGGAGATGACAAGGGGAAAAGATTGACCTCTAAATCTAAAATTGAGGTCAGCGATCAAATTATAATACGGGAAGGAACCACAAGAGTCGCGCGGGCGGGTATCCCATCCAGCAAGCCAGCCGGTCGCGGGCACACGGTCTTGGGCAAGGACCGTCGGAGCAACGCTGCGCCGAGTGGATTGCCTGCTAGGCCCAAATTCTGCCGCGCTCGCACGGTCGGTGTCATGGTTGCCGTTGTCGCTTTTCCCGGGGGTTTGTGGATCCAGCGTTCGAGTTTGTCGTGGCCGGTTTCGAGTACTTCCTTCTTTTTTCTTGCTGCTTAAAATTGGGAACCGACGGAAGAGCACGTAGAAAAATAAATGTCCGTTGGTCGTCACGACCAAGTAACTGAACGCTGTTGTAGGTCATGTTGATTTGATCGTAGAAAGACTGCTCCGGAGCTGTTGTCATACGTACATTTTTGGCGCAAGATTGTTCCGTGAATCTGGACTCGGTTCTTTAGCGCATGGCACTGCAACAAAAACACGCCACCACCGCCGCCTCACCCTGCCCCAACACTGGACACAACAACCCGCAACAAGCTCTTCACAAAACGTAAAAAAAAAAAAAAGTTTTGCTTGTCTTCACGTTTCCGGCAGTGACGTCACGGACATCGCTGCCCGGTATCAATTTCCGAAAAAGGCGTCCCAGAATCACCTGGGCGTGCTCAGTGTACTCAACGTGTACTCAACCGCCGCTGAAAAAATTCGGATATGTAAAAAGAGAAAAGAAAATGCATTAGCGTGTTCAGAAAGTTGTGATTGCAGAAAATGGTTTCGATAATTAATACAATTAATTAAACAGGCTTCTGTATACTTGAAGTGTAGGCTAGCGAGAAAACGAAACTGATCAAATCGTGACTTGTATCCACTATTCAAATTTATTTATAACCTGCAGTTCACTTTTGCAATGGGTTACATTAGAGGTACGAGCACTTTCCTAAGAGAAGTAGAGGAAAATAATATATACGGGTAAATCTTGCCGTCTTTTCGTATTTATGCAAGATATGACAGTGGTCACCACCCTAATCGGTCACAGAAAAGACAGCAGTATATAAGCTGGTCGTGTGTATAGGAATGTAGCGTGTCAATATATCATGTTGTACCTTGTGCTGTTTGTGAACGCGTTCATATATAACATCCTATGGTGTCTGTATGTCGCGTATGTGTGAAGAGTGCTGTGGAACACGTTCATGTCTGGCGAAACGCTCAGAGCAAAAACTGTTGTTTTCTTTCTTTTTCTTTTTTTTTTTAGTTTGAGCGCTGTCCCTTAGGTGGCGCGTGTCGCCACCCAATTCAAGGAGTCGCGCATTTATGTGTCTCCTTATTTGAGTGAAAAACATGGAGGCGTTCCACGGCTCCACGGAGCAGCCAGAGCAGCCACAAAGGGTTCGGTTCCCGGCAACGTTGTTCTCGGCCTCTCGTCCGAATGGGATCAGTCCCATAGCCAGTTGAATGGGTGTTCCGTGTGGTGGATAGCGCCAAGTGCGTGCACAGCCGCGATGAGGATTACCAGGGACTTGAAAGTGGATGACGAATGCTAACAGGTGAGCAGTAGAGTTGAACGATCGGAACCGACGCCGCATGAATCGGTGAGGCTTCGCCTCGCCGCTGTCAACCGAAAACGCCAGATCACTTGCGGCAAGCACAGCAAGCAGATTCTCTGTTCAATAAAGACATCATTCCATTTGTCGCTATACGATTCCTTCTTTGAGTGTTTTCTGGCCGCGAAGTAAATGGAGCCGGCCGCGCGAAAGCAGTCGCGGACAAACCCCCTCGAATGCCCGCCTCACATCGTCGCCCCTACTCGTAATAGGTGCGGTGCCGGTGCTTCGAGGCGCGTTTTGAAGTGCTTCAGTGCGCTCGGAAGGCAGCGAACGGGCGCACGCACTTGGAGAATAGTATTTTAGCAAAAAGCAGTCCAACTCGCTAGGTCTTACTCGTATTGCTCCACTGTCGCTTGCCAGCCGCCATGTTGCTTTTGGATGAGTTCACTGTGATTACCCGTTGATTGCGTACCGTGTGACTACCCATGGGGTCGTTAGTATAACTTAGGGAGGTAGCGATATCTGGTGACGGCTTCTTACTACCCCTACGACTACCCTTTTGTTGAAAGTGCAGCAGTGCGGATCAGATGCCAATGTTTCATAACTAGCCTTATTATTCGAAAGTCATAAATGATTCTTGAAAAGTTTCAATAGGAAAATATGGGCCGTTCAGATACCCTTATGACTTTCATTTGTATATATCCGTGGCATCAATTTCCTTATATAGACATTTCCGAAAGCCATATACAACGTTTGAATTGAATAACGAGAACCTCTAAAAAGTTTTCATTTTTTACAAACTGGTTGCGCTATATTTGGGTGCAAGCTGAGCCTTCGGCAATGCAAAGTTTATCTACAGCAAAAAAACACAACATTTTGTGGAGGACAGTTCGTACAAAACGGCGAGTGCGGAAGCACATGTAAAAATAGAACATGTGTTGACATCGTTTCCAACTGAACATGTGCTGTGTTTTGGAGCATGAAGGCACACTTCCTCTAGCTAGCAGCCAACAGCACTTTTACCATCAAATTAGTGTACGGGACACGTGCATCCTAAGCTTGTTGCTACAACATGTACCGTACCAAGGAATTATTGTGCACAACACGACATTGTTAGCGCGAACGCGACGTGGGCGCATTTTCCAATTTGGGTTGTAAATTGTATTAGCGAACACGAAATTTCACCGCCTGCAATATTGACCTGAATTAAATCTTGCCCTAGCAATCATAACGTTGATAACATCCTTTGGTTACAAAACGACAAATTGGAAAAAAACTGGCGATCGCTTGTTGGTGCTAACAGTGACACGCTTTGTACAGTCGGGAGCAAAAGTTTGCGGGGCACGGGAGCGCGTGCCGAAATGCATCGCCGCGCCGTCCGACGGCGCGCCGCCGCATTAAGGCGACACGGTTTGGGCATGCGCACCTTTCGTGCATGCAATCATGTTTCTTTCGCTCGTCTCTTTTCGACGCGCCCCTGATAACAGGAGTCGGCGCCAGGGGCGTGAGTTATCGCTTTGCTGGCTGTCTGCTGCGCGTCTGGTTCAGCCGTCTCAGCCACCGCGCTTTGTCACGGAGCTCGCGTGTGTGTGTATGGAAAGGAGGGGGGGGGGGGGTTAGCCAGGCACCTTGCTACCCAGCGCGGCTGCTGAGTCAGCTGAAGACAACGCGGGGCATGACAGCCAGCGAAACGGCAACTTGCGCCCCTGGCGCCGACTCCGGTTATCAGGAGTGAGTCGGGCAGAAACGAGCGAAAGAGACATGACTGCCAACACGAAGGGCGCGCATGCGCAAAGCGCTACTTTTTAATGCGGTGGCGCGCCGTTGCACGGCGCGGCGATGCATTTCGGCACGCGCTCCCGCGCCCCGCAAACTTTTGCTCCCGACTGTACATGTTTCGTAATTCAGTGATATGAGACATGTGGCACCAAATTTACCAGGGATATGTCCCGTCCTTTAACGGTATTTTTCTAACAGTGTAGAGGAGGCTGGAGGACACGCCACTGCTGAAACTCCACGCCAAAAGTTTCTTTTCTACTAACACCGTCCTGTAAGCAATTGCTTCTGACCATCGATGAGTTTCGTCTCCGAAGATCAAACCTAACTCTCGTTTCTACCGGCACTTGTTTTAAAGACCCTTGTGGCCTCTAAGTGTATGCGCTTATTCTGTGACTTGGCATTTGTTTCGTTCGTTTAGTTGTGTAATGTTTGGGAGTATTAGTGGGCATCTCAGTTTCAAAAATATATTTCGTTCAACTGATTCTGGGATTAACAAATAAATGTGGAACATTTCATACTTATATTTCTTTCCACAAATTCCGTTGCATTAGAAGTGTTTTTAGTACCTTTGATACATGCGTCTTTGTTACTGGCCTCGGCCCGTAAATTTTGTCAGGCCTGAAACTTGCGGCCGTGTCGTTTACTTAGCCTACTCTTTCCTTATGTTAGCCCATGGCTTACGTCATTCATTTGTCGCAACTGACCTTTTATTTTCTAGAGAAGAGCCTCTGACTTTTCAGTGAAGTGTGCGCGAAGAAGTCGGTTTTCATCCATTCGAATTTCAGAATCTCAACTCTGATAATGGCTGGTCAAGTTTCCGTCGCAGCATCAGTTTTTATCATGATGGTCCTGCTTTCGGGATAAGAGTGGCATTTTTTCCTATCATGCGCTTTGTAATGTAATCAAGGAAGTTAAAGCTAAATTTATTTAAACAAGTTAAATTCGAAAGAGAGATTTGTCTTATCGAATTTACCATAAGATATCTGTTACTACTGATAATTTTTTAACATATTGGTTTGTTTCGTTCACGCCTGCTCTTGACGTTGTGAAGTATCAGGAGTGTAAATATTCTAAAAGTATAAAGACCAAGGCTCAGACACGGACATGAAGTAGACAGGACAGCGCTATACGCTGTCCTTCTACTTCATGTCTGTGTCTTTCCCTTGCTCTTCATGATTTCAATATGTTGAACCGACTAGCCCACCTTGATATTTCAATGCAAATATCCGAATTTAGAGCTTAAAATTAATGATCATTGCGCGAATAATTCTATTCAATTTTCTCATTCTTGTATTTGAGTTTTAGAATATAAATGGACTCCTCTTATAATATTAGGCGCATACCCTGGAATTGAATACAAATCAACCGTGCAGCAAGCAGTGTGACTCACTAACCACTTCAATAATGATGATATTCGGGAACATTTAAGGATTAACATGGAAGCTCCTCCACCTCTCTACTCTTTGAGAGAGCAAAAGATGGCGAGGAGCCGACCTCCTCTCCAGCGTTCGATGTGCTTAAGTGGGAAAAAATTGGGAGGCGATTCCACTTGACTCTAAACCTCTCAACGACTATACTTTCTTGTATTCCTCAAAGAAACGAGGCGCTCTAGAACGTCTTCGACGCATTCGACAAAAAGGCGCCAACTACGCATGTGGTCCCGGTGAATTGAAGTATCTTGCGTCACCTACCTCCAGCTCTTCTCACAACAAACAATTCATTGCGCCCAATTCAATAGCCTGGTGTGTTCGTTCTCTAACGCGTCGCTACCCATGGTGCCCAGCGAGAGCCACCGGCTGGGTGACGCACAGGGGCGGCTTTAGAGGGGGGGTCCGAATGTCCTGACCTCCCTTGATTTCTGCATGCGTAAAATTTAGGGTGTGAAACAAGGGTGAGGAGGAAAGGGTTCCTAAACATATAATACGCTGACCAACACCTCACCGCCCCCCCCCCCCCTCAGGAAGTTCCTGCATTCGCCCCTGGTGACGCAGGAGGTCAATTGCTATAAAAAGACTTCAGCGTTATGTAATCCACGCGTAACTAGCCAAGGTGATCCTTCATCTCCGTCTCAATTGTGTCCTTGGCAAGCAAAGCAAATGATCAATAGGGAGACGTTTCGTAGACAATTTGCGCCAGGGCGCAATGTTCTTCGTAACAGGCTACAACATCCGGAACGCCGCTGATAACCCTGGCGGAGTCTGTTGCGAAGAGAGTAGTGAGGGAATGGTGGAAGAGTGCAGACAATCCCTCTAATTTCGCCGCTTGGTGTGCGTGCTAGCTGCCCCTCGGCTATCGTGTTTGGATCGAATATGCACATATGCGTTCTTAAAGGAGAAATTATTTTATCAGCCGATTTTTATTGAGTTATGTGACGTTTGGTACTAACAGCCGGCCGGAACAAAAACGAAAAGCGTTACGCCAAGAAGATCCCACATAAAAATACGTGAGTTCACCGGGAGGAATTGAACTCAAAATCTTGAGATCGCGACCCGAGTTCTTTGCCGACTGAGCTATCCAGGGCCGAGCGTCCGATCATTCGGATGCAAAGTCATTCGTACCGGGCGCGCGAGCGCGCGGTGCCGAGCTTCGCACGCCAGGTGCCCTTCTCTTCTTCCCTGCAAGGTCTATCACATATTATGTGTTTTCCAGGTTTGTCAGCATGATCTAGCTTGCACTCTCGTTTTTAACTATGTGCTTTTGGTATAGCTTCTGCGTATTGCAAATACAATATTTCGTATACAATACTCGATTCGCCCTTCCACCTTTTAGCAACTGAGTGGTACAATTCTGTTCAAGTGGTATTCGAGCTTAAATTTAAATATAGCCGCAACCCTATTGAATGTGCGTGCTTTTGTTTGCTATATGCCATGTACTTGGTAAAGCGTTTGCATCGAACGACAGTATACTCTCGCTTTCCTCTTGAGCGTCGTAAACGAATTCATCTACTACTCGTGCAGGGTGTTTTTGTTCGAGAACGTCGGAGCGAACCGCTGCACTCCTACAAAGCTGGTGAGCGACTATAGTGAATGTTTTATTTTCTAACTGTAAATTGTCAGTTAAATAAGCATAATCGAAGCCGTAGATCAATATTTTGAGTTCATCCTTCTTTTTGGGGCACGTATAGGTAAACATATGAAGAACACAAATAAAATAATAATTCCTATAGGGATGAAATTTGAGGTCGAACTGTTTATAGCAGGAGTGACAAGTGGCCGTGGTGTGCATTCTTCTGTTGAATATATTCCTTGATACCAAAATTTTCGGTCACAATTCTATGGACAGGGAATCTGGTATCACATAAATATTAGTCTTCTCGTCGACTTTTGTTTTTAATAACGAAATTTTAAAAATAGGTGACAAGAAAACACTGCTTTAAACTATGAAAAGTTTCTCTTTTATATTGTATAACTTGTCGATGAAAACTATATTCAGGGTGATGTGTCCCGGCCGCGGACTGCTACTAATCATTGCATATGCGAACGTTTTATAAGCGATAAGTATCGCCATGGGTGGGTGATATCCTTAGTATGCACTAACTTTGATGTAATTTCACCTGGTTTCTCTCTTTCAAGCTGTCTAAGAAACGTTCGCCATAATGCACTTAAAAAAACATTAACGATGAAAGACGTGAATTGTATTTTTTTTGTGTAAGAACTTGAACGAGGTATGCCAGAACAGTGAACGCTAAGCCTATAGGTCGCTCACAAGCTAGATTTTGTCGTAAATAAACGTGTGAATCATTCAATAAAAGGAGTGCAATGAAACTTTATAAGAATGCCCCTTGAGGTGGCGAAATTAATTTTACACAAATTTCTTCAGTACAAATTTTGGAAAAGAAAGCAAAGCAAAATGGTAGCGCCCTCTATCTCAAGAGTTTAGAATACATAAAACGTGATATATCAGGTGAGAATTTTTTTTATTTGCGCAGATACATACAGATTTTTTTATTTGCGCAGATACATGCATGCATACACACATAAGTGTATCGCATTTTAAACATGTATATACATTACCCAGGCCCGTAAAAGCACGTGTGTGCTTGTGGGCGGGACACTGTAGCAATGAATAGGATGTTATTACTTTTTTGAGAAAAGATCGTACTGTCATGCTTCTGGTCTAGAAAGAAAACTTTTTAAGCTGCATGTTAAAACATCCAAGAATTCAAAAACTCTCTAAATTTAAAACGTTTAAAGTCACAATATTAAAACATTTACGCAGAACGACACACAAACTTACATCCCACTTAAAAAAAAAACAAAAAAAACGCGCAAAATGTTGGAGATTTGCTATGCATCAAGGTTATTGCACCGCTCCCTGACCTCTCTTTTAAGAATCCGAAGTGACTGGAAATATATAAGTTCATCTGGTAACGTGTTATAACATAGCCGTTTTGGTTACTTTGCAAAAATGCTTGGCAGAACAAAAGGTTCTATTTTACTCAGGATCCTTTGCTTCTTTACTGGCTACCTAAAATGTGTTTGTTGCAACTGTGTTCAAATATGGTATAGATATACAATTCGTTAACTGGTAAGCCCCGGAGTAACCGCATCTTTCAGTCACTTTCGTGTTAGCAAATTTTCTTCAACACGCTGTTTTTCATGCTATGTTTCGCAGAAATCTATCAATTTTTTTTTGTAATACGAGCAGGCCCCATAACACGTTATACCGTATCATATTATGGCCTCGCAAATTGACTGATATATTTTATAACTAGTACGCGCATCGGCCGTAAAACGAATGTGGTATATACAAACAGATACCGTTCGTAGGTGCCTCGTCAGGAAGTCGACTTGCTTTCTACCTGAGAGAGGTTCATCGAAAAGGACGCCCAGCTAACTTGTAGATGACACGTATTCTGGTGGTGTAAACCTGCAGGTTTTACAAATGAATAAGCGAAAGACTAAGGGGGCCGAGCGTTTTTATGATTTTGTGCCAGTTATACAAAAAAATGCTTGTTTTGCTTTATGGACGTTTACAAAAATTGGTTGTTAATGAACCACATCATTAGGGGAATACAAAATTTTGAAAAGCTGATGTAGCTTTGAATTTGTCATTTCCGAACAAAAATAAAGCTGTATCGTCGCCGTACTGAAAGGCCCGCGAGGAGAATTGAACCTTCCGAATTTTATTAAATTAGATGTTGAAAAGGAGATGTCCTAAAAAAGATTTCTGGGGGATACCTTACCTAAGTGTCGCTGAATTACCCTTAGCATCAGCAATCTGCACTAGCTATTGAGGGCCTAAAAGATAGTCAGTCACGAATTCATAGAATGGGCCTCTTAAATCCAAGTGCCAAATTGCTTTGAAGAGAACCGTGCTCAGTTGTATCAATTGCGTTTTTGATGTCTAGAAAACGAGTTGGCACAAAATTGTTGCGTTCAATATTTTCGTGGATATGATCGGACAGTTCTTCGAGCAATGGTTGTGCGCCTGTGTTTTGACGAAAGCCCTACTGGGAGCTACACTGTGAAGTATACTTCTTACAGAATGGCGTCATTGTTTTGAAGAAGACAATTTCATGTTTGCGGTTACCACGGAATAAATAGAAATGAGACTGTATTTTAACATGTCCTTTTTTAATTTTGTTTTTTAAGATAGGCGTTAGAGCTGTAACATTTAGGCAGCTGGAAATTAGCAGGGAGACTAAATCAATGTATTGGTAACGGAAAGTCAATTTCGCGGCTAAATTGATCAACATAATTGAATTCGTGCAGAGGTTCCGTGATTTTTTCATGTATAGCGTTTCTTCATATAAAACAAACAGACGACGTCAGTATTTTTGTTTCTCTCAATCTTTGTGGAACAATGTATTATGGCTGCATCAAGGTTATGTTTTACAATTTACCCGAGGACATGGAACTAAGCGGTATTTGCCTTTGTAATTTTCAGTGCAGGTCGAACGATGACTGCCCAGCAGGGTGCCCAGCATGTTACATGGATTATGGTAATTTTGGAGATTGCAGAGAAAAATAAGCAAATGCAGCCTAAAAAAATAAAAGCTGAAATAAAACATTTATCTGTATTAAAGCTGTGTCAACAAAAAAGTGTTTCTTTCGAAGTGCATGACTCAAAATATTTGAAACAAAAATACTTTTCGATAAATTATTTACAACGTTGAATTCTTTGCTTTCCGAAATCACAAAAAAATAATTTATAGATATAAGTGTTTTTTTTTTCAAATTTGTCAGACGTTTTGGGTACATTTATTTGCGAAGAAAACAGCAAAGCATGTTGCTCCGACACAAATCAGGACACTAATGGTATGCTAAGCATAAATTTAGGTAATTAAGGCGGAAGTACATGCTACTCTTTAAGGTGGAAGGAAGTACATGCTACTAAATAGCTTAGCGAAAACTAGAGCAAGGAATAAAATTAAAGTTATTTATATCGTATTTTGAATAAGGGTAAAATCATGATTTAAGTAAGACTGGTTTACGAAAGTTAATTTAAATAAAAATTTTCACGCAAAATAATCTCGAGTGATGTTTTAATAACCGTTTATATCTCATTTTATTAGTGCTTTTTTTTCATTTACATATTTATTTCTATTACCAAAATGCAAGAATCACGAAGAAACAATTGGCATCCTACTGAAGACTAGCAAATGAAGTGCTCTTAGCAAAACGAAGTGTTGGTCCATGCGACCTTATACTACAAGCCAAAAAAGATACGTAAGTGCCAGTGCGCACGTACACACGACCGCGGAAAGAAATATGCTCTCAGAGGGGTAGGCTCTGAGAAACAAATCGAGGGAAATATCTAATGTGTATCTTGAATTGACTAGTATAGCTGCTTCACTTTCTACCTTCTTACTGCCACCCGTGAGACAATGCAACACCGTTGTGCAGTTTAATACAAAAATAGTGATTGCCGAACGACGACTTGCAAACTGTGCTCCGCTTTATTGAACATTATTTAACGCTGTTGAAAACTTCTTTCTCGTTACTTTACACGCTTGGTGAACTAACAGAAAGCAACTCAACCGCTAGTTGTGAAGAAAAAAAATGGCGAACCTGCCTTCGTAACTTTTTGCTACATTAAACATTTACCAAAGCTTAAGTTTTTGTTTTGAGAGTGTAATACCGATCAAAACATTTTACTGACTACATAAATCAAGCTGCTTCAGATTGAAAATAAAACTGACGTCTAATCAGCGATTTAGATTTTTTTTTATTTTTATATATCTACCAACATTCAAACTAAAACGTTATTTAGTGAACTTTACTCTCTCAAATAATTTAGTTGATATACAAATTTTTCATTTCACAGCTTTTGCCACTAAAGCATTGCAAAATTTATCTAACATGTTATTTTTACAAATGCATTTAAGAATGAATAGATTGTAAATGAATCGGAGTAAATATGATATAAAGCAAGTATGTTTGATATAAATTAAATTAATCTCGATTCAACTATTTTTTTGTAAATCACATTTTTTCACCTTACTGAAAACATACATTATGTTTTATAAATGTACGTACACTTGAAGAAAGCATTTTAAATATGACTATAGTTTAATTCTAATTCGTATTAGTTACTTTCTTTTGTGAATGCCGGTAAAAGAAGGTACGTAGTATGTTACACAAAAATAGACGGCGCATTTAGTTCCCAAATTATTGCGCATGTGAAGTGCGCATATTAAGTGACGATATCGAAAAGGATATCAATTGGAAACTCTAACTGCTCAAAGAAAGCGAGGGAAAAAATATCACTGTCCTCGTATGTACGATGATTTAATTTTTTGTCATCGACACTTGCTGTAAAATAAACATATAAAACACAGTGAAAATGGGAACGTGTTCAGCAAATATATAATGTTACATAAGAAGCCACAAACGTATATACAGGGACTTTTGTTTAGTGTTGGAGTGGTTTTTCATGGCTTACGCTCTCCAAGTACCCTATGTTCCCAACTCATAAATTTAAGAATAAATAGCTTACCTTTTATATAATTGCCTAATAACAATGTATATTTCGTGTTTTAGTGGCTGCGGAGCGAAACATATTCTACGTAAGTTACATTCTTTGGACATTGTTCTTGACCGAGTACAGAACCACGATGCATCCGACCTACATAAATTGTGTAAATTGTGTTTCTTGGACAATAATTTTGTTCAATAAAATTGTTGTGCTTTCCATGGTTTATGATTTGTGGGGAAGAATACTTAAAATGCTTCTTAGACTATGTTAAACACAAGCCTGTTGCGAAAGGTTTACTATTTTGAAGCTGGAATATAAACACTACTCTGATTACCGCTCTGCACTTTAAAATTATCTTGTCGTAAAATGCCCTTATGGGTTGGTTCTTCAGGTTGCCCATAATTTTCACCCTCAAATTTTATTCAAAGCATTCCCAAAATATTTTTTTTTTCTGGAAGAACATAGAAGGTCGTTCTTAAGCTCCCTCCCGATGCAGCATTTGTTTGTCAAAACAAAATCTTAAAAGGTACCATGATACCTTTTGAGGAAAACTCTTTCACAAACAAAAGTTAAATGGTTATTTGAAGCCTGTTTCCGAGTGAAACGGGTCTTGAACAACTTTGAGTAATTCTTATTAGCTATTTTTTTTCAATAAAACAGTTCATCATAATTAAATCTTATTGAATTGTTGAACAATCTTAGAAAAAAAGGATCTTTATAAAGAACTTTAAAGTCTTAGTTGCAGAAAGCTATTCTTAATCAGTCAGTTTTACGTGAGGGGCATGTGACCAGATATTTGAAGTTTGAGACAATAAAAAAAAGGGGGCGAAACACACTTCTCAATTTGAAGCATGTTATGTGTTGCCCTTCTTTTCTGTTGCCCCATGTTCAAAATATATTTGCAAAGGTGCCTCAGAAAAAAAACTGAATACAGAAAAAGAGCTTAAAAATAACTATTTTGAAAACTGCACTTTATAGATTTAGTTCTACAACACAACCAGTATTGAACATTCCATCCTCCGACGCAAAGTGTTACCAATAACGCTTATATTAGGCGACCTAGCACTCTTAGTGACAACCACTCGGTTCAGGTAAAATATATGTGACTGAGGAGACCAAATGGATGGTGAGTAGTATCTGCACGACTTCTTGTATTTTAATCTAGGTGTTCCTTTAATGCTTTGTCGAAATTAAATTACCCAATTCCTCAGTCTAAGTTGATTGCACGATCGATAAAAAAATATTTGACATTGTTATTAAGGTCACGAAGGACATAGTGCCTATTGCCAAAGCAACACAAAAAATAGAATATTAATTTAGTCATTCAAACAGGTTCCATCCGTTCCTTTCGCTCCGGAAACGACCGAAAGCCGGAAACGTCTACCCGAACCGAACCGATGTCTGGACACTTTGGTTGTGGACTTAATATCTTAATCTTGTGTGGCTTTGTCTTAGATTATGGCGCAGTCAACTCTACGGGCTGATGAAGTCAGTCAAGAAACTCCAAAATTGTACGGTGACGCAGTTTGTTATCTGTTTTTGTTTGTACAATCATCGGAAATGAGCGAATGAAGTGGGAAGTAAAAACAAAGCTCAGCCTTCAATTTGCTTAGAAGAAAACCACTGTTTGCTCGTGTTAATTCTGATACTACCATTTTTTGTGGTTTGTAGTTTAATTCAATACGAAATAAATGATAACAAAATGTTTTATGTACCAAACAACACGGCAAATAAGCTTGCATGTCTTTGATTTAGTTTTTTTTTTAAGTAGGATTTAATTACTAGGGAAGCTGAAGCGGTATTAAATTTCATTAAGAAAATGTGATTAGTTTAAATTAGATTCCAAGCTCCACGATAATTACAAAAAGTGAGCGTTCTAATTTCCGAAACATCTACGTTCCGGTCAGATGTAAGCTAAAACTAGAAGCTCCGCTTTCAGTGCGAGTTTTCTGTCTTTGCAAACATAAATATGAACGCGCAGGCACGTGCAACCAAAGCACTGCGGAAGCCATTGCGCTCGTGCTGAAGGCGGAGCTTTTAGTCTCAGGTTAAAGTTGAACGGCGAATAAAAAGACGCCTTTCAAGTTGCATTGAAAACACGCCCCTTCCACGGCAACGGGATAGGGCAGTAAAAATAGAAGAGAAAACATGACGTCACGAAAAGTTCCTCGCACGTGCTCCTCGACTCGCAAAGCCAGCGTCGTGAATCGTCGATACTAAGCTTTTTGGTGACTCATCATCCTGAAAGATGCCAGCTGAACATAGGAAGATACACGAAGAGAGACAGAAAAAGAAGAATAAATACACTGCTGAACTTGCAGCCATTTACTGAGGAACTTCTTCCACGCCTATTAGTTTCATAACACAGCACAACTAGGTTTTGAAAAATAAGAGGTTTATCTTCATTAAATGGCTGCTGGTCCAGCAGTTCTGAGCACGTTTCTACGGAAAATGCAGGCGCCTCAGCGATTCCGAGGAGCTTACGTGAAGCAGAGGAAAAACGAGGTAAGGATCTACAGTTGAGAGTTGAGCGACAGATGCAATCATACCGGAGTCTCACTAGGGCGACGAACAGAAACAAACGAGAGCGACAAGCCTCAAACACATGCAGCATGCTTGCGGTGGTACCTTTGGCAGACTTTTAGTCTTTCCGTACTCGTGAAGTAAGCACGAGTAATTGCAAGCCTGCCAAGATGCCCTTACATCTCGCGTTTTAACGTTGCCTCCAATATTTTACAATGCTTGTGAAATCGACCTATTGTTAAATTACCCAATCACCAAGGAGATTGAAAGGATTGGGGTTCCACGCGCTTCGCATGCTGGCCTCAGCATAGTAACTTTTCAATAGCAAATGCCCAAAACACATTGCACCTTGCACGTGCGTTCCTCAACGCTGTACTTTGGATATTTATTTCGAATATTTTATACGAAGAAGGCGTGAGCGTGTGGTGCGTGGAACACCAATCCTTGCATTATCTTTGATGCTTGGGTAATTTAGCAAAAGGTCCATTCGCGAAAGCCTGGTTTGAGCCTTGTCACTGTACAGTGCTTCTATTTTTCGCTCTATACCCGTTTTCGCCCAGAGGAAAAAGGATATTTTTCTCCATGCTCATACGCCGCGCGAAAAAGTTCTTACAAGATTTGGTTGTCGGGAGAAGAAACGATGCTTTTGGTGTTGGAAACGTGTATGTCTTGGTAAGGTAACATGTATCTAATCTAAAATGCACCAGCATATATCTCAATTCTAAGCATAAAAAGGAAAATTAAAAATGCTCCGCGAGAAACCGTACGTTTTTTACTACGGTTCTTTGGGTGAAAACAAGTATAGTTGCAATCGGGCTTTATAATCGCGCCAACTTATTTCCTGGCATGACGGCTCGACCATGCCAAAACGTTTGGTGGAGGCGAGGGGCTGCGCATTTTTCTATTCATTTACGTTTAGTTTTGTTTTGAAAACAAATGATAGTGATATTTAGATTCTTTCCAAACTATGCCAAAAAGAACCATTAATTTTTTCTTTAAACCACAAAAGATTTTCTCTAATTTATCACATTAAAACTGGAGTGGTTTAAGTCACGATGAAAATTGTGCTGAAAACCACGGTCTAGACAATTTTTATTTCTATTATCTATCACGCTTTGCACGAATCCGCCCAAACTTTTTGAAGATACCATGTAAGCAGAAGTTGAAAAAAACAAAGACCCTTTCTTCGCTGACTTATCCTTCGACTTCAAAGTTTCATATTTGTTTCGTCTTTACAGTCGCCGGTTTTAAACATTATGGGATAAAACCACCGGAGAACAGGGCCAAAGTGAATGAGGTAACGACAACACGGAGCGCACTCAAACTGCAATTTATTATTAGCGCACTAACTTAAATAATTTAATAAAGCCACGTCACTTTCAGCCACTTCACTATCTCTCTAAAAATAACATTTCCTCACCTAACAGTAACAAAGACGGTTCACTGATAAACTTATCGGTGCCGCTTGTTTTGATGACAAACACGTCGCCAATATTCCTGCGTGTCATTCACACCGTGGCCTGTTTGCCCTACGTAGCTGCACCAGCAGAATAGTCGAATGTCGTAGACGACAGAGGTTGTACACCTGAAAAACCTATTCTTATCTTTCCTTTTGAATTCGTCACTATTCCTGTCTGGAGCATTGATTTGTTGCATAATGACGAAAGCTTATTCGCGTCCGAAAAAAAAACAAAAAAACAGAACGTTGTAACGCCCGTAACTTTTCTTCAAATTCTGGAAGATAGCTTGAAGGTAAGGAATGTTGGCCGGTCTTATTTTTTGCCGTTCATAAGCTTTTTGTGGAATATCTTTATACTTCTTTCTCAGACCATCCGCCGAATTAGTCAAAGATGTCTGCGAAAACCCCGCCATTAATTGTTGATCAACTTGCAACGGAAGCTCCTTTCCATTTTATGGTGACATGATTTCTTTCACTCAGCTCCGAGGAAGGACATAGCCTTAGTTTTTTTACTAGTTTTGAATGGGCAGAGTTGTACCATGGCACACATTTTTAGAGCGGAGCTCACAAGCCCAACAGGTGTGATCGTCTAGAAATATAAGTTTTGAATCTAGAAACTTCGAAGACCCACCAGAGGTTCTATCATGCGTAAACTTTAAACCATGGGAGCAGGCCGCAAAAAAACCCATCAATTCAAATACATCGTTATCACTGAGCTCGTTAGGTTCAAGGACAATAACCCAAAAATCGTCGACATGTCGAAAAATTCTTAAAGCGCCATAATGTGCAAGTCTTTCAAGTATAGCTAGGACGCAACGCGCGCTAAAAAAAGGTATCACACAGGATACAGGAGCTACTCTGCAATCTATGCGAAGACCCCGCCTTTGTACGTACACATTGTAATCGAAATACACAAATGTATGTTCAACATATAAAGACAAGAGTTTAATGAAGAGTTCGACACTCATACCGAGGCTCTCCGAAAGGCCATTTCTCCGTTGCTCTCGATACAATTGGTTACAGCGCTAAAAATTACAGATGTGAAACAGAATAAAAAAGATCTTCAACACCAATTTAGAAGGCATCACAGTTTCCTCTAGTCCTATTCTTCAAAATACCTATCATCTCCTCCAAGCTACCGACCAAAAACGCATCATGCGATTTCAGTGATGAAAGAGGTAAAAATCTGGAACTGCGAAGTATCTCTTTCACACACTATTGCCCTAAAAGGAAACATAAATGTTTAGGGACGATATTCATATTCATACAAACAGATTCAGCAGATCTGTGTCGAATATGTTTATATTAATATTTATATTTATAAACATTTTCATAGTTAAAAACATATCCGACAGACCTCTGTTGAATATGTTTATGTTCTGAACCAATATTTTGCTTTTGTCAACATTCTTGGCCAGAACAGGGCGATCTAAGTCACAGCACGTGTAATTTGGCCCTCATCTTCGCCTTGTTAAAAAATCCAGGCTTTCCCAGCTTGAAGTTCTTGACGATCGCTTCTCTGGCTTTGAGGGTGTGCAAGTCATGATCCAAGACGATAAATCCCCTTTCCTTGTCGGACGCTAGTAGCTTCAGGTAGTCGCGTTTGAAGTTGTCAACAGCAGCTATCCTCTTCAGGATTTTTGGGCGTTGATCGGCAGTACGGCAGAGCACATCGACTCTATCCGAGATGCAACTTTCTCTGTACTAAAGCAGCGCCCTATCTGCCATGAATCTGATCATCAAAAGGTTTTCCGGGGGCGGAAGTTTTGGCTCGGCGGCTAATATGGGTCCATTTTCCACTGTCACCTTGATGTCTTCAGGCAACGTCGCTCCACCGAGGAAGGTAACCCCTCCTTGATGTATCTTGCTGGTTCGTCACTTTTTCGGCAGAGTACAACACGGTCGTCATTCGGAAAGAGCAGGTACCTCCGGAGGCTTTCACAAGAGCGTCGACACCCGCCTTTATTTTGGACAAGATTGTCCGATATTGTTCCGAGGCAGCGATTGAAGTCAGGACACCTTACTTCACACTGAAGATAGTTGCGAAATATGTGAGCAACTCGCTATACGGCCTCGTAATGGGAAACGTGTCAGTGGCGCGGTGTGTCAACGACCCGAACCCGAGATGGAACGAGCACGAAGAGATGAACAAAACTTCAGTGACAGAAACCCAGACACCGATAAGAAAAAAACCAGGAAGCAAGCAAAAAGTCACTCATGAACAAGTCAAGGTGAGCCTCTCAGAACGGGTGCCACAGGTCGTCCTAAAGTATGAGCCAGAAAATGAAGAGCCCATGTCTACGGCAAATGCGGTAGAGATGAAAAGGAACAAAGACCTTCTAATGCAACCGCTTTTGAAACTGAGAGAAGAGTAGGTGTCACCACTTGAGGCAACAAATTAAAGAAATGTTGAGGGAGCAAAAGATGAAGGAGAGCCTAAAGAGATTCGTTCGTAACAGTGGCAAGGTCTTTTCTAAGCATGAAGGAAGAACAAACTACAAGTTTGTTTTAAGTAAAATGCCATATTGGAAATGTGTCTACAGCTCTGCGAGGCGACCCCCCAGCTGGTTCTGCCCCAAAAGCACAGACGAACAGTATAGTGGTCATGGCATATGATGGGATGATCATGTGCCATAGCCATGAGCTAGCAAAGGGTGAACAACAGAGTAAACCTAGTCAGCGAATATTGTTTTGGCCATGAGTGCAAAAGTGGGATTCAAAGAACGTACGATCATGATGCCCCTGCCAACGCATTGTGCATAACGAAAGGTAGGTTAAAAAACATGCAAAACATGCCTACCAAAGCAAAACATTTCAAAAGGGTAGCCATTGATGGTATTGACGCCATTAGCCCCAAATAAAATAGGGAAATAAGTACATATTGACCATTGTAGATTTAGCAACACGAATACCGAGCTATTTTAAACCCTTGTTACTCCAAAAGTGTCGGAAGAACTGATCGGCATGCTCACGCCGTACGGTGGACTGTAAGAAATCCTCAGTGACCGTGAGACAGAATTCACTTTGAGCCTGATGAAAGAGGTAAGCCGGTTGTGTTTTATGAAGAAACCCCTAACGACTCCTTACCATCCGATGTCTAACTGCCTAGTAGAGAGGTCCAAATGGCACTCTAAAACAAATTCTCAGGAGAATGTGCGAAAACGACCAAGGGACTTGGACAGGTGCTTAACCGCGCAGCTGTGCGTTTGCCGGGAGGTGCCGCAGTCAAGTTTGCGATTTTCTCCATTCGAGCTCTTCTACGCGAGGAGAGTGTGGAACAAACAATGAACAAGGAAACAGGCACTTCATTTTTATACGTTCTTGAATTAAAGGGGCTCTGCAATTATATTTAAGCGTCTACCTTATTTGCAGTTTCCACATATCTTGGGGTCGGGGCAAGGCATCGGGCGCAGAGACAGTAACTAAATATCAGTGCGTCATATCTTAACCGGACGACGCGGAAACCTCCTCCACCTACGGCGGCGACCCGCGATACGGAAAGCGCGCAAAACGTGACCGTCTTTGGTCCTCTCCTTACTACTGGTCAGAGCCGCTAAAAGCTTCTTTTTAGTCGAAATACAAAACATAAGTGGCGCCGAACCGTTTCAATTATATATAAAAGTAGAATTTTTTAAATATTTTAGATCAGAAAAGAAACAAATGCAGTTTATAAAGTAGGCAAACAAGAAATGACCCGCCAACATACCCGCCACCAAGCGGAGGAAAAGGCGGCGCATACTAGAAAGGAGTAGTGGGATCAGGCCAACGTTACTAGAACACTCGGTTGGGAAACTCGCCGTCGAAACGTGGGCCGCTGGCGTCCACCGAGACCGAGCTAAATACGCCAACAGCGCCACTCTTTATCATTCGTCTGTATTGTGGTCACCTTGAGCTTTTAGAGAGCATGTTTTTGCGTAAAAACAAACGGAGAAGACTCTTTTTGAATGAAATTTATTGGAGCTTAGTACCAAATGATGGGCGCGTGATGTTTTCAAAATCTTTAGGTTGCAGGGTTTTGCGGCACAATTAATATTGTTTTTATACAACCATGCCTCAGCGGTGCTTTGTGGTAGCGCGTCCCGACCTAGGTGCATTTTAACTTCGGTGGGAAGTCGCGGCGCGTCCACTGGGGAGACGGGGGTGGCACCCCTGTAACCTCTTCCGCTGTATCTGTTTCGGCTTAAAAGTGACCGATTAAAGCAAAAATAGAAGTAACGCACAGTTCCTTGAGTGGCCGCTGCGGGAGAAATAGCGGCGTTGTGTTCATCATTAGCTCGGTTCTGGAGGACAGATCGGGGCCACTTTTTCAGATAAGTCTCTATGGCAGTTTCCCAACTGAGTGTTTTAGTAACGTTGGATCAGGCGCTGACACGGAAAGGTCCCGGATGTACACGGCGGCGCTGCGGCCGTGTGGACTGGAGGATCCGACCGGCTCCGAGCGTTCCGAAGGCCTACGGCGAGCAGCTTTGTCTTGCGGTTTGGTTGTTTCGCGGTATGGCAGCGCGAAGTGGCTCCCATTCTGAACTGATCTTTACCCCGTGTTTGCTGTCGTTTGTGGCCAATGAAGTGTCATGCTGAGTATGTGTTTAATCGCGCAGCAAATGCAGTAAGAGCCGCTCTGGCTACACGCTGCATACAGCCTATCCAGAACATACTGTAGTGGCGCCCTCTCGCGCCGTCGACACGGAGTGCGGCATCGGTGAGCGCTCGGTCAGCTCACTACCCCTCCCCTAGTTCACGGCCACTCATGCAACCAAAAACGTCATGAAGGACGCTATTTTTTTCGTGTTCTTGTAATTTTAATTTGCCTATAACTTTTAAAATAAAGTGCAATTCGAGAACAGAAAAAAATGCATTAAGTTATTACGTTCAGTGCGCTCATGCTCGGTGCAAATTATAAACCAAACCGACCAAAAAGACCTTGGAGGGCCCCTTTCAGCGAGAAAGTCGAGTAGACACGAGAACTACCACACCGGCGTATGGATAGAGCAAAAATAAAAGTACAGGGGATATTATTACTAGAAGAGTGACAAGCGAGAATCGAAGACAGAAGACAGAGCGTTGATTCTCTTTCCAAACAACAAAAACGAAATAATCATGCAGTGGAGTGGTACCTTCAATGCCACTGCAAGAAGAAATCGGCTAGATTATAAGCCGTAGGTCGAAAGAAAGGTGAAAGTGCTCCCGGGTCATAATTAAAAATTAACTGTACGGCTAGCTGGTTATTTTTTACAAAATGTGGGCACAAAACACGAGGGAAGGAAAAAGCATTGGGACAGGATAGCGCGCCACTGACAAATGAATTTTACAGCCTTTATCATGAAAGAGGTGAACGAAGTGAACTAGGTGAATAGATCCGATGAATCACTAAATTAATATAAACGAAAACGCTAAGAAATCAACAAACAAAAAGAAAGTGAAGAATCAAATAAAAAAAACAGTGCCTGCTAGATTCTGAAAACAATAATGATGTTATTTTTAAGACAGTGCTACAGAAGGTGCGTTTATGAACATGACCACTTAATCCTTGATAGACTTGGTCTCATGAGCCTATCTGGTCCTCTTTGCTGTGGCAGCGCTAGAGGATTACACCTTTTTCCTATCGCTTAAATCTTGTCCCTCAAGGCACCCTGCCATCCGCGTCAGAGGCTGAACAACATCTAAGTATCAGATGCAGAACCGATACCGAGGGCGGACATCATATTTGAGATGTTGGGGCAGAAGAAGTTATGTTCTAAACCTAATTCGGACAAAGGGGTTTTGCAAATCAGAATAGAAGAAGCGTCAAATTAAAAAAAAAATGGCATTTTACTTTTCAATATTACACTTTATAAATTCAAGTATATGCTATTGGTCTGCAAGCTGTGGCGGCAAATTTTATGAAGCTGATGCGGAAGTGCTATTTGGTGTGCCTGCCGCGCATCATTGCATCGACGATGTGCTAGTGGCAACTGAAACTGGGAGCAACACATCGAGACTCTGAAAGCAATTTTGAATAGGTTATGCACCGCCAGCATAGGAATTAAGCCAAAGTAGTGCTAAATTTGATTTTATAAGATCAGTTTCTTAGGACGCCGATGAGGTTTTACACAAATCGCTCCCAAGCAGAAGATCCTGACAAGAATCGAAGACGCAGCGAGACCGACGACGAGGCGACAGGTATGGTTTTTTAGGCCTGACCGAATTTTACCTGGAATTTATTCCAGACTATGCGGGAGATGCGGCCCTCTTGACAAACCTGACAGAAAAGGGCGCCCGGAACGAAGTCGACTGGTAATAGGAACGCCAAAAGGCTCTCCCATGATTAAAGGAAGTAGATGCCAAACCGCTTATCTTGATGGCGCCAGATTTGAGGAAATAATTTACGCTACGCACTGACGCTTCAGATGCAAGTGATGGAGCAGTTATTCAGCAGAGGGTAGACGAGATACTCGATCCTGCAGAATGCGCAAGACGCAAGTTTAATTAACAAGGCAGAGATCTTCACGACCATTGAACGGGAGTGCTTAGCACAAGTGTTTACCATAAACAAAGTTAATTATTTATTTGTACGGGAAACATTTCCACGTTCAGACTGACCACCAAACTCTGGAGTTTATCAACAAGGCGAAGCACACAAACAGCAGAATTATGAGATAGAGCATGAGGTTACAAGAAAACATTTTCCTGTAAAATTCATAAAAAAAAAAAAGAAACAATGTAGGTGCATCTTTTTTCAGTCAGATTAAAGTGAAGAACCAAGACCTTGAATATTTTAAAAATTTGTATGCAATGTGTTTGTACTTGTTTGACTCTCTTTGTGCACGAGTATTCAGCTTCCAACGTTTGCGGTGTGGATTGTGGTGTGAGCATACGCCCGGTATTTTTACAGTGCTGTGCGAGCACCTGATATTTTGTGTTTTTGCACATACAAGTGTTATGGTGAAAAACAGTGCGCGTGTTGCCAGTTTTTTTCAAAAGTGTAGATATGTGCGGTGCACGTGCGTGGCATCGGACACAACAGTGTGCAGAACAACAGTGTGCATTTGGTGCTGTGTCATGCGATTTTTATGTGTGTGCTGGGAACGCGGCGATGACTGAACAAGCACACTCAGTTATACCATCGAGGGTGAAAAAGACTAATCATGATGTGAATTTCTCGAAGTATAGGGGTATGGTCACGGTTTCACTCTGAAAAGAGATTTCGGGAAAGGAAAGTAAAAGAAAATGAAAAGGAAAAAGAATGTTATATTTTAATTTTTTTTTTTTTCTTTTTTTTTTTGGGGGGGGGGGGGGGGGTTGAGAGGTAAAGAAAGGGGAGCAGAAGAGAACGACAGCGGTGTCGACCGGTGCACCAATCAGAGGAAGGTTTTGGCTTCGGCGTTGTCCCGTCGAGAGCGTCCCAGCGGCCCTACCCGCTACAGTACCGCTGGGACACTCATTCAGCTCCAGGACGTCAGCCGGTGCCACTCTCTCGCAAGACGTGTAAGTGGAGAAGGGTTGGTTTCACGTAGGGTTAAATTTTCGGGAAGCGTGAAGCTTGATTTTTAATTTTCGTCTTTCCTTTGTTTTTTCTGTTAAAATCGGAATTCTTTTTTTTTTTTTTTTGCTTGTGCAAGTTGTAAGTAGAAACGCTTTCTCTCTTTTCATATTTCGGCTCGCCTACACTGATTTCGTGCGCCATTTCGGGTGAACGTTGACACCGCTGTATATTCAAATCCACGTGTCTATGATGCAGGCTTTTCGCCTTTTACACTCGTGTACTAGTTTCCTATAACCCAATAGACGATATCTTGCATGTTCGTAGCTCCGCATGCAGATTGGGCGCTCTGGGTGACATCAGGCCACGGACTGTTCGCCGCCGCTCTAGGCGACCTAGATTTTCAGGTCGTACCATTTTCAGCGCTTGTGCGTTTCAGCGCCTTGCTCGCTTTCGGAATCGAGGAAGAGGTGCGTTTTGAGTCGTGAACATCGCATGCTGAGCAGTGCGATATTCACTAATATCACTGGCGATGAAAAATAGCGCCAAGCTCCCCATTTGGTCACCACATTGGTTTATGAAATACGCAGTTTCCCTTTAACCTCTTCAATCATGGTGATGCAATCTAAATTTGCTGTTAATCGGTAGCTTTACATTGTGCGCTTCACATGCAGCGATTTTGCTCCCAGAGCGGCGCAATTCCCGCCGGCGTGGCGCTCTGGTCTGCAGCGGCGGCAGAGTGGCGCCATTCAAGAAGTTTGAATATTTCTCGCCGCGGCAGAGCGGCAGCATCTGTGCTCGCCATACGAAGCGCGGTGAAGAACCACGTGATTGGAAGAGAGGATGGCGGGAAAGTTTGCGCATATGTTGGCGTCTTTACGTTTTATGAAGCGGACGATATGCTGAGAAAATATGCAAAAGCTGATTTGCGGTTTCTTTTTTTTTTACAGCAAAACTGTTAAGGGTTACTTCCCCCACTATTGTGTCCGAGGACAAGCGGCGTGTCAACACAAAACTCAAGCTAGTTCACTCTCGCCCTCACTCGCGTACGATGAGGAGGGTCGCCCATTGTGTTCCGCGCCGTTTCTCCTCCAACGCTGTCGGCAACGGAGGCTAGCCGAATTATTGTGACTTCACGCAGCTTCACTTCCTTTCCCGGTGTACGCGTCAGCGGCCACCTGGGTTCGTGCCATCGAGCACACCGCATGATTGGCGTGGCCCTACTACCGGGTGAAACAAGGAGACGGTAGGCTCTTTAAATCGACCGGAAAATTCGGTTTCTTAACCTATCGCGCTACGACTTTGTGCAGCGTTGCCCACAGATGGTGCATTTTTTTTTGTAAAATTGGCAAAGAGCGAACTTACCTGAGGAAAAAGTAAAGAAAGAGAAAGGCTTAGCTCCTATGGAAACGCAGCGACGCCACCGGTCTGCAATCAACACGGCGCCGTTTCGCACGGTAGACAAGAGATGGCGCAACGAACGCCGCCAACGAACGAGCATACGGGCGCCGAGAGCCGGCCGAGGTATTCCTCAAAGGCTCTTTAGCAGACGATCTTTTCGACTCAAAAGCGGCGCGCGTTCCGCAGGCGGCGACAGTCGCAGAAATAAAAAAGACAGGCGCGGTAACAACAAGAAACTGCAGTTCCTTGTCTGCTAATTATGCCGGCTCTCGGCGTCGTCTGCTCGTTCGTTGGCGGCTGTTGGCGTCGCGACCGCTTACGCCATCTCTTGTCTCCCGTGCGCGACGGCGCCGTGTTCATTGCAGACCGGTGGCGTCGCTGCGTTTCCATAGGAGCTAAGCCTTTTTCTTTCTTTACTTTTTCCTCAGGTAAGTCCGCTCTTTGCAAATTTTACGAAAAAAATGCACCATGTATGGGCAACGCTGCACAAAGTCGTAGCGCGATAGGTTAAGAAACCGAATTTTCCGGTCGATTTAAAGAGCTTACCGTCTCCTTGTTTCACCCGGTAGAATAAAACGTTATCGTTTCACCTACCAATCGTGTGTGTCCTGTGTTCCGTAACATCGAGATCGCGCTAGAGCTCTTATCCGTTGCCCTTTGGACACCGGATGGGTCGGCCGCGTACCGTTAGTTCGGATGAAGAAGAGAGCAAGCGCAAGGAGCGGCGACGTGCGCAGCAGCGCGAATGGCCGTGCAAACGCCGTGAAGCCGCTGTCTCCTCGAGTTTCAGTGCGTTTAGTGGTCCCAAATCTCTTCCGAAAAAAAGAGCACAACACTCGCCTGGAATGGCCCCGAGAACAGAAGCAGTGACGCGACCGGCGCCGGCGGGCTAACGCCACGGACGAGGATTATGCCACGGAAGCCAAGCGCCAGCGCGAGGCCCGGCGACGACAGGCCGCAATTCCGGTTGAACAGTTTCTGTAAATACTCCAATCCCGCCATAGCACAAATTCGCTGGTCGTCACCAAAAAAAAAAAAAAAAACTTTTTTTTTTTTTATTTATTGATGGGTTATGCGTTTTGTTTCGCCAATTGCGTCCGAACTGTTCGGGATATCAGAGAGGTGGATATTTCCCTCCTTCCTTCAGTTATTTTTAAAGGAATGGCCGGAATGTTCGCGCTTATCCGTTTAATTCCGATGGCCCCACCTTTCTTTCTCTGCCCTCCTGTGCGACACCACTGGCCTAGAGAGTGTGCTGGCCAAGTTGCGTCCCGTCTCCTCTTCCCTTTTTTTTCTGAGAACTTCTCCATCTTGGTGTGGTGTCTGGAAGGCCAGAATGAAGAGACCATATACAAACGCGGCTTACACGAGAGCGATCGTTTCAATCCTAAAGACGAGAAAAGAAATTAGAAGGACAGCAAAAGACGAAGTGACTGAACAGTGATTACTAAAAGCATACAGCAGTTGGGTGCTTGAGAAAGAGACAAAATATCTCACGGCCAATTTACCGAACTGCTTACTAGTGAAGTGGCGAGGTGCTTGCTTCTTTGGATCATGAAGCTGGAGGATTTTAGAGGGTCGTCACTAAAGAGACCCTCTGAAACGAGGCGCCCTATGCCGTAAAAACATTGAACAAGGCCGGTGTATACCTCGACCTTCACGGTTTCGGTGTAAATACTCGAATAATTTAAATATTATGTGAAGTCATGCATTTTAAAATAAATATTGCAACGTGACAAATGAGTGTGTTAGCAAACGCCCAAAACCTTCCCTGCAGTTGCAATAAAAAAACGAAATTGAGGTGTGTGTACGTTCATAGAGCCTAGAACATAATCTGCCTGAACGGACGACTTGTCTCCCAGCTGTAGATGAGAAATTTACCCAGTGCAGTATACGCCGCTAGCCTGGGGTCTTTGACGTGCACCGCGCAGTAGCCATATACGAAAGAGCGCGCCGGTATCATGCTCATTCAGATCGAAACGGGCAGGGGTGGCTATTAAACCTAGCAGTTATGGTCAGCGAAACAATTTTCGCCCGTTGTCCTTGGCGCCATTCATGTTTCACTTTTTTTGCTAAGCTTGGGGAGAACATTCTGAAACCATAAAGTTAAATGTGTGGTCACGCAAGGATTCGTGAACGTAGAACGCCAGTGAAAGATATTCGAGCGCGTTCTTTAAGATACCCCTAAAAAGTTGTCCTCAAAGTAAAAGAGGAATTTTCGTTTGTGTTATAATGGGCAACCGCCTCTAGCACCCTCTCGTCCATTTCCGCCGGGCTCCGATGCGGGTACGACGAACGGTTATCACAGGCGGAAATCTGACATGATTCACAACCCCCGATAGTTTTCCGCTAAATTTAACGGTAAAATTTTCCCGCTACCTTTAGCGGGGGCACGTCCCATAATGCAAGACGCGCGGTTATGCCGACGCCGATGCCGCTCAACCCGGAAACGAGCGCATAATCGCCGAGCTCTAAAACACCGTGCATCACATTTAGCGTTTTATCAAACCCCAGCAATGTTTTTTTTTTCGACGTTTTTGTAATTATTATTTCTTTCTTTTTTTTCTTTTGCCATTTAATGTAGGTGTGCAACGTGAGCGAGCATGCTGAGGAGCGGGACATTTCTGAAGTCAATTGCAGTTTGAGAATAGGCGGCCCCACAGCTTTCGGTGCCTCAAACAGCTTGGGGCGCCCACTGCGCATCCTTTGAACTTCTACGCATGCCCACTGCAATGCCCCGAGCTGTTTCGGGCACCAAAACTTGGGGCCCCCTTTTCTAAAACTTGGTATTAGCGCGAGTGTACAAACTGAGCGGCGCTCAAAGCTACACGACTGCACGGCCGCCTGTAGTGTTGGCTTCCAATTCCTATGCAAGGAAAGTAGTGCCTATGTTTGTGCTATATTTGTGCCAAGGAAATGGCGCACAGAACGCGCCGTAGCTTGACACCGGATGCGTGCGAGATAAGTGTGTGCCAAATATCACTAGAGTTTTTTTTTTTTCGTCGAGATCATGTTTTTGAATAACCAGCACAAAATGCCCAAAGCCTGCCACCTCAAATTTTGATGTCATAACAATGAAATCGAGCGGAGACTTAAATTGGACACGAGCGCAACCTCAACGTTCGCCCGCAAGTCGTATGGATCAAGTCAACGTGTCCGAAGACACTCAGCGACGGGCTCGACTCCCAATTAATGATTTGGCGCTATACGAGTGGGATGACGTACCGTTGAAGAAGACGAAGTTATTCACAGGCTTGTATGAGCTTGCATGAGAGGATGATACGACGTAGTGGTGTTTTGACAACCCGGAATTCCTAAACGTCGCGCGCTTTCCATTCGCACTCAAAACAGACGCAGCAAGCAACCGCTGTGAGCTATCCGAGCAGTGACTCAGTGCTCTAATAGACTACTTGCAGAAATTTGCGTGAATAAAAACCTAGGATAATTGATATCCTCGTCCCTCTCAGTTTAAAAGCTTTCAAAATAACTGATTATTTTGCTTGAAATGTCGGAAGCGCGCCACAATAAGTGATTTTGTTGCTGTTGAAAATTGTACAACATCTGCCTTCGATCTAAAGTTTCAACATTCAACTGAATTCCAAGAACAACGCAAGCCAGACGGTTCACTTTTGCCTCGGCCTCGAACCAGCTTTTTCCTTTTCTTTTTTTTTTTCAAAATCGGGAAGAGAAAGCAATTGTAACTCATTACAGCGGGAGCGCTTTTCAAGATAAACTTGTGTCCGTGACAGTTGATCATTTTCGGTGGCGTTGGCTAAGTCACAGCCTGCGGGTTCTCAATGTCCCATTTTTACTTTATGCAGCTCCGGCAGCCCTCGGTAAACTTTCGAGATTTGAGTATTATGTCACTGAAGGAGAATTTGTTTTGTTGTTATTTCGCTGGGGCCATCGGTATAATTTTCAGCATTTTATATTAACCATTTTTTAACAACGCGAAAAAGTTCCTAATTTTTATGTCTAGTTCGCCAACTACTTTCGGTCTTAGATTTCGCTCAACATCACTCGAATTTAACAGGCTGAACAACTATGTGAATGTATATATGGTAGAAGCAGGGGTATGACACTTCAGTCAGACAAACCCTCGTAGTAGAAAACCAATGGCCTGAGTAATGCATCATGGCGGTGTCACATCTCCACTGACAGAGACCACGGCGGTCGTCCATTTGAAAACTCTGAACCTAGTTAACAGTTCTTTTTTTTACTTGATTGCATCAGGATGAATGTCGAAAAGCCTGTGCACACGGAGTGGGCACTGCCTATGAATCATTTGAAAATGCCGAACGTCTTCCACCAAAATGTCTAGCGTTATTGACATAGCGACAGCCACAGTAACCATATAAAGGAAATATAGTAAGGCATGACTTCTGGCGGTGTCGCAAGAGTAAGATGCATGTGCATCACTGATTATTCGGTTTTCATGTGGCAAATTTAGGTATAATTTAGTAAACAAGTGACAGATTTGGTCTTACTGCTGGTACTTTGGTTTATATGTTCTATCTTTAGCTAAGGTATAGAACTTTGGCCAATACGTGGCGAGCAAGAGGAAGGCCGTAAAAAATAAAAAATAAGCTCTCTTTCACTAAACTTTATTTAATCTTAATATGAAAAGGCCACGCGCGAAAGCGTCATACTCTAGGCAGGATTTTGGCGGTACAAGCTGTCGTGCATTAAGGGCAGCTGCCAACACTATAAGCTCGCTCTTCTATTCCTCGCTCCGGTACAACATAATATAAAACGGTTTATAGCGAAGGCCCTGTAGCAAAACTGAGCAGCCAGAGGTAGGCATCTGGGATTACCAAGCTTGTTCCAAGTTTGGAATTTCAGTGGTGAGCTACATGCGCAGACATTTTTGTGACAAAGCTATGGTATAAGCATATCACGTATGTCATTCTAATATGGCATACATCAAAATCATTCGAATTCCGGGAAAATTTGCTCAAGGGGGACGTTTGAGCCTTCTTGTAGATAAATAGAAATCCTGGATTGAACCATAATTACAAATGCGTGTACTCCTGCATTGTTACAGAAATTTATTAGACGTTTTCTAATAATCTCAGTTTAATTTAGAGTGTTTTAAGGTCAGATCGGTAAATGGTAGAAAGGATAATATGTTCACATTTATGCAAAAAATATATGTTAAAGCCATGTCCTTGGAAGGAGCATTCAGCTACTTGCGAAAGCCGAATGAAATTTTCTTTTGCAAATATTCATTTTCGTAGATCGAAGCGTGGAGGCTGGCAAGGTTTTGCTATGGAACTTTGCGGAGCTATGCGTTTTTACAGGAATGTTTTGGTACGCGTTTTGTGAAACACCTTGTATGTATAGCTGAGTGTGTTTCGCAAAAAAATGTTTCATGAAGTATATATTTCATAAACATAAACGGAATACAACCCTCACCTTCATATCAACTGGCATAAAAACACCCCCCCTCCAAAAAAAAAAAGAAAAAAAGTTACTGATTATCAAGATATTTCTTCATTCTATTGGGACCGCATGGGCACTTAGGAAGGTTAAGCTGGTTGGTATATTGCCACGTTGCGTTGAACACCAAGGAACCGACTCCCAAGATATTACTTCCCCCTCTTTGTTTACGTGGCGATAGTCCTAACTCAATCGAGGGTTTTTGTCTTCAGGGTAATGGGCATTGCACAGGCGTCAAATGCCGGCATCAGTGGCGACTGGCGACAATCCTTCCTCAGCCAATAGTGCATGGAACGGGATGAGTTGGAGGGGGGGGGGAGTTAGGAAGTTACGCAAGAAAACATAAAATGAAATAAACTAATCTAAGGGCATTTTTTTCTATTCCCTATTACAGAGCAGCGCCGTTGTACAGCCTCTGTCGTTTGTAAAAATGTCTCCTAGGATCTGAAGTCGTGCGTCAAAGACCCTATTGGAATGGAGATCGACTTAAAGGTAGCGCTACTTTCGCGCTGTCATCATAATCGAAGCTGGAATAGAAGCGTGGACACCCCACAGGCTCTCGACGTTCGCGCAAGAGACGGTGTAGTTTTTTTTTATATCTTGTCGCATGACATCGGTGGGAATACAATTTTAGTGGAAAATGGTGCGGTACTGGTCGGTGCTTCAGGGAAGATCGAATCGTGTTACCAACGCACGGCCTCAATGAAAAAAAAAAATCACTTGCGTAGATCCGTCGTCTGCTCTAGGCAGATGTTGGGAAGAATAAATCACCACGACGGATGCCTGTCTCCGGGTGAACTGCACGTTTTGTGGTAAGTATTTGTTTCTTTTAAAAGAGGTGTATCGGTTCACCAGCGTGAAAATTCTACAAAACAATGAATTTCAAACCGAGCAATATAATACTGGTACTGTGGGCTCTAAAATTGAAGGTTCTATGCATATGTTGTAAATTTATTATTTGCATTAATATGAATATTTTGCATAAAGAAAAGTGAGTGCTCTATACCAAATTACAGTGATATTAAGTTCCGCTGCAGCCAATGTTTTCGTTTGCTGTACCCTGATGCGGGTACGTTTTTTGAAGTATGAAAAATTGAACTACGTTGCCATGAGGAGAAAGTGCCTGTTCTAGTTACGGTCCGGAAACTGTTCGTAGGCAGGACAACCGAAACAAGGGAAACAAGCTGTTCTAATATATCTGCAGCAAGTGAAATAAAAGAGTTTAACCGAGCAACGCAGCAGCGTGCGGGTAATTAGATGCTCTTCTTGGTCGTGTATGTTCACCAGCTTTAATTTTCTCGGTGATAGCCTCGGATGTCAAGAGGCTAATAATATAAATTTTGTCTAAAAAATCTTCTATTCAAAACATAGTAGACTCTGAAACACCAGCAAACGACGGCACCACGACACGCACGGCGTCGGCGACAGCCACACTCTTTTACTGATTAGGGCTAGCGACTCTCTCGAGACTTTCTGATAAAACACTCCGCCTTTACCTAACGCATATCGGGACTAGGCAGTTCATCGTTTGAATTTGATTATTCAAGTGATGTTACGCTTCAATTCCTGTGTATTTCTTTGCCGTATAATCGAAATCTTGTACGGTAGAAATTCAGGGAAGATTAAAAAGTGTGCCTGCTTTAATATTTGTGACGTATTTATTCCTCTTAGGACACATGCTTGCACGGTAAACCTCTTCAGCATGCTTGTGTTGGCCGTCGAAGGCTATTAAGCGTTTATATATTAACTTAAACATTAAGTCTCTTTAAAAGGCCTCCCATGTTTATATTTCAGTCGGCGTCACAAGGTAAAGCTTAAAGTGAAAATGCAATCTGCAATTTATGGCACAGTAAAAATAGTAAATAAATATAGTCTTAACGGCTTTCATGCAATATGATCGGTGAAAGATCAACTAACGAATTGATGAATTGATTTGTCTCTTAAATTATAGCGATCAGTCGTATTAATTTTATAATCAAACCGTGGCTTCAATCAACATTCAACGTTTTATGAAAGCTACGGTTTGTGCAAGGCAACAAAAAATATGCAGGTCCAGGGGTTGTATACAAACAACAATACCAAGATTATAGAAGCAACCGATATAACAGTAGTCCTTTTGCTAAATTTTCATGTAGGTGAAACGATACAACAAAATCTTTAGTAGGAAGAAACGACAACGAAAACAACAGGCGTTTAATGAGGACGGCTCAAGTCAGCCGGAAACAGGCTTGCGTCATCAAGATCCATGCTTCTGAATGTGCTCCCGTAGCAGACGACCCACGGCGGTATCCCCGAATTCGCATGTTTCCAATTTCGATCGCACTGTGGTGACAAGGTTTGATCTCGAGGCGAATAACAAAGTCAAGCAAGCTAGCAGGCCGGGAAAAATACAACGCCGTGGGAGAATATTAAATGTCGTGAAACATGTAAAATAAGCATACCCTTCACATTACATGTCTGGAGATGGATTAATAAATGTGATATCAGATTCAATATGTTTAATATATGCGACTGAAGCGCAGCGTTTAATTTTGAGTTGGATACGATCAGCTTGTCTAGTTAATTTTGTCCTTTGGAATTCTCACTGCTCTCTGCTTTATGGACACATCTTGGTCTACTGACCTTTTGAGAACGTTTGGGCGTATTTACCAGATTTAGCATTTTCTCCACTTCGCCGGTCGCTGAGCGGGCTGCGTTTTTTGTGTGGTCATGTAGCTGCCCAAGATAGCTGTTCTATTTGGACATGAGTCTATGCGGTTCCAACTTCACTCCCGTTGAGAAAAAACAAGCCACTCAAAAATTAATGAAAAAAACTTGCACGTACCGCCCGCCAAAAGGTTATCCATGTGGCGTATGTTTGTGTTGACTTGCGACGAGCAACTTTGTACGACACCGTCGAAACCACAGCCAGCTTGAACGAAAAACATTCCTACGACACCACAGTCCTCTTCAACACGACGACGAGAGGACTAGAGTCGTTTAGGACCCGTTCACACTCTTGCAACCGAGTACGACCGAAAGAGAAAAGACCGGCTTTTAAGCCTCTTACGACGACTTAGGACCAGCTCCGTTGCAGCGCCTCCGGTCCTAAGAGGTCGCAAGAGGATTAAAAACCGGTCTGGTTTGTCTCGGTTGTACTCGGCTGCAAGAGTGCGAACGGACCTTTATAGCCAAACTGAGGTAAGCTATTCATGCGGGAGGAGTTCACTTAGACAAAAAATTATAGTTGAGGATGAGGAGGTTGGGGTAGAGGGGAGAAAGAGGAGAGACAGATTTAATAAAAATAATTCTTCATTTTTAGAGTATGGGTAAATTTTCACACTAACTTTAGTGAAAAAAATTCCCCGGTAGATTTAGCGAGAAAATACCCTCACCAAATTTAGCGTAAAAAAATTAACCGCTAACCTTAGCGGACAAATTTTCCCCTCTAAATTTAGAGAAATATTTTTCCGCTAAATTTAGCGGGGAAGCTTTCCACTGAATATAGCGAAGGAATATTCCGCTGAATTTAGCGGGGAATTTATTCATCATTCAAACCGCAGTGATTTCACTCATGACGTCAGCCGCTAAATTTAGGGGAAAAATTTTCCCGTTAATGTACTGGGAAAGTTTGTCTGCTAAAGTTAGCGGGAAACATTTCCTCTAAACTTAGCGAGAAACGTTTACTCTAAATTTAGCGGAAAAATTTGCCCGCTAGATTTTGAGGAAAGCTTCCCCGCTATATTTAGCAGAAAAACTCTCTCCGCTAAAATCAGCGAAAAAATTTCCCGCTACGTTTGGCGGAATAATTTTCCCGCTATATTTAGCGGGCAATTTTTTCCGATAGATTTAGCGGGATATTTATCGAACTTTTCCCGCTAAATGGGAGCAGCAGGAGAGGAGTGTGCGAATGAAGAGGAGAAGCATACTCTCCTCTGCGTACATTTCCCTTCTCCTCGCGATCTGCGCTCTAATTCGGCGTTACAGGGGAATGTAAACGTCTTCCATTTTTTGTGCCCACCAAACACTTTTCGCTCTTCGCAGTGATGCACGTAATGCAGTAAGAACGACCAGATATTGTTTAAACGACACAACACAAATCGTCTTGCCATATTTAGGCGACATACATTTTCCATTCCCGAACAATAAAGGGAGATTCAATCTGGATATTTTCATATCCCTAAGGAACATGAAAATATTGCCGCGCGCTGGGCTTAGAAAGCAACGCTTGGTCACGGACCTCTAGAAAGTACTCGTTTATTCTTGATTTGGCCGTGTTCTGGACGTAACTTCTGTCATTTATTCCTGCTTTTGTTCAAGAAAATGCGTGCTCATTTTTTCCCCGAGCGGGCGACGCTCGAGCGCGCGACGCTCTACTTACCACTCCTTTAACATTCCCCTTTTTCCTTCATCATCCCCATCACTAAAAGATCAGGCTGACATTCTTGCTGATCATTTTCGAGAGGTCACCAGTTCTTCAAATTACACTACTAAATTTAAAAAGTTCAGGTCCTTGGCAGAAAAACAGCCAATTGATTTCTCTGGAAGTGACACTGGTTACAACAGGCCGTTCACAATGTATGAGCTTGAAATAGCCCTTGCAGTAAGGAAGCAGTCAGCACCTGGCCCAGATATGATTCGTTATGAACTGCTGAGGCACTTGTCGGCTGAATCCTTGATGAATTTGTGGTCCTTCTTTAATAATTTATGGGCAGCTTCTTGTTTTCCATAGTGCTGCAAGCGAGCACACATCATTCCCATCTTGAAGCCTGGCAAAGACCCTTCCCTACCAGCAAGTTATCGGCCTATTACACTGACTAGTTGTCTAGGAAAAACTTATGAACGGCTTATAAAGAGAAGGCTAGTATATATTCTAGAACAAAAGAAACTTTTCGATAAAACCCAGTGTGGTATTAGAAGAGGTCGCTCAACCTTAGATCACCTTGTCCGGTTCAAGACTTTCGTGCGTGAGGCTTTTGTGAACCGGCAACATTGCCTTTCTGTCGTTTTTGGTTTACAGAATGCTTACGATACGGCATGGCGGTGCGGGATACTTCAGGACCTGTATTTACGGTGTTCGTGGTCGCATGCTGCGTTGATAAAGGATTTCTTGACAGACCCTTTTTTTCAGGTCCGCCTGGGATCCACACTCTTGGATGTTTTTACACAGAAAAACGGCGTCCCACAAGGAGGTGTCTTGAGTGTTACCTTGTTCGCAATTAAGATCAACAGCCTCGTTGCAGTTATACCACCATCCGTTTTTTATTCATTGTACGTAGACGATGTCCAGATTGCTTTCTCCTCATGCAACTTGTCAATTTGTGAGCGCCAATTGCAGATAGCGATAAATAGGATGAGTAAGTGGGCCGATGAAAATGGTTTCCGGTTTGCACCAGAACATACAGTGTGCGTGCCTTTTTCATTACGTCGGGGGTTGTCGCTAGATCCTAGATATAGATGAATGGCACTGACGTAACCGTTAGGCATGAACACAAGTTCTTGGGTGTTATTTTTTATAAGAAGTTCTCTTTTCAGACCCATCTAAAGGAACTGAAGCGAAAGTGTGTTAAATCTGCCAATTTTCTCAAGGTACTTGCACATATGTCCTGGGGCTCTGACAAAAGGTGCCTCCTGCGACTCTACAACTCGCTGGTTCGTTCCCCTCTCGACTACGGTGCGGTTGTGTATGGCTCGGCACGACCGTCATCTTTAATAATGCTAGATCCTGTGCATCACCTTGGACTTCGACTTGCCACGGGGGCCTTTCGAACGTCGCCTGTCCCGAGTTTGTACGCAGAGACGTACCAAATGCCACTAGAAAAGCGAAGACAGTTCCTCAGCCTATGCTATAGTTATAAAGTCAAATCTGACCCTGAACACCCATCCTTCCGTTGTTTGCAGGTATCTCCTTTTTTACGTCTTTTTGAGAACAAGCCAAGTATAGTACGGCCTTTAAGCCTCCGCATTCAATGCACGTCTGCATCCCTGCAGCTTTCACTTCCTGAGCGTAGCTTGATGACGAGAGTTCGAAGCATTGCTCCTTGGAAGGCGGTGCACTATACCTGTGACTTGTCGCTAACAAAATACAATAAGCGATCTGTTGCACCACTAGTTCTCCAGGAAGAGTTTATGACCTTGCAAGCTAAGTATAAGGACTATGCACAATTCTTCACTGATGGTGCAAAAACTCCACACTTTGATGGTTCGGCTGTATATTCGGAACACTTTGTAAAAGCTCGACGGCTTTACTCTGTTGCCAGCATTTTTACTGCAGAACTTTATGGTGTGCTCATGGTTATTGAATATATATTAGGCAACAGCATCAACAAATCTAATTTGTTTGTGGACTCCCAGTGCGCTATCTTCTCTCTCTGTTCCCTCGATAATTCTAAGAATCGGCTCGTGCAACAAGTACGGGTAGATTTAAACCTGGCGTTCCAAATGGGATACAATATCAAGCTGTGCTGGGTACCAAGCCATGTGGGAATTTCGGCTAATGAGAAGGCGGATAGGCTGGCAGCCTCTGTTAAGGATGCTCTGGAAACACCTGTTCGGCTGCCTCAAGAAGATTTTAAACCGGTTCTCAAAAAAGCAATTTATTATGCCTGGCAGCAAGACTGGGACAAAATAATAATGATAAGCTACATGTTATCAAATCACGTTTGGAGGTCTGGGAAAGTTCGCACCATAGAGACCGTCGCCATGAAGTTTTAATGTGTCTTTTGAGAATTGGACATTCACGTGTCACCCATCGACATCTTCTTTGTGGTGAGGACACCCAGTGTTTGAGAATTGCGGTGAATTGCTAACTATACTGCATATTCTATGGCATTGCAAATTCTTTGATCAGGAACGTCGGACAAGTTTTCCTTCACTTTCTGGATGTCTTCCATTTCCTACAGCCTTCTTACTGGGAGATGAACCTTTAGTTCCTTTTGGTCACATTTTAGATTTAAAAAAAAAACTAAGTATCTGCACCAGGTATAGATCCTCTGCATAGTAATTCCTTCCTTATACTATAGAGTCTTTCAATTATTTCTTTGGCGCAGCATTGCCTATGTTGCTTTTTGCGCCATTAAACACCTAATAATCAATCATCAGCTGTTTAGTGTCTTTGTCCCCGTCGGGACCGACGAAGCCTATCGCGGGATAGCACTGTTGGAAGGAAGCGTTCAACTTCTCCTTGGACGAGGGATTGGCATTGCAAGAGGCCTAACCGAGCTCCAGAACGGGCGTACCGTAGCCCTTGTCACCGACTTCATGCAAGAGTTGCAGCACCTTACAAAGGGTGCATCTGTGGGCTACGTCGAGGAAATTCAGGGCTCGGACGTGATCGCCGTGATCTCAGAAGACGCCTCTCCGACGCAGCACAAGGGAACCACGCCGTCAGAGCTCGACATCGACCCATCTCTCCCAACCCCACAACGACGACAACTGACCGACGTTCTCGCTGAGTTCAGGGAGAACTTCGCCACATCGTCAAGGCTACGCCAAACAGCGGTTGCGAAGCATCGAATTGTTACTGGCGATGACGTGCCCCCAATCAATCAGTCGCCGCCCTATTGAAAATCGCTCTGAGGAGACTTCAGGAATTCTTTAAAGGGTGTGAAGGGGACTTCAGGAAGTCTTGTGATGTTTGAAGGGGGCACCGATATTTCCTGGTGGGTTCGTTGCCCCGTCAGAGGCTCTCCTGAAATCTCGCAAGTGCCCTTTACAATGCCTTGAAATGTCTGAAAGCCTGTCAAGAACTTTTCTAATGCGGTTGGGGAAACCTTCGGGCTTCTTGAGATATCTGTGGGGCCACGGCCTAGGTGGAGAAAACACATTTCGCGGAATTAGAACATAGCTACTTATTGTTCGCAAAGGGACAAAAAAGTATTTGGAGATCGTCGATCGTATATGTGTACGGTCAGTTTTTTTATTACTGCACTTCTATCAAACATGACTGGGCTCCTCGACCCGTCTGTCACTGGCCGGGTGTTCGGTCGCCAAGGGGGCTGCAGGTTCGATCGCCCCATGTGCAGAATTGACAAGGCGCGGGCCGAGTGTTGTTGGCCGAGCGGGGTTTTGAGGCGAACGAGCTTTACTTGTTGCATAATAATAAAAAGGGGTCAGCCGAAACTAGCGCGTTGCCTAAACACAGGGACGCTGGGAAGGTTGCGAGGGCAAAGCGGCAGCGATTCGTTTTGGGAACGGTTGCCCCGCGGGGGACGGTCCCAAAAAGGAAAGAAAAAGATAAACAAAACCATTAGGCTTTTCACCAGAGTCAGAAGTCCTCTCTTTTCGTCGTCGTCAAAAACACGAACAGGCAACTAAAATCCCCCCCCTCCTTTTACAACGCCTACACACATTTTAGGGGTTAAAAGCGCTAAAAACGAAGGACGAATAGGAGAGACACAGAACACAGAACGCTTCTCTCCTACTCGTCCGTCGTTTTTAGCACTTTTAACCCCTAAACATGTTCAACAAACTAGCCCGAATCCAAACCCTATTGCCTACACACACACACTGCGCTTCCCTCCGCCCGGAAATGGGGAGAGTGTGCAGAACCGCCAGGGCCGGAAAGCACGCTTCTGCAATAGTCGGCGGGATAGAGTTGTGTGAGGAAGCCGAGGAAGTCAGGAGGCCGCTATAGCCATTTTCTTTCCACTCGTAGGCGGTTTGTTTCTCACCGCCGTGGAGAGCTGGAACGGACCGGTTTCCTCCATCCAGAAAGGGAAGCACTGCTTTGAGGGCTCGCGCCTTGGTCTGTTTTAATCCGTGCCGTTTTTTCCTTGGTTCCGCAGATGAACCCCAGTTTGGCGTTGGCCACCTTCAGCACCGCTCGAGCGCCATTGTGTTCAGCGCATTCAAGGAGTTGGTTGCCGGTGTCGGCATACTCGCAGCAAGCCTGGAAGTCGGGATCAGCGTCCCACCCCATGTAGTGCCTGCGCACCGGGATCATGGCACTTTGGGTCTTGAGACCGCGGATGTCGGTCGCTGTTCCGCCTTGTTCCTTGTGCCTCTTCGTCCGACCGGCTTTAGAAGCATCCAGCGAGCGAAAAATACGCCGAAGACGCAGCCCCGACGACATCATGGACGGAACCGTGACTGTGCTCGGGATTTCTCAACGCTGACGGGATATGCTTGCGAGCTCGTCGTTTTCGCTAAACGTGCTTACAGAGCACCTGCTCGGTTTCATTAGCTGAACTACCGTACATCAGGAATTTACCCAACGGCATTGTGAGTTCTTTCAAAGATGTTTTTCGTTGCGACAAAGAAGTCAGTTGTTCCCATTTGATATGATCTCTTTCGTCGACAGCTGTTTGCGCTCGGGTTTAAACAAGCGTTGGTTTTTATCATCTTTTTGAGTTTTAGTACGCATGTAAAACTCGATGTTCGATATAAATTTTCAATAGCATTTTGAACTGAATTTTGTCTATCGTTCACAGTCATTTGGGCGTCTAGAGGGTAGTTGGGCTAAGGGGTTTGGGTTGAAGGGCTGTGGGGCTGGAGGGCTTTTTTTGAGGGGTATACCTGAAGTGTAGTTTGAAGGGTTTTGAAGGCCTGTGAGGTCCCATAATCCTTCAAGGCTGATGGGCCCTTTAGAATTATTTTCAATAGGGCGTATCGAGTTTCGGTGATGGAGAGAGAAACCGTCCAGAAACAAGTTCAAGAAATGCTTGACGACGATATTATCCAGCCTTCAATCAGTCCGTGGGCCTCTCCAGTCGTGCTGGTGAAGAATAAGGACGGAAATCTTCGGTTCTGCGTGGAGTAAAGGCGGTTGAACGCTGTTACAACGAAATATGTTTATCCGCTTCCCTGTATAGATGATACCCTCGACCGTGTTAGTCACACCTGATACGTTTCGTCGATGGACTTGAAGAGTGCCTACTGTCAGATTGAGGTCGATAAACGGGACCGCGAGAAGACTGCCTTTGTCACGCCCGATGGACTCTACGAGTTCAAGGTGATGCCCTCTGGGCTCTGTACGGCGCCGGCGACTTTCCAGCCGGTCATGGATACCATACAAACGGGACAGAAGTGGCAGAGCTGCCTCGTTTATCTGGATGACGTCGTCGTTTTTTCGCATGACTTCGACGAGCACTTGAAACGGCTTAGGGCCTTGCTCTATGCCATCAAGACCGCAGAGCTCACACTCAAGCCAACGAAGTGCCGCTTCGCCTACGGCGAACTTAAGTTCCTTGGTCATGTCGATTGTAGAGAAGGAGTACGCCCTGACCCTGCGAAGACATCCGCCGTAGCCGCATTTCCTCGACCATCGGATAAGAAGGCCATCCGCAGATTTCTGGGTCCATGCGCGTACTACAGGCGTACTACAGTTCAAGATTTCGCAAAAATTTCGGCTCACCTCACACATCTTACGAAAGACGCCGTGAAGTTTCACTGGGCAGAAGAACAAGAACGGGCGCTCGACAAACTGAAACGAACACTTCAGACACCTCCGATCCTGGGACATTTCAACCAGCACGCCGAAACCGAAATTCAGACGGACACAAGTAACTCCGGACATGGTGCGGTATTGGTACGGCTACAAGTTGGCGCGGAGCGAGTCATTCCCTATGCAAGTCGGACACTGTCCAAGGCGGAGAAAAATTACTCCACGACGGAAAAAGAATGTCTCGCGGTTGTATGGGCGATCACAAAGTTTCGTCCGTACTAATACGGGAACCCCTTCCGGGTGGTAACAGACCACCCCTCGCTCTGTTGGTTTGCAAACCTCAAAGACCCTTCGGGACGCCTGGCTCGATGAAGTCTTCGACTGCAAGAATTCGACATGACCGTGGTTTACAAGTCAGAACGGAAACATAGTGACGCCGACCGCTTGTCCAGAACCCCCGTCGAAACGTCAGGCTGTGCCGACGTGGATGACGACGAATGTTTACTAGAAGACGTGCACACCAATAACATGGCAGGACTTCAACGAGACTATCCGGAGCTCCGCGCCGTGATATAGTATCTAAAAGGGCGAGGAAGTACCGTTTCTCGTGTCTTTTTACAAACCCTGCCGACCTTCGTTTTTAGAAGAGGTGTACTTTATAAGAAAAAAAAAGTGAAAGCCGTTTACAACTCCCTGTAACACCGAATTAGAGCGCAGCTCTTGAGGAGGAGGAGGAGGGAAGGGTACTGGGGGGGTGAAGTGACCTGGGGGGGGGTCACGTGACCTTGGGGGTCACGTGACGATGCTGATGATGTCATCAGCGACGTCACAGATGACATCATCAGTGACGATGACGATGCGGACTCCGATGACGTCATCAGCGACGATGACGATGACGATGCGGATGCCGGTGACGTCATCAGGGACGTCACTGATGACGTCATTCGTGATGATGACGATGACGATGCGGAGGCCGGTGACGTCATCAGTGACGTCACTGATGACGTCATCAGCGATGATGACGATGACGATGCGGATGCCGGTGAGTTAATCAGCGACGTCACTGATGACGTCATCAGTGATGATGACGATGACCATGCGGATGCCGGTGACGTCATCAGTGACGATGACGTCATCGGGGAGGTCACGTGACCTCGGCGGGGGGGTCACGTGAAGCTGGGGGTGGTGACGTGACCTCGGGGGGGGGGGCGTGTCACGTGACTTCAAAGGGGGGTCACGTGACCTTGGGAGTCACGTGACCCTGAGACGGTCACGTGACCTCTGGGGGTCACACGTTGGGGGTCACGTGACCTTGCGGTGACCTTGGGGGTCGCGTGACCTTGGGATGACCTTGGGGGTCGCGTGACCTTGGGGTGACCTTGGTTACGCCGACGGCGACGGCGACGCCGACGCCGCTCAAGCTGGGAACGGGCCCCTAAGAGCTGCGCTCTAAAATTTGGAACCAGTAGTTCGCCTTGGCTTTTAGTAGTCCCTGCCAGCCTTTGAGAAGAGATTTTCCAAGCCTGCCACGACGACCCGACTTCAGGACACCGAGGTTACAGCCGGACATTAGCAGGAATACGTGAAAAATACCACTGGCCCAACCTTCCGAAGACCGTCCATCTCTACAAGCGATCGTGCCATGAGTGCCAGCGACGCAAAAAACGCCGTCAAAGCAAGCAGGTCGCCTTCAACCGACTACCCCTCCAACCAAACCGTTCCAGCAAATTGGAATAGATTTGCTGGGTCTTTTTCCACCGTCGACGCCGGGAAACCGCTGGATAATCGTCGCCACAGATTATCTTACGCGTTACGCCGAGACGAATACCCTTTTGTCGGAGACTGCTCTCGAAGTCGTTAAGTTCTTCATCGAGTCTATCGTCCTCCGGCATGGCGCCCCCGAAGTCCTGATCACAGACCAAGGGTAATCGTTCATGGCGCAGTTGACCCAGGAGATCCTTCGTCTAAGCTAGACGGACCACCGTCGGACAACTGCATACCATTTGCAGACCAACGGGTTGAAGGAGCGGCTCAACAAGACCATCGCCGACATGATGTCTATGTACGTCGACGTGGAACACAAGACATGGGACGAGATATTGCCGTACGTCATATTTGCCTACAATACTGCCGTACAAGAAACCACACGAGTGACGCCCTTCCAGCTGGTGTATGGCCGGAAGGCGACGAATATGCTAGACTCTACGTTGCCGCACTAGCCAGTCGACATCGGAAGCGATGACGGCTAGGTGGTTCCTCAACGGGCAGAAGAGGTCCGCCAGCCAGCCAGACTACGAATTTAAGACCAGCAAAATGTCGACGCCGGCCGATACAATTTCGCCGGCGTGACATCCACTTTCATCCCGGGGACAGAGTATGCGTCTGGACACCAATTCGGCGACCCGGGCTCAGCGAGAAGCTTCTAAGCGCTACTTTGGACGACCCTACAAGTTTCTTCGCCGTCTCGGGGACTTAAACTACGAGGTGCTTCCCGACGAAACTAGACTATCAAGACGATGCCAACCACGACCCGAAATAGTCCACGTCATGCGCCTAAAGCCGTATTATGAACGATAGAACATTGAACCCTCGTCAAACCGTGAACTGTGACTCGCGATTCTGCTATCATTTTGTTGTGGCTTTGTGTTTTATGTTGCATCGGGGCGATGCACTCTTAAAGAGAGGGATAATGTCGCGCGCAGAGCCGAGAAAGCAACGCTCGGTCACGGACCTCTAGAAAGTTCTCGTTTATTCTTGTTCTTGACGTAAGTTCTATCATTTATTTCTGCCTTTGTTGCAAAAAGTGCATGTTCATTCTCGCCCCGAGCGCGCGACGCTCGAGCCGCTTTCGCCGAATCTTCGAGATAGTGACTCACTCTCCATAAGAGGCCGTCCGCGACCTTGTCGAGTCAGTTTCGCCTCAGCGTTCGATCCTGCTGCTTCGCCGCTTTCGACGCCGGTGACGCTCTGTTGTTATCTTTTTTTTTTTTTCCTTTTTATTTTTGGGCACAAGTTCGCCCCATTAAACGTTCAGCTTACTTGGTCCTTCGCCACCTCATCACTTGTCATTCGTGACAATATCCAGATGGCGTTTTTATTGAAGGCCACCTGAATCCGTGACAAAGGGGATACAATGGACATGCAAGATAAATATTACTTTGGTGAATTTTGACTGAACCTGGACGGAACGTGGAAGTATATGAATCGTAATAGATTCATCGAATTAACAGGGCCGTGGACAACTTTGCCAATAAATATAGAATTTCCAAACTGCCTCCCCATGGCAAGCTTATGTACTGCGAATCATCTAAATAACGCCTCAGAATGATAAAAACAGCGTCTTGCAATATGGCGGTCGTGTATTATTCTTATTTGTTTCATTACGTTTTCTAATGCAGTTGCCTGTGTAATAGATAGAAAATTTCAGATGAGGGATCCGATTTCGAACTGTAATCTAAGTAGTGACTTAAACAAATGCAACACGCAAAAAAGTGACGAGAATTGGCACCATACTCGAGACATTTCGCCTAGCACTCTAAACGCGGTATTAACGGTTATGGACACCTGTTCATTGAAAACCAGTGTCTCTCAATAGAAACACGAAGAGGCCTCATAACAGATACGCGGGGGAGCGAGGCGCCTTTAAGGTTGAAGACAAAAATGAATTAACCCACGCTTTCTAGAAAGCACAATATATTTCTATTTCTCGCGATCAAGCACCAAGAAGTTTTCGACGCACACATTCCAAACATGCTCTATACTAGATCTAAGGCGAGTGAAATCCAACATAGACTTAATGCACTTAGAAACAGTTTAATGGCATCGTCAACAAGTTCAACTTTTAGCTCAAATTTTGCAGAAAAGCGAATCTCGATGAAATTTTCGCCTTTGTAATTTCAAAACGCTCGGAAACAACAGGAAGTTGTCCTTGGCTACATGGTTTCACTGAAATTTGGCCGTAATATCAGGACGTTCAATTTTGTTCTGCTAGTTTCTGTTTTGGATTGTCGTAACCTATCAAGAGCCGCACCTGCTAACCTCCCTGAAGCTATAACTACGCAACCAAACACACATACTCATCAATATATTTAACGTTTTACACATGTTGAATACCGTCGCTAATGTAGTGTGCGACAACACAACGCTCGGAGTTGGTAAGAACGTAATCTCCCGAAGGTACGCCGGAGGGTCTGTTGATTTAGGCTTCCCAATGCTGCCACATTTGACCACGGTTGTGCTGATGCTGAGCCAACTTTGACATGCTCTAGAACACTGCCCAGCGCCTATATTAATCCTCTGGAGAATTAACTCACCACCGGAAAGCGCATTAGTGTAGATTGAATTTTTTTTAAAGATATCTTAAAGGCCGACGACCAGACAAAGATTCTGCAAGGCAGAAGATCCTCCTCACCTTGGGGAGGATGAAACAGGCAACGGTGGACGGGGTAGAAGGGGGACGAAGAGGGAGCGGGGGAAAAGTGGAAAGAGCGAACTGGTCGTCGGTCTTTAAGCTTAAAAAGAAAACCCCTGTATTTATTTTAAACTTTACGACAATCGTAACATTCAAAAAAAAATATAAAAGAAACGCTTTTGAACATTTTTTAAGATCACTTGGCGCAGACACACAATGAAGCTTCAGACAAAAGGAAAACTCCATCTTGTGCCTAATTAAGGAGACGTATATTCGTAACACGCATGTTGACCTCGAAAACTCCCGGGTAATTCTAGAAATAACAAGCATGCGAAAAGATGCCGCCGTGATATGAATGCGTATAAGATGATACTCAATAAAAATATTATTCTCATTAAAACAAACCGAATAAGCATTCTTATAAAAAATTAAAGCAGTAATCTTAGTAGTTCCGATTACATACAAGGAAATGATGTTCCATGCTACAGCCGCGAATATTGATAATATTGACGTCACACTCTGTTACGCGCGATTTTGAGCGATTGAAGAGTAATCAGTGTGTTTCCAATTGAAAGTGATGACAATTGCTTTCTTATGAGGTTTTCGTTTTCAAATTACTTTGATGCATTGGCGCGAAAAAATATTTTGCAATAAACCTATCCTCAACAAAAAAATTAAAATACATTCAATATGTTGCCCTGGAAAAAGCAAGTTAAAGCATATAGGCCAAGTGACGACCGAGTAATATACCTTTGAACCAGCAGGAGATGCACTGCGATTTTGTTTTTCTTTTTAAACATGGCAATATCCAAATTCTAGTAAAATGACGGGAAAAGGTCCAATTGAAGAGAAGGCCAGAATTAAGAAATGTTTGTTCCGTAAGGTTGCCCGGCATTCAAAGTGTTGGTCTTAGTTAATTAATTGTACTGTTTTACTGCCTCCATTTCCGGATGTTCTGCCGCAGCATCGGTATGTTTTTTTTTTTGTAACAACTGCGAGACGGCGGCGAAGAGTTTATAAACCTTTGATATTTCAAAGAGAAATAACGATGCCCACGTGTCTACCCAGGCGCCTGAACCTTGGATTTGTTTTTGTTTGCATTGTCTACATTAACTCGCAAGCTATCTCATTTCTTGGTTCATGAACTTCACCGAATGTCAACGAACTAATTGGACGTAGCTTTAAAACTCCCTATTTCAAATATTTTTATTGCAGTTACATCTTTGAGGAAGCTTTAGAATAGCCTGCAAAAAAAAATTGTTGCAACTGCTGATGTGCCTAACCGAAATTGACTTTTTGCGCTCTGAGGGCGCTCTTTCAGCGTACCAATTTTTGAAAAATGGCGTGCGTAAGCACGGCATTTTTTTTTTTTTTTAATTTCTCCGAGAAGGATTCTAGAGGCGCGTGAAATTGTGCGAAAACATGTCTGGCACAGTTTGAAAATGACGGATTCGGTACCGCGCCGTAAGCCACATTGCCTGCCGTCGCGGACTTGTCGTCTGAGGCATTTTCGCGCTGCGATTTTGAACACACGACAACATTGCACTTGTACGGAAGGGGTATGCCACAAACGGCTTGGAATACCCAGCACGCTGGAAAAAGATCTTAAAAAACTTGCTCCCTTCGCCGAACAAACTGTTTTTCGAGGAATGTAGAATGTGTAAAGGTCATTCACGTTACCTGCCTTATCCAAGGCAACGCGGACGGGCACAGCACGTCGACCGCTCACGCCGCTTACTCACATCAATACATATCTGAATTTTTCTAGTAAACAAAATTGCTTATTTTTATCTTACGCCATTTGGAGTGTTTAATACAATATGCGCAACGTCTTGGTGTCGTTTCAGGCGCAAGTTGCCAGGGTTCTTTTTGTTGTATCGAAGAAACGCTCTTCAAAAGCTCTCCTGATTTGCGTATGCAAACGCAAGCAGTTAATTTAGCGCAAGCGTGTGCTAACATTGAGTACCTTATTCAAATACTCATGATTGTCTATAATCGTCGCCTTTAAACAAGTGATCGGATGAAGAAATATACACTTCCGGCGTCACAAATTCGAATACATGCTTTTAATGCATAGTAATATCTAGAACACAAGTAATATGTTATACAAATGTACATTCACCTTCAATGGGACATACTATTTTAATTGCTACGTTGCGCAGCTCAAGGTATTGTATAAAAAAGTTTTTGTCTATTTCTAGAATTGTGATAGCTTCTAATACAACATTATATATTGCTTGTTTTGATAGCCTACCCGTGCACAAACCACTTTCACCATTGTTATTCTTCTATTTAAACCATACGTTATCTACGCCACCATATCATAACAAAAACAATCATAAATGCATACCTAACACTTGGCTTGTCTGACTGTAAAAGCATAGGCTCAAATTTGTTTCAGAATATTATAATTTTGCTCTCACAAACATTTCCTCAAAACAGTTAATGACTGGATAACTGAAGTCTCCGAAAATTAGAGTAATGGTGTTAGGATGACGACCCATGACAAACTCTGGACATTCTTCAAACAAATTAGCCAAACCGTCTGAAATACATGGCGCATGGTATCATGCATAATCAATAAAGAATATTTTGGCTACACTCAAATCAAAATCCCCACAATTCTACCGTCGACATCTACAATGTCTGATACAATTATATTTTAGCAGATATTATTATAACGCCACCTTTAGAGTGACATCTCTCTTTTTAATATGTCTTATTCTAAACATATACAATTTCGTGTGATAAATCTCTGGAGATAGACATAGTATGTACCTAAGATAATAACCGGTTCCCGTGAGCCAAGAAGACTACCCTATTGAAATAGGCCCATATGAACTCGGCTTATTGGAAATATTGTATTTCAATGAAGTTGATGGAACCCAATAAAAACTTATTGTTATCCGATTAACCCAATACACACGACGGGAATTCATATCGGAACACAATATCCCGATATAGTATGCGGTTATTGGTATACAACAGGATATTGGAGCACAATATCCCGATGTAACTTGCGGTTATTGGTATACAACACGATATCGAAGTACAATATCCCGACAGAACTTACGGTTATTGGAATAGAATACGACACCGCGTGCATATTGGTGACCGACATGGACATACTGTGCGGCCACATGATATATAAATATCAGTCGTCGATCACGGGCCCAAAGGAGAATACAATAACGCGTGGATAAATCTCAGAACGAATTCCAAGTTACCAACATGAATTACGTCGGCATATACCGCGGACTAAGAGGATACGTAACACAGTATTGATCGCCCGTGATGCAACATGTGGATATCGGTACGCCCACATATACGACATCGCGTGAATGATATCGTAAAACAGTAGGAGTTACCATACGGCAATACGAGAGAGAACGATATCGGAGGTGGATACACACAGAACACAAACGTTCCGCGTTGCGAACACATTCACATTGATCAAAAGCGCAAGTGTACGTACGGCGCACAGTACACACAGCCTCGAGCGCTTGAAATGCAAGACAACCATAAAGCCATTCAGAATAACTAGCTGGGACACCCGCGACCTACCTTTCAATGAGAAAGCCCAATAACGACGTGCTCATTGGAGCGATCGTTTTCAAACAAATGTTTATTGCAGTTTTAATGCAACAAAAGTTAGGTTACCGATGTTGGAACCCAAATCGAACGCGATACGTGACAATGTTAGTTCGCACGATAAAATAATGAGGATTAATGGACTTGACAGGTCACGTGCTTCTTACCCGCACATTTATCGATATTGACCCACCTTTCTGGGTAATCCTACGTCGTACACAAAATCCACAACCACACACGAGCACATTTCACCCACCACAAATCGTCGCCTGTTTCGCAAGATTCACACACTGTAAAAAAACGACCGGAAAAATACGTGCATTTGCGCCATCAAACGATACGTTACAGACTCGTTTTATGAGAAAAATTTCCATCGTCAACCCGCGCGCGCGAAAGCTCGAGCGCTCGAGCTTCGGAGGCAGTTCGAACTCCGAAGGGAGGCGAGCCGAGCGAGCCGCGAGTAGCCCATCGAGCCAGACGAGCGGCTGAGCGAGCCGCCGAGAGGCCGAATCCGCCGATCCAGCCAAGCCTAGCCGAGCCGCCGAGGTTGCGCGATTGCGCCATTGCGCAGCGACCGCGACCGCGCCAACTCGGCGAGACGGCGGCGATGGCAGGACCGACAGATGACAGCTCGTCTCGTCAAGTTCGTCGCGCACTTTGCTTGTGGGTTCCAAGTGAAACCAACGCACTTTCAATCGCTTCGAAAGGTACGTATAGACGACTTTATTACTTGCAGCATTGAGTGATTTGGTATACACAGATGAAAGTGAACACTGAAGGACAGAAGGAAGACATGATGTTTTGAAATCGTAGCTTATTTGAACGCATGCGTCCCCCACTGAAAGCGTCTGGCTGTGCTCTGTTGCAGACGTCATTTCGACTACGTGTACTCTGATGTAACGTCAGTCAGTGTTTACACTCGGCTAGCTTCGCTATCTCGTTATCTCATGTGCGAAATAGACGTAGAAAGCAGCGCCTCGTCTCTTTCGGATATTCAACCTCCAGCCCCCTGGCTCCCAGCGTGCTTACCGGCGCAAACCGTTCGACGTGTTGGATTCGTGGGCTCGTTCGAAGAGGCGTTGTTTAACGCTCACGAGTCGCCGAAGTGTTACCGGAGCTTCTCTTTACGAAAGTCGCGATCGACGCTGGGCTCTGAGCTCGTACTTTTTTCTTCCCTGGTAGACTAAGAGTGCCGACCATGCATCTCTGGTGCCGACTGGCGCCGTACGAAGTTGAGAAAAGCTAGCGAGTCTGTCAGATTTTCGAGACGCCGCCAAACTGCGCTGCACCGGCTGCGCTCAACGAATAATGTAAAAAAAATAACAATAAAAAAAAACGCGTTTTCTAATTTTCAATTTTTTTTTGCCATGTTTTATTTTAGTCGCCGCAAAGTAAATCGCGGCCGTACGTCGGTTGACTCCCGATTACTGTCTCTACATCGTAGATTGTCTCACCACAATGGTGCCTCGTTGGTGTGATCTTATTTTGATATCGTTACATCTTGCTTTTTCATCTTGGCACACTTCTAGACGACCTTTTACACGTTGCAGTCCTTGTCGACATATCGCTGGTGTTAGAGACAAATCTGAAGTCGCTGTTTGCTCACTCCTTGGTGCACATATTTCATGTTCAACATCAGGTGTCTGAAGGAGGCGCCATGAAACCCTGGAGTTTGTTTAGAGGTACCTCAACATACTGTATTCAAGTGTCGTTTTGTGTGTTATAGTTTCCTACAAAACCAAATTGCACTTTGTTCGTAATATACCCTATAACTGTTCACTACAATTAAAGTTGCTATGAAACGTTGGCCACGAGGGGTGACTCGGCCAACGCAGCCTGAAAATTCCTCGCATAATTTTCTCCATGGGTCATTTTGGACATTGACAAATTTTCTTGTGAATAATGAGTGTTATGCACATGTGTTCTACTTTTCGTACGTGTACTTCAGTTAGATAAACCCCAGCAAAGGCAGCAAGACAGTCTCATGGGGTCACACCAAGGATAACTGCATTCCTGCTCGAGTCCCGAGTCTTGTCACCAAACTTCACTGAACATAATGGTACATTCCGTTTCCTTAACTTCTTCTACTGAAATGTGTTTTTTATTGTTGTTGGTGCTTTCTTCTATTGAAAAAAGGGTAGTACAACGTTTAAACACCCAATGCTTGTTCTTTTTCTTTTTTGTAAAATGTGTAGTACATCGTTTAAACATCCAAGCGTTCATAAATGGTCTCTGTACCAGACAACAGGGTGTCTTATACTCTGTTTCATACTTAGCGTGCAACGCTGTCAAAGGTACTAAAGTGGTGCGCATGAAAAAATAGAAAAAGTGTTAGTCCGCGCGTTTTGTGGGTGAGTGGTAGAAGGCGCTGCTTTGGCGATATTGACGTCTCGGTGGCCGTGGTTCGAACCCATTTTACGCGAAAAGATTTTTTTTTTGTTTTTTAGACATGCTTTTTGTGCAAGATTGTGCGCATTGACGAAGTGCATATTTCAGTTCCTCCTCCTTGATTTTTATTTATAAGTCGCCGAGAGGTCAGATTTCCACCATCTGGTCTGCCGCTTTGCAAGTGTTATTTGCCTCCAGCACCGAGTTATATTTTTCTTTCGTGCAGCGTGGAATGAGGAATCGCCCTGATAGCGGCCTTGTCCCAAAATTTATAATAAGACGTTAATGGACAATAGTTCTGGCCTGTACAGTTTATTTTGAAATAGCTGTCAAGGGTAGGAATCTCCCTCTCGGAGCACCTGCGATGCACCTTCAGGCGAATGGCGCTCTGTGTGAACTCGTCATGCTTGACGGTCCCCGTGCTGGAAACTTTCACGCTGCGAGGTCTTTGCTTCGGGGACGCCATCTTGCCAGATAGGCACTGCGCCTTGCACTTTGCGACAGTACAGGGCACACTCCAGTGTCGTTACTGGCCGTCTCCAAGTCTTCCCGACCGAATTCTCCGGGGAATGTGTTCTTATACTCCCGTACACATTGGCGATCATCTGCTTGCACTCTTTCAAGATTTTCGCACAGCGAATCTTCGAAAACATCCGAGCAGGAGAGGTACTTGAGATTGTTGCGTAAGACGCCATCTTCTCAAAACCAGCCAGTGCCACACAACCCGAAAACCCACAGCGGCTGCCACACGGATGAACACGAAAACAATTTAAGGTGGTTTACATTATCTTTTCCTTTTTCTTGAAAAACATTTGTGCTCCGTCGAAACCATAACGCCACTGTCAGTTACTAGCCCCGAGGAGGTACATTTTCCGACTTCTTAAATTTTTTTTGCAGGGACGCACTATCTTATGGGGCGAACGTAGGCACGGTCAGCAATGCGAACCGGTGCGCTAGCTTGGACTGCGTTGCACTGTATGTATGAAACAGAGTATAGGATCGCTTCAGACGGGGCAACCTTTCCAGCAATTTTGGGGCTGCTGGCGGGTTGTTCCCTAGTTTTCCCTAGATCAACACGAATTGCTGAGATTGGGTCCGGCTCGAAGCGGACGAGCAACTTTGACTACTCGGAGATGTTTGAAGCGGCAGCAGCCAATCAGGAATGCAATATTTTCACGTGGCACCCCTGTGGTCGTGATGATGAGAACTGAGGACTTAGTTCAGGTTTGAAATGGATATTTTTTGAAAATAACCTGTTTCAAAAAGATGAGTTAGTATTCTCAGCGCAATTTAAAGATATAAAAACATGTTTTTAGGATATAACTGTGCGTCTAAATACGGTAAGAAAAATAAAATTTCATGATGATGATGGCAAGTCGTAGCAATTCGGTTGCTGCATGTGAACACGGGCGGCCCGTGTTGCTGGTGTTGCGACATAAAGTTGCTGGGCGAAATTGTTCCGTCTGAAGCGGGCTTTAGGGAACTGAATTCAAGGGCCGTGGAGCTCTGGGTGCAAACCCACCTGGAAACATTTTTTTTTTCTGTTTTGCCTTTTTTAGTATTTAAATATATATATATATATATATATATATATATATATATATATATATATATATATATATATATATACATATAAACGAATATGTGCAGATGAATGAACCGTACTTAATCCAAATGAATTAAAGAATCCAAGTTTTCAGGAACCCGCCGAAAGCCAAAAATTGGCGGAGCCAATTTTTGGCTTTCGGCGGGTTCCTGAAAGCACAGTGCCTCGGCCAACCTCATTTGGTTGGCCGAGGCACTGTGCTTGCATCAAGGCAAACTAGCCTGTCTTGCTGGGTTCATATTTTGTTTCATCACCTGTTTAGGATTCTGTTGTCGCTCATCAAAAAAAGGAAAAAAAAAACTGACTAATTCTGACTTATTCTGGTCTGCAGGTATCCTTGGCAGTAAACTCTGCTAAATGGGGCAAAATATAGATACTTTTTCAGCAAATATGCATCGTTTTAGCAAAATGAGCTACACTATTTGACTAACGTGAAACAGAACGAGCCTCTTCACTTGGGTCTTCTTTCATCTCTCGCAGACACTATTTCCTGCTATTTGTGGTTTGTATCAGACTTTTGTATTCTGTCCGGCCAAAGCATCTGTGTTACACTAAGACTGGGTTATTTAGGATATCTACAGGTATTCTTCGCAGCAAATGGCTTCCAATCAGGAACGCGAGTTTGTTCTCGGCCACCGAGAGCAAGTATTTTCAAGGTGAGCTATTGCCCGCCTATATGAGTTTTGTATTTCATTCCTCTTGAATGCCATAACCTATGTGTAGTGGTCTTGCATTAGTATTTTGTTGTCTCTCTTCTGCAAAAACACCCAAGTTTGACCAAGACCGGGTTCTTTCTCATACATGCAGGTCTTGGTGGCAAGCACCAGCCAATCAAGGCCAGAAGTTTGCTCTTTGCCGCGCATGGCAAGTGTTTTCAAGGTGAGTGATTGACGCCTATCTGAGTTGTGCGTTTCATTCCTCACAGACACTCTATGTCCTGCCTTTATAGTGGTCTTGTGTCAGGCTTTTGTGTCTCTGTCCAGTCAAAGCATCTGTGTTAGACTAAGACTCGGTTCTTTAGGATATCTGCAGGTATTCTTTGCAGCAAATGGCTGCCAATCAGGAGCACGTGTTTGTTCTCGGCCACTAAGAGCAAGTATTTTCAAGATGAGCTATTGCCCACCTATATCAGTTTTGTGTTTCATTCCTTTTAGATGCCATTTCCCATGTGTAGTGGTCTTGCACTAGTATTTTGTTGTCTCTCTTCTGCAAAAGCACCCAAGTTTAATTAAGACCGGGTTCTTGCTTATACATGCAGGTCTTGGTGACAAGAACCAGCCCATCAAGGCCAGAAGTTTGTTTCTTGCCGCGCATGGCAAGTGTTTTCAAGGTGAGTGATTGATGCCTATCTGAGTTGTTTGTTTCACTCCTCACAGACACTCTGTTTCCTGTCTGTATAGTAATCTTGTTCAGGCTCTTGTGTCTCTGTCCGGCCAAAGCATTTGTGTTAGACTAATCTTTAGGATATGTGCAGCAATTCTTGGCAGCAAGTGGCTGCCAATCAGGAACACGAGTTTGTTCTCGGCCAACAAAAGCAAGTATTTTCAAGGCGAGCTATTGCCCGCCTATATGAGTTTCAGCATTCATCAAGGAGCGCAAAATCAAAGCCCGGGGTTTGGCCATTGCAAAAATGTTGACTCGGAAGCGCATAGGGAGGAAGCTTTATAAAAGTATCCACCTGCTTCTACAAGACAAACCAAAACTAAAAATGTGGGTTCCATTTGAAAAAAAAACAAAGAAACATTGTCAGCCCGAATTAACTGGGGGGCGGCACGGAGCAAACAAGCCACAGTACGAGTATGCTTGGTTCAGGCGTTTGTAGGGGTGATAGATGACTCGGTGTTTTCTAAAAAAAAAAAATATTTTTTATTCTAAAAGTGTTGTGTTCGAATATTCAGGGATGGGCATTGAGTCGGGATGTTAAGGTAAAAATTTCATCCACATGCCGGGATTCAAATGCCTTGTCCCCCTAGCGAGGGGGACAAGGCCTTCAAAAGTTTGGTTCGCAAAAGGGGTGCGTCAGTATTGACGTCTCATTTTACATCATGCGCATCAATTTAAAACGCACTATAAATGACATGCCTGAGATTCGTTTGGGTGTACTTCCTCTCAGCAAGTATATGGTCCTGTCTCAAAAACTTCTAATCTGATGTTGACCGCTCCTCAGGTCTCCACCAACGATTCATCAGGATGAGACCCAACCGGGACACTAGGGAGGAACGGCTTAAGCAAGGGAGGCTACATATGCGACAGCTTCTTGCGGACAAGAAACGAAAATAGATAGATGGTGGGTGTTTCCCTTGCTATGTCTTTTGGCGTGCACATTATGTTTGTTATGTTTCAAGATTCCTGCGGAGTTCGGTTTCAACTATTGTAAAATACCGAGCATGCGCGCAGGTCGCAGAAGCGCCTACCCTCTGATTCGAAACGATCCGCAAATAAGCAAAGGGCATACCAGACACCCATCCACCTGTTTTGAGCCGTGCTCAAAATATTGAAAGAGCACATCAAGCGCCGGGTGCTGTGGCGTCTTTGCCACAATAGCGCCAGTCGCAGAGCTGACAGATCCGTGACCGGCGCAAGCCATGGCACGGCCGTTGGGAACCAGGGAATCGAGATTAAATAAGTAGCGCAGAAATGGGAGGCGAGTGGTGAAGGTGAGCAGAGTTAACAAAAACAAGGACGAAGGGAGTTCCGTCGCATGAGGCATCTGTGTCCCGTGCAGGTAATTTTGAGTGTGCTGTAGGTGGCTACCCAACAAAATTGTTACTTCGACGTAACTAATCGCAAATCTCTCTTGCAGTTTCCATGGCCCATAAGCCAGCCGGCGCCAGTTCGTTCTCGTTTAAAGGTGAGGATTCTAGATTTTCTAGATTGCTCTGAAGCAGCAATACTGAAGCCAGACAAGCGATATGGCATATTTAATTGGCAGAACGACTGGGGACGCTTTCACTGAAGCTTTCTTCGCTGCAATACACGTGTGTATAGCAGCAAAACAAGCTTTACTTAAACCGTCCCTACTCGTTCTGAGCTCCGTCAATTAAATATGCCGTACCGCTTGTCTGTCTGGCTTCAGTGTTGCTGTAGGCGACAAAACGTGTGCCCCGTTTTGTCACAAGAGGCATATTATGTCACGCAGATGTAATTTTGAATTTATCCGGCATAGTGTGCTGTAGGTGGCTGGTCAAAGAAATTGATACTTGGACGCAACTAACCGCAAATCTCTCTTCTAGTTTCCACGGCCTACAAGCAAGCAAGCACCAGTTCGTTTTTCCTCAAAGGAGAGGATTCCAGATACTCTAGTTTGGTGCGAAGCAGGAATAGTGAAGCCAGACGAGCGAATACGTATATTTAATTGACCGAGCTCAGAATGACCTGTGGCAGTGGCATTGAAGCTTATTTTTCCACAATCGAACGCAGACATAATTTTTAATCTATCCGGCTTGGTAAAGGATTGCTACTTGTCGCTAACCAATCACAAATTTTTATTTTGCAGTTTCTATATGGCTACAGCTAGCAGGTGCTGTTTTCATTAAGGTGAGGATTTCACATTTTGTTTTCAAACATCAAGTTTTTGAATGAGAGTCCTAAACAATGAACTTTCCTTTGCAGTAAATGCCAGATCCTCCAGTTCAGGAATATGTTAAATATATTTGGTATGGATAAGCCCAGTGATTTGCTTCTTTATTCATAATTTGACAACAGCAACATTTTTTATTTTATCACTCAGAAATGCACACAATGAGAGACTGCATTGCAAAGAAATGTCGTGCTGAACGCGATATTACAACTCGTATATAGTTTTAATGCTAGCCGATATAATATATTGCATTACATTATCCATAATACGCTAAGTACACTGGAATCATAAACCCTTATTGGATCCCCATACGACACATGGGGATCCAATAAGAGTTTATACGATATTGGATTCCAATGTTTTCAGCGTATTATGGATATTGGAATCCCATAACAAACCCTTATTGTAATCCAATACAATAAATGTAATGTTTTCGAATACACTGTCCATATCGTATTGTAATACAATAAAAATATATTGTTTACCAATATCCATAATACGCTGTTCATATTGGGGTTTTCCAATAGGGCATGCCAACCGCACAATAAATACAGCAGCTCGCGCATGTTTTCAACTTTCATTTTATTGTTTAAGTATTCTGAGAAAATTACTGCAGCTTCATTAATCGTGTGTCACTAAATCCTGAAAAAAGTAGCAACCAGTTTTTGTCTGCACACAGCACAAAAAATTGGAGATGTTTGACTGTATCATATGCCACAAAAACATCCTTTAAATGACAACATAGACTTCGTTGGGAGAAGTCTGTAAATTCTCCGTATAGCCAAGATTGAATGACCAGAGAACTCCCACCCTAGCCCACACTGCATTTACACCGTTTTGCCAAGGTTGACTGTCCACTGAACTGCCGGTGTGGCCCAGGATGCATTTAGACCGTTTTTCCAAGCTTGGCTGACCACTGAACTGCCAGTCTGGCCCAGGCTTGTTTTACACCGTTTAGCCAAGCTTGGCTGTACAAGGAAACCCCACTGAACTGCCGGGCTGGCTAGCCAGGCTGGAGCTAGATTGCCCCTTGGAGCAAAACGGTGCTTGGGCCAGGGAAACTTTCCCCGGCTGCCCAAGCAGGCTCAAGCTTGAACCGGTGAATTGTGCTGCTTGGGATATGTGACCAGAATTACGGGAGGGTGTAAAATATTGTGGCATTTTTTTTCTAGACACTGCAAACTTTTTAATTACAACCATGCAAGGAACACGATAATTATTCGTGCCAACTTTTCTGGCATGTTAAATGGGCATTAAAGTTGTTTCTGAGATTGCGTATTCACATCTCAATCCTCTGCATCAAGACAATAAAAAAACACGATTTGAATATAGCATTCGATCTGCCTATTAAAAACGATAAAACGTTTGATCACACCCGTTTGCAATTCGACACAGAAACAAGAGGGTGTCGTTCGACGTAATACTGGCAATTGAAAGCGGTAACTTCGTGCGCACGAAGCGCACATATACGAAAATCAAACCGCAGTTGATCGGCCCTCTTTCCGCGCGGAAAGTCACCATTTGCGTTTGGTTCTGGCACGTTCGACGGTAACCTCTGGGTTTTGCCACACATCAGAGAAGAATGGCCTTGTTGCAATTTTTGATCCCAATTATACTACAAAAATTAAAGGCATATCAATATAATCAGCTTTCTGTAATATGCTTAGAAGCGGTTGATGGAATTATGCTCATAAATTCACAATCTCACAAACAATTTAGTGCCCCTTTGAGCATCCAGTGGTTCTTCAGGTTGCAACGAATGCACTTCACATCTCTGTATTCCGCTTGAAACATAACTATTAACACGCGGCTAAGTGGCATGCGTATTCCGAATTCTCCTCATAAAATGAACGGCCGTGTTGCTATATTTATACAATTTTCATTAGAGAAATCGTACACGTACCAAACTAATATTGTTTGTTTGAGGAACTTTAAAAAAAAAAAAGGTTTTTAGTTTTGACCTTTTTTTCAACAATTTCAAAAATCATTTTAATGCCCTTTTGAGCACCGTTATTTCTTCACGGTGCAACATAAGCTCTTCATTTTGCCGGAATACGCTTGTAACGAAACTTTATTTCCGGAGTGTTGTGTCGTAAAACTATATCGATTGCTCCTTTTGAACAACGGCCGTTTTACATACAAATAAAAATAAAGTAGTTATTTCAAGACCTTCTCTTTTCGCGTTATACTCGAGGTAGCTTAAAGCAAGTTCCATTGCTTGTTCAGTCATATTCAGCAACAGAGCCCCTGGTCATGAGCCCCAAATATATAAAATTGCATTCGATATAAATATGAAAAAACAAGATTGACTTCAACTCAAAATTCAAGCTTAGATTGTTTGTGTCATACAGCTTCAAAGCAACTTTGTCATGTGCAAAAATTCTTCATAATACATACGTTAAGGAAAACAAAAGGGCTATCTATAGTTTACATCCACAAACCAATGTAACATAACTGTTTTTATGGCATCTAAAAATTAACCACAGGCTCATGAGATGCAAACACGTCAAAATACGTTCGACGCAAATAATAAAAATATTAAGTATTTTAACTAATAAAAATGCACATTAATCTGATCGTTTCGGGACATGTAGCAAGAAAGCACTTGATCGTGAGCCTCGAGAGCCTAAAAACACAGTCAAGGAAAATAGAAAAAAAAACAGTTATTTCCAACTTAACAATGCACCTTTTGTGATTATTTCGTGACATTAATGAAAAGAGGTTTTGGTGGTGAGCCTGAAAAGTCTCTAAATTAGTTAAAAATCTTTAACAGGAGCTATCATAGAGTCAACAAACACCAAGAGTTTGATCATATTTTCTGGCAATCAGCTAGATATTCTTTATATCCGAACCTTAAACTCTTCAAAATACATTCGACACAAATTTCAATAGATACTGAGCATTTCGAACATCAAGAGTGAAAGTTTTTAAAAATGTTTTATGCAATGAAACAACATAGCTTTTAGTCGTGACCCTCTAAATCCTCAAAATGCATCGAAACATATTTGTACGTAAGGCAAATATTTGAAATAGAAACAGAAACTTTTCTTAAGGCTACCTAATATTCGGCGCAAGGCTTTTGGTTGTGAGTCTCTTTACGAACTTTTAGCGCGAATACCTTGACAAAAAGCTGTATTTCATTCTGTCCTCCAAAGACGTATTCTTTTAGGGAAGAATTGAACGCATTTTGAATAATTTAAACTGCCTTCAGGGAAATAGGGCCAAAAAGATCAAAGCTAGTGATTGCCGCTTGTGCCACAGGAGAGATTTAGAATGTTTAGGAAACGAATCACAGCCGCCAAATTTGACTAGTGGGAAGTATTCTTCACAAAAAAACGCACAAGGAACATACCCTTTTCCCGTGACTTTAACTGAAAAGGACCATGACATTGGATTGCGTGTCGATATTCTTTACCTACGCTGCCCTCCCTTGGGTTACAATACCATTTCTGGATAGCTAACTCTTAGAAAGCTATTCGGCTTCTGCCACAGCAGTCAAAGTCAGTACGCTTTAAATTTCCTCGCGACGTTGATTCCATGTACTATTCTTTCCCGCATGAAGCGTTGCTTGAAACGGCCAGCTGAAGCATCGAGGCCAATCCGAATGTAGCATTTCAAAGCCTAATTGTTATACCGCTAGAGCCTTTTCTAGAACTCTTGAGGGTTTATCTTACATCCACAGCTGTCACGTTTAGCAACCTTCCCATATACGAACCCAAGGAATATACGTCGGGTCATGTGTTAGACTAGTACTATGTTATATTTTTCCTATCCCAGTGTGACAACGGCATAACCGGAAACTTTCTTTCCTACCAGGTGTCACATGTCATTATCTGTGTTGGCGTCTACTGTGTTCTTCTTCACGAAAGGCCTGACCAAATTCACTCAGGAACACTCAACAACACTGAAACAAATGTCATAAGAGAAGCTTAAAGATTAGAATTCACACATGAACTACCAACTGACAACAGGCTTCAGATCCTGGACCTTCAGATTCTTTTTCGATAAAACCATACATGTTGGACATACTTACCATTGTCTACGAAGCGACTAATTTTTTTTTATTGGACCCATTCTAAAATTATCAATCGGGGGAATTATCCAAGTCTACCAAGCAGACTTGCAAAATCCTCTGGATCTAAAGCTTAGTGTTTTGAGACAAATGTTCAACGTCTGCAAGATTTTGGTTATCCTTTTTCCGTAGTGTTTGAAGTATCTTAAGGCTTGGCACCGTCCAATGCATAAACAAAGTGGTAAACAATTTTTAGCAGTTGTTTCATACATAGACACTATATCTAGCAACTTGCAGCTGATAGCTAGGAAATATGAAAAATTGTTGGTCGTCTCAGCGCCGGACGAACTCAAGAAGTTGAGTACAAAAATCAATGGACCTTCAAAATGTCCTAGACTATGCACTCTCCAATATACACACAAGCGTTCTTGTGGGAAAGTGTAGGTAGGTCAAACTACCCCTTTGTTCATTTGCGAACACGAGAATATGCCATATCTCTTCATTCTTCACAATCAGGGCACCTTGCTATCCACAATAGAGGCTGAGCCTAAATCCAGGTGTTCACTCAAACTCGAATCCTGAAGCCCTTTCACAGCAAGAGGACAAGATAAATGTATGAAAAATCTCTCATGGATCAAGGGGACATGTGCATAAGCGCTGCTTCTATAGCAGCCTCACGAAGAGCAGCACTTACTACGTTTTTTTCACTCTAGTGGTGTGATGTGATATATTAAATTACATGTTTTTCTTTTTTCTATTTTTCCTATTATTTACTTGCATAGAAATGCTACTATATTTTTGTGGTGCACATTTGAAGAAAGACGAATGTATATTGATAGGCAGTACAAAATAAAAATTGAGGGAACTGCTCTAGAATCTGCACCTATTCACGATGGAAATTCTTACGGTTTTCGATGTGATAAAGCAACTAGACAAAGCTTCGGTATTAGATATTTAGAGAAAGTAACTCAGCTTTTTCTCGGATCAGGGATACCATGACACTTGCTAGAAACCTAATAAACTTATGATAATTGTATAAAAACAATAGCTGTAGAAATCTGAAGTTTTGTGTGGATTCCGTTATGCTACAGACTGTCTTCCCCGGAGCCGTATATATATCGGCAGATAGTTCACTATTATTTATTTGTTTAACCAGCTCGCACTTTTCCGCCTCCTGCTTGGAAAGAGACTTTGTCCCAAAAAGCACGATTAGAAAAATGTTGGCCCTTAAAAATATTGCGCCATTGATACTTCGTTTAAAATTAATTTGGCAAATGCGAAGTATAGATTTCCGCTGCAAGAATCTCGTCTTCAAAGAGAAGTACGTGAAACTTTATTGTTTTTTAGACTTCGCCATGCAAGGTACTGTAATATATACGCTGCTCAGTAGCTCTAAATGACATATGGGAATTGAATGACGTGCAATTCTCTAACTTATTTTTAAAGAGCTGCACGTACTGCGACAATTAGCCGGGCCGTCATACTTGCCACGCACTTTGGGCACGGAAGTTTTTTGTCAGCATACGGCGTGGATTGGGGTTCATTCTCGCTGCGCCTACTTGATTTCAGCTCTCTCTCTCACTGGACCGAGAAAAAGTTGATCATCTTTTTTCACCTGATATGCAAGATGCATCAGGTTTGTGGATGTGTTCCTTCCTTGCGGTGCTCTTTCGTCCAAATCTTTTTACCACACCCTTTTCGTAGAACCTTCTCCACACGTCAAGTCCTGTTAAAACACATAAAAACAAACATAAACATTGTTTCTTGAGGGAGTCCCACATACATCCCCTTACTAAGCTCTCCCAAAGACTCAGAAAAGTGATAGTTAAAATATCACGACCTTCTTTCATAAGATGTAGAAATATTTTGCTGTTTAACTTGTTCATAACAGGCTTTTACGACCTTTGGAGAAGTGTCGACGGTTGCTTCATTAAGCATTTTTTTTATTTTATTAACATTCAATTTATTGTTCGCGGAGTTTTGTTGATATACTTGTGGTCACATGCAATTTTATGGCGTGAGTGATATAGCGCTATAATAAAAAAACTGAAATCATATTTTAGAAGTTGTACTCTATATGGCGACTTTAGTAAACCTTGTCGCCATCTGCAGAGTAAATAATTTAGAAAAAATGTGGCATTCAATATCGACAATGGTGAGTTAAGCTCCAATAAACATAGGAAGTTTTTTTTTAAATTTCTGTTGTGCACAAATAGAGTAGTAATTTTTTGTATATTTTTGAACCAAACGGCCAGTGTCAAGGTAGAAAAAAACTGGGAACTTAAAGGTTTCAAGGTGAATGTCTCTGTGGAACAAAAATAATAGCTTGCATCAAATGGCTCGTCCGCATGGCAGGGTGAATATTTATCAGAAGACTGAGTGCATCAAGCGCCTACTGGAAAGTTCAAGTCAAGACTACTATAAATAATTAACGAAGAAATGAGTATGGAAGGGCTTGAACTAAGCTCCTCCAAATTGGAGTCGCTTTCTCTGCCAAATCTGCCATGCAAGTGGCAATATTGTTGCGGCCAGTATTCGGACTTTTCACGTGAATTCCAGGATCTCTTTTTATACCCCGCACTCAAGCCAATTAAGGTCTCATTAGAACATAATTAATTTCAGGAGTAACATTCATATTAACCTCATTTAAAAGTGAATCCACCGAAAGCACACCCGGAAAATGCATTACCTCCCTGCCTCCTCCTCCCCCCCCCCCTTAACTTGCTCGTTATTTGTGAGATTATTTTATAATATTTGATAATTGCATATTTTGTAAGACTGTGAAATTATTCACAATTTCGAATAGCAAATCAATCGTTACCTTTATTACCCGTTGTCCCAATTGAGAAAATAAGACTTTTAATCGTGGAATATTTCTTATTTAGTTATAAACTAGTCCGGAGTGATTTCAGGCCTGGAGTTGCGATTTGCGGGCACCCACCGCGCGAATGACATTGTGCTAGATATCAAGATATTACTACATTCTTCTTTTAGGCAAGTTCAAAATCAGATATTTAGGTATGACTCAATACTTATGGTTTCTTGTCATCAAGATGTTACTGCGCTCTACTCTTAGGCAAGGTGAAAATCGGAGATATATACTTATAATTAATTTATGTTGGTATACGACTCCACACAGTGTTTACTGCGCACTCTCACAGATAATTTCTGTTGTACACTTTCGAAGGCGTGACGCGAGAATGCTTGTCTTTAAATTGTTAACCTAAGTCTATGGTACCTCCTCTCAACGTAGGCAATGTAGGAGATGAAAGTAAAAAAAGGAAAGGTGGATTAGACTATGAATGTTTGTTCGACCTCTCTGACACCGTCGTGTGTAATTGTCTCGTGTGGGCAGCCATATTAAAGAGGCCAACTCAAACGTTTTGTTTTGTATCCATATGTTCACTGAGATCATTTTTATTGATTTTATGTAGCCTTGGTTCCGCATTGAATCAAGTCTAAATTTATCCCAATCATCATCAGGGGAACTAGGCACCGTCATCAGTATTCCCTGGTACAAATATTCGCTCGAACTATCATTTTTAAATATTCCTTTTTCCCACGCACTATTACAGATTAGAACGCCCTCCCTCGTGACATTTTTCTTTGCCCCCAACTTCCATGGTGTTCTTGAGAGTAGCGCCTTTTGATTGTTTTCCTTTCCTGGTGTTCGTACATGCATATTTTTCTATTGTATATTAGGCGTTGATTATGGAATGTTTATTATGTTGATGGCGTTCATATGTATATATGTCGTTTTATAAGCAATATATATGGTTGGCATGTGTTTCTTGTTTCTTATATGTATATTTTTGTTGTTTGTATGTACCCCACACCTGCAGGGGCCTGTTCAGGACCTGCAGTATATCTAATTACAAAAAACAATTTTCAGGCCTTTTTAGGTTGAAACGAATCTATGCAATCGCCAACATTATTTTTACACTCTATGATGCTGGTAAACAAATTAAAAAATTGGAACGAAGAATATATGCAAACTCAAAACAGTGCTGTACTAGCAAACGAAGTGTAATCCCATACGAAAATGGTCTATGAACGTTTGTAAAAAATCCTATGGTAAGCTATACCCTTACATGGTCCTCTATGATCATCGAATAAAAAATCATAAAACGCGCTCTGCATTTTTGTCTATGGTTCACAGCCATTTGGGTGTCTAACGGGTTGATGGGCTAAGGGGTTTGGGCTGATGGAGCTGATGGGTTGAAGGTTTTTTCTTATGGGTATCTCTGTTTCACGTTAATTCTTATGCAGTGCAGCGGATGCTTCGAGCTATTCCCACCAAACAAGCACGGCGAGCGCATCACGTAACCGGCTGCACCCCGCGCAGCTGTGCCCTACCGGAAAGTCTGGTGACATGCTTTCAGCACTGGATTACCTGGGTGGCTTGTAGCATCAGCTGGAGTACATCGGAAGGTGAAACAGAGTAGGTATGTCGCCATATTAAACTATTTCTATTATTTTCTGGTGTTGCCTGATACAGTTTAATATACGGTTAGACCCACTCCGGTGAAGGTCTAAAAATTGGTCAGATACGGTTCAGGTTCCGCTTGGGCCAATTACGGTTGGGTTTCAGGACTGGTTATTTCCAGTTCAATTTACGGTTTCTAGAATTCCTGTTTGCTTATGGGCTCATGTGACTAAGTAAAATTCCGGATTCATTCCGGTTTTTTTTTTAGCCGGTTTTTTGGTAGGGTAGCCCAATCCAGAATAATGTATGACTTCAAACTATAGAATTTTAGCCATTCAGATTTTTGTAGCCGGCTATATATTAGTATGTGCCTAGGGAGCTGCAGATTCGAGACTCTTCTTTTCCTTTAATAAGTTATAAAGATGTATATACTTAAAGCTATAGATTCGCGACTATTCAATATGCTTTACCCGGATATAGAGTGGTATTCCTAAATATATAGATTCGCAACCATGAAATTTTCTTTAGCCGACTAATTGGAGTTTTATGTCACCAAAGCCTCCAACCTTTCAATGGGCTTTAGCCAGCTAAAGTATACTTAGTAAATAAGTAAACTGCTCCTCTACCCTCTACTAAATGAGGCATGATGAAAGTTGGTGACAACCTTGGCAGACGGCATTTTGAGCAAAACCCAATTAGCAGCCGTATTTAAAGCCCCCTCCGTTCACAGTCTACAGTGTAAACTTCCTTGCTTATTTAATTTTATATTTTTACAAACAACAAATCGGTCACAATTAAATGATGCCATGTGTGCCTTCCAAAACAGGTAACCTCTTTCTGGCAGACACAACTGGATGCTGAGTAAGATTAAGGTGTATTGCTTTTAATCTGGTATCGGCATCGTTTGTGTTCTATCTTAGAGCAAGAATTCTAGCAGACTCCCTAGCCCTCATCACTCCCATTGTAGGATTAGTGGTGACTCCCTTCATTAAAAAAGCGGAAAAAGGAAGTCGCTCATTATACATCTGCACGAAGTAGAGGTAAGTAATAAAAAATGAGGTAATGGAAGTAAGCGAAGCGAGGAACTCGCACGCTGTTATCGTACCAAAAAAAGCAAGTGAGCTATGGCAACTTTCGCAACCTGACACTGTGATTTAATGAGATAATATAAAGTTTCACCAGTAAGAAACCGTAAGACATGTTTTCAAATAGCGCTATTTAGCGAAATACACTTCGGAAAAATCTTGGATGCTTTTTTATGCTAGAAATATTAGAAACTCGATGGTCTATTGCTGTGTGCGGAGGCACACAATGCCATTTAGTTTCACATCACTACGTAATTTATCACTCAAGTGTAGTGCACATATGAATTATTTGGCAGCAGCTCACAAAACACTGTATTTTATTCATCCTTCGAGGATGGATAATATACAGTGTTTTCTATCGACCGGAGCAGGCGCGCAAAAGCGGACAAAGCTTAACAGGCGAACATGGCATTGACCGTGGATCACTTCCTATAAAAATAAGCTATCACTCGAGACGTCAATAAATTTGTGACCTTAAGGTTAAGAATACATTTGTAATAAAAATCACACCTATTAAAATGCTTGAATTACAAAATTTGAACAAATGTTTCGGTACAGATCTAATTCGTGCTGCATCAGAGGCCGTGATCGAGTTGCATATCAAACTACCAAACTTAATGGTAGCACGTGCTAGACACGAAAATAAGCGGGCAATGCATGATAGTTTCTTAAAGTCACGAGACAAGAAGATAACAAATCCAGCATTCGCATAGTAGAGGAGGCAATCTGTGCGACATGATGAGAAAAAGAAAGTGTGGCATCAAGGATCCGAATGTCACAAACCACAGTGACTTCTGCGATAGTGGCAGAATGAAGTACGTAATTGTAAGATGATATATCAAGCTCCCATGACACTGACAGTACTTTTGGTTTTGCTTGGATCAAGATGAAAAAAAAAACTTTTCGGTAGGCCATTCAGAAATATGTAGTATGTCGGCGTTTAAAAGACTCCAGTCTTATGATGACAATACATTCATAAAGATCTTGATGCTGCCACCAAACAAAAATAAGTGTGACTTTCGTGCGCACAATTCGAAGTCATTTACGAAGACGTTAGTGAGGAGAGTCAGGCGAACGCAGCTCCCGGCGTTCGGAGAAATACCGTAGAGGCCAGCACCGTCGTGCATATGATTATGGGAACAACACCCCTACAAACGCCGTGGCGTCGGTGGCGCTGTGGCGTTTTGTTGTCGCGTGGGGAGCAACGGTCATTGTCTCGTCAGTTTTGAATGCGCCGGACTCGAAAGAGCTCTGCTGGTTGTACGGTGACGGCAAAGACGGGTCGGCAGGGAGCAACGGTCATTGTTTCGTCGGTTTTGGATGCGCTGGACTCGTCGGTTTGTGCTTTTTGTACGGTGACGGCGGTGACAGCAAAGCCCGACGGCTCGGCAGGGAGCAACGGTCACTGACTCGTCAGTTTCGGATGCGCCGAACTCGCCGGAGTTCTACTGGTTTTACGGTGACGGCAGAGACGGGTCGGCAGTGTCGGTCGGCTAGTTTTGGTTTGTGTGAAGAAAGTCGCGGTGTCGCGTCTGGTCACAGACGAAGTGTGAATCTTGCCTGGAAAGTACTGCTCTGCGAGATGGTGCGGCAATTCTAATAAGACGCCAAATGTTTCTCTGATGCTGTTCGCAACAGATCACAGGTATGGTTTCAGTTCGGACGTTTTTCACTTTGCTACTGCGAAGTCTGGTGAACGTAAATTCTTAGTATACGTTATTAATATTAATTTAAGGCACGAGAGGTGGGCATCGTACACCAATCTGCTAAAAGATCACAAGAGAATAAAACAGCGCTATCTCTGTTTAGCTCACTTTTCGGCGGACGCATTTATAAACAAGAAGTGCTTAAAAAACAACACCGTGCCTTAACTTTACCGTTTATACTTTTGGCATTTGGCTGAGCAGGACTAGAGCTTAGGATAAGACTGATTTCAGCTTTTCTTCCTTGGCGTTTTTTTTTTTTTCCTTTGATAAGACATGTTTGAGTAGAATGGTCCTTTTTTTCAACGGCAGCAAAAAAAAAAGAAAGCTCATTTTTGGTTAGCAAAAAGTGTCGTCCTTGTATGTAACTTTTAATCAAGTTGGCAGTTTTAACATTTGCAAACAAATACACCGCCTTATTAACCCCTTCATGTTTTTTTTAAAGATTTATTTGAAAGGGTGGAATATTGTGCTATATAAATCAGTGTAATAATTTCTGTGTTTCCATGTTTACGAAAAAATAAAAAATGAAATACACGTGAAAAAAACCTGCTTGTTTTTTTATGCACAAAAAAGAATTTCATATATATATATATATATATATATAGATGGGGAAAAAAAAAAGTGGAGAAAGGGAAGCGGTCGAGCGCAAAGGCGCCGCAAACCACCAGGACCACTCGTTCGCGACAAAACACTGGCCACCAGGTGGCGCGACTAAACGCCCCATTCAAAGGAGCCAGCTGTATAAGTCTATCCGCCCATACTCTGCATTCCTCCGACTACTCGCGCCCCTAGCGGCAGGCGTGGTGCATATATTAAGTTGGCCCCTACAAAACTCTTTCCTTCCGTCCACCTTCTACCGTGGCGCACCCTCTCTTCTTCTCTCTCCTCTTTTCTTCCTCCTCGCTCCCTTGCTCCTCGAGCGCGTTTCAATGGCCAAGGCTACAGCTGCGTGAGCCTGGGAGAGTCCCCAAGTTCCATCCTTGAGGGACCCCAGATGTTACTATAAAAGTATCTGAATTGCTGTCTGAAATCCTAGCAGCGCTTTGACTTTCAGTCAAATACGTGTTGAACCAACTCGAAAAATCAAAGTGGGATGCTATGTACAATCATCATGTATACAAAAGAAAATCATGGTTCACTTTGTCAAAAGCCTTTGTAATGTCGAAATACACGGTGTCGAGCTGACCACGACAATAAACAATAAAAACTGTGTATTCACGAAATGAACAAAAATGCGTTTCCACAAAGAGACTCCTTAAAACGCGTTGTAAACTGCTAAATTTTTTGCGAATGTGGTGGGAAACACGCGAGTGAATAGCCATCTCCAAAGCCTTTGAAAAAGCAGAAAAGAAAAACTTACGTATGTAACTGTTTACGTTAGAAACATCGCCACATTTGTGCATCAGAACAACAGCCTACCTTTTTCATTAAGCTGAAAAAATGCCACTTTTCAAAGAGGGGTTAAACATGTGTTCTAAAAGAGGAACTTTAACATTCGCACAACCCATTACAATGAAGTTTGGCATTATATCTATACCAGCTAATAACCTCGGCCTTAGCTTCATTATTGCGTTTAAAATATCACTTGTGTCAACACGCCTGATCACCAAAGAATCCTGGCCACCTAATTGTTAACTAGAATTCTTAAAAATGGTCTTACAAAGCTTCCTGACTTCTAAAAGAGAAGATAGGTATCCAGTGTCAGGTCGGAAATATATATTGTTCTCTGTTTACCGCGTACGTTGCGTCACAAATACTTAAACCTTTATAAACCGGTTTGCCATGTTTGAACAATTGTTTTACAAGTGTCGGATAAAAAGCCGAACTTAGTGTACCATATTTCCAAACTACGGAGATAATGCAACTTCCGGAAGTATATTTTTTTATGAACGTAGTGTTTAAATTTTTCAAAAACCAAGATAGATATCTTCAGTACCTCTATGTTAAGTTTCGGAATCAAGATATTCATTCCATTCCCAATCATACGAGTACAATTGTGTCGCATTGTCCACATTTTATTCATTTAAAACTGCCGACCAGTCAAAATCTTGAAGAAACCATTACATCCCCAAGTAATTGCCGGCACTGTTATTCAATCTGAGATGGTTTTGGCGAGTACATTTGTCACGCAATTGGGGAAAAGGAACAATAATGGGAGAATGGAAAACATCTGGACGTACTATTGCAATGTTGACGAACTCAATGCATCCTATAGTGCAGTTTGATAGAAATATATCAAGAACGCTCCCCCAGTTGGTTGTCAGCTGATTGTACTAACAAAGTTCGTTAAACTAAATAAACTTATGAAAAAAGTCGCTCTATCAGTCGTTTTCGAGTGTCTGCTGGCAGTGTTAGATGACCAGTCTATACTAGGAAAATTAAAATTACCGTAAATATAAGCGCAACAGTTTGAAAAGTCTATTGTTTTTTCAGTGTTTTCAAAGAGGTGAATAAAAATATTTTTGACAAGAAGAGGAAAAAAAGAATAGTTTCCAACGAGATAGTTAAAACAGCCACTTAAGAAAACTTAAAAACTTAAATCCAGACACATTCTTTGTAGGTTCCTTTATTGTTCCTTTGGCAGGAGGTCACTGACTCGTCAATAGCGACTAAAACATCGCCCCAAAACTTTTGGAATATCATAACGTAAACTCTCTCTCTGCGATGTACAATGTGGGAAGAATGTAATACAGAGCGCGATATATATCTTCTAAAATTCACTTTTCGGTTAAGCAGAATAAATTGTAACTATCACGAACAACGTTTGAAATGTGTTATTCGGTTTTTGTCCGCCAACCACGGACGTTCGGAAAAATACTTCTAAGAATGCTAACCACTTTCCGATGAGTTAATGGATTCCGGCACAGACGAACGTAAGTTGTCAAACTTCTCTGAAACGGATGAAATATGCTCCTCTCGGGCCAGACTTCAGGCTTGTTAATGAGGTCGAAGCAAGCGTCGTCTACAGAAACGTGAAAAGAGCAATACGACGGAAACTTAGTCTTGAACTTCGTGCAACTAATAAATTCACCATAGAGAAATAGGTTTTACCAGAACGCTACTGCCTGCTGCAGTGGAGTTCGCGTCAAGACATGACACAAGAAGTGTTTTATGAGCAGTGGCATGAGTAGCTTAGGTCACCTTGGAGGATTTTGCGAATCCATTGATGTCTTCTGACGTCGTCGAGGAGCCGCCAAGGTGTAGCAGTCGTCTTCATCCAGCTTTCACTCCGTTGTCGTTCTGCCGCGTCTGTAAATTTGAGGTGCGCCGAGTGTCGTCCAACGAAGCTGTCCTGGGCAGGCTGTCTCGTTGCGGTTACGGAGTTTTGGCTTCACAACTTCACTAACTTTTTCGGTGGTTCAATCTATCGATAGCTTCTGCCCTCTTGTATTGAATGAGCATGCAAGTGCCATGGCGAAGTGGCGTTGTTTTTTGCGATGAGCTCGGCCCACGCTCCTGGGCCCGTTTGCTCGAAGCGCTAACCGCGGCTGAAGTTAGCCACAGCACCTAGGAGTGGGATTTAGAAATCACGAGACTGACTCGGTAGAGATGCGGGGAAACATGGCGGTGCCCCGGTGAGTGAGCGCCGCTCGCTTTAAAACTAATATGTCGTTGTAGCTGCAATATCAGGCGCATTAGTCAGTAATGAATGGTGCCAGAGGCTTTCACTTTGCCTTACCTCACTTGAATCGCAAATCATGAGCAATGACCTCGCCGCATTTTTAGTTAGTCTTTCAATTCTGGCCATTCCTAAGCCTAAATGAACGCAGTAATTCTCGGCATGGCAACGTCTTTGGAAAGTGGATTGCCTTGACTCAGTCGGCCGTGTATGGATAGCACACAAAAGCAGACAGATTCCCAATAGACCTTTTTCTAAATTTCCTAAGCACCGAGGTGCATGCTACGAATGTAGTTCAGCAATAATTGTTCTAAAGCAAAATTCCAACACAAAGTTTGCCTTGCACGCGCGTTCGTCAAAGCCTTATTATGATTATTTACTTCGAATCGTTTATAAGAGGAAGACCAGCGGGCGCGGACCGTAGAATTACACTTCCAGTGTTTTCCTCGATGCTTGGGTAATTTAGAAAAAGGTATACTGGGGACGCTGTCGGCTTTTGTGTGATATCAATACGCGGCCGATTGAGTCAAAGCAATCCGCTTTCGAAAGACGTTGCAATGCCGACAATTATCGCGTTCATTTAGGCTTAGGAATGGCCAGAATCGAAAGACTCTCTAAAAATACGGCTAGGTCATTGCACATGCTTTGCGATTTAAGTGAGGTAAGGCAAAGCGAAAGCCTCCTGCACCTTTCATTACTGACGAATGCGCCCGATATTGCAGCTACAACGACATATTAGTTTTAAAGCGAGCAGCGCTAATTCACCGGGGCACCACCATGTTTCCCTGCATTCCTACCGAGTCCAGTCACGTGATTTCGAAATCCCTCTCCTAGGTACTGCGGCTAACGTTAGCCGCGGTTAGCGCTTGAAGCAAACAGGCCCAGAAGTTGTTGGCGAAGCGATGTCAAGTCGAAACGGAGGCTATTGTGGTCTGTCATTAACCAGTTCACATCGGCAGTTCTAAAACCCAAATTGACACAAATCTTATCGAAAACACTTGCCGGGGCAGAAGCGATGACGATGGATTCATTGACGTCGTTTTCTGGAGGTCACTGGAATTCGCTCTTGGAATCAGAAGCTTCGGAAGCATACCGCGAGATGACTTTCTTTTCGGGTACGATATGGTTTCGCCGAATGAAGTCGCTCCATTTGAATTCGTTGGAACCATATGCCATGAAAACATTGTATTCTTCAAGACCCACGCATATGCAGCTGCAATGAAATTTGCGCTTGCAGCCATCAGCACAAACAAAAAATTGTTGCTCGCCAACTAAGGGGGCGGGACCAGGTTCCGCACACAACCTTTTTTCCCGGCATCCTGATCGATTATCGATCAGGATGGCGCGGATTGCGAAGGTACTAATAACGCTACTTAAACTCAGCAAACAGGCATTGCCTTTTGTCTGTATTTGAAATGTGCTTAGGCCAGGTACAACGCAGACGAGGTTCGATAGGGCGTTACGAGGAGGAAGGATCAGAAAATATCCCGTTTTGCTTCCCTCCTCACTTTCCAGCTTCCACACCTAGATATTTGTCTCCGCCCCACACTATCTCTCAAGTTTAAAATGTGGTCTATGAAGCATACTTTAACAAGAAAGCATTCAGAAGTTTTTTTCAAGTAGCTTTTAGAGCGCAGCTCTTAGGCGCCCGTTTCCGGCTTGAGCGGCGTCGCCGTCCCCGTTGCCGTCGCCGTCGGCGTAACCAAGGTCACCCCAAGGTCACGTGACCCCGAGGTCACGTGACCCCTCACAAGGTCACCTCAAAGTCGCGTGACCCCCAAGGTCACGTGACCACCCAAGGTCACGTGACCCCTCCCAAGGTCACCCCAAGGTCACGTGACCCCCAGGACACGTGACCCCTGCCAAGGTCAACTCAAGTTCACGTGACCATCCAAGGTGACCTCCACGTGACCCCCAAGGTCACGTGACCTTGGGAGGTCCTCCCCCCGAAGTCACGTGACACCCTCTCCCCCCGAGGTCACGTGACCCCCTCCCCGGAGCATATTAAAGAATGGGGAGGAGGAAAAGGAGGAAAAGGAGGAGGAGGGGTCTACCCTCCCCTCAGTACCCTTCCCTCCTCCTCCTCAAGAGCTGCGCTCCAATTCGGCGTTCCAGGGAGTTGTAAACGGCTTTCACTTTTTTTTGAATTTTTGAATTTGAATTTATTTATCTCTCAACTTTACATTGTGAGATGGGACGCAAGGGAAAAAGCTGCGTGGTGCAGCTTGAGGGCCCCCTGCGCCCCTACACACGACAGCAGTCGTGTGTAGGGGCGTGTCGTGTGTATACTGTCCTTCTAGGTGTATTTAAAAGGTGGTCAGATATCGAGACCGCTTGGTAACGTGCCACATATAAATTTAAACATCAAGATTTTGGTCTCATTTTTAAAGCAAAAATGGCGAATGTATTCAAGTATCTCTTATAACCTTTGTAAGGTGTTTAGAAGTAGTTGTATAGTATTGGGGCCTTCCAAGTCCGAACTTAATGGCTCTTCACTCTTCGAAGCTTTATTTTCCTTTTATCATTTTCTAACTTCATTAGTGGTCAGGATGAATGAAATAATAATGCATTGTTAGGTGGACCAGAGAGGAATAATTTACTGTCCAGCTGAAGCAGGAGCTCAACATTATGAACGGGACTAGTTGCATCTCTAACAAAGAAAAAAACAACGGATGACTTCCCGTAACCGATAGAAAAGTATTTCCCTTTGTGAATGATATTCAACAACTGAAGGTGTTTGAAGAAAACGCGCAGTGAGTGACAAGCTGCAACTTCAAATGCTTTTCTTGTTTTAGGTTAAAACAATTTAAGTTCAGAAATTCTGCTTTAGAAGTTTCGTACTGTATTTGATACTTTAGTAGGACATAGTCAGTTGTCCAGGTTGGACCAGGTGAATGGTATTTAGCAACATGACTAGCGTTTGCTGTCGCATAAAGATATTTCAAAAAGAGAGGTGAAAGCCACATTTTGAGCTTGACGATGTAAATATTGATCATGAGGTATAAGAACCTTACTCTAATTATTTAACAATAAAGTGTTGCCGAGCACAGACCTTTCATTTGTACTCGAGAAAAAGAAACTCTCAGGAGGCATCAGAATGTCAGCCCATGATTTACGAAACAAGTTTTCTTCTGAGGGCTTGTGAAAATGCCTTGAAAAACTACACGCCATCTAGTAAGCATTCTCTATATTTGGTGTATATTGATTTGACAAATCATAGTTTTGCAAGTTAGAGCAATCCTGTAGGCTTTGGTATTACGTATATTCCTTTTCTATTTCCAAAGGTTTGTAGAGCGGAATTCCCAAATTCTTTTGTAACTTGTGTGAATCATTTTACACCTTAGTTAGATTTATTGCTGTTCACAATGGAGCCCCAGTGTATGCGATTTCTTAATTAAGGATTGGGAGTGAAGGTGTTAATTTTATTTCATTTCCTTTCTAAGGTCATGCAAACATCCCCGTTCATTTTCTCTCATTGCAGTTCCGAGAGTAACACTCAGCTCCTTCGATTGTGGGCACGGCAAGCCACTGTTTTCAGATATATCTTTGATCAGGATGGAAATTTGATTGACTGTACATAGGCCTATTTCAGCCAAACTCTTTAGCCTAAGAAACCAATGTGAGAAAGATGAGCGATCTCACAGTAATATTTGTAATGGCCTTAAAAATAGAGAATTTGCCATTAAATATAAAATTGGTAGTGCTGTAGTAGAAAAGCATGTTCGTACTGCATACTCAATCCCAATAACTAATGCGAATATAGATGTGGTTAATAGTCACTAAAACAATACACTACAGCTTCAACTCTTTTCTGGTGGTGTGTGTTTTTTTTTTGTTCAGTTAAATCTAATTCCGATATAATTTGCATTTTTTCTAGGATCCGCCCCTTCTATTCGAATTTGTTTTTTAACATAATTACGCTGGTAAAAGGTACTCGTTACACCACAGAGGTTTCTGCCCGTGTTTTGTACAGTTACTATACAATGGACACCGCAGGTTACCAAGGGGTAGAGAAGACGCTGATTTTAGTGGATACATATTATTTTGTTTAAAAAAGTGAGCTGGCTGCTCGTGAAAGTGCTTCAAATGCTTGACTGTCAGGTCAGCTTTTTGTGTTTTTTGCGTGAGATGTTCCACGGTGGTTATCTCAATAGTCCGATTTTGATATTTATTATTATAATATTTAGAATGCTAAGAAATGGTTAAATGCTAACAATGTTTCGTTTAAGTAATCTTCAAAATATCTTATATTTTAGCGAGATTATAATAATAGTTCAGACAATATTTAAAAATCGCCTTGCACTGGCGTTGGGGCTGGGGGTATAATGGCATCCGTTCCGCCTTCCCCCTTCAAGGCCTTTAAAAATGTCTAGTAGAAAATTTTGTTAAACCGGAGTGAAATCGAACTCCTTTCCAATACATCCAAAGCCTCTGATTACTTTTCGTATTAATCAACCTTTAGCTTCCTTTTCAACTAAGATACCACATGCTAAGACCATCACTTTTGCCTAGAATACTCGCAGATACACATAATAGTTTAGGCGATCCACTTATGAGTATTCGGTTTTCATTTTCTCCCATAACAAATATCAAGCTTGAGATTTGCAAGCCGGTCTCAGACTTTTATAGATGCTTCAACCTAAATGTGGAATCATTTTTTGTTCTTAACAGCTTAAGTTGAAATTACCTTTTTTAATAACACTACACATTCGTTGCAGGCTGTATCGAAGCCCATGGTATCGCATGCACAAAGGTCAAGGTTATCGTAGTATTTTTGAATCGCCACAGTGTTTCATTAGTGAGAACCATGATTATATATATATATATATATATATTGCTGATTTCATCTCAAATCGTGCAGGCAAAAAGGATCGAATTCTTATTTAAGCCGAAACAAATATGTTATGGCGTCGTCTCTAAAAACGCAGTAGCCACAAACTGCAAGTTCGTCGGATTTTTTGTTCTCGACTTACGAATTTTAAAGAGACCGCGGCGGAAATTAGTGTTTTTCACATGCGTCGTGGGTAGGATGTTTCGCTCGATCTCCTGCCGTGGGGTTTCAGTCCACATTATATTAACTTTCTTCATACACTCTGTGAGCATATTTAAAAGGCTCTAATACCATGAAATATTTTAGGCGTTTTGCTTTTCTCTGTAAAATTGTCAAAAAACGCCCCCGGTTAATTGTTGACAAATTTTGAAAAATAAAGACTGGCGATCTACTTCGGTTACATCAATTTTTTATGTCTACAAGGAGCCAAGAACACCTTTTTTATATATATTATAAAATGTCACGGGCTATATGAAGTATCCTTCGTGGGACGTTTACGTTAATGTTATGCAAAAATAAAAAAAATGCCAGTTTTCAAATAGATTTTCTCAAAAACCCCAGTTTTTATTTTTTGTTTTTGTCAAAGTGTAGATATCATCGTTATCTACTCGAAAATAATTCGAGAAGGTGTGTATTTTGTTTGTATGTTCTATATTTAAGCATCAATATCGTACAAAAACGTGTTTTTACGGCTCGAAACGGACTTTCGAATAGCGCGTCTTAACAAACTTGGAAATGTTTTTTCCTATTTTCAACTTTCCCACATAAATATGAAATACATCAGTTCCACCTTGTTATATTTATTGACAATTTAAATTTTATTATAGGCGGCAAGTTATATTGGGGGCAGGAGTCCAAACAAGAAAGCAACCCTTCTTAACAGACCAGCAGGCGTCGTAAATTTTGAATGTGTAGAAATCGGCAGACGTCGTATTGTTTCGTGGCCTAAATTGGCCTATATGGACGTTCTGCCATTCCGGAACCAGCAGATGACCACGACCTTTCGCGCTCGTTGTGTGAGATAGGACGGCCCGTGACAGTAAAGCGAGCAGCGCACCCTGTGTCACGACGAGCGAAATTGTACGAATGTGCCGGTGACGCGGCGAACAGTGACGGCAACCGAGGAGGAGCCAGTCAGTCAGATTATTGCAGAAGGGAAAGCAAAGGAACTGTTGCCTGGGAGGACGAGGACACCACGGCCTTACAATATCGACGGTCAACAGTTTTTTTTCCGAGGCATCTCGGCAAATATATTTTAAACGGGAGGCAACCGATAAGAAGTGCAACACATACCATGTCTCAAATTGAGACGTGTGTTTCGCCCCCTTTTATCCATCGTCTTCAATATCCAAAATTTCTTTAGATGCCCTTACGGAGAACTGACTGATTGGAAATATCTTTGCATAAACTTTAAGGTTCTTTATGAAGAACAGTTTTTTAAATCCTCAACGAACTCGATAAAAGCTGTTTATGGTGAACGGTTTTAATAAAAAATAGCTGATAAGAATTTCTTCAAGTTGTTAATCAAGATCCCTTTCCACCAAAAAATAATTTCAAATAACCCTCTAACAATTGTTCTCGAAGAAAAGTTTTTCCAGAAAAGGTATCAAAATACATTTTAATGTTTGTTTTTACAAATAAATGCTGTTTCGAGAAGGGAGCTTAAAACACTTATAGGTTTTTCCCGATTTACCGCTTTAGGGTGATACGTTAATAAAATGTTAGTGCGAAAAATATGGACAAGCTGAAGAACCCATCAGAGTGACTTTACGACAAGATAATTTTAAAGTGCCGAGCGTTAATCGGAGTTTTGTTTATGTTCCACCTTTAAAATAATGAACTAAAACGTTACCCTTTCGCAAGACGCCTGTGTTTAACATATTCTAGGAAAAACTTTAGGGAATTCTTCCCCAAAAAGCATAAAACCTGGAAAGCAAAATTTATTGAAGAAAAAAAATGTTATGCTGTGTCTAATAAATAGAATTGACACAACTGATATAGGTCATATGACTCGTGTCTTTGTAGTAGCTCAATAATTGTTTCTAAAGAATGTAACTTGCGTTGAATATGTTTAGCCCTGCGGCCACGAAAACACTAAATATATTTTTTATTGAATAATTAACTAAATGGTTTGAGTTATATTCTTATATTTATAATTTGGGAACATAGGGCACTTGGAGAGCGTAAGCCATGAAGTACCACTCCAAGTCTTAAAATTTTCAATATAAACTTTTGTGGCTTCTTATGTCATCATACATATTGATTGAGCACGTTCGCAGTTTTCTCTATGCTTTATATTTTTATTTCACAGCAAGTGTCAAAGACAAAAAATAAAATCACCGCACATACGATGACAGTGGTATTTTCTTGCTCGATTTCTCACTTAAGGATCTCGAATGATATCGCTTTGGGTACCTTCATTTAATTTGCTCACTTCATCACTTCACATGCGCAATAATTTGGGAAACTAAACGCGCCGTCTATTTTTGTGTAACACACCTCGAACATATTGTTTCCACCGGCTTTTACAAAAAACAACTAATACGTATAAAAAGTAAACTATAGTTATACTTAAAACGCCTTATCCAAGGGTACGTTTAGTATACGTAGTGTATGCTTTAGTATGATGGAAAAAATTATTGCTTCGAAAAATATTTGAAACCAGATTAATTTAATTTAAATCAAATATACTTGGTTTAGATAATATTTACGGCGATTCATTCAGAATCGTTTCATTACGAAATGCATTTATTAAAAAAACAACATGCTTGATAGAAATTAGTGAGAAGATGCAAGCGAGCTGGCGAACTTTCAACATTGTAAAACCCGAGACGTAGGACAAAAGGAGAAGAAAAAGGAGGACAACACAGACACAGGTCTCAAAAAGACCTGTGTCTGTGTTGTCCCTTTTTTTCTTCTCCTTTTGTCCTACGTCTAGGGTTTTACAATGTCTATGCTTGATAGTTTTCGCAATGCTTTCAGTGAAAAAACCTGTGTGAAAATAAAATTCGGTATCAAGTTATTTATTTCACAAAGTTAAGTTTATTAAAGAACGTTTTACTTTGAATGTTGGTAGATAACTAAAACTAAAATGATCTAAATCGCTGATCAGACGCTATTCTTATTTTCAGAAAGAAGCAGCTTGATTTATTTAGTCAGTAAAACGTTTTAATCGCTTTAACACACGAAAAACAACTTGAGCTTTGGTTATGTATTAATATAGAAAAAAGTTCTAAAGGCAGGCCCAACAATTTTTTTCTTTCTTTTAAAGCAACCGGTTGAGCTGCTTTCTGTCACCTTCGGGAAAACGGTGCTGGAACGGTCATAGCCACCTTGGCCTTCCATGCAGAATATAAGCGTTTGCGAGGACTCACCAAGTGTGCAAATTAACGAGAAAAAAAGTTTTCAACAACGGTTAAGAATGTGCTCTGAAGTGGAGCACAGTTTGGAAGTCGTCATTCAGCAATCTCAAATTTTGTATTGAAGTGCCCAACGCAGTTTCGTTGTCTTACGGGCGGCAGCAAGGAGATGGAAAGAAAAACAGCTATACTAGCCAATGCAAGGTCCACATTAGACATATCCTTCGGTTCGTCTATCAGAGCCTACCCCTCTGTGTGCATCTTTCATTCTGCGGTCGTGTGCACGTGCGCACTTGCACTTACTTTTCTTCTTTAGCTTGTAGTGTAAGGTCGGATGGACCATGGTTTTGCTAAAAAGAACACTGTTTTTGTTAGTCTTCAATTGGATGTAAATTGTTTCTTCGTGATTGTCCAGTTTCGGTAATATAAAAAATAAATGAATGTACACGGTATTAATAACATGAAATACAAACGGTCAATAAAATATTGCTCAAGGTTATTTTGCGTGGAACTTCAATTAAATCCTTACAGAAATGCAGTCTTGCTTAAATCACAACTACTGCCCTTATTTAAATTAGGATATAAATAATTCTGATCTTATTCCTTCCTCTAGTTTTCGGTAAATTATTTATTAGAATGTAATTTCGCTTCAAAGGTTTAAATACATGCTTCGAATACCGTTAGTGACCTGATTTATGTCGAACGAACATTCTTTGCTGTCTTGTTCGCAAATACATGTGTCTCAAAAGTCTAAGATATAAAAAAAAAATTCTGTGATCTATAACTTAATCGTTTGTGATGCGGAGAACAAATAATGCAACGTTAAAAACAATTTATCGACAAATATTTTAGACTCAAATATTTCGAGTCATGCGCCTCGAAAGGAACACTTTTTTTTTTTTTTGCTGACACAGTTTCAATACAGGCAAAATTATTATTTCAACCAAAGTTTGAACCATCCATGTCACATCCCGGGCAGTCTGGTGGGCACTCATCGTTCGACCTGCACTGAAAGTTACAAAGACAAAAACACTTATTTCAGTATCCGCATGTAAATTGACCCGGCAGGGGGCACCTGTGAAAGCAGGTGTTTGGAGAGTGGCGTCTCCACGGACCCCGAGCCATGCGGGTTCGCCCGCCCACGTCTGACTGTGCGTGGCTTTCCCGTGTCCGGGGAAAAGGGCATCCTGGTGGTTGAGCCAAGCCCGGGGTAGGTTTGGACCCTTCGGGGCCCCCCGGGTGAGGCAATACACCACTTCGGCCCCTGCTTCTCGTAGACGGGAGTCCTGGTAAGGCCCGGCCAGGATGATTCAGTCTAGTCGCCACTTCTACTATCCCCTCTCTACTTTCACCCTTGTCTTCTCCTCATTTTCCCTCTTCTCATTTCTCTTCTTTCCTTTTCAACTCCTTTGGCGGCAAGGGCTAACCTTGGGTGGCGACAGACACCTTGTCCAGAACCACTCTTGGTTATAGAGACTGGGCAGCACTAATAGCGTAAAGTCTTCAGCCAAGCCATTCTTGTTATGGAGCGTTACCTATTCCCTTGTTGGGCTCGGTGGTGGGCGGTGCACCACAGTTTCCGAAAACCCTCCCCCTTCATATGGGTTCTCAAGCTAAAAAACCTTTTGATCGGGCCCCAAAAAGGGTCCGCACCGAAGCACTGCAGATAGAAAAACCAACATACACATTTTCAAAGTTCCCCAAGTTTCTTGTCACGCACTCTGAGGATGAAAAACCGCTTGGCAAGTTGTCCCCTTTCCTCATTTCAAAAGTTCTTGAAGGAGTGATTGGGAAGAATTACAATGCAAAAAAGATGGCATCTGGTGATCTCCTTGTGGAGATACACAGTAAGCAACAAAGTGATTCACTATTAGCACTAAACTGTGTGACTGATTACAAAGTCACTGTCACACCTCATAGAACACTTAACACAATTCAAGGAGTGATCTCAGAAGACGACCTGCTCGAGTGTACAGAAACCGAAGTAGTTGAGGGCCTTTCCACACAGGGGGTAATCGCTGCTCGGCGTATTACCCTTCGCCGCGATGGTGTTGAACGCAAGACGAAACACATCATCCTCACATTTGAGTCAACTACACTTCCTGAAGTTGTGAAGGCAGGATATCTCCAGTGCCGCGTCCGCCTCTATGTGCCAAACCCTCAGCGGTGTTTTAAATGCCAACGGTTTGGCCATGGGTCACGGAACTGTCGAGGAAGTGACACTTGTGCCAAGTGTTCTAGCAAGGAGCACGTTGCTGATGTGTGCGAGAATGTGCCCCACTGTGCTAACTGTAGCGGTAAGCACCCAGCGTACTCCCGATCCTGCCCATTATGGAAACAGGAAAAAGAAATCCTCACCTTGAAGGTTACCGAAAATATTTCATATGCTGATGCAAAGAAGCGTTTCGCCTTCGTATCCAAAGGCTCTTATGCCGAGGCCGTACGCAGGGGACCGGTACGGCCAATGGTTTCGACGGGAACGGAGACGTCTACGGACAGTCTGCGCCTCCCGTCAAGGTCTCCGTCCTCGGGAGCGGTGCCAGTGACACCGCTTTCGAACCGTAAGGTGGATGCTGCCTCTTCTGCATCCACCTCAGGGCAGGGGCTGACCCCGCTGCTCCACCTGGCCCTTTGGCCCCTAAGGGCCGAGGCCTACCCCCTAGCTCCTCTGCTCCCCAGAGGAAGCCCGGTGAGACGTCGAAGCAGTTGGCCCCTAAGGGTCAACCGACGACACCACCGGAAGAGCCCATGGAAGAGTGTGGGCTCAGATCCGACGACGAGGCTATCTTCTCGGGATCGGAGTCCTCCCTCGCTGCTCCCACTACCTCTAGTAAGAAGCAGAATGACTGCGCGAAAAAGAAAAACGCTCCGCGCATAAAAATCGATTTTAAACCTTAGTAACCCGTTTTTACCCATTCTTGCAGTTTATAAGTTAAAATGTATTTTAATTTTAGCACTGCTATGAGTAAACAATTAGGTATCATGCAGTGGAACTGTCGCGGCCTTCTTCGTAATATTGATGACGTTAATTTTTTTCTCGATGAGCTTCGTCCTGTGGCACTCTGTTTGCAGGAAACCCATCTGACCGACAAACACACACAGGTCTTACGCCGGCACCACGTTTTTAGGAAGGATCGCCTTTCTCCTAGCCCTTCTGGAGGTGTCGCAGTTGTAGTGCAGAGCGGGGTTGTGTGTGCTCAGGTTCCTCTACAAACACCACTCGAGGCAGTAGCAGTTCGCGTTCTCCTTGACCGACTCGTCACCCTGGTTTCTCTCTACCTGCCACCCAACGTTCCACTGCAGCTCCACGAGCTACAAGGACTCATAGATCAGCTGCCTAAGCCTTTTTTAATTCTAGGTGGTTTTAACGCCCACCACCCACTGTGGGGTAGTGTTCGTCAGGATTCCCATGGTGGAATTTTAGAACGACTTTTATTATCCTCCGGGCTCTGTCTTCTGAATAAAAAGGAGCCAACGTTTTTTAGTGCTGCTCATAACACCTTTACTTCAATAGACCTTTCCATATCATCATCAGCTTTACTTCCATGCTTTTCATGGAAGGTTTTAGATAATCCATTTGGCAGCGATCATTTCCCCATAATTTTAGAAAGTTCGATACCCCTTCCTTGCTTTCGACCCGCCTTCCAAAGTGGAAATTAGAGAAGGCTGACTGGGCTCTTTTTGGTTTAAATGCCGTAGTGGATCCATCGCTTTTTCGCAGTATGTCCCCCGAGGAGGCGACGGTGTTTGTCACTGAATGTCTAATTAATGCTGCTGCATCCTCTATTCCGCAAACATCCGGCGTCCTACCCCGGAGATGCAAACCCTGGTGGAATGAGCACTCCACAGTCACTCGCAGGAAACAGAACAAGGCATGGGGTATATTTCGCCGTTATCCCACTGCTTTGAACCTGATTGAATTTAAAAAATGTAGGGCCAAGGCACGTTGGACACGGAAACAGGCAAAGAGGACATCATGGGAAAAATATATATCTTCTCTAAATAGCTTTGTCCCAGCTAAAGAAGCTTGGGATCGCCTGCGGAAAGTTCGAGGAGATTACCAATCTTTCCGAACTCCTCTGTTTTCTTCCCCCTCTGTATCGCTGAAAGATCAAGGAAATGTTCTTGCGGAGCATTTCCATCTTATTAGTAGCTCCTCTAATTTTAGCGAAAAATTCAAGAAGTTCCAGTCGACTGTTGAAAAGCAGCCCATCTCGATGTCGGAGGGTGGTTCATTTTTTTACAATAGACCATTCACAATGTGTGAACTTAAAGTCGCTCTTGGTGCAAAGAAGCAGTCTGCACCAGGGCCAGACAGACTCCACTATGAAATGTTGAGGAAACTGTCCCCTGAATCTATGAACGGTTTGTTAACTTTCTTTAATCATCTATGGCAAGCTGCTGCCTTTCCTCGTTGCTGGAAACAGGCCCACATAATCCCTTTTTTGAAACCTGGGAAAGACCCTTCCATTCCTACGAGCTATCGTCCCATCGCACTCGCAAGTTGCTTAGGGAAGACTTATGAGCGGCTTGTGAATTGTCGTCTTGTCCATTTCTTAGAGACTGAGAATTTTTTTGATGTAAACCAGTGCGGCTTTCGGGAGGGACGAGCGACCACCGATCATTTGGTTCGCCTAGAGACCGCTATACGTGAGGCATTTGTACACCGGCAGCATTGTGTCTCGGTGTTTTTTGATTTACACAAAGCATATGATACCACATGGAGGTATGGAATACTTCGTGACTTGTACAGCTGTGGTGTACGGGGCCGCATGCTTCAGTGCATACAGAGCTTTCTCAGCGAAAGAACCTTTCAAGTCCGATTGGGCTCCACACTTTAATATGTTTTTTCTCAAGAAAATGGTGTTCCTCAAGGAGGAGTGTTGAGCGTTACCCTCTTTGCTGTGAAGATTAACAGTCTAGCTAAGGTTATGCCATCATCAGTAACTTACTCTCTATATGTGGATGATGTGCAAATCTCTGTGTCTTCCTGTAACCTCTCCAGTTGTGAACGACAATTGCAGCTTACAATCAATAGAATGTGTAAGTGGGCAGACGAAAACGGCTTCAAATTTTCTCCTGAAAAAACAGTCTGTGTTCGTTTTTCATTACGCCGGGGATTGTCTCTTGATCCTTCCTTGCATCTTAATAGCATTGAGATATCAGTCCAACAAGGACACAAATTTTTGGGTGTTATTTTTGACAAGAAACTTACCTTTGTACCCCATCTGAAGAATTTTAAACGGAAATGCTTGATGTCATCAAGCATCCTAAAAGTGCTATCGCATATGTCGTGGGGTGCTGATAGGCGCTGTCTTCTACGACTGTATAACTCCTTAGTTCGATCCCGCCTCGACAATGGTGCAGTAGTATATGGGTCAGCGCCGCCATCCACTCTTAAGATGCTTGACCCAGTACACCACCTTGGACTACGACTTTCTACAGGTGCATTTCGCACATCTCCTGTGAAGAGTTTGTATGCTGATGCGCATCAAATGTCCCTTGAGAAACGGAGGCAGTACCTCAGCGTCTCTTATGCTTACAAAGTATTTTCAAATCCAAAGCATCCCTCCTACAGTGCCCTTCATGCTTGCAGAAGTTCACAACTTTTCGAAAACAAGCCGAGCATTGTTAGACCATTAAGCCTCCGTTTGCAAAGTACTTGTCAATACCTTAATATCCCCCTCCATGAGTTTCCCTTGCTTAAAAACACTCATAGGGTTGCTCCATGGGATGTTCTGCCGATTTTCTGTGACTGGTCACTTGCAAAATACAGTAAGAGGGTCATTTCACCACAAATCCTCCGGCAGGAGTTCCTCTCCTTGCAACAAAAATATGCAGACTACCTGGAGTTTTATACAGATGGGTCCAAATCGTCGTCTTTTGTAGGGTGTGCTTTCTATTCCGCCTCCTACAGCAAAGCCACACAAGTTGACTCTAGGGCAAGCATTTTCACTGCAGAGCTTTATGCTATTTTACTAGCGGTCGAACATATACTCGACAATAGTATAATGAAAGCTGTAATTTTTGTCGACTCACAGAGTGCCTTATTGGCTGTGTCCTCCCTGATGACCACAAAGAACCGCCTTGCACAACATCTTCATGGTAAGATCAATAGCGCCCTGCGACGCGGTCGGGACATTAAGTTCTGCTGGGTGCCAAGCCACGTTGGGATTTTGGGCAATGAAGAGGCGGATAAATTGGCCGTGTCTGCCCAAGGCTCGTCTATAACATTCAATTGCTTACCTTACCAAGACTTGAAACCACTTCTGAGGAAATCTATTTTTTTCAAATGGCAGCTGGAATGGGATACAGAGAGCAACAACAAACTTCACATTATCAAGCCCGTTCTGGGCGTTTGGGAGAGCACTTACAACAGGGAACGTCGTGTGGAGGTTCTTCTATGCCGTCTAAGAATAGGTCACTCCCGTGTGACACATCAGTATCTGCTTCGTGGTGAGGATGTTGCACTATGTGAACATTGTGGAGAGCTTCTGACCGTATTGCACATTTTGTGGCATTGTTCGTCCCATCAACCACTCCGTCAATCATGTTTTCTCGAACTTTTTAAGGATCACCTCGCATTTCATCCCTCTTTTTTGCTTGGTAATAAACCTTTAGTTCCATTCAACCGTGTCTTAGACTTTTTAAAACAAACTGGATATTTATACCATTTGTAAATATGTAGCCTCAAAGTAAACTTTTGATATAATATGCTCTAAATACATTAAGTTTGGCGCATTATGGCCCTCGTTGCTGCTGCGCCAATAAACTCCTAATCATCATCATCAACGCATGTAAATTGTAAAACATAACCCTCTTGCAGCCGTAATACATGGTTCCACTAAAATTGAGAGAAACAAAAAACAAAACAAAAAAACTTCGTTTTTTTTTCTTCTTTTACATGAAGAAATGCTCTTGATTGAAAACTCTAATCCCAAAAACCTGTCCACCACTCCGTCGTTCCTGTAGTGAATCAATGTTAATGTCACGGAACCAATTCAATTATCTTCATCAATATAGCTGCAAAGTTGATTTTACGTGATCAATACATTCATTTAGTCTCCCCGCTAATCCGCAGCTGCCTAAAAGTGGCAGCTCTAAGGCATATCTTAAAAAAAAAACATTTGAGAAAGACATGTTGAAATACACTCCCATTTGTAGTTTATCCGAGGCAATTGCAATTATGCAATAATTTGTCTTCCAAACAATGACGCCATTTTGTGAGAAGTATCATTTTCTGTTTATTTCCCAGTTTGGCGCACGCCAAGACACAGGCACACAATCATTTTTCGAAGAACTGTTTGATTACATCCAGGATAACATCGTTCGTAACAGCTTAGTGCTAACTCGTTTTCTAGAGCGCAAAAGGTTATTGATAAAATTTACCACGATTTGCTACTCCACAAATTAGCACTTGGGTTCAGAGGCCCATTCAATGAATTTCTGACTGACAATTTTTCAGGGTGTCAAAAGCTAGTAAGCATTGGTTATGCTAAGGGTAAATCAGTGACACTTAAGTGAGGTGTTTCCCAGGGATCTATTCTAGAACATCTTCGTTTCAATATCGAAATTCATAAAATTGGGAAGCTTCACTTCTCCTCGCGGGTCTTTAATACGCCAAGGATACCGCTTTAGTTTTATCTGGAAATAACGAATTCGAAGCTACATCAGCTTTTCAAAATTTTATATTCCACCTAATAACGTGGTTCACTAGCAACCATTTTTTTTTGTAAACGTAGATGAACAAAACTAACGTGTTTTCCTAACCGGAAGAAAATTATAAAAATGCTCGGCTCCCTTAGTCCTTCACTTATCCACTTGTAAAACCTGCAGGTGCGCACCACCAGAATAAGGTTCTATTGAAAAATCCGGCAAAAACTGCCAGTAAAACTGCGTGGAAACGGGATTATTTCTGCTCATTTTCACCAGAAACGAGCGTAGTTTACGTTTTTTGGTGGAAATATTACCGGCCACCAATTTAAGTCACCAGATTTCGCTGGACGTTTTACTGGAGCCACTTTCGGTTAAATTCCGGCAAAATCTTTTTGTGAGATTCGGTGGAAACGGATTTATTTCAACTCATTTTCACCAAAAACCAGCGTCGTTAACCTGTCTGGTGGAAATATTACCGGGAGTCACTTTCGCTGGAAGTTTTACCAGAACCACTTTCGATTACCCGTCGTTTGAAACCTACCGTAAGCCACTCTGCCAGGCAACGAACATCACTGGAAGCCGACGCAAGGGGAACGGCTAAAGGCAAGAAAGCCAAGACGAGCAGGGGGACTTTTTTTGTAATGGCGGCCGCCAATGCACCGGCATTCTCGTGAGTGCGTGTTTTAGCTCGAGACGACGTCGTAGTCCTCCAGGAGGTGCGTGCAGCAAACTGTTTTGACGATCCACAAAAGGTGGGCAGCGATCACCGGCAACTTGCTATTTGCGACAGGTAAAAGGGCCAGAGCAGGTACGAGACCAGTCGGACGGCATTCTCGTGAGTGCGAGTTTTAGCTCAGGACGACGTTGCAATCCTGCAAGAAGTGCGTGCAGCGAACTGTTTTCACGATCCAAAAAGGCGGGAAGTGTAACACGTTTTCAACCGAATCCACCGTAGTTTACCAGTCTTTGCTAGATTACTTCCCTGCAAACAAATTTCGCTGTAATTTCACCTGCAGCGGGTTTCCAGAGTTCTCTGGAATGTCACCGGCAGCCACATTCGTTCACCCGATGACCCGGTTTTGAGAGAAATCTTACCCGGAACGGGTGACTCTCTTCCCTGTTTACCGAACTTCACTCGAAGCCGACACGAGGGGAAGGGGAAGCCGAGACGAGCCGGGGACGGTGTGTAATTATGGTGCCTAGAACGCACCAAGGACGAGTCCTCACGCACCCTCACTCCCCCACACTGGGTTTGT